>NC_063165.1:71009273-71622607 GCF_023159225.1 Perognathus longimembris pacificus
CTGTCTTTTCCATACTGACCAGATTTACTATATGGAGAGAGAAAGAGAAAGAGAGGCAACTTTCCTAGATGAATCTTTCAAGATAATATGCAAAATGGATATCTATAAAAGAAAAAAAAAATCCCAGAATATGGTGTCTTCCCCCCACTTCCTCCAACCCATGCAATATGCAGAAGACCTCACAGTGTTTGAAAGTGTTTACAAGTGAATAAATATAAAAAGAGAGACAAATGCCAGTACTATAGTAGCTTTAAATACGTATAGTTTTTGTTTTGTTTTTATTGTTTTCTTAAATATCCCTCACATCTCTTTTTACTAGGGCTTGAACTCAGAGACTCCTGCTTGCATTTGAATTTCTTGTTCATTTGCTTGGCACTCTAATACTTGACCTATGCCTAAAGTTAGGCACTTTGCTCATTAGAGATAAGAGTCTCAAAAAAGCTTCTCTGACTTGGCTGTTTTCAAACCAGGGTCCTCCTGGCCTCAGGTTCCTGAGTAGCAGGATCACAGATGTGAACTGTTCATCTACCTCACACATCTCTTCCAAAACATTTTAGTATTTCTGTAGTTTAATGCTTCAGTCTTTATTTTATTAACATTTCAAAATTATGCAAAGTTAACCTTGGCTCTACTTGTCCTAGTTTCACAGCATACCTTCATAGGTTTACATATGCCAGATTCATAACCACTTAATGGTGCTTCATGATGAATTAAGGAAAAACAACACAATTTCATTTCCCTCAAAAGCTTCATAATGAAATTAAGGAAAGGAATGATAGAATTACTCCTTCTCCTCTCATTCTCAAAATCTCTTCTATATAACTAGTTTGGAAGTTTGAGAGAATGGTTAATTTCTTTTTTTTTCTTCAAATTTTTATTATCAAACTGATGTGCAGAGAGGTTACAGTTTCATACGTTAGGCATTGGATACATTTCTTGTACTGTTTGTTACCTTGTCCCTCATACGCCCCTCCCTCCTCCCCCTTTCCCTTCCCCCCGCCCCCCCCCCCAGGTGTTCAGTTCACTTACACCAAACAGTTTTGCAAGTATTGCTTTTGTAGTTGTTTGTCTTTTTTTACCCTGTGTCTGTCAAATTTGGTATTCCCTTTCAATTTCCTACTTCCAATACCAGTATACACGATTTCCAATATACTCAGATAAGATTACAGAGATAGTGTCGGTACAACCACAGGAAAGTGACACAAGAACATCATCAATAATAGAAGCTACAGATACACATGGGACGTTGAAAGTAGTTACAACTGTGATATAACAATTGTCTCCATAACATGGAGTTCATTTCACTTAGCATCATCTTATGTGTTCATAAGGGTATAGCTATTGGGCCTTGTGATGCTCTGCTATGACTTGCCTAAACCTGTACTAATTATTCCCAATAAGGGAGACCATAGAGTCCATGTTTCTTTGGGTCTGGCTCACTTCACTTAGTATAATTTTTTCCAAGTCCTTCCATTTCCTTACAAATGGGACAATGTCATTCTTTCTGATAGAGGCATAAAATTCCATTGTGTATATGTACCACATTTTCCTGATCCATTCGTCTACTGAGGAGCATCTGGGTTGGTTCCAGATTCTCGCTATGAGAAATTGTGCTGCGATGAACATTGTTGTGCTGGTGGCATTACTGTGATTTTGCTTGTGGTCTTTTGGATAGATACCCAAAAGTGGGGCTGCTGGGTCATAGGGGAGTTCTATATTTAGCCTTCTGAAGAATCTCCATACTGCTTGCCAGAGTGGCTGAACCAGTTTACATCCCCACCAACAATGAAGTAGGGTTCCCTTTTGGCCACATCCCCTCCAACAATTGTTATTGGAGAATGGTTAATTTCTAAAAAAAATAGAAACCCATTATTTTCCTCATTATTGATGAACAATTTGAAATTTAGTTATTTAAAAATGTACAGTAGTGTGAAGAAATTAACTGAGATTGGGTTACTGCTATTAGCCTTTAATGAAATGAAAAAAAATTCCTAAAGTTTCAAAGATAAAAGTGTAAAATACATCAAAAAAACCCTTGAAAGTTAATTTAACCATTGAAGTTATATTTAAAAAGAACTTTCTTCTTTGTACCTTAAGGGTAATTTTAAGACTTCATGTTTCCAGACATTAACAGGTTCTCTGGACCCCCCTCCCCCACCTTTTTTTTTTTTTTTTTTTTTGCCAGTCTTGGGCTTTGGATTCAGGGCCTGAGCATTGTCCCTGGCTTCTTTTTGCTCAAGCTAGCACTAGGCCACTTGAGCCACAGTGCCACTTATGGCCATTTTCTATATATGTGGTGCTGGGGAATCAATCCCATGGTGGAAGCCCATTTTTTAAATATAGAATCAGAAAGACTTCAGATGAGTTATGAACTTTCCAATAACAATTGTATAACTGAAGTCCTAAGACCCAACTCTGGTCCAATTCAGCTGTTCACGATAAAGCAACCAAAAGCAATAGAGAAAAGGCAAGGAAGGGCTGGAATGTAGCTCAGTGGCAAAGTGCTTGCCTTGCAAGTGCAACCGCCTGGGTTTGATCCCTAGAACCAAAACAAAAACAAACAAACAAAAGGCAAGGAAGACGTTTTATCAAAAGGGTAATGGAAATAAAGCATTTCAGCCCATCTTCAATGCAGTAACATGAGATTTAGGTTTTGTTTTGCTATTTTTATAGTGCTCAGTATGCAAGGCCTTAGACATGTGAGGCTTTGTATTACTTGAGCCATACTCCCATCTCATGTTAAAAAAGTGTTCTTATGGCCTTATTTATGTAAGTGTAACCCCTTTGCCCTTCTGAATGTCACCTTATTAAATTAATTAAATTAAATGAACAAAGTATCTATATTCATATCTCCTCTGTATTTATATATTTGTCTACATCTAGCTTTAGCTAACTACATACATAATAGATACATAGATATGTAGGCAGAATATATGATGTTTGTTTTGAGACAGACTATTACTACTTTTGCCCTTTGGGCTTGCCTTAAACTTATGGTCCTTCTCCTTCTTTCTCTCAAGTAGGGGAGATTACAGGCATGAACCAGCACGCTTGGCTGAGCATCACATTCAAATTGAAGAACTGGGGAGAAAAGAGGTATGCCTGGTTAAGCAATCTCCATCCAAATGTGGCCTTGCTGGTCATTATCTCCGTTCTGACTCTGAAAGGAGTGCAGAAGTTCTTGTCATGAGGGACGACACCCAGCCTCCCGCTTGCCTCCTCCAGAGCAATCTTCCATGTGTCTTCAGGGCTCTGCTGTTACTAGAAAGAATCCCAGGTGACTCCACTGAGGACAATAATCAGGGTGATTCAGGGACCATTGGGGTGCAGGGAGTGGGATTTGGTCAAAGCTGAGATTAAGACACCTCAGTTACTTCCCTATCTTTGGATCTTCCACTTGAATAGAATAATTTGTGTTCTTTAGACAGACACTGTGGATGATTAACAGGCTATATTCTGTTAGTCAGACGTCTGACCCAATGTAAAAGAGAAAGATACACCTAAGATAGAGATGTGTGACAGGCTTTGTTATTCTTTTCGGAACCTTGTGGGTCCAAGAAACAAGTCAGTATCTGTAAGAAAATGTTTCTAGGTAACTGTTGTCCATACAACAGTACTTCCTTTGTTTCCTTCTTATCTTGTGAAGCATTTAAACATGTAAACATGAACCCCCGTTGGTGCTGGGGATCAAATCCAGGTTCATGTGCATGCTAGAGTAGTGCTTTATCCCGAAACCACATTCTCCACCCAGCACTGTGTGTGCGTGTGTGTGTGTGTGTGACCACATTCTCCACCCAGCACTGTGTGTGCGTGTGTGTGTGTGTGTGTGTGTGTGTGTGTCTCCTGTTACTGGGGCTTGAGGTCAGACTGACACTGTCCCTTAGCATGTTTGCTGAAGATTAACACTGTATTAGTCAAGCCACAGTTCCTCTCCCAACTTTTTCTGTATCTCAGGGACTTTACTGCCCTGGCTGGATTTGAACCTCAGTGCTCAGATCACTGAGTAGCTAGGGTTACAGGTCTGAGCTAGCAGCACTCAGTACAGTCCAGTTTTAAATAACAAGGTCAGTAGATCTTTCCTCTCAGTTTCTTTGTTCACAGTTTGCAAGGTAAACGTAGAAAGATATAAATATAGTAAAAATGTTTACTTCTATATAAGCATACTCAATTATTCTGTTTGGTAATTCTCAATGTTTGAATTTAGAAATCCTTTGGTCCAAGTAAAACTTAGCTGTAGAAATGTAAAGCTATTTCTTGTTCTATATTTGACGAGTTCTCTGGTACCTAATAATGAGGAACATTTATGCAAATATCTGTTAGCTGTTCATATAACATCTTTATTGGATAGTTTTCCTTTCCTTGTTCAAATATGAATTCTTTATATATCTGAGTGTAAATCCTTTGTGGCATAAAGACACTGACTGTACTTACACTCTCCAAGTGTATAGATCTAAGTAAGTGCTAAGATTCTTGATTATGTCTATTGGAGAAAGTTTATGATTTGATGAGTTAGAATTTATCAAATATTTTATTCCTGTTCTGTCCAACCTGATAAGTATTTTCTTAACTTGAAAATACTCATGACAAACAAACAGACAAGGAGAAAGAGAGAAAAAGTAGTACGAGTTCACATGGCATGTTGAGAATAAGTAGAACAGAGGTATAACTCTTGTTTCCATAACAGGGAGTTCATTTCACTTGACATGTTCTTTTTTTTTTTTTTTTTTTTTTTGCCAGTCCTGGGGCTTGAACTCAGGGCCTGAGCACTGTCCCTTGCTTCTTTTTGCTCAAGGCTAGCACTCTGCCACTTGAGACTCAGAGCCACTTCTGGCCTTTTCTATATATGTGGTACTGAGGAATAGAACCCAGGGTTCATGTATATGAAGCATGCAAGTTCATAATATTTAAGTATATTTTGAATATCTACTAAATCTAAGAGTATATCCTTCAATTCATATCTGATAGTGGCAATTTGAGTCTTTTTTTTTTTTTTTTTTTTTTTTGGCCAGTCCTGGGCCTTGGACTCAGGGCCTGAGCACTGTCCCTGGCTTCTTCCCACTCAAGGCTAGCACTCTGCCACGTGAGCCACAGCGCCGCTTCTGGCCGTTTTCTGTATATGTGGTGCTGGGGAATCGAACCTAGGGCCTCGTGTATCCGAGGCAGGCACTCTTGCCACTAGGCTATATCCCCAGCCCAATTTGAGTCTTTTTTGAATGTATGTTGATTAGAATATGTAGATAGTCATCAGTTGTTATTTACATGGTAGGTTTATTAGATGATGTTCCTGTTCATATTATTTCTTTTTTTTAAGAACGGTCCATTCTTTTGGCAAGATAGGCTAACACATGTGTTTCAGTTGTTTGGGTTTTATCTAAAATTCTAGCTAGCACTCCTTCTTGGTCATTAGTGTCATTGTCAACGTGACTAGACTTAGTTATACTAGTTTTCTGCATGCTCATACATTTGTCTTTTTGTCTTCCTTTTTTCCCTCTGTGAAGTAATACTAGTATTGAGATTTTCCTGCACTCTTCCTTTTTCTTGTTTTGGGGGTTTTGTAGTATTTCAAAAATTACTGTAGTGGATCTTGAAATAACACATAATTTCACACATAAGTAACTTACAGCTGATACTGCCATTTTCCTCTCCTTTCCTCTGCAGCCCTGGTACAAAACATTTACTGACAACTAGGCTGTAATGTAACATAATATATTGCACTTAGTTTGGCTTGGAACAGTAGATTACAACTACTTAAAAACCAGTGAAACATTTTCTTTAATTTGCCTGCATGTTTACCATTTTTATTCTTTTTGTCCGTTTCTGTAGCTTGCAAGTTTCATTTTCCTTTTGACTGAAATGTGTTCTTGAGTATTTCTTGTTGTTCTTGTCTGCTTTTAAAGAATTCTCTCAGCTTTTGATTGTAAAAGTCTTTATTTAGCTTTTATTATTGAAAGCTATATTCAATGTCCATACAATTTCTAAGATGTTTATTTTTTCCCCATTCAGTATTTTATATATAGTTTCCCTGTGATCTGGCTTAGTTTCTTACAAGAGATAATGATCTTTCTCATCATTAATCTTCTGGAGATCACATATCTCCTGTCTTCTCTTTTTAAGTCAATTTGATAATATTTATTGACACAGTTTTGCTTATGCAGTTTCATGATATGTCAGTTTGCAGTGTGCAAGAAATTCTGAGAAATTATGCCATATAATTTTGTGCCAATATTTAGTTTCAGCTGTGTGCCAGTGGCTCATGCCTATAATCCTAACAATGCAGGAGGCTGAAATCCTAGGATCTGAGGATCACAGTTCAAAGAAAGTTCAAGCAGGAAATTTTGTGAGACTTTCCATTAAATTACTAAAAATGTCAAAGCTAGAAGGAAGAAGATGTGTGGCTAAAGTGGTAGAATGCTAGTCTTGAGCAAAAAGAAGCTCAGAGACAGGACCCAGGACCTGAGTTCAAGCCTCCGAAACAGCACATACATACATACATACATACATACATACATACATACATACATGGAATGTTTTGTCTTCCCTCAGTTATTTCTTAATCTCAGATATTTTTAATAAATATGTTTTAGATAGATTAATGGGTTAGTCAAACAGATGATATCTAGATAGGCAAGTAAATAGATATTGATTAGATAGCTAAAACTGTTTTGTTGTTGTTGTTTCATTTTGTTTCTTTCTGCTTTTTTTTTTTTTTTTCCAGAGCTAAGGGCCGAACTTGCCAGGTAGATGCTCTTCCGCTGAGCTAAATCCCCAGCTTCATTTTGTTTCTTTCTATATTTGTTTGCTGAATTTCTTTTATTCTGACTTTCAGTTTACTACTGGTTTCTCTGTCAGTATTTTACTGTGGACATCATGGACAGACATTTTAACTGAGGAGCTTTTAATTTTCATTTCTACAAGATCCATTGTTTCCATCATTTATTTTATTTTGTGAGTCACGGGGCTTAAATTCTGGGCCTCGGCACTGTCACTGAGCTCTTCAGCTCAAGGCTAGCTAAAGCTAGCACCACTTCTGGTTTTCTAGTGATTAATAGGAGCCGAGTGTCTCACTGACTTCTACATAGGCTGGCTTTGACAGGCAATACACATATCTCAGCATCCTGAGTAGTGAGGATTATAGGCGTGAGCCACAAGCACCCAGCTCTATCATTTTTTGTTGTTTTCAGTTTATATGTCATTTTCAAATAATATATTACTTCTGGAAATGAAATATAATGAGGCTTAGAGAAATAACATGACTTAATAAATTAGAGAGAAAAAAACAATCACAGAAGTTGTAAGTGAGACAAACAGTCTTGCAAACCATCTCCCCTCTCTGTGGCAACTATCTGGAAATAGTGCTCTCCCTACTCTGCCTCATATGTGTGTGTGTATGTGTATATATGTATATGTATATGTGTAAATACATATATGTTGTACACACAGATACATACATACATGATTGCTTTTCATATATTCCATTATTTTTCAAAAAAGGTAAAGTATCTACCTATTCTGTACATTCATATATATTATATTTTAATTGCTATATCTTATTATGAAGGTGGTATAGAGAGGAGTTACAGTTACATGAACCGGATAAGTAGTTCATTTTTTAATGTCAACTCTTCCCTCCCACTCTCCTAGTTTTCCAGATCTTTATCCACAACAAGTTGTATAGTTCATTTTCAACATAGTGTCTAGTGAGAATCACTACTTCAATTGTTCACCCTATGTTCTACCTTTCTCTGCCCCCCCCCTTTGCCCTCCCAAAGACCAATAAATTATCAAACAAGACAAAGGTAAAGGAAACATAAATATCAACAAAAAGAAACATGTGTTTCCATTTCTTGTAGTTCACTTCAATTATTTTACATGATCATATGCATATAGCTATTGAGCCTTTGTGATCCTCTCTATCCTCCCTTGGTCTTTCTGTGTGAATATCTAAGGACATGTATAACTTATCATATCCAAGGGTATTTTTTTTTGTCTTTTAACATCTATTGTACTTACTTGAGGTTTATAGGGAAATTCTAGTTTCCATAATGAGGGAAGCCATGCAATCTATGTTTCTTTGTGTCTAGCTTATTTTGCTGAATATAATTTCTTCTAAGTGTTTCCATTTCCTTATGAATGGTACAATGTTAGTCTTTCTGGTGGATGAGTAGAATTCCATTATACACACACACACACACACACACACACACATATATATACATATATATTTCATATTTTCTGGATGTATGTGTTCACTGAGGGGCATCAGTTGATGGTGACATCATTCTTTTTGAAATATTGAAATTTATCACTTGAAAAAATTAGAGGAAGTGCTTCAATATCCTCTGGGAATATTAAAATAATAGATAAATAAGGAGCCATCTTGCCATAATTTTTACATTCTATTTACTTCTTATTAGGCCTGTGTTTGCTTTTATATCATTGGGCATATTCATAAAAGATTGCTTAAAATCTTTATCAGTAAATTCCATAATTTGGGTTTATTTATCTGTTTTACCTTCTTTATTATTGTCTTTAAGTGGGGCCACAAAAGGGTTGTCATTTAACAAACAAGTTTATGAATAAATAATATAATTATCTAATAGTATCAGTTGATAAGTAAATCTTTATAAACTTTATGATGAATTGAGTAAAAAGAGGACTAGGAGAAAAACTATGTTGCAACTTTAAAAGTTATAAACCTATTTGCTCTATTTATAGGGCAAGTGTAAGATGATAACTGTCACTCAGAGGCTATTTCACAGCTTGGGGTTTGTAGCCCATATGACTGCAGAGAATAATAGAACCATCTCAGTTTCTATGTTGATTTAGTAGGTTTTATTTATAAAAAGAGAACAGTAGGGAAAATATGCTTGAACTGTGGAAGAAAGCAGGCTAGAAGCCACCTAAGGGAAAAAAAAAAAACTGTCTTTGTCCGAAGATGTAACAAAATGTGAAAAAAAAACCTTGACCTTCTTCTTTCTTTATAAAATAAACCAGCAAAAATATTCTCCCTACAATAGAGATGAGACACAAGAATTTAAAAATATGAACAGAGAAAATGTAAAAATTGTAGGAATATTATTCCAGAAGTTGCCACTATTAAATTTTAATTAAAACATCCTGAAAGCTCATTTCATCACTTACAGTGAAAAGGCAGTGATAGACAGGACACAGGTGTACAGAGATATGAACGTCAGTATCCAAATAGGAGGAGTATAAATGAATTGGGAATATAGATGCTAAAAATATACACAGTATTTTGAACATATTTTCTATTGTAATTGCAAAATAAGTAACATTTTGTTGATATCTTTTTAAATGGACTTTAAAATTGTAGAAATGGTGTATCTTGGTCTGGCCATTGCTTATTCTCTGTCCCTGAGCAAAATAGATGATCTCTTTGGATGATACTTCTGTAAAACAGGGATGATATCTCCTTGGAGGGTTAAGAGATATTAAAATGAGGGTTCTGGTCATAATGGGCTTTCAACAAACATTATTGTAAATATGACTAGCCTTGTCTAATTGCTATTTCAAAATGTAGAAATTTTAATGATACATAGTTTTTGGAGTATTTTCCTAAATCACAATGTTTGTCTCTTATCTATAAATCCAAAATAGTGTAGCACTTTATTCTATGTGACAAAGGTTACTCTGCAGTTACAGTTGATAGCATGTATGTACATTTGGCTTCAGCTTTGACTTGAGACTGGAAGAAAATTAAGGAGGGTTTTAAAATATAAGATTAGGAGTTATGTGTATTATCATATTTACCCATAACAAGAGTCTAGAGAATAGAGAATGCAAGAGAGAATAATGAAGCTGATTTGCAAGAAGGAACTGAAACTGGAAGTAAAGAAACCAATCACTTCTGAGTAATGGTGGCTTTTGTATTAATAACAATTCTTCTGTAGTCTTTGTCTTGGCTGATTCTTTTCATCAGGATACACAAACACTCTATCAGGTACAGACTTCCTGCTTGAATTAAACACATAGGTCTTAGAAGAAACACAAATAGTAAGTAAATATACAAAGAAAATATTTAACATCTTTATCCATAAATGAAATACAAATCAAACTGAAATGATGATGTAAACTCACATAAAAGAGAATAGCTTGTTTCACTTAGAACACAGATCAAAATATGAGAAGGAACACAGAGGGGAAAAGAACAGTTAGACAATTGTTTTTGAGTTGTAAGTCAAACTAATTTTTTTATTACTTACTTGTTGTCAAAGTGATGTACAGAGGAGATACAGTTACATACGTTAGCCCATGGGTACATTTCTTGTCCTGTTGTTACCTCCTCCCTCATTCCCCCCCCCCCCCCGCCTCCCCGGTTTCTTTCTTCCCCCATGAGTTGTTCAGTTGGTTTACACCAAATGGTTTGCAAGTATTGCTTTTGGAGTCATTTGTCTTTTTTTGTTGGGAATGTAAATTAATGAAAAGCATCTGCTCTTTTTGAACCTACTTACTACTTAAGAGAGGTAAAAAACTAGTTTGCTTGTTGAAGTAATAAAACATGGAGAAAACAATTTGCTATAATAATCCCC
The DNA here is from genome assembly GCF_023159225.1 of Perognathus longimembris pacificus. Classification (NCBI taxonomy): domain Eukaryota; kingdom Metazoa; phylum Chordata; class Mammalia; order Rodentia; family Heteromyidae; genus Perognathus; species Perognathus longimembris. The sequence continues at coordinate 71,019,824 of NC_063165.1, forward strand.
AGTGCCTTGAACCCTTTTGGAGTAATAACAACACACACACTCACACACACACACACACACACACACACCTCAACGAGCAAATTTTGAGGTGCTAATACATCCCTATTTCTAGAAGCACTGTTTGCAGCAGACAAGCTATCAAATCAGCCTATGTGACCATCAACCAATGAATGGGTAAGAAAATGTGCTATGTTCACACAAGAGGATATTATTCAACCATAAAAAGGAGTGAAACTATATCATGTGCAGGTGATAGATGGAACTGGAGATCATCAGGTTAAGTGAAATAAGACAGATTGAGAAAAGTAAATATTATATGTTTTCTCTTATTTTTCTTAGCTAGACATAAGAAACTGACATGAATGTAAAAAGGAGATTGTGGGAGAGAACCTGCAGGAGGAAGAAGATGAAAGGTAAGGGTGAGTGGGGGAAGAGGACCATGGTGGAAAAACCGAATATGCATGTGTGAAAAGAGTAAACAAAACCATTAAAATAGAGAAGTGTAAAGGAATAAGAAAAAGTAATAGAGGGGCCAACTTGATGAAAACACATTATGTGTATATATGAATATATCACTTTGTCATGTAAATATGTAAATAATTTTGATACATTATAATTATTTACAAGCAGATATTTATAATTAAAAAATATAAATAACCAGGAAAGCAGTTATATTCTTCTGCACAATGAGAATGGAATGTTTACTTATTGCATATTTTAGCAGCTTGTTTAATTTGATGTTGTACAGTATTTCAACAACACTTCTCAGAAAAATGTCAGAAAATGTTCAGTACCATGCTATTGGTGATATGGGCAACCTCATACATGCTTACTTGAGAATATCTTCTTTCTATAAATTATTATACACCAGAAAATAAAACTCTCTGATACCTACTAATATTTAAGTTGACATATTAATGTGATGTACACATCTTTTACTAATGTAATTTCTCACTATAATAATTTTAGCACAACAGATATCATAATGTAATATCATTTTAAAGTAATGGATGGCATAAGTACATACAAATGACATATAAGTAAAACAATTTTATCCAATTACAATTAGAATCATGTGTAATCAATAAACTACTTTATGAAATTAAATTTGATCCAGATAATAATTCCTTCAAGAGTACAATGGTTATCCCATTGCAACCCACATTTTCAAGAATGAAAATCCACTTTTAGAATGGGAAATATTAATCCATTTAGTTTATAGAAGATGTTAAGAATAGGTATATTTTAATTTTATTTTATAAAACTTGTTCAAATTTATGCTTGCTTACTATGAGAATAAAAGACAGACAAAAGGAGGGATTCTAAGATGTTACAGAAATAAAACCGTGTGTTACAGAGAACAATAATTTTTCTTTCCATATGGCATATAGGAACAGGGGCATATGAGATAAAACTATTTTCTATATCTACTCTATCTGTATATTTATCTACTATAAAAAGATGATCTTGGTTAAAGATGTTTAAAATACTAGTTTATTTTTCTAAAATGACAAAAAACTATTGACATGGGGCTGGGGATATAGCCTAGTGGCAAGAGTGCCTGCCTCGGATACACGAGGCCCTAGGTTCGATTCCCCAGCACCACATATACAGAAAACAGCCAGAAGCGGCGCTGTGGCTCAAGTGGCAGAGTGCTAGCCTTGAGCGGGAAGAAGCCAGGGACAGTGCTCAGGCCCTGAGTCCAAGGCCCAGGACTGGCCAACAAAAAAAAAAAAAAAAAAAAAAAAAAAAAAACTATTGACAAATGCATCTGTGTATTAAATATTCCTAGAACAATTATAGCTTAAGATATTGAAATGATGTATGTGAAGAATGATGTATAGCACTATATATTTAGGTTCAGTGGTCTTTTGCAAATTCCCCCTTGAGGGATACTGTAGCCTTATGTTCCCAGAAAGAATAAATAAAACATTTTCTTAACAAGAATTCTGGTTGACAAAAATCTTTCAAATGGAACATTTTAATTGGGATCTCACAATGAGAAAAAAGACCATACCCTTTTCTTTCTTTTTTGTCTTTTTTTTTTTTAAAGAAAAGGTTCATTTCCCCCATGTTTGCAAATCCTAAGAAAAAAATTGCAATATCCAGATATTTGGGAACAAAAACAACCTGGTGTTAAGTTGAAATAATAATGAAATATTAATATAATGGTGATATATCCATGTTGATGGCATTAAACATTTACATATTAAATATTTGATTTACATATTAAGTATTTCAAATTTATATATTATTTATTTTAATTTCTAAATACAAAAATATTTAGCAGAACTTTTTATAAAATATATCTATATAACAATCAAGGAGAAAATGAGAACAGGACACAGGTATTCTGTGTGTGATTTTTATTATATTTTTTCTTTTTGGTTTTCTATTTGTTTGTGGAAAAAATGTCTTCCCATTGCAACAAAAAATTACTAAGTACAATTGAAGTGAGAACATAATTGAATTGCCAGCAGAAAACAAAACACAATTAGTGGGTCCACATTTTCTCCAACAATTTTAACCACTATTCTCTTCCTAGACTACCAATATTCCTCCAAGGGGTCTCCAGGTTGAGCATCTACCAACAGGCCATCTCCTCCAGACCTTCCTGCCTGTACATAGGTATTTTGCTGTGTCAAAGATGGACCTACACATACCACAGCAAAGTATATCCACATATACAAAGGATCATATGCTTATGATATTCATACATCATTCAGTACCCAGCTCATCTGAGTCCATCACTTTGCGGAATGACCTATAAGAGTCTCCTATCTCCAGCCTCGTGGGCTGGTCTTAAGCTCTGTCCTCTAATAGGAATGCAGATCATTTGTGGGCAAGGCTTCTAAATGTCTCAGCATACATCCTGTGAACACTGGAAAACTTTATCTGGCCCAGAATTTGTTGTTGACTTTTCAACTAGTTGGATATTTGAATATTAGGTGATTTCCATATAGTTCAAGATTTCTAGTTTTGTCGCTAGGAGAAGATGATCTGGTACTTCCACAAGGCAAAAATTACCCCCAAAAGGAACAGCATTTTAGTTAGGCAATAGCCATTTAACAGGCACTGGTTGTTGCATTCACCATAATACTTTTCCTTGTCTCTCCATTCTGGCTCTCTTTGCTTTTATGTAGTGTTATATTTGCATTCTGCAAATATGCCTGTGTCTACAAGAGATAACCATTTCTTTGTATCTAGACCAGTATTCTCATTTTTCTCATCTTACCTGTATAATTTTGACTTTTATATCTATTGGTTATGAGAATTTGAAAATCTAAGGTAATTTAGGTATGCATGTTATTTAATATTACATTGTCTTAATTATTCCACCTGACCTTAACCACGACTTGCTCATTTTAAACTCATTTCAATGCTTCTCAAAATATCTACTCATTCTTACCAATTGCCGCTCTGGCTGTTCTTTTTCTGTTAAGATGTTAGAAATATAATGACCCTAAGTGGCCCTGTCAAAAATAAAACTATTGATTATTGTCAATTGGAATAATTAACTCGTGAACAAACAAATTATTCCAAACAATGTCTCAAGTTCTTATCTTCCTTCCAGATAATTGGCTTCTTGACCAGGATGGAACCCAGAAGGCCCACACAAGCACCAGAAGATCTGCCATAAGTTTCTACATTCAGTTGCTGACTGTGAGGCCCTCTGGGAAGTTTCAGACCATTTTGTAATTGCTAAAACTCCTTCAGGCCTACCTTGGCCTGACTTGAGTGACTACTGTTTCATTTGATCAATCTGTTTGCTACTTTCCCAGGGGAAAACAGACTTTCCATCACTTGCAAAACCAGTTCACATTTAAATACTATAATCCACCCCTTCTCCAGTATCTCCAAGTGGTAGAGAACAGTTTGTTTTCCTGTTCAGAAATGGATAAAAAGAGGAGCAAATATTACTGAATTAATCACAACATACAAAGTACTGTGGTAGGTGACTATATTTGTTATGCAACTAAACATAGGTGAAGTTTTATCACTTACACATTTATAGATAAAGGAATAGAATCTTTTTTTTTCATAATGTAAAGTATTTTATTGACACAATCAATCCACAGACCCAGGGTGTAAACTTGGGGAAATAGGAGCAAGGGGAGAAAGAATTGGAAAGTAAGAGGAAAGGTCAAACACCATTCAACAAGCACGTTAGGTGTATGTGGCATAAGGAAAGAAGAGCTGAGAATTACTAGAAAATAAAAGATATGAGCTGGGTGCCAGTGACTCATGCCTATAATCATAGCTCCTCAGGAAGCTGAGATCTGAGGGTCCCAGTTTGAAAGCAACTGGAGCAGAAGAGTCTTGAGAGACTCTATCTCCAAATAACCAGCAGAGAATCTTAAATCAATGGATGAATAGCTGAAAAATCTCTGATGCAAACCAATGGAAGTGTGATACCAAATAAATACTGATTTTAATTGTTGATATTGTAATTTCTTTTACAGCATATGTCCTCAAGACTACCCATTTACAATTCTAAAAAGGAGTGAAGCTTTAGCTAATGAACAAAAGAACCATGAACCAGTGGTCCATGAGAAATATGGAAATTACCATCATATTGGAAAAAAACGGAGTATTTCTAACTAGTGAGAATAAAACAGACCAAAAGCCTAACTTCTGTTAGAGAATATGAAACCTGGGCATAGGCAGAAATCCATCTACTTGGGGAACTAAAATTCATATCATTTGTGAGAGAAGGTTTTTTAAAAATACCCGGAATTATAAAATACCAAAATTATAAATGTAAAATTAGTCATGAAAGTGAATATGCAAAAAAGACAAGTTAAAAATACCCCATATACATAATATATAGTTATTTATTGTATATTACATATATTATATTACATATACAATGCAGGAAATACTATGAACCCTTTTAAATAATACAACTACCTACCACATATTCTTTTGTGTTTGTGTGCCAGTTTAGCGTCTTGAATTTGGGGTGTGGGTGCTGTCCCTTAGCTTTTTTCACTCAAGCCTAGCACTCTACCACTGGAGTCACTCTACTCCTTGTGCCTTTTCTGTGATTAGTTCAAGATAGAGACTTATGAACTTTCCTGCCTACATTGGCTTTCATTTTTTTTATTATTTTTTTATTTTTATTGTTAAACTGATATACAGAGCAGTTACAGTTTCATACATTAGGCATTGGATACATTTCTTGTACTGTTTGTTACCTCCTCCCTCATTCCTCCCTCCCCCCTTCCAATTCCCCTTTCCACCCATGAGTTGTTCAGTAGATTTACTCTCAACAGTTTTGCAAGTATTGCTTTTGTAATTGTTTGTCTTTTTTACCCGGTGTCTCTCGATTTTGGTATTCCTTTTCAGTTTCTTAGTTCTAATACCTGTATACATGGTTTCCAATGTACTCAGATAAGGAACCAACCCAGATGCCCCTCCGTAGAAGAATGGATCAGGAAAATGTGGTATATATACACAATGGAATTTTATGCCTCTATCAGAAAGAATGACATTGCCCCATTTGTAAGGAAATGGAAGGACTTGGAAAAAATTATACTAAGTGAAGTGAGCCAGACCCAAAGAAACGTGGACTCTATGGTCTCCCTCATAGGGAATAATTAGCACAGGTTTAGGCTAGTCACAGCAGAGGATCACAAGAGCCCAATAGCTATGCCCTTATGAACGCATAAGATGATGCTAAGTGAAATGAACTCCATGTTATGGAAACCACTGTTATATCATTGTTGTAATTACTTTCAACATGCCTTGTGAAACCATAGCTTCTATTGTTGATGATCATCTTGTATCCCTTTTCTGTGGTTGTACCTAGACTGGCTTTGAAACAAGGATCCTCCTTAGCATCCTGAGTTGCTAGGATTACAGGTGTGAGGCACACTGACACCTAGCTCTTGTACACTCTCACAGACTATCTACCATTTTGTTTCCAAATTTCTTCATGGTTTATTTAAGAATAGTCCAAAATACAAGTGAGTATAGATCAAACTTTCAGTGGGAACTCCCACACAAGATTAAATTAATTCATTAGGGCATATTAGTTCACGAGTCCAAAGATAACTCAGTTAACCTATACAAGTACATAACCTGTATTACTGTGGCTATTATTATTATTATTATTAGCTAAATATAGGCAATCTCTAAGAACTTTATGCTTATAAGCTTTTCTCCTTTAGGACAATTGTGAACTCTTGAGCTTGTTTGTGTTCCTCATAACAAAGCCATTGTTCAGAGCATCAATGGCTCCATAGCAACAGGTACCTGTAATCTTTAGTTTTCATATGCTTACGTTCCTTCTTCTCCTATTTAATTTAAAATTAGGCCTATCAAATAAATATTAAAATAAATCTTTAACATAAACAAAGTTGAAGAAACAAACCTTTAAAAGCTGTAATAATAAAAGAAAAGAAGATGTGGATGGAGCTGCTCAGTTTGAAGCAGATCAGGATTTGCCTTCAATTCCTCTACTTCCTGTTTGCCATTCAACGCCCCTCACATACCTGAACAGGAAGTTCAGATCCTGTGAAACTGTGTTCCAGTCCATAGATCAAGGCCTTCTGTGTGAGTTTGTGTTAACCTATAAGTTTCTCTCTATAATCTTTATACAGTCAACTGCAAAGAAACTTTCAGGAACGATCTCCCCCAGTGGTTCCAAAAATGCAACATAGAAATTCCAAAGTATAGACCATGAGCATGTGGGAGACATGCAGGGGATAATAGAAGGTGCAAGGCAAAGGTGTCCTAGCTTTCTGGTCTGTTTTATGTGATGCTAAGTATGTGCAATGCTTCTTTATATTAAAAATATATAACAAATATGATGTAATTAAACAGTGTTATAGAGAATTTAAAGATTATATATGCATATATATGACGTATTCTAGCCATCTATAAGGTAGTTTATATTAGGAGCCAGGCCCTCCCACATAGGTCAATATGTCAATATCATATTCATCTCTGCAGTGACAGAATAAACCTGACATTAAATTCATAAGCTCAATATCAGACTTGGAAGCTCCAGATATGACTCCTAATCTTTCCTCAAGAAACATATGACCATCCTAAAGTCAGAGAAAAAGGCACCTGTCTCCCCTACGTGGCGGCAAAGATGAAAATCAATTCAAGTGATTTTTATTAAACAGCTTCAGAGTTCTTGACATTTCAAAGGACACTATGGGGTAAAGATGTATAAAAGAGCACACAGTCTGTGTCTCTTAAGAGCCTGAAGCCTAGCACTGACAACAGAAGCAAATCAATGATTAATCTGAAATGGTTTCAGATGAAGGAAGCCCAGGGGTTACATTTTGAAGTGCAAAATGCAGTTATGAGTATTCTATGGCATAAAGTTAGTATAGAACTATATGAAGCTATTTTTAATGATAACAAATGTGTTATCTTATAACTTTACTTTTAAATAACAATGATGCTTGAGTATTAGAAAATAATTCTGATATGCTGATTGACAATGGAAGTAAAGTAAAGGTTTAAAATGAGCTAACAGTCACCTTTATAAAAATCAAAGGCTTAAATGAATGACTTGAAGAGGGGGAATAGAATGTGTGTACTCTTCTTTTGGAAAGTATTTGTCTTTAATTTTAGTACAATATATTTCTCTCACTATTAACTTTAAAGGGCTCTGACAAAGATCATTTTATAATTTCATTTAACGTATTTTCAGGGTAATTTTGACCGGTTCCCTATAACAAAATAAACAATTCAGTAATTTTAAGACATTATTGAGAATTGTGGATGATTTGGTCATTTTAATTGTTTCTTTTGGATATCTACTCACTCAATTATTTATATAAGGTATACAATTTCTAATGCACTCATACATATGCTAAAGGAATCATTATATGTAAATCAATTATATATTAGAAAGCATCACTCAATAATCATACACTGGTGGCTCACACCTGGTCTGTAATCCTAGTTATTAAGGAAGCTGAGATTTGAGCTTAGTAGTTCAAAGCTAGCCTGGGCAGGAAAGTCTGTGAGACTCTTACCTCCAATTAACCACCAAAAGTTGGAAGTGGATCTGTGACTAAAGTAGTAGAATGACAACCTTGATTGAAAAGGCTGAGAAGCTCTGGCCTGGGCATTTATCCAAAAGATTACGAGCCAGGATATAGTAAAGCCAGCAGCATAGCCATGTCTATTGCAGCACTACTCACCATAGTCAAGGCTTGGAATAACCCCAGAGACCCCTCAATGGACAAATGGATGAAGAAAATGTGGTATATGTACACAATGGAATTTGACTTATCCATTAGAGAGACTAATGTTATCTCATTTGTAAAGAAATGGAAAAAAAGAAAAAATTATGCTAAGTGAAGTAAGTCAAGCACAGAGAGACAAAAATGCATGCTTTCCCTCTCATGTGGAAGTTTGCTTTCATTTATAAACTTGTTAGTAAAGATGTTGGGTGATATGCAAGTGTATGCAAGTATATTAATCAGAAACATAATAGCTGATAGATTCAGAGGAGAACTGAAATAGTGTAGTTCCTTATAAAGGCAAGGTTATTGTTTGACAAAATAAACACCATGAAGCAGGTACTTGAAAGAGGCAGGGTGAGGTCAAGGTGAAAGGAAAGATGCATGAAGAAGAGAAGAGGGGAGAATTCAGTCAAGAATTTAATGCTTGTTCTACAAAATTAAGAAGCACAAGGGAAGGGTTGACTAAGGAAGGTGTGAGTAAGAATGTTGGAAGGGGTGACGTTGATCAGATGTATTGCATTTATAAACAACTTTGTTAAATGGCAACTCTTTTGTAAAACTTCTTTAAAATAATAAAAATGTGAAAATGATAAAAATAAAAGTCTTAAAAGTAATAACTTTCATTGTTGTTGAGTTTAAATAATTGCTTCTGATAGATACATTGAATATTATTTATAATTAGGGACACTTCTAGGCTCCTCCAAGACATATTATTCAAGTATTAAGAAATATGTATATTTTATTTAGGTATAGTATCCTCTTAATGGTCATTCTGAAATGAATTGTCCGATAAACTGAACCAAGACACTAGAAAGAAGAAAGCAGACAGAGGACTCATAATGTCAACTGAGTGTTGGAAATTCCTGCTTATTGAATTTCATGTGGAATTTTGTTGCCTTGGAAGCTCTGGCTTAGATAAAAGTCCCAAATCCTTTTCTCCTAATTTGTGAAACTGCTGTTAGGACGACCCCAAAAATGAAAAATCACTCAAAGAAACATGGACTCTATGGTTTCTTTCATAGGGAATAATTAGCACAGATTTAGGCTAGTCACAGAAGAGGATAACAAGAGCCTAATAGCTAGGCCCCTATGAACGCATAAGATGATGTTAAGGGAAATGAACTCCATGTTATGGAAATGAGTGTTATATCACTGTTGTAATTACTTTCAACATGCCATGTGAAACTGTAGCTTCTTTTGTTGATGATCCTCTTGTATCCATCCCTGTGGTTGTACTTGCACTATCACTGTATCTCATCTAAATACACTGCATACTGAATATACTGGTGTTAGAACTAGGGAAGTGAAAGGGAATACCAAAATCGAGAGACAAAGGATAAAAAGACAAATGACTCCAAAAGTAATACTTGCAAAATTTGGTGTAAACCAACTGAAAAACTCATGGGAGAAGAGGGAAAGAAGAAGGGAGAAGTGGGGGAATGAAGTAGGAGATAACAAACAGTACAAGAAATGTACCCAAGGTCTAACATATGAAACTGTAACCTCTCTGTACACCAATTTGAAAATAAAATAAAAAAGTGAAAAATCATTTAAAAAAATCACACACCAGATAAACATATTGATTTTAATTTGTCCTCAAAACTTCAAAACAGGTAGTTCTCAGCTTTCTTCTTTGTCCAGAAAATGTTCGTTTTCATTAAAATTTGTAAGAAATACCTGACTATAATGTATAAAAAAGGGAGGGAATGTGTGTATGTATAAGGACAGGTACATATGCAATATCTAAATATGCCATAAACACCTTTGTAGTTTTTAATCTTGAAAACATAAAATATACCATAAATGTCTGTGCAGTTTTTTTAAATTTTTTAAATTTTTTCCTATTTATTGTCAAAGTGATGTACAGAGAGGTTACAGTTTCATCCATTAGGCCTTGGGTACATTTCTTGTACTGTTTGTTACCTTCTCCCTCATTCCCCCCTTCCCCCCCTCACCCTTTCCCTCTCCCCCTGTAAGTAGTTCAGTTGGTTTACACCAAATGGTTTTGCAAGTATTGCTTTTGGAGTCGTTTGTCTTTTTACCCTTTGTCTCTCAATGTCATAAACACACAAATGTACATCTATTTCCCAGTGCTTTTTAAGTAGAGTATATTTGTGTTATGACATCTCTTCAAATACAATGCTGCAAATAAAGGTTGTATAAGACAATTCATTACCAAGATTTGTCTGCACATTTTCAGCAGTTTTATGTATGCATTTGGATATTACATTATAGAAGGCTCACGGTTTATAAAGCTTGATACTGTGCTGTTGAAAATAGAAGCTCTCAAAACTATCACCATATCAGGGCTTCAGAAAAAGAAAGCCCCAGGATGTTGCCATGCTCTTTAGGTTAGCAAGGTACAAAAATTTCATTGTCTCTCTCTTTCTGTTGTACTTCTATAAAGTAAAATGGCTCTTTTAAAAATATCAAATGTTGCTTCTATATTTTTAGCACCCAAAAAGAGAAAAGTACTCTTTCTTATATGACTGAATATTAGATTGTCTATTTTAATTTGCTACTTGCTTCAGGTTTATGATGAACATTTTGTAAGCCCTTGAGCAATTTATTTCTACAAAATACTTATTCAACACGCTGCCCAAAATTACAGTGGCTCTATTAGGTAAGTGTACAGTTTAGAAAAAAAAGATAATTTGCATAATTACATAATATCTGTAAGCAAAGGCTTAAAGAAAGCTGTAGGTTTGTCAATTATAGTTTTAAATATGACTTATAAAACTATTTCATAGGACCCAAGATAATGGATTCAATCTTAAACTGCATTACATAAATCTATCAATCTATATAAATTTTTAATAAAACTTTTCTTATGGAGAGGTGGTATTAGGATTTCAACTCATGACCTCATGTTTGCTAGGCAAATATTTTACTATGTGAACTTTGCCCCAAGAATGTATGCCTTGTTTTCAAAAATAAATACAGTGGCCTGAAAGTTAGTTGTAAAAACCTTCTTTAAAATGAAGACTATTTTTTAAATCTTTCATTGAACAGCCAGAGATGTTGCCTCTTTATGGAAAATGATCCACTAGGGAAAAAATGTGGATAGTATAGGTATTAAAAATAGGTAGACTGCTGGGTGGACAGAAATGTAGCATGTTCAGTTTACTATGACTGTTAAATAAAAAAAGCAGATGCTTTACTGACTTACCCTTAGTACCATTTTAATCATTTCTTTGATGCAAAATATGTCAAATGCAATGTCTAGCTCATAGATTTCCACTAGTCTATTCTAGGCATCTCCAATACCCTAAACCCCACTGAATGTACACTCACAGAGGCTGGCTTTATTATTTGCTCATTTTACCACTTGCATCTAGTGGAACCAAAGAGCCATGTAACATAGTGTAAGAAAGGGGTATACTATAAAGAAGATTTTAATGATTTAAACAGCTTCAGTTATTACATTGTGGACAAGGAATATATCCTATTTTGTTCTTTCATAATTGATACCTCTTTATAGTGAAATACTCATAGTTAATAGTACCTCTTATTAATATTTAATAGACAAAATACAAAATTACTAATTTATCATTGACAAGATTTCCACAGTTAATAACACCCCATAAATTTGGGGTAAATTCTATATTTTTAGGGTTAATATGACAATATGAAAGTCAAATTGCAAGCATTTTAATTTAACATTCTATGTTTTATAGGAAACTAGGCAGTAACTTAATTTAGGTTTTATAGTATTCATGCATTTTGCAACATATATACATATATACATATATATGGAATGAAAAGTCAAATGATTCTTTTCACATTTAAGCAAATGGAAAAATCTAATTCCTCTTTCTCTTTTTTATTTTACCTTGAACGTAACTGAATGTGAAAGTTTCCAATATCAGTAACTACCTACATTTGCATTAAAATAAAACTACCAATAATGCCATTATGAAAGCACCATACAAAACTAATTATATACATGAAGGAAATTAGTTATATTTATCTTCCCAACCTCTTTTTCCATTCATTTCTACTTCTAGTATTTGAAAATTTTCCATATGTTTCCTAACTATACAATCACAGAAGAATGGCTTCCTGAAATCATTTGCATGGCAACATGTCAAACAAGCAGATTACAGAAGAAAAATACATATAGGGAAATATCAAAACAGAAAAAAATACTATTTTAGCACAAATTAAATTTTGCACTGGGTGAACGCTGTATCTGATGAAATGCTGTGGCTATTATCCTTTTGCTCCAAATCAGCACAGTTGAGTGCATTCTATGAGCAAGAACCAGAACCTATTACTAGCAACGTCCCAGGCAACAGAGTTATCAATGGTTCTTTCACCTCATTGTGCAAGTTCTATATGCATTTTGTGAAGTAGAAGAAGTTGTATATATCAAAGGCTGACTATGATGATATTCATGAAGAAAAAGTAGGGTAGTAAAAGTGCTGATGTAAGAGATACATCCCTATTCAATTAAAGTAGCACTTCATAAAATACTGAGTATGCACTAATAAAATTTCAACTCAAAAGGCTGAAGCACTAAATTATATAATGACATTCCTTTTTTTTCCCCTTGTGTGTGGGGGGGGGGGGGCGGGGATTGCTGCTCCTGACTCTTGAATTCACTCTCCTTTTTTTTTTTTTTTTATACATAGTGCTCTTCCACTTGTATCACACCTCTACTTTTGGATTTTTGTTGGTTAACTGGAGATAAGAGTTTCAAAAACATTTTGGCTCTTGGTGGCTTTGAACCAGGATCCTCAGATCTCATTTTCCTGAGTAGTTAGAATTACAGGCACAATCACATTATTATAAGTACCATGCTAACTGATCATTCCACTGGAGTTCCAACACAATCACTTTCTTAATAAAGGGTGGCTTCCATATTCTGGATTTAGAAGACTTGTGCCCAGTCATTTTGTGACTGTGTCATTACCTACTCACTTTGGTGACTGTTTCCTAATCGATCATGAAAACACTGATCTTTTTCCTGCCTCATGTACCAGATGATTGCAGAAACCCATCCATCCGTCTTAACTGATCAGAATATATTTGACAAAATATGCCATAAAACGTAATATGAAATAAAAGGACTAAGTAAATAATTTACAGTCAAATCAGTGTGGAGAGTTTTGGATACAAAACCTTGAAGAAAATTAGTGTCTTTCTGAAATGGCCTCTAAAGTACAATGGCAAGAAGTAGGCTTTATAACCAGTGAATCCTAGCTTTGAATCCTTTATAAAGCCATTACTCTTGTGCAACTGGACAAACTGTTTTTGCTGTCTGTAAAATGAAGACATTATTGTTTTCCACACAGAATTTGCAATTACTTTCAACACACCATGTGAAACTGTAGCTTCTTTTGTTGATGATCCTCTTGTATCCCTTCCTGTGGTTGTACTCGTGCTATCACTGTATCTCATCTTACTACACTGGATACTGTATATACTGGTATTAGAACTAGGGAAGTGAAAGGGAATATCAATATCGAGAGACAGAGGATAAAAAGACAAACGACTCCAAAAGCAATACTTGCAAAACCATTTGGTGTAAACCAACTGAACAACTCATGGCGGGGGAGGGGGAATGAGGGAGGAGGTAAAAAACAGTACAAGAAATGTACCCAAGGCATAACGTATGAAACTGTAACCCCTCTGTACATCAATTTGACAATAAAATAAAAACAAAGAAAAAGAAAAAGAATAATTATTAAATTGGTGTCACATTTCCCAGATCCCTCTTCAAGATTTATTGTCATATGGTCTGGAACTGATGGCATTTGACAGTCTTCAGCTGATATCTTTTAGCAATTAGATTCTGTTGAAAAATCCATGGAGGTGCAAGTGATGCCTCTGGCATCCCTTCACTTTAATACCCACAGACTGACATTCAGAGAAATGAGGAGGCCTCACACAGGACAGCTCTTAGGAGCCACTGCAGCTCCGCATCTGTCTGTGATCTTGGCTGAGGTAATCACTGGAATCGAGAAGAGTTGGATATTGCTAAGGGCTGATCGTCCTTCTTTCCCTCCTTTCTATAGCTATTGAAATGAAGCACACTGCTAATGTTTGCTGCTAAGAAAACATTCTATTAGCTAAACAACATGTTAGAACCAACTTTGGGAAGATCCTTGCACATAGTTATGAACAAAGTTTACTGATCAGAGAATAGTTCAAACCCAACATAAACTAGTCAGAACCAGGCTCCCTAGTTCCTCATTCAGGCTAATATTAGTCCTTTAGGCAACTGCTAGGCTAAAGGGCACTATCATTTATATAATTGAAATCGAATATTTTTCTCCCATAGCATTGTCCACGATTCTCATTTATTCCAAATTTTGAATGTAGTCAGTGATGAAATAATTCATTGGGTTTTTCAGTAGTCACCTTTAGGCAGTGGTCTCTAATTTGCAGATGATGGTTATGATTATGATTATTACTTGGTGGTACTGGGGCTTGAAGAAAGAGCCTCATGCTTACTAGGCTGGTACTCTATCCATTAAAGCCATGACTCCAGCCTTATTCTGTTTTAGTTATTTTCAAGATAGAGTCTAATGAATTTTTCTTCCCAGTCTCAGCTTTACAAGTAACTGGGATTGCAGGTATAGGGCACCAGCACCTGGTTTCACTAAACTTTTATGACAAAATGCCTAAGGAAAATTAGTTAGTACAGTGTGTTTTTACATTTTAAGTCTAGCACCTTGGAGACTTCACAAAATAGACTCAAGCTAATACATATTAATTCCTGAAATGTTAACATGACATCTTACTACTGAAACAAGAGAAGCCGTGATAGGTATCAGAAGTTAATAAGATAACATAAATAGTGCCAAAGGTTTCTGTTTTTATGCCAAGCTGTTCCAGGTAATTCTGAGCATCAAGGAAAAAGTCAGATGCAAAGGTGCTGCACTAAACTGACCTAACAAACAGAAAACAGCTAATCTCCATAATTTAGAGGAACTAAGAAATCTTCTGGAATACAGCTTCTTTCCTTCCAATTCATAAGAGAGCAGAGGGAAAAGAGGAAGGATGTTATTCTATGAAATAGAGAGTTTAGAGCCTGTCAAATTAAAGGAATATACATAATATCTTGCTTCATTTTCACACTATTGAAATCTATTAAATATTTTTGAATATTTTTATTATATTTAAGGAGTAGTATAATGGAGTTGACATTCACCAAAGAAGTTTATGAATACAGTGCATCTTGATCAATGATACCCTTTTTGACATTCTCATTCACTCCTCCCAACCTACCCCTTCCCTTACTTATTCTAATTGAGTTTATGTATTGAATATCTTGCCATGTAGCAAAGCAGTTTATGTGTACAATGCATAATCCTTGTCATCATTTCAATATCTTCATTGCCCTCCAACCTAATGTTTCCCTGAATTTCTCAATTCTGTAGTATATATAATGAATTCTTTTTTTTTAAATATGCTTTTTTATTTATTTTGGAAGTCCTGGGCCTTGGACTCAGGGCCTGAGCACTGTCCCTGATTTCTTTTTGCTCAAGGCTAGCACTCTGCCACTTGAGCCACAGTGCCACCTCTGGCAGTTTTCTATATATGTGGTGCTGGGGAATAGAACCAAGAGCTTCATGTATAGGAGGCAAGCACTCTTGCCACTAGGCCATATTCCCAGCCCTATAATGAATTCTTGCCTGCATTCCCCCCACTTTTCTCTCTTGGTTCATCTGCTTTTCTCCTTTTGGCCTGATGTGCCTCTGTTGTAAGTACCCATTTACTAGTACTTGTTTTGCTGAGTTTTGACTTAGTCCTTTTAAAGAATTATGGTATTTGTGCTCTCCCTCCAGACAGTTTATAATACTTCAGTTCATAAATTTGTAACTCCTTGTTACCACCCAATGTAGATTTATACTTGTAGATGTATAGACACATTCTAGCTACCACAAACGAGGGAAAGCATGAAGCCTATCTTTTTCCAGGGTTGGCTTACTTTATTTAATAATTTTTTTCCAAGTCTTTCATTTCCTTACCAATAGAGTAATTTCACTCTTTCTAATGAATGAGAGTGGGGCTGGGGATATGGCCTAGTAGCAAGAGCACTTGCCTCATCTACATGAAGCCCTGGGTTCCAGTCCCCAGCACCACATATATAGAAAATGGCCAGAAGTGGCGCTGTGGCTCAAGTTGGCAGAGTGCTAGCCTTGAGCAAAAAGAAGCCAGGGACAGTGCTCAGGCCCTGAGTCCAAGGACCAGGACTGGCCAAAAAAAAAAAAAAAAATTCTAATTAATGAGACTTTCATTGTGTACATATATCACATATGAATTACGCTTAATATTGTTCTTTGTACAGGTGGTACTACTGTTTGAAATCAAGACTTTGCACTAAATTCCATCAATTGAGCCATACCTTCACTTTCACCATTTTTTGGGTTATTTGGAACTAAGAGGTTCACAAACTTTTCTGTTTGTGTTGGCTTCAAACTGTGATCCTTAGATCTCAGCCTCCCATTTAGTTGGGATTACAGGGATGAACCACAAGGTGCTGAACAGATAAAATTTTGAAAATAAGTAAATCTTTCAAGGAAGAGCAGTATTTTAAGGTTTCCCATTTGTCCTATTTTACTGTCTAAATGTTAGCACTATTTTTAATGAATGTTGTTATTTTATAATTTTAAATCTTTGTGGGGAACACCTGGAAGTCAACTAGCTGGCCCTGCCTGTTTCTCAGTCTTGGGGCCACGTGTGGCTAAGATGGCGGCGCCTAACAACATGCAGCTGCTACAAGTGTCTTTGGTTATAACCCAGAGGCGGTGGTGTGGGCTGTGACGCACTGGATCTTCCGCCCTTCCTGCCGATCTTAGACCTGATTGGCTCCTGTGCCTTATATTAGTGGCATGTACTTCCCCAATAAATGAGACTTTGTGCTGACTTGACTCCCAGGCCATCTGATTGTCCTCCGGTGAAGGAGGGCTGGGTATGGGCGGTCTGCTGACCCTTTCCTTGCTTGGCTTCTCCAGTCAGGGCGTGCCTTCCCCCGTCACTCCTGCGGGTCGGGGGCACGCAGGGGGGCTAAAAACCCCGACAAATCTTAATTCTTTAATCTTTTCAAAGTACAAGTCAAAGGACTTCTAGACAGCACTGAACAGAAGTCATGCATATATACATTGTTTATATGAAAAATATAAACATATGTTATATACCATATGTTATAGATGTGTCATGTGTTCTTTGTCATATATCATATAATATACTTATATTTATGTAAATTTTATCTATAAAAGCATTATATGTATATATTTGTGATATATATATGTGTGTGTATATAACATCTTAAATTCAACAATAGGGATATGCATGGATGATAAGCAATTTTCACCTCATCTTCATTCAGATTTAATTCATTCCAATACCTGCTATCCTGTGCATTATTTACAGTAGTTACCCTGAATGATAAGTATACATTTATTTAATTTACTATTTGTTCAGTGTTTGTTTCCACACTATACTGCAATCTTCATGGAATAAGAAAACCTGATGGTATTGTTCACTCTGTGTTCTCAGCAATTGAGATGGGCTTGTACCATGGAGAAGAACAATAATTATTTGCTGAATGTAAGAGTAAACATCAGAAATGAACTGTTCACATCATAAATTTCATTAAGATTGGTTCATGAATAATTGCAAATTCACTTTGTACATAATAAACATCAATGTCTTGATGTATTTCCCAATGATCCATATAATAGGTCTGAAGACACTTTGAAAATAAAGCCTTATCAAGAGAAACTTCTAGCAAAGTCTGATCTCATCTTTAAAAATGTGTTAGGAATTTTTTGAAATAGTCAAAATATTTTTTGTCGTAAAGGTGATGTACAGAGGGGTTACAGCTCCATAAGTCAGTTAATGAGTACATTTTCTTAACTGCATCACCTCTCCCTCATTTTCTGCCTGGTTTCCCATCCCGAACCCCCTGCCCCCAAGTTGAATAGTTCATTTCCAACATAGTGTCTAGGGAGTATCACAGCTAAATTGGTTCACCCTTAAATATTTACAAGTGAAAGTATTCATGGGAGGCAATGATATGATTTTATATGCTTATATTAGCATTAATCTTTTAAACATCAATTCATGAACCAAATTAAAGATAGGCATCATTTTTCTTGGCCTCATATACCATCTTGGGAATGCACTAACCAATTATATAACACAAAAATTAATATAGCACATAAAAATGTAAAATATACCATTGTAAAAATATATTTTCTCTTGCAAGTCCATTTCTTAAATTTTCCTTGAAACAAATTTTCACACAAGAAATGTGGCTTCTTAGAAATGACTATATTAATTTTCTAATAACGAATAATTTTCTAGATGGAAATAGAATTAAATAATAAATATTAATAATACATTATCTCAATATTAAAATTATGACATCTGTAATCCTTCTCAAAAACCAAAACATGCAATAATTTTCTCCTAATAAAAATATCTAAATTATTTTACTATAAAAGTTTTATGTGGTGTACTTTGTTCTTCATGTGAAGAAATATAGGGTCTACCATTTGACAATATCTATGTGGAACAGTTTTTTTTTATGATAAAATGTTGACACATAACTAAACTATTTTTATCAGCATCTAACAACTAATTATGAACTGAGTGTAAAATACTCACTTTTATCTCGTGGCTTTATAAACCACATCCTTCATTTATGGGGGTAGAATGTGAATAATAAATATATGACTCATCCTATATTGGCTTGGATTCATAGAGCCAATAATTTTATTTTGTAAACCTAACTTTGTACTTGTAAAACTAAGGAAAGAATAAAGTGAAATTACTATTTAACATTAACTGAGTAAAAACTAAAATAGTCACATTAGCCAGACGACTGGCACACTGAGGTAACCTGCTCGTCATCAAGTATTAAACATAATATACAAGTCTCATGAAAGCAAGCTTTTCCACATATCCCCTCGGAAGAGAAGAAGAGAAATCTACAAATCCATAACACAATCTTCTTCCTGCTCTGAGCCTTGGATTTCTCACAATTCTCCAGTTGCTCAGCAACTACGATTGCATTAGTATAAATGCTCTGAGACATTAGACACTTTCCAGCCTTATTCTTCTTCTTTACAAAAGGAAATCTATTGTTAAACCAAATAATTTCTCAGAGTAGCATTTCGAATCTGAATAGGCTGAAGTGTATCTCCCACACTAGCCAATTCAAATCAATTCTTTATTGATATAAAAGTATCCAGTTAGAGTGTGTAATCTTGTGTCTTATGTGACAAGATCTGAAAAAAAAATCTCAAAACTATTATAAGCCTTTCTTCAAAACACATAAGCATTACTTAGTTGGCATAATTAAATGTTGCTTTCTTTATGAGAAAAATAACAATACTAATAAATTGTCTTGACAATTTTCAATAATACTTAGACTTTAGTCAGCTCTGTTTTATAATTGTATTAAAGAACTATCTATATTTATATGTAGTATATTTTATAAAATAGCCAAAGGGTTTAGAAAGATTAATTCAGGATTATCACACAGCAAACTGCACATAAAAAATACCAATGGACAGGCATCTGACTAAATTCATGATGATAATTTGCATCTTATTATGCCCAAGCAACTACAATGGTGCCCAGCAGACAATATCTCTTAGAAAATTACTGTTTACTTATTCCAAATAAATACTCAATAGGATATATGCAAATGATATTTTTAAATACTCTAAAGTACCACGTTGTGTCTAGGTCAAATAGTTCCTAATTGACTAGTATTGTTAAAAATTAAAAGATGGGGGAGGTGGGGAAAAATGAGGGAGGAGGTAGCAAGTTGAACAAGAAATGTACTCACTGCCTTACATATAAAACTGTAACCTCTCTGTACTTCACTTTGACAATAAAGGAAAAAAAATTAAAAAATATTTTAACTTTAAGTTTAGTGTATTTGTATGTAATTAATATAAATATATCTATCAATATAGATATCTATCTATATATACATATATACACTGTATGTATAGAGATCTACCTATAAATGTAGATTGGTTCTCAATACATATATGCATATATACACATATACATGATAAATATTTATAAATACATATATTATGTGCAACTATACATAAAATGTATGTTTTATATATATGTATAGAGAGGCAGACTCTATATATGTATATATACACACATATATATACATATTTATATAGTAAACTCAATAGAGAATTTTTTTAAAAGGACACAAATTATCATATAATATATATTTTTCTGGTAAATCATACTACTTCATTATGAATAATTGCATTTCATTAATGGCCATAGCAAGATAATTCTATTGAGATAATTCTATTCAGTCCTCTAAAATCACCTTATCACAATGAATCACATTTGTATGTACTTAATATAATACCTTGAAAAATACTTTATAAATAAGGAGGTAACACTAATTTAAAATATAAACCTTTACATATTAATTCTATGACATATTTAATAGAAAGACAGAGGTTTTTTTTTTCTTTTAAAAAATTTTTTGCCAGTCCTGTCTGGAGTTTGAACTCAGGGCCTAAGCACTGTCCCTGGCTTCCTTTTACTCAAGGCTAGCACTCTACCACTTGAGCTGCCACTTCCAGCTTTTTCCATATATCTGGTGCTGAGGAAGAAAACCCAGGGCTTCATATATACAAGGCAAGCATTCTACCACTATGTCATACTCCCAGGCTAAGTTATTTTTTCTTTTATGAATAAAAAGTCCACTGAGTAGAGAAAGAAGGAAAGAAAGAATGAAGAAGTGAAGGAAGGAAGGAAGGAAGGAAGAAAGGAAGGAAGGAAGGAAGGAAGAAAGAGAGAGAGAGAAAGAGAAAGAGGAAGGAAGGAAGGAAGGAAGGAAGGAAGGAAGGAAGGAAGGAAGGAAGGAAGGAAGGAGAGAGAGAGGGAAGGAGGGAGGGGGGAAGAAGGAAGGAAAGGAGGGAGGGAAGAAGGAAGGAAGGAAGGAAGGAAGGAAGGAAAGAAGGAAGGAAAGAAGGCAAGAAAGAAGAGAAGAAATCTACTCAGGAGGCTGAGATCTGAGGATAACAGTTTGAAGCCAGCCTGGGAAGAAAAGTCCCCATGAGACTTTTATCCAGGTAACCACTCAAAAACAGGAAGTGGTGTTGTGCCTTAAGTGGTAGAGGCTTAAGGCTCTGGGACAGTGCCCAGGCCCTAATTTCAAGCCAACAACCGACAGAAAAAAAGAAAAACTGGCAGTGAAATGTATTTATTTTCTATATATAAACAAGACTTATTTTAGGCAGGTCAGCTGAAAATGAATTTTCTATTTATGCTTGGTTCTACTCTTACAAATTGACAAAATCAGACTCCAGTTACTGTTTTCATGTTGATTTGAAACTGATTTTTCCCTAGAAAAATGAATTGCATATAATGATAGCTGACTGGAAATTGAAAGAAACAAAGCCATAGTATAATCTAATACTTGCACCATTAATATTTCTAAACTATTGACATATAATCATACAACAGATAAAGCCTATTTTCTTTAAAAAATATAAGGAACAACAAAACCAAAACAAGTCATGAAAGGTTGAAAAAAATGTTGAATCAACTGTAGGCCATTCTGTATGTTGGTATTTGCTTTGTTGCTAAATGGTAACTAGCATTCATGTGGAGATTTCAAAATGATGTCTGAGGACAGTGGGGGCAATACTGTTTCCACCACACCACTGTGGACATAAAAGGAATGAACAAATGCAAGACAACTTTCCACCTATGTAAGCATCTTGGAAGTGGAAGGGATGACTCAGAAGTGCAGGACACAATGTAAACATGGGTGGAGTGCTCCTTCATTTTTACTTAGTGTTGAAATTACACAGTGAGGAGACAAAGACCTTACATGATGGTATGGTGAAGTCTTATCTAGTTTCAAGGTAGTCTAGTACCTGAATCCAAAACAATATAAAATCCTAGGCCCAGAGTTCAAGCCCCATGACTAACAAAAAGAAAAAAAAGAAAACAATATAAAATTAGTCTGGCCTACAACAAAAACAGACAGTATCATACTCACCACTTGTGTTGCACTAAACAAATATTTATGGGCTACTTCCTTTGTTCAAAGTGCACAATATTCCAGTACACAGAAGAAAGACTTTGTCCTCTGTAGAGCTTTTTCAAATATCCTGAAGGATATATTTGTACACATAAGAAGATATCAAATATTCATAATATCTTCAAAAACCTATGGTTCACTAAAATTTGGTGAAGAGACCTAATTTTTTTAATTCTATGCTCTGATGAAGTATTTGGTCCAGGAAATACTCTATTTACACAACAGAATGCTGAGGAATTCTTTATGTTATTGTCTTAGTCATTTGGGCACCACAAATTAGGTGGCATTTATTCCTCATGATTCTAGAAGTATGAAAGCCAAGATTGAGAAACATGTAGAGTGTAGGTCTGGTAAAGGTTCCTTCCAAGATGGCTTTTCAATGTGATCTTCTCTACATAGCTGAAGATTGAGGGTCTTTCTGTGGCCCATTTGTAATGACCATAAGCCCTAGAGTTCCTGAAGGCCTGATCCTCTCCGCAAAACCACATGTCTCTCACTAGTCTTGCAAGCTAGGATTGTGATGTGTGTGTCTTAGGGGAAGACAAACATTCAACCACAGCAGTTAGAAAGCCAGAGGTCTGGAAAATGTGGTCAGCCACACGATTCTGGCTGCCAGATCTTCAGTGGATGCTGAGAGTAGTTTGTAAAAATTTTTTGTAGAAAAAGTTCAAAACATCAGATAAACCTATATTTGGTAGCACTAATATTTTCATGCAAAGAAACTGCAGGAGGGTACAGTACAGTGATACATTATGATTAAACCCAATTTTCTTTTAAAAAATATCTTTCTTAGAAAGAACTCTGAAGTTAATAAACCCTAAAAGAACAGCTTGTAAAAACTTAAGACATGGACAAAGGTATGTTCAATTTCTACCTGTATTTTATTATTCCTCTATAAAGTCTTAATGTTGCAATGTCCATATATAAATAATTGTAATATAAATCTGTAGTAAATGGTTATAAACTTGAGATTATAACTTCATTCTTAAAATTTTTCTACATTCTTTGGAATTTCCATTTCCTATACATTATTATTATATTGGATCATCAAGAACTTAAAATTACCATCAGTAATACACTTCATTATGACTTTTAAGTCATTAATTCTATAAGGTATAATGTGTTTCTTATGCACATTTCATTTTATTTTTTCTTTGCTTTTACCAAAATACATGTTGGGAAGATGGGAAAGAAACTATTTCATACGAAGAAATGATTGCAGACACAACAAATGAGGCAATACAGATTATGAGACCATCCTTTAACAGCGGAAGATAAAATAGGTGTCAAGTTGAAGACTTGCTCATAATTTGATGACCTTTTCTGTTTCCTGAGACAAAACTTCTGCCTAACTACTTCCCAATGTGTGCGTATGAAGAACATGGTTACTTGCTTTGCCCGCTGTGTCTCTGTCTGTCTCCCTCCCTCTCTGTCTCTTGTCCATCAGGAGGGAAGCCATTTGCCTCCAGCACAACATTATAATGCTCTCTGGCTCTCCCAGGCCCAGAAGCCATGAAACGAAGAGAAAAGAATACAAAAACCTCTGAAACCATGAGCCAAAGTAAACATGTCTTCTCTAAATTGATAGACTTTTCACATTTTTTTTCCTCTCACAATTTCACAGCTTATAATTCAGGCAACAAGGAGTGATGTCTAAGCAAGTGGGTCTCAGTTGAGCTCCATAGTTCATTACTTTTGTCTCACCTCAGTTTGTTGGTCTTTAAAACATAAACAGATAGAGCCTCATTTTCCCGGTTTTAATCCCATGTGAATCTAATGTGAATTTTGTCTAAGGTAAGGTGAATTTTATCTTCCCCATATTTATGTTGAATTCCTAACTCCTGTATGTGAGAATGTGACTGGAGAATGGAAGTTCAACGTGATTCAGTTAAAATGGCACATTTAGACTGGGCTTGGACTTAAAAAGAAGAGAAGGTGAAGAAATGCAGTCAGACGAGAAGGGCTATGTGATGACATAGCAAGGTTAGCTCTAGCATTTGGATCCTGGTGCAGAACTGTGATCCCAGAGACAAGGAAGGTAGTAGAAACAGGGATCACAAGTTTAAGCCAAGTCTGTGTACATTTAGTGACACTGTATCTAAAAATCAAAATAAAAACTAAAAGGCTGAGGTATGACTCAAGTGATAGAGGAGTTGACATGCATGAGACCCTGGATTCAGTCAGTGCCTCCCACCTATAATCCTACAGACTCAGTAGGCCACGATCTGAGGATATCAGGTCAAAGCCAGTCAAGGTAGACAAGAATCTGCCAGATAAGATAATTAACCAACCAAAAGCCAGAAGTGCTGGTGTATTTCCAGTGACAGAGTGCCAACTTTGAGCAAAAATAAGCGAAACAAGAACACAAGGGCCTGAGTTCATGCCCCAGTACTGACACACACACACACACACACACACACACACACACACACACACACACACACACACACACACTAGAAAAAAATGAAGATGATGTCCTTCAGAAGGAGAAAAGCCTCAGAAGAAAACAAAAACAAAAAACATCCATGATAGCTCATGGATTTCCAGCCTCCATAATTATAAGAAAACCAATTTCTGTTGTTTGAATCTGCCAATCTGTGGTCTTTTTTAAAGGCAGCCCTAGAAAACTAACATGCATCCCTTCCTGTGTCTTTCCACTAATAAAATAGATTTATCTTCTCATTAGTACTATCTAATAATGTCATTACTCATGATGTCTAATTGCTGTATTGCTGAGCAATAGCAAGTTCTATTGAGCCTCCTTTGACTCCCAGAACGTTCTCACAATCCACTTAGGAAGGTAAAGGAGAACTCCTGAATTCCTATTCAGAAAACTTAACAAAACCCTAATCTTCTTTTTTCAGTATTTTTTTCAAAACAAGGCTATCATATGCATCTATTAACCATCCATCCATGCATCAACCATCAAGTAAAAACCACTAAAGATGATTCTGAAATGCTGACTTATTAACCAACCAAACCGATATTTTCCCTTTCTGATGGAGAAAATTAATTAAACATAATGTTAAAAAGTTTCTAACAATACAGGAATTTTCACCATGTGTACAACATTTTCATACTAAGCTCAGTCACTAACTATGAAAACTTATATAGATTTATTCCCCATTTGTCTAATGTTCCTCTTTCCTTTATTTCAAAAAGTCATGGCTTGAAAAATATAGAGTTGTATTTCAAAAATATAGATTCAAACTACAGTTGTCCAATAATTCTTAGTCTGCAATTTTGGTTAGTGAGCTCTGTCTGATTTACCTGAGCTGAGAAAGCACAAACTTATTTCAAATTATTTAGTATTGCTGATTTCCCAATGTAATTTATATATTCATTTATAGTGATCGCCTTTTTATGCACATTTTTAGTTTGATTCTAATGTCACATAGTTACTACTATACCAATCCTTCTCTACTAATGTCTACATTTACATCTTTTCTGTCTTAACAAGACATATTTTGCCCATAAAAATATGCAATATGTCACCTTAAAATCTTAGTGAGTCTCAGATATTCGAGTACAATGTCTCTGCTGGGCTATTAGTTTACCCATTCTTCACTTACCTGTGGAAATAGTACACATTTTTCCAGATCAGCATAGCAGTTGCAAGAAGTAGATTAATCACAGATAGCACAAGTTGGGCAGTGTTTCTCTGTATAGTGATAAATTCTAAAGTCGCAAAAACTTCAGAATATAATGTGCTATGATAGGGTTCCTAAAATGACTGAGTTAGTTTCAAAGCATTGAAGCCAGCATATCTTAAGGATATATCCTTTTATTTCAGTCAGCAAAAATCTGGATATTGAACTGGTTTTGGTATTTGATGCTTCTCTCAAATAATTTTTACAAGTTCATAGGTTTTCTTTTCCAATTCTTTTTGTTTTGTCTGTTTCTTCCCTTCAAGAGATTCTTATCAACTTTTAACTGTTATATACTTTCTCATCATTACACAGTTATCTTTTGTGTATATGATAGAGTAATATAGTGCTTAATATAACCAAGATACCCGGAATTTCTCAAAAGTTTATAAAATTTTCTATATTTAAATTTTGTACACTATCACATATACATATATACAGCATATAAAATTACATTAAATGCATAATACATATGTATACACAGGTAGATATTAACATACATGAATATTTCCTTCTATGCCACAGCCACTTGCTTGTGATATTTGCCACATGGATCTACAGACAATAGAGGAGTTAAATAATTACATAAGGCAGCACATCAAGAAACATGAAATTCAGCACATGATTAATTGCTTGAACAAGGGTTATAGACAGTAAGATTCATGTCACACAAGAGACTCATCATTTAGAAATTTAGAGTCAAAAGATACTTCTCTATGTTGAATAAGGAAATCTGCACTTGAGCATAAGGAATCCACCACTTTGGGTCTGACTGATAGGAAATGGCCAGGGAAACTTGGCATCCTCCGTACTATGACCTTCTGTATGTTGAGCCTGTGATTTGCTCAAATTGCTTATACATAGTTCTAATGCTTTCTTTTTTTAATTACCAATTTCCAATATTATTTCTAAGTTTGTTTTCATATGTTCATTATGTATAACATACATTCCTTCTATCACCTTCCTAAATATTTGTGGCACATAGAATATACTAATTATATCATCAGTAACTCTTCATGCAACTATGGCTTATGGCCCATTAAACAAAAATAGACAAATGAAAGGAGATATTAATTACTCAAGCAAAAGGTGAGCTGCATTACAGACCTGTCTTCACATGACATAATTGCACTTTTAAGACAAGTACATCTTGAATCGCACCATAAAAATCATGTGCTTGTATTTACTCTTATTCCCATCCTAAGGTTAACAAAGGGAAAAATCAGCCAGGCATCAGTGGCCATGCCTGTAATATTAGCTACTCAGGAACCTAAGATCACAGTTTAAAGCAATCATGTAGGAAATACTATCAGATTCTTATCTCCAGGTAAGCACTAAAAAATCTATAAGTGGAGTTATGGCTCAAGTGGTAGAGCATTAGCCTTAAGCTAAAAAGTTTAAGGCCCTGAGTTCAAACTCAGGACCAACCCTTTCCACCATCCCCACACAAAGTAAAATCTGGATTGAAAATAGAGAACTTTATAGCATTGTATGATTATTTTACATATTTTCAAATAAAGCAATAATAAGAGTAACAAAAATTGTGTACCCTATTATATGACAATAGAGGTAGAAGTGATCTTAAATATGTAAATATCTTTCAACATGTATGTGATAATAGTTTTTCTCCTGTTGAATTACATAAAAATGAAACAGAACCAATTAAATAATACTCTTCAGCACAAAAGAGCACAGCATATTCCTGGCAAACCCTGTGATAATTTAGGCTTATTTCACATCTTCTAGTCTTTCTAGCTCTGTTTCTCAACACCATCAAAGAAGTATTAGATTAGTTTTCTGCATGGCTCTGTCAAAACAATAAGGAAATCCAGTAATTTAGCTTTGCAGCATCTAGGAATATAAATAAAACAGTTGAATTTATGCATTCTTGAGTATCATGTTTTCATTACACTTTCAATAATTCCTTTACTTGCAAAATATTTTGTCAGTTTCGAAGGAGAAATAAAAAAAAAACTAAAATTTTCATCCTATCTAAAGAATTCAAATGGGAATCTCACGCCTAGACAAGTTATTTCATCTCTACATGATGTAACTATCACAATGATATGCATGTCCAGTCTTCTAAATTCAGATCAAGATACCTATTTTTTCTTATAAGATATTAGAAAAAACAATAGTTCTGCGATGAACGTTGTTGTGCTGGTGGCTTTCATGTGTTCCTGTTTGTAATATTTTGGGTAGATGCCTGAAAGTGGGGCTGCTGGGTCATAGAGGAGCTCTATGCTTAGCCTTCCGAGGAATCTTCATAAGATTTTCCAGAGTGGCTGAACAAGTTTACATTCCCACTAACAATGTAGTAGGGTTCCCTTTTGGCTACATCCACTCCAGCAGTTGTTAAAATATGGAACTAACACAGGTGCCCATCAGTAGATGAATGGATCAGGAAAATGTGGTACATATACCCAATGGAATTTTATGTCTCTATCAGAACGAATGACATTGCCCAAATCGTAAGGAAATGGAAGGACTTGGAAAAAATTATACTAAGTGAAGTGAGCCAGGCCCAAAGAAACATGGACTCTAAGGTCTCCCTCCTAAGGAATGATTAGTACAGGTTTAGGCTAGTCACAGCAGAGGATCACAAGAGCCCAATAGCTATGCCCTTATGAACACATAAGATGATGTTAAAGGAAATGAACTCCACGTTATGGAAACCAGTGCTATATCACTGTTGTAATTACTTTCAACATGCAATGTGAAACTGTAGCTTTTTGTTGTTGTTGATGATCCTCTTGAATCCCCTGCCTGTGGCTGTCCTTGCATTATCACTGTATTTCATCTGAGTAACCTAGATACTGTATATACTGGTATTAGAGAAGGGAAAGGGAATATCAAAATCGAGAGACAAAGGATAAAAAGACAAACTACTCCAAAAGCAATACTTGCAAAGCCATTTGGTGTAAACCAACTGAACAACTCCTGGGAGGAGAGGGAAAGGGGGAGGGGAAATCATAAAGAGTTGTTTGAAAGATTTTGAATAACATAAGACAAAATGAATGTGGCAGGAAATCAGAATGGATGTACTCTGTACTCTCAGACCTTACATAATAACCTTCTTTCAACTGAAATGTAACAAACACTAGGAAATCAAATGGAAGAGGCACAGGGCTAAAGGACCAAAACAGTGTCTTCCAATCCTTTCCTTTCTGAATAGAAAATACCAAGTTCAGTGGCTTTATTTTGAGAAAGGAATAATAATTATAATAAAGGAATTAAAACTATATGTGCATTTTCCATAGGAACTGTGTTTGGAAAGAATATGCAATACGTTATATATTAACCACTCATTTACATTTTATAGAAATTATGTGCAAAGGGTTATTAGAATTGTCCCTCTATAGAAATCAAAGGCTGGGGTGGAGTTTAAGAGGTTAACAGCAAAAACAGTCATTTATTTGAACATTCAAGATAAACAAGTAGATAAATCCAGATCCCACCATGCCTTGCCTTTCCACCTTAGAAATGCACTTTAAATAGCAACAAAAGTGTTTCTCTCATTCTGACTGCTTTGTGAACTTTAATTCATTAGACCCAGAAATACCCCAAAGAATGTGAACAGGTATTTTCTCTCTGTTTTACAAATGAAAAGGATATGGTTCTAATTGTGTCTATCATAGAATGTTTTTCCCTTTGGGGATTTGGGATGTGCTTCTCTTCTGAAATTAATAAACAGACATTAATCATTTTAATTCTTCTGTTAGGAATACAAAACTACCATTAGAAGACTGACATTTAAAAATACACAAGGGTTTTGTTCTCTTGATTATTTTTCTTTAAATCATGCTTGCATGTATATATGTATATATACATATATATACATCATTCAGACTGCATAATAATAACTAAAGTAATACTGATAATTATTTTTCCATTTAGGACACTAAAATTTGACTTCAAATTAATTGATTTTAAAAAATAATGAGAAAAAGAAGTAGAAAGGAAGCAATTAGAAGTCCATGATAAGGACAAATTAATAGACATTCATATTAATTCATTTAACAAATTCTAATTGAATCTTGATTATGGTACATTCTGGGGCTGGGAATATGGCCTAGTGGCAAGAGTGCATGCCTCATATACATGAAGCCCTGGTTTGATTCCCCAGTACCACATATAGAGAAAACGGTCAGAAGTGGCACTGTGGCTCAAATGGCAGAATGCTAGCCTTGAGCAAAAAGAAGCCAGGGACAGTGCTCAGGCCCTAAGTCCAAGGCCCAGGACTGGAAAACAAAACAAAACAAAACAAAACATACGGTACACTCCCTACCTTTGGGCCATGGACGACAACTGGGCAGAAGAAGGGCTTGTCTTCATGTGGATGACAGTACAGAGCAGGAAAAAGGAGGGGAAAATGAGTACAATAGAATAATAACACCTTTTCTTCTCTTTGTTTTTATTCTTTTTTATTTATTGAGAAAGAATCTCTCCCTAGATGTCAAACTCCTGATTCTCCTGCCTCAGTTCCCCCTATGCTGGGGTTACAGGTGTGTGCAACTGTATCCAATTATAATCTTTGATGTGACATCACGTTTTGATAACTTCATGATTAAGAGACATTATTTTAAACGATTAATACAACACAAAACACGGAATCCATTAGAGAGCATTACAAAAGTTTATGATCAACTGCATGTACATTCAGTTCATTTATATGTGAAAAAATTTTATATATCAAAACTAAGGAAATAAAAGAAAATCAGCCAAGAGAAATTATGTATCTTTATCTTACATCTGATAATCTTATGTCCTTCTTTTCTTGAGTTACATGATTATCCAACATGGGAATGCTTTACAAAAGTTATTGTATATACTTTTAATTAAAGAGAAATTCTTCATATGCATTTAATAAATACATTCAGAGATTTTTATAAAACATTTTTTCTGGTATCAATGAAAATTGGTTTTAGCATGAGAGATGAATTTAAAACTGAAAATCAAGAGAACAAATGTAATATACATATATATATATATACATATATAAATAGTTCCTTTCCTATCTTGCATTTGAGCTGTGTTTCACTCAGAGAATATTCTCGATTGAAATATAACCTTGTACTCAGTAAGGAGTATCATCTGCATCATCTATTTGATGCTTAAACCCTCCTTTTTGATCTAGTACCTTAACAGCTTGAATAAAAGTATACTGTTCACAGCAGTGAACCCAAAACAGCAGCGGCCTGATAAAAAGCAATGGATAAGTATCTTCATACTGCCGTACAAGTTGGCTCAAGTGCACCTAAAATCTTAAAAAAGACATGAAATGTACCCACTGCTTTACGTATGAAACTGTAACCCCTCCATACATCACTTTGACAATAAATAAATAACTAAAAAATGTATAGGGCAAGGTATGGTTATGCATATCTATAATCTCAGCCTTCAGAAGATGGAAAGAGAAGAAATGCAAGTTCAAGACAAGTTTGAGCTACATGGAGAAATTCTGTCTCATATATATATACATATATAAAAATAACTATACATATGCATATGGTATATACCATATTGTTTATATATAAATACTTTCATACTACAGAAATGCATATATGGAGATGCACATATATACATTATGAATCACTTAATAACTGGAATATATTCTTCAAAATGCATGAGTAGGCAATTTTGTCACTGTGCAAAGAACCTAGAGGACAAACCAAGATAACTATGACATCTGCAGGCAATATTATCTTATGGATCACTTTCGTTTATGCCATTGTACACACCATTGTGCATGCTGTCCATCAATGAATAAAACATCATCATGGGGTAAAAAAAAGCAAGGAAATAGTTAATTCGATCCATCTTTGAGATCATAAAATCTTATATTAACACAAGGTATTCCTTTGGACTCCCATCCAATAGGGGAGAGGCGGCATTCCTTTCCTACTTCCAGAAAACCTGGTAAATTTTCTGCCTGTACTGGCCTGGTTCGCACACTCACCACCTGTACATCCCACATTTCTCTCGGAGAAGATTCCCTCGTTGCACCATCAAAATAATAAGAGGATCACAGACTTTTCTGCTGTGTCTGACTTTGAATGGTTATCCTCACATCTCGGCCTCCTGAGTAGTATTACAGGCATGAGTCACCAGCACCAGGCTCCTGTCTTCATTTATATAAAAGGGGCCACATGCCTCAAGCCACATTACACAATGAGGGATTTTCAGTCAAATCCAGGTGGATATATCTCATTCATTATATCCGACAATTCGCAGGTGCTGCATTCTCAGGGACACTTAAGATGAACAAGCATTCCTAGACTAGGGCACAGAGAACAGGGTTCAGTCTTCCTCTCACCTCATACAGATGGTAATGCCTCTGTAGTTGGTATACAACCTAATATGCAGCACTGTACATGGATATGCACATAGAATGCATTCACAGAGCACAGTTTGGGAAACTGTGTGTCTGGCAAGCCATGGTAATGTCAGTGTCATTCAATTTTTAAATGATACATCGGGCTGTTTCAAATAAAACTGTAGTCCATGAACATTTTCCCTAAGACTAGTTTTATTTTTGTTATAGTCTTCTGTCACCTTGGATGAGAACACTGTTGCACTCTGGAGAGAGAGAGGATTGTATGCATATAGAGGTATGTGTTAGTTTTATTTTTTTTTATTTTTATTTTTTGGCCAGTCCTGGGCGTTGGACTCAGGGTCTGAGCACTGTCCCTGGCTTCCTTTTGCTCAAGGCTAGCACTCTGCCACTTGAGCCACAGCACCACTTCTGGCTGTTTTCTGTATATGTGGTGCTGGGAAATCGAACCCAGGGCCTCATGTATACGAGGCAAGCTCTCTTGCCACTGGGCCATATCCCCAGCCCCGAGGTATGTGTTAGAAAGGAGGGGTTCAAGGTGCAGAAAGGAAAATGAACTGCACATCTTGTGGGTGGGGACAGTAGGGAAAAACTGGGACCGAGCAAGGGAAGGGAAGACATGGTTCAAAAGAATGGTATTCATTAGTCATTACCTGATTCTTGTAATTGTAACCCCCCTGTATATCACTCCACAAAATAACAACAAATAAAAATTTTAAAAGTTTCAGAAAGAGTGGATGGACCAATCTTCTTGTTGAACAGAAGTGGTTCTGAGTTGAGATAACTTTACTGTATTTTTTATTTCTGTAACTTTCAGACATTGAGGAAATAATTCCACTCATCAAGGAAGAAACTAGAGGGCAATTCAGCAGCCTAGTCATTGTTTTCCCCAAGGGGATGTGGCATAGTCCTCAAGTGACCAAAAGATTTTTATGAAGTACTTTTGACTTTCATTAGCAACAAGAAAGGGAATTGTGTTTTTCTACCTCAAACAGATTTCTACCTGAAGTAAAATTGAGAAAGGGCCTACTGTAAAGACAGGCAATCTTAACTATAAATATATCTCTTCAATATCTAATTCTTTAATCATTCAGGGTCTCAAAATCTAGTTTTACTTATAATACCAGCCCACTCTTTCTTCTGATACCTGATCTCAAGGTGTTGTTTCATGAGTTTCTTACATATAACATAGATATTTTAGTTGGGATAGATGATGGGAAGGGGTTAATGATAAAATGAATAGATAATAGCAATCAACAATTGACAGGCTGAATTGGAACCCCAAGTACAACTACTGAAAGATGATAAAAATATGTTATATAAAGAAGAAGTCAATTTCCTTTCTAATTCATCAAATGAAATAAAAAATTCTTTAAAAGATATATTTGCCAATATTGGTGATGCAAGTTTCAAATGCTAGTTATGCAGGAGGCTGAGATATGAAGATCAAAGTTCAAAGCTACCTGGGGCAGCCAAAACTACAGAAGCAGAACAGTGTCTTTCCATGGTGGATACGATTTTTGAATATGCTATGAGAGGTGAGCAGTACATAGAACCATGTTTTCGATTTATGCTACCATAAATGATGGTTTATTATCACTGGGAAATCACCCAACAACCTCAGGCAAGTTTCCATCTATGATTTGTAATCCTGCATAACTTCCAATAGAGAGGTACTAGTGAAAGAGGTATGGACCCGTTTTACTGAGGGCCACAAAAGAAAGACTTCATATATATGTATATGTATATGTATATGTACATATATACATATATATACATATACGTATATATACATATATGTATATACATATGTACATATATATGTATATATACGTACATACACATACATATGTATGTATATGAATATGTATATATATACACTCATATATATGTCTGTGTGTATGTATGTGTATATATACACATATATACATTCATATACATATATGTACACACATAAATATATGATTTGGCTCAGTGTATCAATCAATAGCCTTTATTAAGCTCCTCCATACTCCCCCATGTGTACTGATTCTTATTTGAACAACAGTTGACTGGCAAATGAAGGTGGTTGAAACCTCTGCTCTGAAGAACTGCTGAGCAAAGAAACAGACAATGAATATGGAAGGTGCCATATTTTACAGCCAAGCATCTTGAGTCAGCCAATGAAAACCCAAGATTGACATAGTTCCAACCCATCACCCTTTGTGTCTATGTCTAGATATGGCACATGATTTACCAGATACGTCATTCAGTCAGATTCCCTATGGAGATATCACTCAGATCAACCTTGAATGAAAGATTTTCCATCAAGCAATGTAGTGGGCTGGACACCCTCACTGTCTGCTTTTGCCTCAAACCTCCAGCAGAGGGCACTTTATTCTCAGGATGGCCCCTGACAAATGACTAAGAAGGCGGAGGTTTAAGGTTAAGGACTTGTTCAACATCCAGTTTTCACTGTGCATACCCTGTGGTATGGCCTGGAGTCCCAGGACACATTCGTTTGCTTCTTTTTCTTTTTTCTTTTTGCAGATACTTACACGAGATTAACAGTAAAATTGTATGCTTAGCCCCATCCCTAACAGTTTTACATGGAGTATTATGCTTACAACAGAAAGATTATATAATTTATTGATAAATATCACTCAGCACTAAAATTTATGAATTATGGGCACATGATACAATATTGATAAACTTTGTAAACATGCTTTGTGAAACCAACCAGTCACCAAAGAATATATTTACATTCTATTCATTTCCATGCAATTTCTATGAAATGAGTGGAATAGTCAAACCTTTAGACACAGAGTGTATACTAGTAGTCCCTAGAGAAGTTATAGAGAGATGGATCATAATGGCTACTGAATTTGGGATTTGGTAAGTAGTATGAAAAATGTAAACTTGGAGCATAATAATGGTTACACAGAGTTGGGAATACAATGTAGCTCCTAAAGTATTCACTTTAAATATATATTTTATTACATGAATTAATATCAGTACACCTGTTAAAGTGCTTTAAATATATACTTTCCTGTTTTCTTCAACAGATTGTACTTCTTTTTTTTTTTTTTTGCCAGTCCTGGGGTTTGGACTCAGGGCCTGAGCACTGTCCCTGGCTTCTTTTTGCTCAAGGCTAGCACTCTGCCACTTGAGCCACAGCGCCACTTCTGGCCGTTTTCTTTATATGTGGTGCTGGGGAAGCGAACCCAGGGCCTCATGTATACGAGGCAAGCACTCTTGCCACTAGGCCATATCCCCAGCCCCAGATTGTACTTCTGACAGCACTCTAGAGAGCTGTGAGAAGACTATTTTCCATACTTTTGGTGCCTAAGCACGGAACAGTCTAACTGGAAAAACGGTAGCCAAATTGGTTAAGTTATTGAATTACTTTTATATGTAACTCCGGATATAATTTCTATGATGTTGGACAAAGTGAAAGATCAAGGATCTATGAAAGCCTAGGTTCTCATTGCTTAGAAGCTTATGTTGATATTACTTTCATGATGAGGATAACAACAATGTCTGAAATCAACAGAACATGGGGATGTGTTTGTAAAGTCCCCGGGCCTTGAAGTCACATGAGACTCCTCATTTTGCATCCAAACTGTAGGAGATAATAAGTCCTCCACAGTTCAAGAAAGTTGTCATAGGCCATCAAAAGGGTAGATGTATGTTCACTAGGAAGAAGTTAAACTGGCCCTGTACCCAATCTCCTCCTCTCCTCCTCTGTAGATTCTCTGTGAGTCCAGACTCATTAACAAAGTTTATCCGTGTAAAAAGCATGTGTTTCTATCCTCCAACAGGAGGATATGATGATGTAACTGAAAGATGTGGGATCTTGATGAAAGATCCTGGCATTTCATTCCTTGGGTAGATGTTTATTTCAGCAGCTACCCAGTGGACCTGAATTTGAACTGACCAACTGATTCCAGAAGTGAGAAAGAGCATTAGAGAGAACTAAAAAGAACTAAAATATGGCACCTTCCTCACCATTTGGCCTGGCAGAAATAGACAAGCTTTGGATGAATCACTTAGATGACACAGAAAGGATTATGGGGTTCTTTTTATGGATGTAATTTCACAACTGGGCAACACACAGGGCAAAGGCTAACCCTCTATCTCTTTGAGCCACAGGGCCACTTCCAGTAGTAAACTGGAGAAAAGAGTCTCATGGGATTTCCTGCCCAGGCCTGCCTTGAATCACAATCCTCAGATCTCAGCATCCTGAGTAGCTAGGATTATAGGCATGAGCCACTGTCAACTGGCTGCATCTTCTTAACAGAAGCTTATTTAATCATAGAACCTCAGATACACTCTTCATCTGTTAAGATAGGTGGTACTGGTACTCTGAAATGCTCACAAATGTTGACTAGAAAGCTTTTTGTAGCTTCTTTCCACTAGTTTCTTCCACTCCTAATTTTGGAATTCTTATTTATATGAGATAGGAATTATCCTTCAGGTTCTCTAACTAGAAATTTAAATAAACATTAGTAAAAGACCACAGATTTACACATGATTTCTTGAAGATCTCTAGTCCTCAGAAGTCCTCCAAGAACTAATGTTTCCTTTTAATTGTTCCCTTTGTCCTGATGTACTCTAATTTCCTGCAATCACCTTAGGTCTCCATATGCAGCTTTCATGCCTGTCCTGTATCTTATATTTTTCCACAATATTCTCACCTTTAATGTTATTCTACCAATGTATTTAGCTATATGGTTATTCTACCTCATGTAATCCTCCATAAATACCTACTGAGATTTGCATTGATACCTCACACCCTCCTTTTTATTTTTATTCTGGCACCAAGGCTTCAACTCAGAGCCTTAAGCAGTTGTCTTTTTTTTGATCAAGGCTACTACTACCTACTTCTGGCTTCTGCTCTACCTACTTCTGGATTTTTGATAGTTAATTGGTTAGAAAAGTCTCACAGATCTTTGTACTTGTGCTAGTTTCGAACAGCAATCCTCAGTCTTTAGCCTCCTGCATAGCTAGGATTACAGGTGTGAATCATCAGCACCTGGCTGCTTCCTCTTATTCTTAAATTCCTTTTTACTTATTTTGTATTTATGCTCATAGTACAGAAGAACCCAATGCCAGTCAGAATGCCCTTTAGCACTCCATATTAGCAGATAATACTAACACAAAAATGTTTTCTTTCCCCACAAATACTCTCATATATTTATCTCCTCTAGTTCCAACAAGGGGTTACAGTTTCATACATAAGGCTCTGCGTACATTTCTTATCCAACTTGTTGCTTCCTCCCTTATTTTTCCCCTGCCTTCCTCCTTCCCCATTTCCCTCCATGCCACCCCCCACCCATGAGTGTACAGTTAGTTTACAGCATATGGTTTTAATTATATTGCTGTTGCATTGCTTTGTCTTTTATCCTTTGTCTCTCCATTTTGATACTCTCCTTCCCTTCCCTAGTTCCAATACATATTATGTAGTGTGTCTTGTAGGTATTAACGCCATTCAATTCATTTCTAAGAATAAAGCTGGCAGTTAAACAATCAAAACTGCTTATTTTGTTCAATCAATAGTCTCTGCTACTTGAGTCTGTGTGATTAACAACACTCCACTTTTCAAATCACATTTCCTTAAATTCATTCTTTAAGGAAAACACCAATTAGCTTCCTATTATACACAATTAAAACATCTGCAAACTAATGATCATTTTCTCTACTCAACTTGAATGTACAAATATTCAAATGAAAGCTACAGTAAAAATCTGGGGGGTAATATAGCTCTATTTCTCTCTAATGCTGTAATAAATTTTACTTGAAAGACCATGAGTATACATTATCATTTTCTATATCATTCAGGTAGAGACAAAGAGTAGCATCCCCTCCCAATAATATTTAAAATATGAAAGATTAAAGACTAAAGACTTCCAGAAGAAAGTAGGATTAATCTGTTGACTTATTTCTATGTTTTGGAAAGTTTAACATTATGCTATATATCAGAAAAGTGTTCATCAGCTACAACCATGATCACAAAAATGAAAATATCCCTGAGTAAAACATCAAGCAATGAGCTTTGGAAGAAAGAACAATTTGTCTTTGTGTTCCCTGAGCATTCCCTGAACAGTTCCCCATCATGTGTTGAAAGTAGCCTGGATAAGTGGGGTGTAGGCAATGAGTAAATAATATTTTCCATATTTCTCTAAACAGTCACAAAATGTTGACAGCTATATTCTTGAAATATCTCTGGAAATTTCCAGTTCTTGTAAAATTCTCTCCAAAAATCTAACTGTTTAGTTCTCTCATACTATTAAAGCAATCAATCTAGTAGTTTCTTATTCCTGTGCTATCATTGTAGAGATCTTTCTATATCACAAGACAGAGATATCATTTCTAAATGTAGTCTGGTTCACACTGAGTGGAATATAATCTAAGCATCATAGAAAAACACAAAAATCCTCATTATCAGATTCTGGTGTGCTGATGTACGTATATTTAAGTGTGGAAATTAAGTCACCAAATCTCTCCCACCCTACTGAATGCTGGGTATTGTTAGCTCCATCCAGCATCTCTCCATACCTGAGACCATGAATGTCTATACTCACAAATCAGCACATCACTGTATTTTTTTTCTTTCTTCAGGAGAAAAAAGAATGTCTTTAGCCCCTCACTGAGTGCACGGTAGAGCCTTGTATTATACTCAATAGAAAGTCATGATTTTTATTCTAGTGCATTAGTGTTACCTGTGTCTTTAAGTCTTTACAGATTGGGATGGAGGTGTTCTTATTACTTTTTTATTTTTATGCTACATTTTGGTTATCTTAATTATTCATGCATCTCCCCATTTCCTCAACTAGAGGTCAAGTGTCTTGACTCTCATCTGTATCACTAAACTATGATAGCTTTAGGCTCTTAGAATGTATTTAGTTGTTTTTGTCTTTCTTAAGTCAGTGTTAAGGTGATAGAACTAAACATGATATTTGAACATCAAAGAAATTCAGTAATTCTGGATGTATAATTTGTAAATTAATTCTAGTTGAGAAAACATATGAACAGCAGAGTAGACAAGTTTATAACTCTTTAACAAAATAAGAGTTTCATTATAAATAATAGATTTAGAAAATGTTAAAAGGAATAGTAAAATTATAGGAGTAGGCTATATTAGGTACCTGTAGAGAATCCAATACTTAGCAATTCACAATACTCTAGATTGTGACACACATTTGGTAACAAGTTGGCATTCACAAGTGAATGGAAAGACCTAGAAAATTTTATATTAAATTAAGTAAGCCGACCAGAAGAAAAGTAAGTTCCATGGTTTCCCTCATATGTAAGAACTAGGATATTCTTGAGAAGATCTCAACAATCCAATTGTTTAATAATACAGAGGATCATGTATAGTGAATTGTCCCAATATGAACACTAAGAAATGGGAACAAGAAGTTCTTATTATGTACTGTATGTAGTTTTTTATTTAGATTATTTTTGATTCTTAGTCTTATTTTTTTTCTTTTTTTCATCTTTCTTCTGTACCTTTGTCTTGTTTGTAACAATATTCAACCAGGGGAAGGGAAAGTGAATCACAGAAACAATGGGTCAAAGGACAAACTAATGTAACAATGATACTCACTTAACAATAGGTTGGATGTCAACCTTACGACTTAGGGAAAGATTAAGGTAGGAGCAAATGAAGGATAGGGTGATCTTGTCTAAAAATGAATGTAATCTTTACCCTACTTATGTAACTGCAATCCTCCTGTTCATCACTTTTAAAGACAAAAATATTAAAAAAAAAAAAGAAAAGAAAAGAAAAAGTATTTTAAAAACCTTTGTTTTTCAGTTTTGAGGGAAATCTACATTTTTGGTTTATTCGCCTAACTTTCTGTTAGGAATTTAAATGGAAAAGAAAAATATGCAAATAATTGAAGAATTCTTCTGTGTTTAGATATTCCAGATTCATTTTTGGGAGCTTGAGAAACTCAAAACACAAAATAATAGCTCCAAGAGAAAGTCTCGACCTGGGCATTTGGTGTACATGTCCCAGTATGAGGCCCGGGAGCCAGTGTAAGCCGGTCCAGGCCAGGAATGAGTATCATGGCCCCAGTGCTCCAGCAGCAAGAAATGCATAATTTCCATTTTTGATCTAGGTGACGATGTGCCCTAAAAAAATTAGTAGTTTATGTAATTCAAGGATATGAGGTTGGAGTTCCAGAAGGTCTGGTAGAATTTCAAATTAGAAAGGAAAACAAGCCATGAAATCATTTGGATTGCATTTCTAAAAGAAATAAGGAGAAATCAGAAAACATGCATTTTTATTACTAATATTTATTCTTCATAGATCAAGTATTTGTGCTTCAGTACAGCCAAATAAAAGTTCAATCCATTACAAGAATGGAAGTGCTCGTTGGTGTTTATACTCAGTCCTTCAGCCATCCAGGTGCATTCACTGACCAAAAGCAACTGCCTCTGTGTACTTTGCTCCACACAAAGGCTGCCACCAAGAACATCGTAGGCTGTACACAACACAATTGTGGGGAACATCACTGTGAGGGAAAATAAAGTGAAGACCTTTCCCAGAGTTGGTGTGGTGTACAATGTGTTTATTCTACTTACAGACCCCCAGAAAGTGGAGACACTTCAGCTAGCTCAGTTATCAATATTTTATGTTATTTAACTCCTGCTAGAATGTATGCTCCCTAATGACAGAGATTTTCTTTTGGTTTGTTCCCAAGTACTTAAAACAGAAGAGCACCTCTAGGCATTCAAATAATATTTGTTGTATAAATAAGTAAAAACAAGGACTGTAATGCTTCAGTATATTTTTTTTAAAATGTATAGCTAGTGGTTACACAAAGATAATGGTAGGAAGCATGATGAAAAGAATGGATGCGGGCTGGGAATATGGCCTAGTGGCAAGAGTGCTTGCTTTGTATACATGAAGCCCTGGGTTCAGTTCCGCAGCACCACATATATAGAAAACGGCCAGAAGTGGCGCTGTGGCTCAAGTGGCAGAGTGCTAGCCTTGAGCAAAGAGAAGCCAGGGACAGTGCTCAGGCCCTGAGTCCAAGCCCCAGGACTGGCAAAAAAAGAAAAGAAAAGAATGGATGCCTCAGTGTGTGAATATGTTAAGGGCCGGCTCATGGGCCTTTGAAGAGGAAGCCCATTATTACTACCTGAAAAATAAAATCTAAATCTATACCTTTCTTATTGGTACAGAATGTGCGTACCACATTATCACCCGTCACCTTCCCTTATTTTGTTTCTGACTCACAAATCATGGAGTCCAAATTAATAAAGAAAATAGCGGCCCTCAATGGTCAGATGAGAGACCAAGTAACGATCCTGAAGGCCAGCAGCCCTGATGACACACTGAAAAGGCTTCCTCTGAAGAGACAGACCTCAAAACAAGAAATGTCTGTCTCTGGAGAAGACAGACCTCTGAAACCCAATGCTGCACAGGCTAACGGCCATGTTAAAGATGATGTGTTGCCTCATTTTTGTAAAACTGATCAACAAAAAAAGGTAACAACCAAAAATGAATTAGTATATGTCTAGGATAATCCTAGCAGATGATCATAATAGCT
The DNA here is from genome assembly GCF_023159225.1 of Perognathus longimembris pacificus. NCBI lineage: Eukaryota > Metazoa > Chordata > Mammalia > Rodentia > Heteromyidae > Perognathus > Perognathus longimembris. Next base: position 71,061,616 of record NC_063165.1, read on the forward strand.
CAGTAGCAATGTACATATGAACAAATAAGATGACACTAAAAGAAATGATCTCCAAAATATGGAAGCAAGTTGTTTATCATTGAAGTAATTATTTTCAATGTACTATGTGAAATTATTTGATTTTCATTTGTACATCTTCCCTATGATTTTGCCCCTGTTGTCAGTGTATTTGCTTCTGGTACCCTGGGTGTTTTATATATGTCTGACTCAGTTAGAGAAGGGAAGGGAAGGGAAACATATAAATGGTGAGTAAAAGGATAAAAAGCAAAGCAATGCAACAGCAATACTTATAAGAGAATATGTAGCAAATTAACTGTACAACTGGGGGGGGTGAGGGAAGAGGGAAGGTGGGAGAAAGATGAGAGAGGGGACCAGAAATGGAATTAATATATATAAATATATTAATATATATTAATATTTATATATATATCTGTAAACCCTATTTACTTAACCTTCACAACAAAATTAATTAAATTTTTTATTCAAAATTTTTATTATCAAACTGATGTACAGGTTACAGTTTCATACGTTAGGCACTGGATACATTTCTTGTACTGTTTGTTACCTTGTCCCTCATACCCCCCTCCCTCCCCCTTTTTCCCTCCCCCCGCCCCCCGGAGGTGTTCAGTTCACTTACACCAAACAGTTTTGCAAGCATTGCTTTTGTAGTTGTTTGTCTTTTTTTACCCTGTGTCTCTCAAATTTAAAATATGAAATGTAAATATGAAATAATGACTTTGGAATATGAGCATAGAGAAGGTAGTTTAAAGAAGCATGTCTGAGCTGTGTACAATGTTTCACCTCTGTAATCCTAGCTACACAGAGACAGAGTTTGGAGAATCATAGTACAAGGCCAGTCTGGGTGAAAGTATATGAGATTTCCATCTTAACCAATAAAACAAACTGGAGTAGTATTGTGTTTTTGTCACCCTGTCTTTGTGGGAGGCATAAATAGAAGGGTCTTGGTCCAAGTCAGCCCCAGGTAAAAGCTTGAGATCATATCCTAAAACTTACTGAGACAAATGAGGGCTGTGGATATGGTTTAAGGGGTATAGTACTTGCCTAGGAAGTAGCAGGACCTGAGTTAAAACCCCAAAGCTTCTAGAAATTTAGTTAATTGTGTTGTAGTTTTTTTTTTTTTTAAATAAAACAGCACCCTACAGGAAACAGGTGTTTTTTTTTCAGAGTTGACAATTTGTGGATAATACGTGGACAAGATGCCTTTAAAGCAGCTGAGGTTTGATTTTGTGATAAGATAGCAAAGCAGGTGGATCTGAGTTTGCTCTTCTCAGGGTTTGTATGCATCTTTCAAACTGGCAACAGTCAAATTTTCAGAGTACGGGGCACAGGCCCCGAGTGGCCTTTTCTCTCTTCTGATTACTACTTTCACCAGCATGCTGGTAGCATAGTCTAGCACATTCCTTTGGAACACAGGTGTTATACAGTGTGAGAATTCAACTGAGTGAAAATAACAAACAGTTTCTCAAATAGCATCTTACTGAAGAGTATACAAAGCTGCCCTCTCAAGAAGGCTGCTCTAAATCTCATACTCATTACTGACAAGGATTTATTGTAAATCTTTTCACTTAACCAGCATTATTGTCAATGAACATAAACAAAAGGCAGATGTGACAGGTGCTTGCTCCACACAGCAATTTTAGCTGTTGTATTAAAAACGGCAAGTTTTTGAAAATCATACAACCACAGGAAAGTGCCCACCTTCTTATCTACACCAAGTGTGGGGAGGTAGACAGTGTGAACAGGTATAAAACAAACCTTGGCTGGCAGTAGATGGGAGATAACTAAATTTCACTACATCTCTAAAAAATATGTATTTCTCATTGCAATGGTGTAAATAACTTTTTCATTTGGTGTATAACTTATCAAGCTCTGTGTGTGTGTGTGTGTGTGTGTGTGTGTGTATAAACAAAGATATGAGAGGTAGGAGGTAACCAGTTCATGTGTAAATTCTAAATTCTCCTAAATAAAGTTTGCCTCTGTTTCATGTGGATTAGGATATTTCCCCTAGTTATGTGATGAAAACTGTACCAAATCATCTATGAAGGCCCTGACTCATCATTTATCTTCTCCCCCTTCTCTTCCCTTGCCCAACTACTGCCAGAGCAAGTGGTCTCTGTCTTCCAGATTGGAAGCTTCTGGTAGCTGACTTTATGAATGACCAGTGTTCTGTACGTTCAGCTCTGTGACCATCAATCTTTTTTTTTTTTGCCAGTCCTGGGCCTTGGTCTCAGGGCCTGAGCACTGTCCCTGGCTTCTTCCCGCTCAAGGCTAGCACTCTGCCACTTGAGCCACAGCGCCGCTTCTGGCGGTTTTCTGTATATGTGGTGCTGGGGAATCGAACCTAGGGCCTCGTGTATCCGAGGCAGGCACTCTTGCCACTAGGCTATATCCCCAGCCCTGTGACCATCAATCTTGATCTCCTAACAACAGTATGGCATATGGAGTTCTTGCCTTTCATTTCTAATTTCTGCATAGGTTACACAAATGTTGTCTTCATCAAAACTTAACAGAGGTAAAAATCTCCTGAACTGTGGCCCTCAGGAAAATAATTGTCATTTTTTAATTCTACTTAGGATCCAGCAAATGAGGAGATATAGGTTCTTAGTCTCAACTTGGATTTAAGAAAAAAAGTAGCAATAGTAAGAACAGAAAGCCAATGGAGGGACTTGACACTAATTACTTCCATGTTTCTTTAAACCTTTCCCAGACTTTGGATCATAAAGAGTTGATTAGATCTGAGGATATCCAAATCTCTTCCTTGAAACTGTTATCTATTTTCACATTTTCTCTCAATTTTCTAATTTAAGAGAAGAGAGAATAAGCTGATTAGTCACATTTAGTTCCCATTTATCTCTAAAATAGGGCTTTAAAACAATTTGGGATTTTAACTTTTCATCTGTTTTCCAACCAGAAAAAAAGGCCCTGATGCATAGCATAGACCTTTAAAAATCCAATTTCAAATCATTTTCGCCCTACAATTTTCATAAACTTGCCCATTTTTATAGATATTTTTCATTTTCTACTCCATTAACACTTGATACAGTGCAAATTCACTGAACTTTTTCTGCTGCAGTCAAGAATGGGTTTGTGATAAATGCTACTTCAACATTTTCTCTCTTAATAATCTGATTCAGTGCATAAAATTCCTACAATTTCATTGCAATAGTAATTATATTCCTCTATGCCCTCAACAGAATTAGAAATTTAAATTCAAGAATGATTTCAGTATACAGTCAAATCTCTAGCTCAATGACCTTAATAAAATAAAATAAATCGAACACTTATGATAACAATAGACTCAAACGTGGTTTCAAACACTGAAAGAGTAGAAACAATCAATTTTTTATTCATGTATAACTTTCTCTGAAAGTACTGCCATACATATATGTACACACACACACATACACACACACACATACACACACACACACACACACACACCCAATACTGGGGCTTGAACTCAGGGCCTAAGCAACACTGTCTCTTTAGTTTTTCAGTACAAGGCTGGCATTCTGTCACTTGAACCACATCTGGCTCCATTTCTGTTTTTTTAGTAGTTAATTGAACAATATAAGTACCATGGATTTTCCTGCTAGGCTAGCTTCAGTCCATGATCCCCAGATCTCAACCTCCTGGGTGGTTAGGCTTATGGTCCCAAGACACAAATACTCAGTTGTTTGACCATGTTTTTAAATCAAACTGTCATTTGTGATTTCCCTGTTAAACCAAGAAGCATCAAATACTACATGTATGCAATATCTATAATATTGTACTACCAGCTGATATGTTGGGAGAATGTAGTCATAATAATAAATGTACATACATGAAAATAGAGCTAGGTAACTGGAGCAGATGGGTGGGGTTGAGAGAAATGGGATAAAGAATAAGAGAAGGGGAGACATTGATCAAAATACCTTGTACTCACAAATTGATGTGAACCTAAACCTCTTTGTACAACTACTTAAAGATAATTGTTTTCGTCTGCTAAATAAATTCTTGATGGTTTTGTTTTTAAATCTGTTGCATTAAGAATGCTCCATTAACAACATTCTTACTGCAAATATTAATCTAGTAGTTGTTACTTAATGGACAGTGTCCACCAATCTGATTTTCTCAAGAGTAAGTTTCAACATTCTAGCAGCTGATGCTGCACAACTTTCTTAGAGCTTTGGAGCAAATCAAAGGACTCCAAGTATGACTTAATAACACTTTGAATTTTAAGTATGTTTTTGTCCTCTTTTATTTCCCTAAGTATGTGGTGACTTACCTAATTCTAGCATAGAAGTAAAAGAGAAGAGTGAATTTCATGTAATCAGTTGTCAGATATCTAGTTCTATTTTAGATGATAATGTTGTAGCTGCCATAATGAAAGAAACTAGGCTCTGAAATGGACCAAATTTCAAGATATTACCCTTAATGATTTTGAATAAATTAGGAAAATGCTAAAATTCATTCTCCTAATTAAAAATGGAACAAAATTGTATCTTTTAAAGGAGTTGTAGAGAGGACAGACATGATATGATATGTCTAAATTACTCGGGGAAGTATCTAGTACACGGTAAGAATTTCAAAAAATGAAAGCTGTTATTATGGTTGTTTTCTGTGTGCTTAGTCTTTTACTTTTCACAATTACTATATTAACTTTAGTTTTGCTAATAAGGAAACTGAGGTAGAAAAAGTAGATGTGACTTTTTGAGGAGCCAGCACAAATATGGCCCACACTCCATCAATTCCATTAAACCTCGGTCAATTTCTAAAATTATACCTGAAATCATGTTTGTCCGTGGATAAAAAATCCCTATCAGGATTGAAATTCGTCACTAAGCTGAGTTTTAGGCTGACTTCATTTGAACTAAGATTTTTTTTCCTTTACCCTAAATTATCTGTACATCAGCTAATTACATCAATAAGTGACTAATTGGTAGGTAGCTGAGTGAGCAATTATCTGATTTCCACATTTAAGTGATGTTTATTTCAAGTGTCTTTCTTGCCAAGCTCTAAGAAATCAGCCTCAAAGGTTCAGTATAATACAATGAATTGAATTCCCATTATGCCTTTATGAATGCCCACAAAGGAATCAAGGAAACGTCCATGAGCATCTTTAGTTTACTGTCATCAGGGCTCAAAATACCAAGTTTCTCTACCCTCTTACTATCATCTCTAGGTATTTATAAGAATAAATGCCAAGGGCCGAACATCACAGTTGTCCAAATATCAAAACTGTAGGCCAAACTTCCTCAGATGATGTACCCAGAAGACACATGACAATAATCTAGCTATGAAATTTGCTGAAGCTGGAATAATCATTTGGAGATCTGAATGGAAAACAAAAGCATGTGACCTGGGCAGGATTCTCACAACCACCTAGCATGGACCTCCTCTGCGTTTACAGACTGCAATATGTGTAATGCAGAAGGAATAATTTAACCCCTATCTTGTGTTACATGGACACTTCATTTCAGTGGATAATTCAATATTGTTTTTCAACACTGGACATTTCCCTCTGTATTTTCAGTGTACCATCCTCTATTTTATTGAGCAAATCTCACAGTAGAAGAAAAATAATTCAGGAATACCTACTTTTTAACAATATACTGAACTACAAATTATTTTCTTTATAGGAATGTCTCACAAATTTTCTTTCCCTATATCATCAAAAAAGTTTATTTTCTAATTACCATGTTTTGTATTAGAAGGCTCTTCAATGACATACACACATTTTATTAAATAAGTGACCCTGAAGTCATTTAATTTGTTCCCAGTGTATCTGAACCAAATAGATCATTTTCCTCAGAAATTTTTCTTACTTTAATTAAAACAGCCAAAATCCAATAGCACTTTAAAAATAAGTGACTAGATTTAGAAAGGAGGGTATTGAACCTAGAAGCTCAGAGATGTGAAACTTCCTAAAATATTAATCATTGTTTACTCATAAAGAGAAATACAGAATAAACAGTTCCAATATATTAGGATCTTTGCTACTCTCTGTTTCAGATGAACATGATACATGTGACCATGAATAAATATAATTAAACTAGCAGAGGCTTCTGAAGTTACTTCTAGAACCTGAGAATCAATGCATCTTTGCCTTCATATAATGTAGATCTTAAATAGGTAACTTTTCTACTAGATATTCTAGGACAGGTTTTATTCCACATTTAAGATTTTCTTGATAGGTATGTATTTTCCAGATACCATTAAATTTTGTATGTATGTTACTTTTCCAATCATCATCAATATGAAGAAAAATTAAGTTGTTTTAAATGGGAAATCTGAAAGTAATGGTTTCCGTTCACTTTTTTTTCCATGTAAAAGTAATCAATTCAATTTTCATGGTCAGGTTGATACTAAGCAGTGGAAAATGGATTCTCATACAGCGCCATGTACTTGAGATAGTTCCTTTGGTCACAGAAGGGTTTCAATACAGTGTGAGATACTCAATTGAACAGTAGACTAGAGTATGTGCTACTGTGTATAGAAGTTAGGCCTAAAATTGGAAAAGAAGAGTTGTGTTTAAAGAATAAAGGAAGATCATCAGTGGCATAGGATATATGGAAGTCATTAGGAATTATAAAGAATTCTGTAGGAATTGCATAGGTTTGCATTCTCTCCCTTCTCCACTTAACAGACTTGAACTATTGTAAGGAAAAAAATGAAAGTATAGAAAAAATATATGAAGACAACTAAAGAGAATTCTAAATAAGTATGCCCAGATAAATTACAACAAACAAAAACTTCTCAAACAGAAGTGAATGGAGATATTCAAGAAATGGTTTCTCATGGACTCCCTCATAGGGAATAATTAGCACAGGTTTAGGCTAGTCACAGCACAGGATCACAAGAGCCTAATAACTATGCACTTATGAATGCATAAGATGATGCTAAGTGAAATGAACTCCATGTTATGGAAACAAGTGTTATATCACTTTTGTAATTACTTTCAACATGCCATGTGAAACTGTAGCTTCTTTTGTTGATGATCCTCTTGTATAACCTTCCTGTGGTTGTCCCTGTACTATCACTGTATCTCATCTGAGTACATTGGAAACTGTATATATTGGTATTAGAACTAGGGAAGTGAAAGGGAACATCAAAATCGAGAGACCAAGGATATAAAGAAAAACGACTCCAAAAGCAATACTTGCAAAACCATTTGGTGTAAACCAACTGAACAACTCATAGGGGGGAGGGCATGGGGGAGGGTGGAGGGAAAGGGAGAGGGGGGAGGATGAAATGAGGGAGGAGGTAACAAACAGTACAAGAAATGTACCCAAGGCCTAAGATATGAAACTGTAACCTCTCTGTACATCACTTTGACAATAAATAAGAAAAAAATTTTTTAAAAAGAAATGGTTTCTTCCAAACCATGCACAGAGCAGACATAACGACCTCATGGTTCTAGCAAAGGTTACACGGTGCTACTCCACCTTCTGTGACAAATGTCCACTGCCTGTTTTTGGTGATATTATCACAGGTGAGAAATTAAATTGTCTACCACTTTATAAAATCTAAAATGAAATCAAAGAATTCCAGTAAATCTGAGCTTCATTTGTCTGTATTGTCCAGAGTCCTTGCCTACAGAATGAATGAAGTATTTCTCTGTGTGAGTGAATCTAGCCAGTGTATTCAATATTGGCTGACCAGCAAAATTCACCACTAGATTAGAAAGTTCAGCTGGATTTTTACATTGCATTGTATCACATTGATGGGAAAGCTTCTTTGCAGACAAGAACCGAGATGGTAGTATGCTGGAACATATGTGCAGAGATGGGTAGTGGACGGGATATCAGGACAATTCCTGTGGTACAGTTGTGTCTCACTCACTGTTTGGCTTCTTTTCATGCTTCAGGGCATCAGATTGTTGCATAAAAAATGGCAAGAAAATTAGTGCCTGCATTTTCTACTTCACAGGATGGACTTGGGAGGTTTAAATAAGTTGTCCATGAAATAGTCTGTAGACTGTAAAGCATCAGTCAAATAAAAGTTATAATTACTGTATTTCACATCACAGGAGAAAAAATATCTAACTATATTTGGTCTTGTAATACGTGTAAGCTTCTACTGACAGATCTAGTCATCAAAGATAAAAATATACTTAAATTGAAAAGTTACTTTGAATGAAGCTCTAAGCCATCAAAATGTGTAATGCACATAATTTTAACTTTTACGTTTTATGTTCTTTGTTCAAGAGTTCATATATGGGGCTGGGGATATAGCCTAGTGGCAAGAGTGCCTGCCTCGGATACACGAGGCCCTAGGTTCAATTCCCCAGCACCACATATACAGAAAACGGCCAGAAGCGGCGCTGTGGCTCAAGTGGCGGATTGGTAGCCTTGAGCAGGAAGAAGCCAGGGACAGTGCTCAGGCCCTGAGACCAAGGCCCAGGACTGGCCAAAAAAAAAAAAAAAAAAAGAGTTCATATATGTATACAAATATATTAACATATATATTTATTCAAGCAGGAAACGTAAGGATTGTTAGATATGCACTATTTGAATTAATTATACTTCATAACAACATTCAAATCAATCTGCATGGGAAAAGATGACTCCATCTCTTTAAAAACTCCCAGTAAGAGTTTGCACAGGCAACAAAATATCTGTATCTTTCATATATATTGGAAAACGATACATAATCTTCCTTTTGATCTACAAATATACATTTAAAATATCTGACTCATTCCAGATAAACCATCTGAATGCAGATTACCAACACAGCACTAAGCCATTGTAAAAACATTGCAAATAGTAGAACACTCTGAGCTTCCAAATATACAAATAACTGTGGTCCCAGGAAAGCAAAACAGACTTTCCAGTTAATCTTAAATTATAGAACGAATGCATTTTACACTTTTTACTGACAAAATGAAAATATACACGGATCAAACTACTTCAGCTATAATAAGATTATGTTTGCTGGAATAATTATTTGCATGCAAGTTTTGTTTTTCCTGGAGCATGTTATAAACATAGGCATACATATTCTATAGATAAAGAATATAGTCTTGGTTAGACCCACTATTAAACAATTACATTATAAAATATTGTTCAAATTTCTAAGTATGAAAAAAATCTGTTATGTTATAAATTAAATGAATATAGATTGTAAGCCTCGTTTTACATAGACTAAATTTATCTACAGTTCAAGGCCATTAAGTTATCAAACCATATAAGACTTCTTCAAGGTTTACCCAGGTCTAGACAATATTAAGTTCTAGTCTCACATTGGCTTCTTTATTCTACCCCTTGTCTGGTCACAAGACAGAAGGTGATTCCAAGGGCAGCCAAAGGCAAAACTTGACTCAAGAGAGTGTGTGTCTAGAGTCTAAGCCTGAGGCTTCCCCTACAGAGCTCACCACATGCCTAGGATATTCCTCTCCCACAGGCTTGAGACATATCCATCGCCCATGCTACTCACATTGACCCTTTGGACTGCTATGGATTATTTCTTAATTCAAGGATGCAGTGGCAGAGGCAGAAGGAATGATTACTGACATCCTGACTGTGCCCCTGGCTCTGTACTAGTTTTCTATGTTATAAGAGTATGAAATGCTCTAAAGGTAATTGATAATAGGTGACAAAATGTTGGCATGGGAATTCAAAATTATGATCCCTTTTTCCCCCCATTAAATGAGGCTACCTCCTTGAAAAGACAAAATATTTTACATCCCATTAAGATATTTTTGTTTGGCTGAAAGAAGCAAAGATATTAAAAGTAAAAACTAAAACAGTGCAATTTTCTCTTTTCTTAAAATGGAATTATTCCACGAAAAGATACAAAACGGAGGTTCTGCCTGTTGTTATCTGTGAGCTCTTATGGATTCTGAGTGACTGCCAGTCCTTGAAACCCATGTCCATATTGCCTCTGTGTCCTGGGATACAAAGAACTAGGGTAGCCACTCTCCAGTTTCTTATGTTGCTTCTGCCTCCCTGTGACATTTAAAGAACTTTCCATCTCTCTGGTGTCAAAGAGAATTTAAAAATCAATTTAATTACTGACCACTCCAATATTTTACTAAAATGTATCTTTTATTTTCTATTGATTCATTCATTGAGTACTACCTATCCCAGACAATCTATGAATTCTGAATCATTTTCTGTAAACCAGGTAAGTAAGGGACAATCTCCAGACTTATGATGTGCTTTCAGACCATGCCAGACTTAAAGAAATTACAGTATCTCAGAAACCATATTCTATATTGTGTTTTGTAAGGCACCAGCATACTGTGAATATGTGTGAGTCCCTGGGTATACATACACATACATTTGCAAGCAGGCATGCATGTTTACTTGTAGAATATTTTATTTGAAAAGAGGATCAGCCAATGTGAGACTAGAACTTAATATTGTCTAGAGGAGACATGTCAGAGGAGAAGGTGACATCTCACATGACAAAACCTCTTCCTTACATTTGGCTCTAAATCATGCCCACTTACCCAAACTTATGGCTGAGCATCTATGCAGAGTATTGCTTCTGCTAGATCATTCCTCTCAGCAGTTTCAGTGTGTGTGTGTGTGTGTGTGTGTGTGTGTGTGTGTGTGTGTGTGTGTGTGTGTCAGTAGTGAGACTTGAACTTATGGCTTATCACTTTTGCTTGTCTTTTTTGCTGGAGTTCTATCACCTCAGCCACACCTGTACTTCTGCCTGTTGCTGGAAAATTGTAGATGAAATTTTCTGAAATTTATCTGCTCCAGTTGGTTTTGAACCATGATCCTTAGATCTCAGCCTCTTGAGTAGCTAGTATTGCAGGCACGAGGCATCAGCACCCAGCTGCAGAACAACTAATTTTCCTTAACTTCCTCTATATTTAATTTGGTTTCTGAGTTTGATATCATTTAAGGAAGTCAATTGATCTCCAAATTTTCTTACTGCTCCTTCTTTGCAGTTAATGAAAAATTACAAGAACGATATTAATTGCAATATCTTATTGCCTTCACAGTTTGGAGTCTAATAATGAAAGCAGCACATGCACTCCATTATTTTATAATAAATGGCAAAAGTAAATCAATTGGAACTATTAGAGGAACACAAATGAGAGTTCTTATTTTCTGTTGAAAGGTGATAGAAAATAGAGAAAATGGACTGTCACAATTTGAAAAGTAGAGACTTTTCCACATTAACATAGTCAAGAAAGAAAAATGAAGGAGGGTGTAACAAATATGACAAGAAATGTACTCACTACCTTATTATGTAACTATACACTCTCTGCACATCATCTCATTAATAAAATTAGATAATAATAATAAAAAAAGAAATGGCTCCGAGTGGAGACAAACGTTCACTTTAGCAAGGAGACATAAGAACAAATAGCACAAAACAACTGTGAGATGAGGAACCAGGAAATCCCATATTTCCTATCTTCCTCGGGTATGAGCTTTATTTCAAAATTCCTCCACATTTTCTAGAGAGACAGAGTCCTGTTGGAGCAATGACTGGGTGAAAAAGCTAGGATTCGATTGTACATGTGGGAGAAGTCTGATGCCAGCAGAAAGTGGTTGTCTGTGCTGCTACCCTGTGTTTAAGACAAAGGAGACAAAGCACAGGATTCCTTGACATTACACAGCAAAACTTTCCAAAGACAAGATGTGTTTGTCCTTGTGTGACTACTTAAAAAAAAAAAAAAGAACTACATCCCAATATCCTCAGGTCTCTAGTCTGAAATGTGCCCTTTGTTCTGTAAACATAAACCACCCCTGGTAGCATGCACTCTCTTACCAATTAAAAGCAGAGGTCTGAGAATTCTTGGGAGATTTACTGGGAGCTATGCCAGGGCCTCTCCCTCTCCTCTCTGCACTGTCCTTAGGTGACTGAAGTAATCAGTTTTGCTGTCACAATATCTGTTGGACTCCACCAGAAACGTTTGTGTTTCTCCCTCAATGCAAAATGGTTCTCTAACTCTCCATGATAGAATACTGTACTGGTTGTACCAAATTTGGACAGTCTGATAAGATTAATTTCATAGTTTCATAGATTAATTTAATAGTTTCATCTTAATTCTGCTCTGAGCTTTCTCAGTTTAACTAAATAACTTCAATGCTCTCTGGCATCATGCTTCAGAGCAACTTTTGCAGAAAATCCACTGTAGAAACAATGGTTGGGTTAAAGTGTGTGCCTGGTAAAAATCATATTCCAGAAGATGATGCAGAGGTGATATCAAAATGGCTGGACATTGTCTTGAGTCCAGAATATTTGGCATTAAGTCCAGACACTCAGCGAAGCCATAAAGTGGAAAAAAAAAACAACACTTGAGAGAAAAACTGCACATTACTGAATACTGCTTGGATAACCACCTCATTTGGACTTAGAAAAACTTCAGCCCATATTCAAATGGAAGGGGAAAAGAGCCCTAGGCAAATACCAAATTGATTCCTTAAAGAAACATTTACATTTCAGAACCAGAAAGCTATCATTTTGATTTGTTGGAAAGTCACACTGTAGTGTTTCACAGTCATTGTGGGTAACCCAGATGAGACTGAAATGCTTAGTGTGGCCCCTAAGTACATAACCACTGCAATCTCCTGCTGATCTGGGATGTGCATTCTTCTCTCCCAGGCTGCTCATGAATTGTGTGATTTCCTGGTATTGAATTATGAAGAAAGATATCAATAAACACAGCAGGATATTTGCTTAAAACCTTTGCCTATACAATAGGTCTATGAACAAAGTTAATGCCTAGAAATTTCAACAGCCAACAGCTGGCCATGTAGATTCATATGTGGGGACATTTTATCAAGGGAATTATAGACACTGAAAGATAGGAACAAACAGATATGGTTATTTAGAAATTCTAACACATATCAAGTAAATATCTTAAATGTAATTGTTTAGGTATAACTAGAGTCAGGTAAACACTCAATTTTTCACTTCATAAACGAAATCATTACTACTAGCTACTGAAAATAGAAAAAGCTGCTTCATTCTCTGAAGAAGTCGTGCTGTGCTCTACTCTATCTTGGATTTTGACTATGCACACAGCTGTGCATTCAACAGGCAGATTATATATGGACCATGAAAATGCCCAAAACACAGCAAGCTCAATATTTTCACTATAATATGTTGGATATGTCACAAAAATGTACCAAAGTAATCATTAATAAATTTAGTTTACTTGTTACTTGATGTCTGCCCCCTGTCCAAATTCTCATAAAATTATAATTCAGTGGCTAAAGTCAGTGGTGTACATCTGCAATCTTAGCTTCATGGGAGGGGAAGATAGGAGAATCACATTCTAAGGCTGACAAAGAAGAAAACATAAGACCCTATCTATTAAAGAAGTAACTCAGGAAAGCCCAAGTGTATGGCTCAAGTGGTAGTGCACTTACTAGCCTAGCCAGCACAAGAACTTGAGTTCAAATCCCAATATTAATAAAGAGAAGAAAATAAGAAAAGTTTTAAATACAGGTAGAGAATATAAAGAAAATAGAAATTCACAGCTCGTATGGATATTTATTCTTCCTTACTAAGTTCTGGGAACAACAGATCAACAAGAAAGCAAATTATTAGAGACCCATAATACATAAAGGACAGACATGTACCTATGTAAATGTGAATTCCACCTTATGAGTCTTATAGTTGGGAACAAAATAAGTATCCAAATACACACTACTCAACTTACAAAGAGATCTTCCATGATCAGGCCAGTATTATAGATCCTTAGTATATAAAAACATATGATTCCAAAGGGGGGAAAAAACCTAAATGCTTGGGAACAAAGAGTTTGAAACTGTAAAATTTTACTCAAATTGACCTATACCACATGTTATGAGTAGCCCTTTTAATTTTTGCCTATTGACATTTTCAATGAGACTCAGTGCTATTTAAATGGGAACAACTAGGAAGAAGAAAAAATATGGACTACTGTATATTTTCATAGAGCTGGCTACTTTTTCACATTTTAATGTTAATATAACAGTTCACTTGTATATGATTATTGGTAATAGATTATACTGTGTATGCTGTTTGGGTTCTGGCATGATATGACAGTACCATCTTGCCTCTCCCTCTAGCATTTCAATGTGAAGCCTCAAGTGGATACTGGCTAGAACTAGGTAACTGGGAGTTAGAAACATTATACCTTTGTTGTATTTTCTGCACACTTATATTTTATTACCGTGTTACATGATAATTATAACAATATAATTATTATTTTTACTAAGAAGTAAATATCTTGAAGCATACTGTAGCATATTTGCCTCCATTTCCCCACTAAGCCTATGCAATATTTGACATTGTCTGTAATAAGTATACGTATAACAGTATGTTTAAATTCTTCAAGAATGTTTTTAATTAACACGTTCCATATGGTGGGAATATTTTTAACAAATAATTAGGTGGAGATAGTTTATGATGATGTATTAGGAGAATTAAGAGATTGAGTTTTGCAAAGAGTATAAACAACTTTTTATTAAAAGGTGAGCATTTAGCTTCAAGAAAATCAATTATAAAAAGAGTTCTCTTGGGAAGAGAAATATAAAACGATGTTCCAAGGTCAAGAAGGCACTTCAAGCACACAAAAATATGAAAAAATTATATCATGCAAGTTAACAAAAAACCATATGTCAATTTGGCAAAGAAAGGTTATGGTTTTGTTCTAGCTGTATAAGGAAATATAGGTCACTTGGGTAAAGATAATTTCCAGCATCAAGACTAAATTAATTGCTACCCAGATGATTAATATTATTAAAAGTTGATATTTCTGAAATTTATATCAAGTACTACTTGAAAGAGTTTCAAAAAACTTCAGAAATAAGGCAAGAGGCAGCTAATAATTTATCCACATAAAGCCAATGTTAACAAACTGAGATTCTTTGCCTTTAAAATATTACTTGGACTTTAATGGCTGACATTTTTTTTCATTATATGAAAGCTGTTCTTTTCTTTTATATCTTTAGAAATAAAATGATTACAAGTTAGCCTGTGGAAAAGAGTACATTCCTAAAGAAAATATTAAAAGAAATTTAATAAAAGTTTGCATTCAAAGAAAGGTCTTAGTAATACAAAACTATAATTTCTACAATAAATAGTACAATGAAATTTAAATATATTCAAACAGCTTTTATATTAGTTAAATGCATAATAGAGCTCATGATGAAAACATTACAATTGTATCACAATTCTTAAAGAAATACATTGTGAGTAGTCCTAGCAAAACTAATTTCATGATGAGTAGATTATAAAACCAGTGTTCCGATATAATTATATTTGTTGGAGAATTTGTAGACATAATAAAGAATAGTTCCTCTTTTGTAATCAATTTTCTCCTGATTTATTCCTTGGATGAGAATTAGAATATCAACAAGATTCATTATTTACATCCATTGAGTCAGAAATGAACCTAATAGTTATAAAACTGTGTGTTTCCTTTTCAATTCTTGCCATCAGATCATCAAACTGCCCTAATTTTCATTTATTGGTTTTGGACACTAAACAAAGGCTGCCTGTTCAGGAAAATTGAGCAAACAGAGTAAATAATATAATAAATAAAAATAAGATAATGTTATCTACCATGGATCTAAAAGACTCAAGAATGAGTGGCATTCTCAGGCTACATAAAATGTTTTAACTAGCCCGGCATCCAGCCACTCACTAATATGCGATCCCTAATTACTATTGCAGTATTGCACTTTTTAACACAATCAAATCTAATTGACCAGAAAATTTCGGTTAGACTGTACTAAGCTAGGGCGAAATTTTTACTGTTATTAGTCTGGTTTCCTTGTGAACATCTCAACTTTACTGCATCATTAAACTTTAAATTAGATTTTGATAATAAGAATATTTTATACACATTTTTCAAACAACTGCAGTGTTCACAAAGGAGTTACAGTACTCTTAAATTCATTGTCATCTTTTTAAAACATTTAAGTTACGTCCATTCTTTCTGGGTACTTATCAACAATGGTGATTGATTTAAATTAAAGACTTCATTTAAAAGCCATTTAATGTAAATGTCAGATGTTAAAGGTGAAATTATGTTAAGTAGATATTAGAGCATCTTTCAAGGTATGGAAGGAATTCAAGTCAGGGAAATTTTCCTTTGGGAATTATTGATAGAGAACAAACATGAGAAATGGCCACTATACAATGTCAGTATCAAGATTACCTTCTGCTTATGATGGGAATCAATGATCTATAGAGTAGAATAGAAAGTCTTGTCACTAACCCTGAGTGTAAGAAGACCTTAAACAAATGAGTTGGCTTGTTGTTTATATTTCCAACTTATCTATATACTCTCAATTTCAACAAAACATTGAACATAAATATATATATATGGATTTCTTTTCCTTAAAGAGAATAAAATGCTTAATTCTTGATTCTTATAATTTATTTTTTACAAATTTATTACAGAAAAGAAAACCAAAAAATAAAAGTAGGAAAAGTAGTAAACCTTCTCACATTGGTCTATTTTAACTCCTAACAGACCTACATCTGTGCATCTGTGTCCTAATTTTACAAATTAATGTGGAGCCTTCAGAGAATATAACTGAAGATATATAAAAAAGGAAGAGGCTGTATTTTTCTTGGGTTAATACAAGTTAATACAAGATATGAGACATTCAAAGAAAGATCTAACCAGTTTTGATCAGTTTCAGCATTGCTGTCTCATTTATTTTACTTTGATTTAGCTCTCAAAGAAATAGACAACAAATAGTCAAAGTCATTCGAACATAGGTAGACAGTAAAATGTAGGAAATTTTTTTTTGTTTTCTGTGCATGTGTCTGTCTATCCCAGGGTTTGAACTCAGGGCCTGGGTGCTGTCCTTGAGCTTATTTGCTCAGGGTCGGCACTTTTCCACTTCAGCCACAGCTCCATTACTGGCTCTTTTGGTGGTTAGCTGGAAATAAGAGTCTCAGGGACTTTCCTTCCTGGGCTGGCTTCAAAGTGTGATTTTCAGATCTCAGCCTCCTGAGTAGCTAGGATGACAGGCGTGAGCCACTGGCTACTGGCTTAATCACTCTTCTTTTTTCTTTCTTTTTTTTTTTTTTCCTTTTGTTGACTGTCTTGAGGCTTGAACTCAAGGCCTAGTCACTGTCCCTGAGCTTCTGTTTACTCAAGGCTAGACCTGTACCACTTGAGCCACAGAATCACTTCTGACTTTTTCTGAGTAATTCATTGGAGAAAAGAGTCTCATGGACTCTGCCTGGGCTGGCTTCAGACTGCAATCCTCAGATCTAAGCCTCCTGAGTAGCTAGGATTATAGGCATCGCCCTGGTGCCTGGCTGAAAATCACTCTTAATGTTATGGGATTACATGTGAAAAAGTAACAGTAAAAGTAACAGTTTCTCCTAGCATTTGGAATTAACACTTGAAAGACATAGCAAACTTCAGACACCTTGTCTATTCTCCAAACATATCATACCTCAAATAAATTGGCTTGTCTATAAATGTGAAAGCTTCTGAAATGACTAAGTGTGTGATCAAGAAACAGAGCAGACATTGGGAGAGCCCAGCTACTGATATAAAGATCGCAGTCTCGTACAAGTTTCCCTTTATTGTTGTTACAATGCCTGTGAATATTGTCATGGGTTCCATTTCCTTGAGGATATAAATTCTGATTTAAATTGGGCCAAAGAAAATAGACAAGACCCTATGAACATATTGACTTGGCCTCTTTCCCAACTTCCTCTAGGCCTGCTGCCTAATTGCCATTAGCTCCTGATAAAATGGACTTACATTCTTAGCTAAAATGCAGGTTTGGAAGGCAGTAATGGGTGATAAAAATGAATAAGAACATGTTTATTACCCTGAAAAAGGTAAAATAAAGAAAAACAAGAGAGATAGCTGAAGGACTTAAAAATTATGCGAGGAAACAACATTTATTTAAGCTGTCAATTTTATTTATTCTATATGAAATAGTATTTTAATTAAGACTTTGATTGATGTTAAGCAACATGAACTGGTACATTCAAGAATCACCAAAAGATCCAGAGAAGTGGTTCAAAACAGCCTGACACTTTCATTAGGGGCTCACAGGATCACATACCACAATGAATAACTATGAGAGAAGCTGCTAACCAGTAATGAATAAGATAACTTTCTGTTGCTACACTCTGTGTTACATTCAAAGTTCTTATTCTAAGTAAATGGACAAACATTTAAAAATGGCTCAGAAGAAAGGTTTGATGAATCATGTAGTATGGATTAATATTGTTCAAAACCATTATTTTTCTGGCCCACATGTATAAAATTCTAGCAACTTAGGAAGCTGAGATTCGCAAGCTCACTATTTGAAGCAAGTCTGAGTGGAAAAACCTGGAAGACGCCATTTTACATTAGTCAGCACAAAGCTAGGCTGAAGGTAGGGCTCAAGTATTTTATAGCTGAGCAAGAATGTCACAGGACCTCAACTTCAAACATTGGTCCCAGCCAAACAAATACAACAAAACATTATTTTTTTCTCCCTTGTTCTTTTAAAATTCAAACTTAGAGCCATATTCTACCTATTTTTTTAATTACTGAAAAGGAATGCAATTAGATTTAATTGATACAAGGCAATAAAATATTAACAAAATTATATAGCTATGTATTTGAACTGGAAAGGGCATTAGGAGTTAATCCATCCAAAGGCCAAATTTCACCCTCCCATCCATCTAATCTTTCCATGCCCCTCTCCAATTTATTTCTATGTCCAATTGAAATGTTTTTTTTATCTGAATGACTTTATAAGCAGCACAGCCTTTCCCCTAAGATGTGTTATAAACTTGCATCCTGATCCTTGGAGCTAAATAAACCTGTTATGTGCCTCTGATGAAATCTAATCTCTTAAATTTGGAAGCAAGGGAATTGTCAAGGTTAAATGATTCATCTGAGTATCTAAAGTATGCTGGTAAGCATGTTGGATCCACTCTTGGTTCTGTAATGTGCCTTCAAGTTATTGTCACCAAATAGAATGTTACAAATAGTAAACTGGAACTAGCATATACATCAATGACAGCAATGCTTGTCATATAAACTGTTTCTAAATCTTACAATCAGATCCTCCCCCTTCCAAACTCAAGTGGTTCAGGAAGGATTATAAATCTCCTGAAGATCTGTTGTCCAACTCCAATAGCTAAGTGGAAATTCATCTACAGTTGCCTCTATCTCGATGAACTTGAAAAGGAGAAACATGTTCATTTATGTTGCATTTTGTCACAAATGACATAGCTGTGGCTTTTGAATATAGTAAGTGCTTCTGCTTAACAAGAATCTAAACAAATTTCATTAGTCAAGACTTACAATTGTACAAAAAATTGATAAACACAGAAAGAAAGATCAGTCTAAGGCACATTAATATGATGCTATAGAAAGTAGTCTCAAATGTATAAGTGATGAACAGAAATTGGAATCTATCAAATTGCTCCAGAATGTATTTTCATTATATTTCTTTTTCAAAATTAATAGGAATAGGTACATGACAGAAGGTTGTCAAGGCACCAAATTAAAAGTCAATTCAAGAATAAAAGCCTTGCATTCTAATTAAAATAATTATGTCTTACTTCAGTGGAAGGATCCCAGTGCGATCAGAGGGTCTTTGCAGGTTACAGGAGACTGACGATCCGAGCCCCAGCTCTTCAGCCAGGTGCCTGCCAGTCAAAGCTCATTTCCTGTTCATAAATCACAAAACAGAGGTAATCAATTTCAATTCAGAGCTGTACAAAGCAATTCATCAGTTGGCTCCTGAATTTAATTTTATACTGAATACTTTCTAAGTGTCACTTTTCAGGTCTTTTTTTAATTATAAATACATTTGAATTCTGTTTGGACTTTTGAACATCAAGAATATGCATAAAGATATTTTCACATGCGCCTTTTCATCTCAAGGACAGGTGTCTGGACAAACAACACAAATACTTTGCTCCCTTGTTTCTATTTTCACGTGTTTACATTTGTACCTTAACTCAGCCCGCATCATTTACTCTGTAAAGCTCATTTACTCCATGACACACACTACTAAACATAATAAAAGATAAAGAGGACGACCCATAATTGGACACAAAATGATATATTATCTCCTTGGAGAGAGAGGGTAAGTAAAAGAAGAGCTGTGTATGAGAATAGATCTAGGGCAGGAAGTCTGGCTCTTGGTTGAACATGTATGTGTCCTTAGATATTTTCTGTAACTCCTCAACTCTGTATCCTAACATGGAAATAGCAGGTTTTCAGAATTTATTTGAGAACCAAAGACTTTGTATACATGGTATTGCACAGTCTAATATGTAGCAGACACTCCATAAATGATTGTCATTATATAGCATTGACAATTAATCTGATTTTTTTTTGTGTGTGTGATGGTACTGTGGATTGAACCCCAGACCCTGTACTTTGCAGGCAGGCAGTCCACCACTTTTCACTATGGTTACTTTGTAGGTAGGGTCCTGTGCTCATTCTCATAATCAGCTATCATTACCATGCTCCTACATATCACCCCTGCCTAGCTGAGATTACACAAATGTAACACTGGTCTCAATTTTTTCATTGAGATGAGGTTTTGCTAGTGTTTTTCTTGGATTGGACCTAAAGGAAAATTGTCCTGGTCTCCATCTTTGTAGTAAGTGTCTGGGATTTATTTTTCATTTTACTTTTTGAGTAATTTTTTCTTATTTACTTTAGATATTCTAATGATAAGATTATTCTACATTCATGCTAACAGGTTGTGATATGAAGTAATAAACTCCAATAAATTTATACTTAATCGAGTACAATTAAATGCAGTTAAACTTGTATTTTATTTTAGTAAATATAAAGCTGAAATTTTCCTTCTCATTTTTATTCATTAGTTTCTACTTGACACATTAAAATTGCATATATTTAAAACTGTATATATTTACTAGCTTTCAATATATGTATACATCATGCAATGTTTAAATATTTATTTTCTCATTTTCTTGTGAGAAAAAGTCAAAACAATCTTTTCTAACTTTTATATAATGTAAACTTTTCATCATTTTCATTAGTTAACCTACTGTGCAAAAGAACAAATTATTTCTACTAATTATTCTAGTATCTGACATACAAAATGATCAACCTTCCCCGTTGTCTGTCTCTGTCTTTCTGTCTCTGTCTCTCTGTCTGTCTCTCTGTCTCCCTCTGTCTCTCTGTCTCTGTCTCTCTGTCTCTCTGTCTGTCTCTCTCTCCATAGTCTCCCTCAGACCGGTAAATATTGCTCTTTGTCTGATTTTTATGATATCCAATTATTAAATTTTTATGTGTGAATGAGAAACTTCCCTATCCCTCTTTCTATGTCTGGTTTATAGCATTTAATATAATGTCCTCTAGTTTGACCCATATTGCTTTAAATTAAAACATTTCACTCAGTTTTATGACCAAATACTATTCTATTGTGTGTGTGTGTGTTTGCCACATTTCTCTACCCATTCAAACCTTGATAAATATTTTCCTATTATTGTGAATAGGACTACAATAAATCTGAGAGTGTTAAGATATCTTTTCAAACTACAAATTTCCTTTGGGAATATAAGAAGGCACGGGATTGCTCTATTATGTGGTAGTTTTAATGGTGCTTCTTTAAGAATCCTCTGTATTGTTTCCCAAAATGGCCGTACTAATTTACACTCTCGCCAACAGTGTGTACTTACTCTTTTGTTCCACGTACTGTCCAGCACTGGTTATCATTTGCTCTTTTTGCGTATGAGCCATTGTAACTGAAGTGAAGTGATAACTCACTAAGGTTTTGGTTTGTTTTCCTTGATGATTAATGATTTTTAGCATTTTTTCATGTCTGTGATTGCCACTTTGAGGGCTTCTTTTGAGAAATGTTTATTCAGGTATATTGAGCATTCCAAAAAATAGATTAATTAGTTTTGTTTTTAAGTTTGTTATCTTTATATATTCTGGAAATTAACATCTTTCAGATACGTAGTGTGTAAATATCCTCTTCTATTGTACATTCTATAGATTTTCTCTTTACTCTCTTGATCATTCACTTGGTTGTTCCCTGTCCTTTTTTATGTCATTTTTTAATCTTCATTTTGAAATTAAAGGATGTTTTCCCCTTCTTTTACAATTTTCTAGCCCCAATAAGCTGATAGTATTTTCTTCAGTCAGAGAGCACAAGCAGTATCATATAATATAAGTAAAACATTCACACCATTTCCAGCGATAGTGTTTTTCTAACTAGTTCTCCTTGGTTTCAAAATCTCACCTCTTTCACAAACTTCAAATAATAGGAAAAAATAACATTCCATAAAATCTTTTGAGTACAAAATTACAAGGTAAAATATCTATTCTTAAATTTTTATGTTAAATGTCTTCTGCTGTCAGAGAAAATATTCATTGTAGATTCTGAGGATTCACTAATTCAGAAATGCCATTGAGTCCTTTCTTTCATCACAAATTGCAGAGCCTTTTGATAAGGGCAATCTAATAGTTTAATACATAAATTATAACATCCTGGATTTGTTTGTCCTCAAATTTTATGGGCCGAGTATTTATATCCCTCCTTAAATTTCTATTGAAATCCTAACCTACAAGAGTTTGTTATTTGGACATAGTTCCTTTGGCAAATAATTAGTTGTAGATGAAGTCTTTTAGGTAGGATTATCCTAATGGGATAAGTTACTTCAAAAGAGGTGAGCAAAGATCTTGTTCCCCTCCCTTCTCCTTTCACATTCTCTCTCTCTCTCTCTCTCTCTCTCTCTCTCTCTCTCTCTCTCTCTCTCTCTCTCTCTCTCTCTCTCTCTCTCTCTCTCCCTCTCTTGCCAGTCCTGGGCACTGAACTCTAGGCCTGGCTTCTTTTTTTCTTCAAGGCTAGCACTCTACCACTTGAGCCACAGCACCACTTCTGGCTTTTTCTATATACGTGGTGCTAAAGAATCGAACCCAGGGCTTCATATATGCGAGTCAAGCACTCTACCACTAGGCCATATTCCTAGCCCCCATTTCTTTCTCTTAACACACCCTATGTAGGATATTTTGTTACACAAGCATAAGCAAACTAATACATTAAATAAACTCTTAATTCAAAAAATCATTACATGAATTGCTAGTATGGGCACACATATAGACACACACACACAAACTCATGCATGCACAAACACATACAATTCAACATAGTTAAGAAAATATTCTTTGTGGAGATTTAAAAGTGCTATAGAATGTGAGGGGAGTGGAAAAATCTCTACTCAATTTCTAGCCTTTATTTTAATTCCACAACATTCTTCATAACTAAAGTGTATATTGAATTGATTCTCATTATAGAACTAATAAGGGTATCTATTCTCCTTCCCCGTAGCAGAAGGAAAAATCAAAGAATAGGTTTGTGTATGAAGAAACATCACAAGAAACGCTATGCAAGTCATATAGGACCTAATTCTTTGTTTTTCTCCTGTCATATAACTGGAAAACGATATGTTACAATCTTCATTCCTGCATTTGATTAAAAGCAAATGGTGTAGATAGAGTTAGGTGGCTATGGATCCTATGTCATCTTGCCTAATACAATAACTTTTAGCACTGCTTTATTTCTCTAACTCCAAATTAAAATGTCTATTTGTTGCATGAAAATGAATTTGACTTTATTGTACTAACATGCATTATTCAAGAGGTAATTTTTAAGTACTCATGAAAAGTTCCAAAATTATTTCCTTGTGTTCCTTCAAGCATGCCCTAAAGTAAGAATATTAAAGCTAGAAATATGTGACATTTACTATACTCACATACGATCTTCTGCACTCACCCCCAGATCTCAAAATGGTTTATTTTGTCATCAACATAAACAACATCCTATATCCAATGTTAGAACATGGAAAATCAGAAAATTCTCATTTATAAAATGTTTACTTTCCTTTGTTGTGTGTGTATGTGTGTGTGTGCATGTGTATGTGTGTGTGTATATGTGCATGCCGGTTCTTGGGATTGAACTCAGGGCTTGGACACTGTCCCTAAGCATTTTTTGCTAAGGCGAATGTGCTACCACTTGAACCACAGCTGCAATTCTAGCTTTTTGGTGGTTGTGATATGGAAGGGTTGTAGCAATGAAGGAATGTCGGGTCATAAAGGCCATGCACTAGTATTTTCAAGCTAATGTATTACTATTGATATGTGGGTACCTTGATAGATCTTAGGAATGAAACTAAACATGAGAACCGTTTTTGAATCCAAAAGCCTGGAAAGTGGGCCTAGACAAACTTCCTATCTAGGCTGAATTTGAGCCTTAATCTTTAGATCTCAATCTCCTGAGTAGCTAGTATCACAGGTGTGAGCCACCCATGCCTGGCCATTCATTGTTAAATAATATGTCCTTGCTTTAAAAGAAGAAAAACAATACAACCATTTAGAAATATGTCTTTCATTATGATGATGCCTTGGTACAAGCGTATGAATATATAATTTTTGAATTTTCTAAAAATATCGCACTAAACAAATGCTACTTCCAATTAGGCAGATCGCTGAGAGTCAATGTAATACTCTAAACAAACATTTTTTATGGTTTCTATTTGATTACATTATACAGGATAACTACCTATTTTTATGAGTTTTCTTCAAGTCATCCTACTGATGAAGAATAAATAAAAATTCTGTTACTAATCAAAGAAACTTCTTTTCCAGTTTCACCTTCATCGATGCACACCATAAGCAAAGGATATCTACTCCAACTACACATTTCTGGGGCCTGAGATGCTTTCACTGTCTAGGCCCACTTTCCAGGCTTTTGGATTCAAAAACTGTTCTCATGTTTAGTTTCATTCCTAAGATCTATCAAGGTACCCACATATAAATAGTAATACATTAGCTTGAAAATACTAGTGTATGGCCTTTATGACCCGACATTCCTTCATTGCTACAACCCTTCCATATAAAACGTCCATCAGAAAAATGCAATGCACTCTTTCCCCTTATTGTATAGCTGATAGTTATTCTGCACTTTCGTATAGATTTTCCACCAATGACTTGTTTCATGGAATCTATTTCCAACTAGGCATTAATTTCTGTCCAGCGGTTTGATCATTACACAGTGCTAAATTCTAATCTTTTGAAAACGGTAGAAAAATAAAATGCTATGTATCTCCACAGCTCATATGCTGGGAGTACAATGACTGGCTACTACATAAAATAGAAATGGTGTATGTGCTGAGATAAACACAAATCTCTTATTGATAAATTAGACTGTAGATTGGATAACTTGATCCATGGACCAATTCAATCTGCCACAAGGTTTTATAAATAAAACTTTATTGGAGACATTCATACTCACACATTCCTATATTGCTGATGGCTACTATACTGCTATAATGTCTTGATTAGAATTGAATAGACACAATAATGGCTGTGGGGACCATCACTAATGCATTTACAGTTTGTTCCATTGAAGAATGTTTGCCTCCTAGTAAGTTAAATTGGTGCTTCTGTACTAGAGTGCTTCTTGGTCTAGTCATGGCATTAAGGACTGTGGCCAATAATGGTGTGCAATCTAGTGATCGTGACAGTGCTGCCTTTTGGACCTGAAATATCCATACCACTAAGGCACTTGTTAGAAATGCAAAGCCCTAAACCACATCACATATCACAGTCTCTGCAGGGGGAACCACTAAGTAATTTTACCAACATTCTAGCTGATTCAAATGCACATTGAATTTTGACAAACACTAGATTAGATAAAAAGAAACACATATTAAAATCTGTCTAAATGACTTGTGTTGGCTATGTCAAGTCCAGTGTTCCCACGGATATTCTGAGTGATGAAAAGACATTAATTATGCTTCCCCTTTCATGACACATGACACATGACACAGTTCATTTGCTGTGAAAGAACACTATGGAGAAGGAATGCTGTATATCCAGAAGAAAGACAATACTTCAAGTGCCAAAGTGTAAAATCTATCCCAAACTAGATTGAAATATCAAAGCAATATAGCAGACAAGCTCTGAGTTTTATAGCACAGCCTGTCAAGACAAACCATTTCACAGTGATTCTCAGCAGGGATGTGGGGAAAGTGACACTGCACTCAGCGTGGGACTCTGTTAATCAAGGATTTGTTCCAACATGCATATCCCCAAAGTCACATGTGGCCAGAGTACCTTTCCCATGAGCACGTGAACAGAAGTAATCGCTGCTATACCTTGAGGAAGGAAGGGCTAGCTAGCACTCTCTATTTTTTAAAAATCCTACTATAATTATAGTATGATACAAATATGTATACATATATGCACAATTTCCCCAAGAATAACATATTTGAACTAAAAATAAGTCTTCCTTCTTCAGCATTTTTCTCTAAGTACATACTAGTACAAACAGCTTTGGTTATTCTATAAAAGGGTTGGAGTACACCAAAAAATATTATCAAGGAAATAAAAAGAGCATGGTAAAGTTATTTCTTATGGTCTGCATATTAAAACTATCCATCTGCATGCACACAAAACATTTGTGTACTGGGGACCAAACTTAATGATTTACACATTATGGCTGAGCATGCTATCATTAAACAACATTTCTAGCCCACAATAAGTACATTTTAATTGGGTAGGCTTAGTAGCTATGTCAGAAAATATAGAGTAAAATTATTTAATTTATTACAGAGTCTCTATGTAAAAAGGAAAATAAGTACAAATCAAGAAGAATAATATTGGTTGACAGACTTCAAACATTCATATATCCTATTCCTAAAAAAAGTCATTGCTTCACACACGATTATATTACTTCTCTTATGAAAAGTGGCACATAGATTTCGTATGACTAAAATCTATACAAATATTTAGGAACTCTTTTATTTTGGATATGTCTTTGAAAACAGGAAGTATGTTCAGACCTGCTGAGTAGTAGAATAGGTGGGAAATACGAGCTGGGGATTTTACAGATTTAAGAAATGAGTGACTACTGGTCAGATGATATACTACAATTTTGATATAAAGTTTTAAAATTCACAGATTTAAATCTCAGATTAATGAAAAAAGAATTTGATACACTTTCACAAACACAAACCAAATTCAATGAGGAAAACCACAATTCTAGCTGGGTGCTAGTGACTCATGTCTGTAATCCTAGCTACTCAGGCTAAAAACTGACGATCATGATTTGAAGTCAGCCCAGCCAGAAAAGTCCCTGAATTCTTATGTTCAGTTAACCACTGAAAAGATAGAAGTGGATCTGTGGCTCAAATGGCAGATCACTAGTCTTAAGCGTAAAACTCAAGTACAGTGCCCAAGCCCTGAGTTCAAGCCCCAAAACTAGAACAAGGGAAAATACTCCACAATTATCCTTAAGAGACAGTCCATGTGAGACAGTGTTTCTCTCACAAATAATTAATTGTGAGAAATAATGATTCCTACTCAGGGGGAGCAGAAAGTCACAAATTCCATAAACAGGAAGTAGCAAAGGCTGAGAAGCTCCACAAATTGAGTGATAGCCCAAAATTTTAAGAGATGAAAATTAGGCTAAACATTAGAAAGTCTAGTAGCCTCTAGAATGAACCTGTAGCTGAACTAACTTTATGAGAGTCATCTGAATTTAAACAAGAACCTACTTCTGCTAAAATTCCCTCAAGAATTATTCCATATTGGAAGGATATACCAAATAAATGTTGTTTTTTTAACAGTCTTCTGCATATTTAACCACCATGGTTTCACATATATTAAAAACAGGGACCAGAGCCTCATGCCTTTCATCCCCGCTACTCAGGAGGCTAAGATCAGGAACATTCTAGTTCAGAGCCAGACCAGGAAAGGTTTATGAGACTTTACCTCCAATTATCAAGCCAAATGCCAGAATGAGTATATAGTTCAATGCTCAAGCACCAGCTATAAGCAAGCAGCCCAAACAAGAGCTTAAACCTGAGTTGAAGCACCTGTATGCACGTGCGCGCGTGCATACACACACACACACACACACATACACACACAGTATCATAAGAAGAGAGAGCTCTCTGAACCTTATTTACACTGTTATTCTATCATATCAATTAATCCTATGTTTATTTCTTTTCAACTCAAGTGCAAAGAGCTGTGATCAACATAATTAGGCAGCCAGCCCAAAATTTAATGCCATAATTTTAAACTTAAAGAAACAAGTATATTAATAAGTAATATGAATATTTATAAACTTTAGATTATTTAGGCTATTTTTGACTATTCAGCAATGAATTAGCACAGCAATAATGCCAGTCAGCCATCTGTAAATATGAAATGAAGAAATATGTGAATATATGCTTTTTGGAACTTGCCCATTTCCGGGTTTGTATGTTTGTGAATTATTTAGTTTCATCCCAGTCTGTCTGGGATAAAAACCCAGATTTGCTAGTCTACATTGTCCTTAAGAAAGTTACCTACCTCAGCATGCTTCATTTCTCACAGCTGAACTATAAGGAACATTACCAGGGTATCATCCTCATAGAGCTTTCTTTGTATTCACGAGCTCACACTAGTAATGCACAGAAGCTGTGATGCAGTAAGCACTTGGAATGGGAAGCTGTCAATCTTATATCCAGTAATCAGCAGGAGAGATTTTAGGAAAAAAGTCTAGAAAATGTCAGAGCTAGACTGACAAAGGTTCTTAGTATTGGCCTTATTCTTATTAGAGCATTGTAATGCCAAATACGTTAATTAGTGAAATTGATCATAGAAATAAATTATTTTTCTCACCCATATTTAAAAAAATGCCTAGCTTTCTTTTCATAGAATACATTCAGTGCACAATTGTAACATAGCCTTAGTTCTCTGGGCTCAGAGCTACATGTCAAGATTTTAGTTCATTGTGGCAGCCCATCAACTTACTATCAAAACACTATGCAACTTTACATTTCTGGATTTCCTATATATAATGACAATACACTTGTCAGCATTCTGTAAATTTAAACTCGCATTTATGGATTTAGGGATAATTACTTCTTCATAAGATTTCTTTAAAAGATGAAGGAGGCATGTTATGACCATGTCTCTCTGGGCATCAATACCAACTTTAGCATGAGATTCATGACGTTGGGTGAATCTGTTGACCTTTAGACTTTTCTCCTTCTATGTAAAGTTGGAAAATCATACTAATTATAACATCTCATCAGGTTATGTCAGGGACTAAAAAACAGGTGAGTCAGAAAAGATGCTTTCAAGTAAACTTAGAAAAAGACTTCTAGGGCTCAAATCCTTACCCAGAAACTAGTTCCATGTAGCAGCACCAATAGGAACAAAGTTAATGCTTGCTTGTTTCAACAAAATGATTGGATAGAATGTCTAGCCAAGTGATATGTTTTGTTACTTACTTTTATTCATTTATCCCTAGGATCCAAAAAATAAAAAAAAGATACAGAAAACAACAAATATTTGGTTGATAGGTAAATCACATAATACTCTAAGTATATGATTATTTTTTCTCATGGATCAGAGGGGCCAGCATGAAGAGTGCAGGAACTGTAACGACACGACCTGCTGTAACTCTCTAGGCATAAGATAATGACAGTATCAAGTAGATGAATGGCGGCAACAGTGTGTGAGATGGCTGGGCAAACGCATCACAACTTGCTCAGCACCCTGAGGTACCCACCCAGATCCTGAGGAGAAGGAAGACAAGAAGGGCTAGCGGAAGGAGGAGGGCGGTGATTTAGTGATGAAGGAGCAGAAATGGTGAGACAACAGCATCTTCATTGCAGCTCAGAGACCGAAAATGCAGCATCAAGATCTACCTTGAGGCCAAGTACACTAAGCAGGAAAGGGAACTGGGGTGAAATGGGTGAAGCATCCACTTGGAAATAAAGAGAAAGCTGCCTCAAAACAATTCGGTAATCAAGACAGATAATTCTTAATTAGACTGATGAAAATATCAGGATCTATGGTGAAGAAATATTAAAATCTGTTTTACCATGCAACAGAATAGTTGTATCTCCTGGACTTGTGGCACTAGTGGGATGGAAACCTGGGGCTTAAAATACCATTGTTGTCATTCTCATCCTTATCATCTTCAACACTATCATCATCACCATCATTGGGTTCATGGGGTTTGAAGTCAGGGCCTGGAACTTGCTGGGTGCTCTACTCCTGAGCCAACCTCCAGCTCTATTTTCCAGAGTTGTTTTTAGGACAGAATTTCACTTCTGGTCTGGGTGCCTATCTTAGCCACTACCAGCCCACAATAGCCTAGCATTACACACCATGGTATCCAGCTTCCCTCCTCATGGACAAAATCCCAAGGACTTTCTGCCTGGGCTAGTCTAGAACTGGCTCCTCCATATCTCAGTGTCCCACATAGTTTGGGACAACAGGTGCACAGCACTACACACCGCTCTCTTTGGAGAAGAAGTCTCAAATGTGCTAGGGTATTTTAATAAGTATATGTCAATACAAACATATGTTTCTTTAACCAAAATTCTCTCTGTCTCTGTCTTTGTCTCTGTCTCTGTCTCTGTGTATGTGTGAGAGAGAGTGAGAGCGAGCGCATACTTGATTCTATTTTATTTATTTATATATGTATATACATATATATATTCTTTATTATCAAACTGAGCATACTTGATTTTAAAATCAAGGCCTCAAGGTTTTTCTTGGATTTTTCACTCATGGCTGTTAATCTACCACTTGAGCTGCATCTCCACTTCCTTCCTTTGAGTGGTTAATTGGAGATAACAATCTCACCCATAGTTCTGCCCAGGCTGGCATCAAACAGCAATTCTCAGATCTCAGCCTCCTGAGTAGCTAGGATTATAGGAATATGCCACCAGTGCCCAGGTCCATCACAATAATTTGGGTCTTGGGTTGGAGCAGCACTGAGACTGTGAGTCCTTTAGGTTTAGCAATTTCATGAAGGAGACACGAGATTATGGTGACTTAAAGAGAAAGGAATTTGAAATTAAAGTGATCAAGAGGGTGTTGGACAACAGAAAGAAATATTCTGTGACACAAATCTATTTAAATTGGTTTCTCATATTTGTCTATAAGGAAACAGAAATACAGTTTTCAAAAATGGGAAAGCATATACTGGTACCAGTGGTTCATGCCTGCATGAGCTTCTTAGGAGGCTAAGATCTAAGGACCACAGTTCAAAACTAGCCCTGAAAGGAATGGTTGTGAGACACTTATCTCCAATTAACTACCAAAATATCTACAAGTACAAGTGTGGCTCAAGTGGTAGAACACCAGCCATGAGCAAAAAAGCAAAGGACACCCAGCTTACTCACAGAAACACTGATTCATAAGTCAGTAGAAAGGCTTGGAAAATGTTACATCAAGTGAATGAAGCCAGATCCAGAGAAACAAAGGTTGCATGGTTTTCCTCAGTAGTTAGAATATGCATTTAAATCTATGAGTAAATGCAGCAAGCAGTTATGAATAAATTAACTGAAGTGTAATAGACACTATGGAGTGTGCATATAGTATAATTCTCTAGGAGGAAGTCAAAGCTTAACAAAATAAGTACCAGGAAATGGATACTTGCAGGGGGGGTGGGGTGGGCTGAGCCAAGGGTAAAGGGTAGAAATATGAAGGGGAACAAGGGGGAAAATGCAGTCAAAAATTCACTGTATATACCATAAAATTAAGGAAAGTAAAGGAAGGGGTGGGCAGAAGGGAGTGAAAGTATTGAAGGGAATGACATAAATCAAGATGCATTGTATTCATGAACTGCTTTGTTAAATGGGAAAGAATGAATACATATCCTACATAATTAAGAAAAGCAAGAAAAGGGCTTGGTTTAGAAGGCTGGATGAGAATGCTGAAGGGATGACATTGATGAAAATGCACTGTATTCATAAGCTATTTTGTTGAAGGGCAACTCCTTTGTACAATTAATTAAAGATAATAAAAATATTTTAAAAACAAAAACTCACTGGAAATAAAGGAAAACATTGATCACCCTCACTGTTCTAAATTGACTACCTGCATTGTGGCCTGACGTTGGTTTCTTATGATTTGTGCCAAGCACCCAGTGTGACCATCGTTCTGATCACATTTCTGAAATATTACTCCCAAGTGACATAGTTTCCTCATGAACATATGCCAAGAACATCTGTACAATGGAAACATGGAGGATGGTTAGTTTAAAAAAAGGACTTTTACAATAATATTAACATTTAGTTTGAAATACATGGTAGATCTCCTTGGTGGCCTTTGTGATTCACTGACATCCTAAAGGGAATATTTTAAAATTGGTTCATAATTTATGAACATTAGAGCTTAATTATGTCCTGACCCACAGTCATCGTATAAATATGCAAATAAAGTGCAATTGTGCACCACTAAATCATTCTTCTATGTTCAGAAACGGTGAAGTATCAGAAAAAATGAGTGGAAAAGTTTCTAATTAAAGTAGACTTAGGTATTTTAAGCCAAACACATGATTCTGTTTTGTGGTGCTAATTGAAAACATTTGATTAGAAAATTTATAGATTCATGCCTTCCTTCAGTACCCCTCTCCCCCACGAAAACTAACAAAACAAGCTTCTCTCAAGAAATTTTGAAAAAATGTAGAGATGAAGCTTTCTGCTCTGGGAAGTAAACCAGAAGGGCTTGAAAAGGGTCGTGTGTAACATGACAGAGTTGCAAGGGTTTGTCAACTCTGCGTCTTTGAAAAACAAGTCCCTGGTTCCCCCAAAATGAAAAATTGAATAGAGGTTCTAGATTCAGCAACTGTATTAAAATTCCCCCAAAGATTTTCAATGGTGTTAATACTTTTGTTTTCTTTTGATCAGTTACTGGGGTTAGAACGTGGGACTTTACAATTGTTAGGTATTCATTATGCCACCTGGGGCACATCCTCTAACCATTTTGTCATCATTTTTAGGCAGGCTCCCCAGTCTTTTACTGTTGCTTGCCCTGGACTACAACCCTTCTTTCTGACGTCTGCAGAGCTAGGGTTACAGTCATGATTCACCATATCCAAATTGTTGCGATGGGTTCTTGCTAATGTTTTTCACATTGTTCTCAAAGTGCAATACACCCAATACCTGTCTTGAAGGTTGCTGATACTACATGTGTGCATTGCTATATGTGGCCGCTCTCACATAGTAAATTACAAGAAGCATGGAGAAAAATGTAACATTTCCTATTGTAGTATGTACTCTACTACTTACAGTGAACTGAAAATCCATGTTGCAATCCATGTGCAAATTATGTTTAGCATTCTATTAACAATTTCTTTTTTTTTTTTTTTTGGCCAGTCCTGGGCCTTGGACTCAGGGTCTAAGCACTGTCCCTGGCTTCTTCCCGCTCAAGGCTAGCACTCTGCCACTTGAGCCACAGCGCCGCTTCTGGCCGTTTTCTGTATATGTGGTGCTGGGGAATCGAACCTAGGGCCTCGTGTATCCAAGGCAGGCACTCTTGCCACTAGGCTATATCCCCAGCCCCTATTAACAATTTCTTGATGATTATCCCTAATACTAGATCATCAGCGATTCAGATATGATAAATAAAATATAACTATGTGTTGGTTGGAAATTTACTACATAAAATGCATAAGTCTAATATACAATACTCTTGTCCTTAAGACAAGTTACAACACATGCTTTATGTTTTGTAAATTATAATTTTGTTACCTTTAAGTAGTTGTACAAGTGAGTTACCTTTCTACAAGCACTTTATGAATACAGTGCATCTTGATCAATGTCACCCCTTTCAACATTCTCCCCAGTCTCTCATAACTCCACCCACTCATTCTATTTTCTTAATTTTGTAGGTTATGCACTGAGATTTGTAAATGTGAGTGTCCTAAATTTATAGTATTTCAAAAGTCAAATATTTTGGTTTCTCATTTGTCTATTGCTAAGAGAACATTTTCCTAGAGAGAGCAATATGTGTGTGTGTACATATATACATCAGATTTCATATTTCATATTACTGTATCGGTATTTTACTGAGTCATTCTAACAAGCCTATAACACTTAGAGAGTATCTCAGAATTGTTCATATGCTTATCAGATAATTCATTAGAACATAACAAAGCACTTAATTATCTACAATCAATATAAAGCATGAAGCACACATTTAGGTACATAGTTCTCAGTGAACCCAGAGGAAGAAATGTAGCTTCCCCTTGAAGCTATCTGGATGCTAATTTCAAAGTAAATGAGTCTTAATAGCTTTTAACAGAAATTTTGCATGTCTTATCTTTTCAATGAGAAGGATTTCATATTTTGGTCCAATTCCTCCCACTCACTGAATTCCTCACTGAAACAGACACTACATTGAGTCTCGGAGAAAGAGAAAGATGAAGGAAAGAAATCATACAATGCAAGAGAGTCTGCTTCAAACAGGGTGACCATTGATTCAGTATTTTGTTTCTTTGTTTTTTGTGATGGTACCTAGGCTGGAAATCAAGACCTCTGGCTCTTGCCAAGTTTTTGCTCAATGTTGATGATTTACCTCTTGAGCCTCATGTCCACTTTAGGTTTCTTTGCTGGTTGAATTGGAGATAAGTCTCGTGGATTTATCTGCCTAGCCTAGCTTCAAACTGTGATCCCCAGTTGTCAGCCTGCTAAGTAGTTAGGATGAAGGACATGAACCACTGGTACTTGCCTAGTATGTTCATTGTTTTAAAGCAATTCATGTTAACACTTAAAAACTCATGAGTAAACGGTATATACTTCAACCAGTTATTGCATCTTTAGGCAAGGGGCATGCATAGACAAGAGTTTATTTAATACCAACTGCTAAAACACACATTTCTCTGCATGCTCATTTAACCAAAAGTCTTGGAAGTCTCCCTTAACGTTATACTTCAACTTCAGTATTTGTCTGCCTTTTGATAACTTCTATTTGTTACATTTCAAGGACAACAATGGTGGTCCCTTATTAAATATCAAGTATACTATGTGCACAAACCTCAACTAGTCTCTATATATTATTAACATAAACCCACATGAAGTTTTAGTTAACATTCCATTTTATAGAATAAGAAAAAAGTTCAGAGAGTAGGTGAAATAAGTTAATCAAGAATACAAAGTAATTAGGAAGCAATACATCAAAAATGATGGTTATTCAAACACTCTCAGTCCACTGATGATAAACTCAGAAAATAGTGTTTCTTTCTTTTCCATTTTCACACACACACACACACACACACACACACACCTCTATTGATTCTCTCCTTCTATTAATACATGTAAAATACAGTAAATGTAGAGTTTACACTTAATATATACATAAAATTGATCAGATAAAATATGACATCTGTTAGCCATATTTTCTATTAGAAGACCTAAAGCTAAAAACTTTCAACTGATTTAGTGAATTAATGTTCAGTACTCTTTATTTTGAAAGCAAGTTCATCATGTGGTTTTAAAAACTAAAACCAAAAGTAAAAATTATAACTAACTATATTAGCATGTACCAATGGATTCCATTAACATGCGTTAAACTGCACTTGTTACAAAAGAATTTACCAAAAGTTAAACTTGAGATTTCCAAGCTACCTTGTAAATGATGCCATACAGAGACATAATGTCACATTCTAAAGCTTGTTTGATGTGTTGATGTGTTTATTAGCCAGGTGATGGTGTCCCATGCTTGTAAATCTAGCTACTCTGGGTGCTAAGATCAGAGGACCGTGATTTGAAGCCAGCCAGGGAAGACAAATCTGAGAGACTCTGATCTCCAATTAACTAGCAAAAAGGCTGGAAGTGATGGAGTTGCTTAAGGGGTAGCACACCAGACTTAAGCAGAAAATGCCAAGCCAGAGCAAGATGGCCTGATTTTGATCTATACTACTGGCTTGCGCACACACACACACACACACACACACACACACACACACATACACACACGCACGCATTTATGCCTCCACACAAACATATATACATAAAATGTGTATTTTTATCACCTCTTAAAAATTGCTTAACAGAATACTTTTAATAGTTGTTCACTCATTAACTACTGTAGCTGTGTTTGTTTCCGAACTTCATCCTATGTCATAGCAAAGATTATTGGAATCATATTTATTAGTATAATATGTTAATAATGTCAAGTTTATTACCTAAAACAGTATCCAGAAATTGAAAGGAAACTTTACTCAAGCATGATATATTCCACTCTCCCTTCACCATTCTGGTTAAATATTTAATAATCATTTGAATTCAACAACAGGCTGCTTAAGTTGAAAATATTGAAATTAGTCATGTAAAAAATCATTTTAAAGTCAAGCACCAGAAACACACATTTTGTGCACTTCATTTCATTTTATGGTCTCTTAGAACTATTACAATTTTTAATAAACTTGTATTTGGGATTTGAAGCCAAATACTTACACTCAAAAGGCAAGAATTTATTAACCAAAAGATACCCAAAGTGACTCTAAAATGTATTCCCTACTGATAGGTTTTAAATGAATTGTAAAAACTGCATTTTATTAATCTAGTCACAATTAAAGAGCAACAGCTGCCCGTCTGCATCCCAAGTGCCCACTTCTGTAATGATGGTTCTGCTTTGGTTTGTTTTTATTCTTTTTTCATTGAAACCATGCTGATAAACAAACATCTCACCACTAATTTCCAAACCTATAGTTTTCCATTGCTTTCCTTACAGAATGCTTTATTTTGAGCAAGCTTTACAATATATGATTCTACATAAATTTAAATACAGGGTACAAGTTAAAACAAAAGTATTTTGTCTACGTATATCTTTTGTCTTTGTGTATGGAACATTTCTGCATATCCACTCTACAAAGTGTATCTTTCTAAGCCTAAATACTTACTGTAGGCCTCTAATTGTCACATACAATGCATGTTAGCCTCATTTATGTTTGCTTTCCTATTACTTTACAAAATCAATTCATTATGAGTTTTGAATGGAAGAGATGTTTTATTAATGGCCAAGATAGTGTCTTCCATTAAAAAAATTAGAAATACATTGAAATATACTTTTTAAAAAGTATAATAAAGTAACACAATGCTTTATAAAAGTAACGTCAAATAACTTTTCAAATGCTACTTTAATAAACAAATATAACAAAATGGATACACCGAAGTCTTCTGGTTAAAGAAAATTGAAGTCTGCATTGTTCTTAAATTACTTTGTAATATTTTACATAAGATTTCCTTTCTATTCAGTCCCTTTTGATAGAATGAAGGAAAACAAAACTGTCTAAATGTAAAATTGTGTTAAGCATCTCAAAGTCAGGAGGACATTGTTGCTTCTCTCTAAACTATGTTTTGTATAAAAATTTTAAAGGAATTATCTGAGTACATTGGAAACTGTATATACTGGTATTGGAACTAGGAAAGTGAAAGGAAATACCAAAATTGGGAGACACAGGATAAAAAGACAAACGACTACAAAAGCAATACTTGCAAAACTGTTTGATGTAAACCAACTGAACAACTCATGGGGGGAGAGGGAAAGGGGGAGGGGTTGGGGGAATGAAGGAGGAGGTAACAAACAGTACAAGAAATGTATCCAATGCCTAACTATGAAACTGTATCCTCTCTGTACATCACTTTGACAATAAACAAGAAAAAAATAAAATAAATTAAAAATTTTAAAGGAAATAATAAAAACATATACTAACATTAGAGATATATATTTTACTAAATCTATTCTATCTTATTAAGTCTTCATTAATCCCTCAATCAACATGGTTTCTAAGTATCTTATTTTCAAAACAAGAAAAATAATTTGCAAATATACACCACATAGGCATTACATTTTGTGCATTTAAGAAAATTAGGACAACTACTCTTAAGACCATAATTATAATACAATCATGGCCTAATTTCAAACCAAAAGCATAAGAAAGGGTTTTCTTTTAAGAGGGAGCTAATCCTTGTCATGGTCTACTAAACTGTTTAGGGTCACTTAGGAGAAGCAGCAGAAATATTAACTTCTAAAATATCTATTTTGAAGTCTGCTTTAACATTTTATAGACTAATTTTAATGAATGGTATGTTACATTAAATGACACTTTCTGAATAAAAAATTTCTTATTTTATCTTTAATTTTACTTCATTTTTTAAAGTTTAATGTTTTTCTGAACTTTGAAAGGATGTAGAGAAGGGTTACAATTTAATATGTCCGCATAGTAGCCTGATCCTTCCATCATTCTCCCGCTCCTCATCTCTTCTGATGCCCTAGACTCATGTTCCATTTCCTACTTCCTTTATCACAGAGGTGCATTGGGTGTCCTTGCTGGGCTTGTTCCATGTTCCCTTTTTCTAATGACTCCAGTGTTCTTCATGTGGGTCAACATTCTGTCAAAGATTTCTCAAGTGCACGTGGCTGCTTTTCCCTCGTTGCAACAATAAACTCAAGCAGAAATTAAAGGTCATCTTTTCCAATTATATCCTCCCTTCTCACTTCTTAATGCTTCCATTGAATCTTCCTATTATAATCTGCTGACTTAATTAAGCACTATTGCCTCAGAGCACATCAGTTGTTTTCTTCTACAAACATCTGTTCTGACTACAGGTTCTACAAGGTCTGTGATTGCAAGACAAGTGCTTTAAGTAGTGACAGACTGAGTTGAGATGGAACATTTAGTCCAAGTACAGAAATTAACCATCTTGCTTTGCTAAAATGTTCTGTCCCTGTAAGAAAATTTTCTTATAAGGATTATGTCAGTTTTCCAGGGCAAATGATGAAAACTCAATAAGATCCCTTTCTTCTAAGTGTCGTGGTGATTTTTCACCCGAGTTCTCCCATTCAGGTCTCCGCTTCGATCACTGTCCTCACAGACTCTGTTTCTGTGTCGAAAATCATAATGAAACTATGGAGACTTGCTTGTAAGTTTCTAAGATTTGGTTTTTGAATTGTAAATGTTGAGACTTTAAATTCTCATTTGAGTTCTACATCCTTCACAAATTACCTCAAACGATAAATTATTAAAGTAATTGTAATAATGTGTGGTCTTTAGATAGGAAGAGGAAAAGATAAGTGTCCAAGATGTTTTACTGAGAATTTTTTCAATGATATGCCAAATAGATTAGAACTTTAAAGATTTCTTGCTTTTGGAAATGCATGATAGAGGTTTTGTTTTTCTTTGAACATGGCCATTTATGTACACAAGGCAACAGAATCATTTTACGTCATTCTTCTTC
Organism: Perognathus longimembris pacificus; assembly: GCF_023159225.1. Taxonomy (NCBI): domain Eukaryota; kingdom Metazoa; phylum Chordata; class Mammalia; order Rodentia; family Heteromyidae; genus Perognathus; species Perognathus longimembris. The sequence goes on from NC_063165.1 coordinate 71,100,577, forward strand.
CTCTCCATTCTCCCTTCCCCAAAAAATCTCCTCAAATTTCCTTGTTCCTTTAACACAGAGATACATAAACTATTTTGACTATATTCATCCTCCTGCACCTCTTATTTTCAATACCCCCCCCATACAGACAAGGTAAAAAGTAGAGTTCTTGACCAAATTATAAAATGAGGAGGTAACAAACAGTACAAGAAATGTACCCAAGGCCTAACGTATGAACTGTAACCTCTCTGTACATCAATTGACAATAAAATAAAAATAAATGAATACAGGTGTATCAACCTGCAAAGAACACAAAATAGTCAAAAAGTACCAAATTTCCAAAGAGAGATTCTAAAGCCTCATTCCTTACTACATATTTAATACTTCCCAAGGAAGTCATAAGAACTCTGAGCTGGTTAGAAGAGGCAGTGGCTAATGATACATGAAATATTGATCCTCGAGATGTAATTACCCTGAGAATATATTTTAGAACTGTGAGCAAAGAAAAAAAAAACCTTAAGCACTTTTTACTGTGAGTCCCTTTCGCCTACTAAACTGAAAGATTAAATGGTTGATCTCCCACTAGCCTTCTTCTAATTAAGATTGGGTTTTCTTACAAATAGAAAGTATTTTAAAATTTGTGTATTGTTAGATGGACAGCAAAAGTCTAGCTTGTCACCTCTTTCTTTCCTTCTAACTTGGAATCCACAGCATTATTGTCACATTTCAGCGGACGAACCATAAAGCTCTGGTACATGAAACAAATATCAACCTTCCTGAATTAATTAATTCCCTCAATCTCAGCTTTATAATGAGTCTCTCTGGGAATTACAACAATTAAAAAAAAAGTCACCGGCAAGATAGGTATTTGCTATTTTAAGGGTCTGTTCTCTTTCTTCCCTTTTCTACAACTAAAACTTTAGCAATCAGGAAGGAAAACTTCATTTTTAGTGATGATATCTATTTCAAACAGCCTATGTTTGCAGAGCGTGGTTGGGAAAACATCATTATCAATTCCATATTATCAAATCAAATCAACATCGTCCCTATATTTGTACAAAATAAAATTGAACAAAAGGCACAAATTTAACAGCTTACTCATTTTCTATATTTGTATCTTGGAGAATATTAACACATGTCCGACAGTTATAGATCCACCAAGATGTATTCACCAACAACTTAAGTATTGAATAGCCAGCTCTATGCTGATAGATTGTCAGTAACACATTATCTGTCCATCTGTCCTCTATATATTATTCCTCCATTATTTATCTAATGATAAATCAATCAGCTTTCTCTATATCTATCATCTCTCTATGTGTCTATCTTTCTATTATCTATCTATCTATCTATTTATCTATCTATCTATTACCTACCTACCTATTTCTCTATTTACAGGATCTTTCTATATAGCCCACAGTGGCCTGGTACTCCCAATACTTCTTGCTTCATCTTATTCATTGCTGGGATTATAGATAGGAGCCATCATAATCTAGCAACACAATGATCTTAAAACCTAGCTCCACATGAGAATCATCCCCAGAAATTTGAATTTAGACCAGGACAAGAATTTGCTTTTCTTATTAAAAGACCCTTGGCCTAGCAGATATTTTTTTTCCTCCAAACTGGATGATCTCTCTATTAACAAATTATCCATTATTATAATGCATTTAAAATATGTGCCAGCACTGTTTAGCATTATATGCAACTATATGACACAAATATAGATTTGGGGGGCTGGGAATATGGCCCAGTGGTAGGGTGCTTGCCTTGTATACATGAAGCCCTGGATTTGATTTTTCAGCACCACATATGTAGAAAAGGCCAGAAGTGGCCCTGTGGCTGAAGTGTCAGAGTGCTAGCCTTGAGCAAAAAGAAACCAGGGACAATGCTCAGGCCCTGAGTTCACACCCCAGGATTGGCAAAGACGAGAGAGAGAGAGAGACAGAGAGACAGAGAGAGAGAGACAGAGACAGAGAGAGAGATTTTGTGTTTACTGATACAAGCTATTAATTTAAAATATTAAACTTATTTTATCATCATGTTTGGAACTCTGTCGAAAGGCTTCATTATTCACAATGTGTAAAACTTCTCCTTTATAGATATGAAAGAAGCAAGGCATATATGGAAAACTATTGATAGAATTGCTACATTACATTCTACTTGCTACTTGGTCAGTAGAGTGAGTTGTTCACTTAACAAGGCAGGCCTTTCTCATCCAGGTCTATGAGTATCTTCCCAGAGGAACTATCTAAAAAGATGTGTTTTTTTTCAAGTAAAACATTATCTACCAATTAAACATATTCAACAAACAGATTATAAAAACAAATGAAGGGTAAAGCAAAACAAAGATAGAAAAAATCAGAAGCTAAAACATTTTCCACTTCCATACCACAAAGATATAGAATAGATTACTACACAAAAATATTTAAAGATGAATACCAATGATAATAGAACTAAACAGTAGTCTGACAATTTTAGAAATCAAAAGAAAGAAAGAAACATAATTAATTACGACATTCATATTTCACTCAAGCTACAACAAATCACTTGCTTAGGTTTATCAGTGTCCTAGAAATGAAACTTAGATAAATACTCACAGCAAATTCTCATAGAGGCTCCTGCAGTGTGAAAACTTTTATCTGTAAGATTCTTAGTTCCCAATGCCAGACCCAAAGTTAGCACTGTAATATGTTATATTAGACTCTTCATTACAATAAGTCTAACACATCCATCATTAAAGCTCTGGAGAAGAGCCAAAGACTTCTAAAACTATCTGACTTGATTCTGAATTATCCAAACAATTTCTTGAAACTGAGTTTTTGCTGATTATTATGTGAAAAATGATGGGCAAATTTAATATGTTCTCCTGTCACCAGACTGATAGGAGTACTGAGAGAGATTTGAGAATGCCTACTAAATATTGAGCTTGTGAGCATCTGCTAAATGATTAGTTTCATAAAATACATGAGATATTTTCTTCAGGAAAGTATTTTGTTTTTGTCAATAGATCAGTTGTACTGATCATTTCAATCAGTCTTCAGAAACCTGAAAGATAGAAAGATAAAAAATAATTTAAAAATTGTACCTGTATAATTTCTGATTTTATTTAACTCCTGATCAGTCCTCTAAGTTGAATAGATTATAAAAATGTTTGCTATGGTACTTAGGAAAACTGGGATGTTGCAAATAGGTTATGTATGATTCAGTGGAACCCTGATGAACCATTTCCAAAACTGACTTGGATTTGGGATAGGTTTATCATTGTTTGTTTATTTGTTTTTTTGGTTTTTTTTGCCAGTCCTTGGGCTTGAACCACAGCACCACTCCTGGCTTTTTCAATATATGTAGTGGTTAAGAATCAAACCGAGGGCTTTATGTATGCGAGGAAAGAATTGTAACAGTAGGCCATATTCCCAGCCCTGGGATAGGTTTATCTTAAATCAATTTTCTGGACAATAGTCAGATAGCTAAGTCAATTGACTAATAAGCATCAAGACTAGCTTTTGCCACTTATGAATTGAAATTAACTCCTACTATTTGTGAGGTATTGGTATGGCTGCCGTGGATAACAAAATCTACAGATGCTCCCATCCTTTATATAAAAGGACAGAGTATTTAAATGAAACTTAATTTCATTTTGTGGAACTTGGATTTTAATGCAGGACACTCAACCATGTTAGCTACACACTCAGCTACATATAACTTAAGTGTGTTCCACCATACACTTTACATTATAACTGGGTTTCTAATAATACTATATATTTACAAACACACACACATATTACACACTGTGTAAATGTTTTAGTGAATGGCTTAGAGAAAATTATCAGAAAAATGAGTCTGTATACATAGGTATCATTTTTCTTTAAATTTTTTTTTATCTTTGGTTAGACCCAGATACATGGGGCTCATGGTCTGGAGTGCTACCTGTATTGTCATAACATTGTGACAGGCTAAGACAGACCCTGAATTTCCTGTAGGAAATTATTAAACAATCCATGAGTAGATCATTATGACCAATTCAGGTTCTCAAAGTACTTTTAAGGTTATATTGGGAATCAATAACTCACAGACCCTCGCTAATTACCATTATACGACTGGGGACAAGGGTAAGAGAAAAGTCAATTAGATTTGTCAAAATTCTTGTTTATCCTGAAAAGTTCTATGCTCTGAAGTAGATAAAGCAATACGGTATCTACATCAAAATATTGGCCATAGAAGTCCAGACTTATGTTATCAAGAAATAAAAAACAAATAGTCTGGATAGAATATCTAGTAAGCCAAATAGTCTACAATTTATGGGGAAATGAAGGTTTCCATTGAAAACTATGATGTACTAATACCTGATTTTATTTCAAATTAAGCATTCTTTGGAAGTTTGCCATTGCTGGGTAAATACACTAAGAAAGACCAAGCACTGGAAATATTCCTATACTTTCTTTGAGGTAGAAAACTGGATATTTAATGTAATTAACCACAACATGTGTGTGACTGAAAGATGGACACATCTTAAATCTTTACTATGGGTTAGTATAATAATCAGATTGCCTTAATATGAACTGTTTTTACCTTTACAAATGGTGTCGTTGGGGGATAGTGAGCAGGAAATCTATGAACTAGATATAATCTAACACACAAGTAGTCTTTTCAAAATTTGTCTTCTAAAATAGCCCCTCTGCTCTAGTGGTCTGTGTCACTGAGTGGACCACTGCAAATCATCGAATGGGCTAATGAGTAGAAAGGGAGGCTATATCTTTATGTCTAGAAGATAGAGTCATGGGTTTTAAATGGCAATCAAGTTTTGTTCCAAAAGGAAAAATATAGATACAGAATCTTTAGAGACTCAAAGACAATCCTAATGGAGTCAGAAGTCTTATACATCCCATTTGAGGATCATTCTACACTTGTAAGTTTTAGTGATCTGGTTGGATTAGACTTTTATTGCTACAAAATTGCCACCAAAAAGCTGCTAAAAAGAATGATATTATATCATTTGCCACAAAATGGAAGGACTAGGGGGGGAAATCATGTTAAGTGAAGTCAAGCCCAGAGAGACAAGGAATGCATGTTTTCTGGCATATGTGCAACCTAGAATCAATTTATAAATATATGAGTAAACAATTCAGAGTGGTGTCCTAGTGTACATAAATGTTTTCACTGAAATACAGCAATTCAAGGGAGAATTCAAATGGTGTAACTCCTTAGAAATGCTAACTCACAGCTCAACACAATAAATGCCAGGAAATATGTACTCATAGCGAGTAGTAAAGGGAGAGGAGTAGGTAAATGAAAAGAAGGAACTGAGAAGTCAGTCATAACATTGAATATGTACTTCACAAAAATAAAATCGAGGGAGGCAGTTTGATAGAGATGAGGGAGAATGATGAAAGATAACGATTCAATGCCATCAAAGAAGTGGCATTGTGTTCATGAACTGCTTTGTTGAATAGCAGCTCCTTGTACAATTAAAGTTAACAAAATAAAATTAAAATTTATAAAAATAAAAAATGTTTCCTAAAAGTCCTAAGTAAAAGAAGATGAATTTTTCTTACCTTAACCATAACTCATTTTATCAAAACATAAACACTCACATAAGTTGCCTTAACTATTTGAAATATACTGTAATAAATGTTGTATGTGGAAAATTAACTGTGCAATTTGTGGGTGTGGAAGGTAGGGAAAAACTGAGAGACAGCGAAGGAAGGGGTGACATGGTTTAAAGAGAAATGTATATATGAACTTAGTGTGACTCTCTAGTTGTGAGTCTTTCACGGGAACATTAAATCTGTACATATGAACACATAAGATGATGCTAAGCGAACGAACTCCAAGATTTGGAATAAATGATTTATCTTTGTTGCTGTTATTTTCAGTGTACCATATGAAATTATGCCTTTTTCTTTTGTCTTTCTTCCTGATGTCATTGTAACTGGCTTTATCACCCTGGGTATTGTATGTATGTTTATTTGAACTAGGGAAGAGGAACACCAAAATGGAGAGACAAAAGATAAAAGGTGAACCAATGCAACAGTAATACTTACAAGACAATCTGCTGTAAACCAACTGTACAACTCAGGAGAATGGGGAGGGGGAAAGTGAGAGAAAAACAGAGGAGGTCACCAGTTTGATAATAAATATACTCACTGCCTTATGTATGAAACTGTAGCCCCTCTGTATATCACTTTGACAATTAATTAATTAAGAAATGTATGCAGTACCTGACTTACATAACTGTAACCCCTCTGTACAACACCTCTACAATAAAATCAAATACATTAAAAAACAAACAAAAAAAAAGCAGGCTAGGATTTTACTGGGGGATCTAATACTGAAAAACTTGAGCAGAATTCCTATCTCTCCATTAACCTAGAAATTTCCCTATTTTCAACAACCCTTTGTAATTTTCAGTTCAAGTATCTTATTTATATTTTGGCAACTTCTTCCTAAAATATTTCAAGATTTTATGCGCTTCAAGTTTAAAGTTTTCTATTCTTAGCAAAGAAACTGAGCAACTATAAATTAGCACAGTTTTAAAAAATGTTGTAAAGGTGATTTACAGAGGGGTTACAGTTACAGTTATAATTATAGTTTATAAAAACTATTTTAAGGTTTTTTTCATTAACATATATCCCTATTGAAGGGCAATTAATTTTTCTTCTGATCATATAAACCCATAGGCAGCATTTTCAGGTGTATTTTACTAACTTATATAATTTAGTACTTTTGAATATCCCCAGTTTACAGATAAGATCTTTGATGCTTTTAGAAAATGAAATATCTTCAATCTCAATTTTAACGATGTTTGAATTTTGATACAGGACATTTTATACATGAGAATTCAGTTATTTTGTTTTTAGGCTAACCTAAATATGAGTATATATTTTTGTTTGTTTTTGCTTACTAGAAGAATATGTTACAATTCAAGCTAATTGGTCTGTAATATCAAGTAACTTGCTATTCACGATTGGGATATATGCATACCTTTTCTTTATGAAACAACAGTGGCAATCTATAAAATAATAGTGGACAACACTACATGTAGAGTCTCAGTTTGATTTTTCCATAAATCCTGCAAAACAATAATTTCAAGAAAGTTATCCTTCCCTCCCTCTTGATCATTCTGAAAACAAAGCATTGTTATGCTCTGGCTTGACTAGGGGCTGCTGTGTAGAAAGAGGCAAGTCTCAAGTTATATGAAATCATGTATTCACAGCACTTGGTAACATTTTGGGCATTAAATGTTCTAATGATCAAGTAATGCTAAATGAACAAATATTGAATGAGATAGTCAAGCCTTGTTAAAACTGCCTAACTCTAATACATGAGAGAAGAGAATGCTAAATCTTGCAATCTTTTAGAATTCAAGTCAACATAGTATTTTTACCTTGGTTTATCCAGTTTGGGTTCCAGGAGTTTCTTGGACATATAGGTTTATGGTTTTTAATAAATTAAGAAATTTTCAGGTGAAAAAAAAGAAAATGAAATATCTAAATTAAAGAAAAAAATCTTATGTGTTCATAAGGGTATAGTTATTTGGGCTCCTGTGATCCTCTGCTGTAACTTGCCTAAACCTGTGCTAATTATTCCCTAAAAGGGAGAACATAGAGTCCATGTTTCTTTGGGTCTGGCTCACTTCACTTAGTATAACTTTTTCCAAGTCCTTCCATTTCCTTACAAATGGGGCAATTTCATTCTTTCTGATAGAGGCATAAAATTCCATTGTATATATGTACCACATTTTCCTGATCCACTCATCTACTGAGGGGCATCTGGGTTGGTTCCAGATTCTAGCTATGACAAATTGTGCTGCGATGAACATTGTTGTGCCACCAGGCTTTAAATGTGATTATGTTTGTGGTCTTTTGGATAGATACCCAAAAGTGGAGCTGCTGGGTCATAGGGGAGTTCTATGTTTAGCCTTCTGAGGAATCTCCATACTGCTTGCCAGAGTGGCTAAACCAGTTTACATTCCCACCAGCAATGAAGTAGGGTTCCCTTTTGGCCACATCCCCTCCAACAGTTGTTATTGTTACTTTTCTTGATATAGGACATTCTTACTGGGGTGAGATGGAATTTCAATGTTGTTTTGATTTGCATTTCTTTTATGGCCAGTGATGTAGAACACTTTTTCATATGTCTCTTGGCCACTCTCATTTCTCATCAGAGAAGTCTCTTTTTAAGTCTCTAGCCCACTTGATGAGGGGGCTATTGGTTCTTTGCGGTTTTGTTTTGGAGCCCAAGTGTTTCTCCTACTCCGTCCTTTAGTGTTTTCAGGATGAACACATAAGATAATGCTAAGTGAAATGAACTCCATGTTATGGAAACGATTGTTATATCACAGTTGTAACTACTTTCAATGTGCCATATGTAACTGTAGCCTCTATTATTGATGATATTCCTGTATCACCTTCCTGTGGTTGTACCTACACTATCTCTGTATTTTATCTGAGTATATTGGAAACCGGGTATACTGGTATTAGAACCAGGAAATTGGAAGGGAATACCAAAATCGAGAGGCACAGGGCAAAACAAGACAAACAGCTACAAAAGCAATTCTTACAAACTATTTGGTGAAAATGAACTGAACAACTGAACAACTCAATGGGGGGGAGAGAGGGAAGGGAAAGGAGGAGCAGGGAGGGGAGAATGAGGGACGAGGTAACAAACAGTACAAGAAATGTATCCAATTCCTAATGTATGAAACTGTAACCTCTCTGTAATTCAGTTTGATAATAAAAATATATATTAAAAAAGAGAAAAAAGACAAAAGAAAAAATCAATAAAAATCAGTCAGTATTTGAGCTAATAAAATTGGACCCCAGAATATCCATGTTAAACATGTATTTTATGCCAAATATATTTATTTTAAATATGTTTGATTATTATTGCAGAGAGGTTACAGATACATAAGTCCGGAAATGCGTACATTTCTTTTTGGATCATGTCAACCCTTCCCTCACTGTCTCCCAGGTTTTCCTCCTGTCCTCATCCACAAGTTGTATACTTAATTTTCCATGTAGTGTCTAGTGAGTACCACTGCTGTTATCTGCTCACTCTTTTTTTTTTTTTTTTTTTGCCATTCCTGGGCCTTGGACTCAGGGCCTGAGCACTGTCCCTGGCTTCTTCCCGCTCAAGGCTAGCACTCTGCCACTTGAGCCAGAGCGCCGCTCCTGGCCGTTTTCTGTATATGTGGTGCTGGGGAATCGAACCTAGGGCCTCTTGTATCCGAGGCAGGCACTTTTGCCACTAGGCTATATCCCCAGCCCCATCTGCTCACTCTTAATGCCACCTTTTCTGTGCTTCCTCCCTTCGCCCACCCCGGTTTGCCCTGCCAAAGATGGACCACAAAGGCTCCATAGCTATGTGTATACAATCACATAAAATAATATTTTACAAAATGAACTCCAAGAAATAGAAACAAGATTCATTTCTTTGTGGTTTCAGGAATCACATCTTATTTCCTCGCTGATTATCAGTGGGAATTTCTCTCGGTTCTTAAATTTCACACTCACAAATGGCCACCTCCACCTTTAAGCAAAGAACAGCACCTATAATTTCCTTATGCTTCAGAATTCTGAGGTCCTCACTTGTCATTAGCCAAGGAAAATTCACTCTTCTTAAAATCTGCTATGATTAATTCAGTGTCACAGAAATCAGTATCCCTGATGAGGCCCCATTTAAATAAACAAATCTATAGGTTATGCATTCATACACACTCTATATACATATATGTATGTATGTATGTACATATATATCACATATAAATAATCTTATATCACAAATGTAAGAAATTTTTCCTGGAGGATCTGATATAAATAATATTATGCTGAAAAGTTATGATTAAGGAATAGATCCTCCCTACTATATATACAAAGAAAAATTACTAGTCTGGGGAGGGAGCTCAGTGACAGAGCACATGCTTAGAATGTGGCAGGCTCTGGGTTCAATTATCAACATTGAGAAAAAAATTAAATACATTTTGATCAAATAATGTAAGCTACCTTAAAAATCATACTGCAAACCAAACAAATGAGTGGAAAACAGTATTGAATTGAAAATCGAAACATGGGAAATTAGCTTTCTACTTCAGTATTTTTTAAATACCTCCTTTAATATTAAATTGTTAGTGCTTGAAATCGATATGCTTGCATACTAGAAAAGTGCATAAAATACCATTAATTTCAGTAAACTAACACAGGCCATTTTCCATCATTAATGCGTGTGTGCGCTCGCGCGTTTGCGTGTATGTGTGTGTGTGGTGTGTCTCCTTGGCTTTCCCTGATTTAACCCCCGCACGATTGTTCTGATATTATAAATAAATCTGGCTGTTTGAATTTATAATTAATTAAAATGTGAAAATACTAATTAAAATATTAAAAACAAATATATTACTTCTAGTGAGCTTTCTCCTATTCCTTCAAGTAAACATTATTCATTCAATTACACTGGAATCTCCTTGTCATATTAATATCCTGTAGAATATTTTGATTATAATCTTTTTGAATGGTACATTTAAATTTTAGGAAACAAGAAGCTATGAGCAGTTATTTTCTGTAGTTTGTTTTTCCAAGATCGCAATTTTGTACCATTTGAGAGCACGGGAACAGATTTTCAAACCATTTAAAAAGCAAAAAGCAAAAACAAAAAGGCAACTATACATTAGTGAGTGAGTGAGCTAGAAGTAAAACCCTCCCAGCTCCCAGCCCATTCCTTTAGAGTAAGAAGTATGAGTATCACACAGTCCGTGTCCTCTAGCTTTCTGAACTAATCTATAAATAAAGTAAACTCTCCTTTTCCAGTGAGTTTCGGATTTGAAGTTCTGAACATTTAATTCAGCATAGTACATGCACAGCCTTAAACATTTCTCTTGCCATAACAGGCCAGAAATTATTCACTTCCAACTGTTGATTTAGTTGCTACAGAATGAAGCAAAAGAAAAAAAGTAAAGAACTGAGTTCAGTGTACTTAAAGGATGTATGTTAAGTTTAAAATAATTAACTTTTTAAAGTGGGATAAAATTCTATTCTATGCAAAGCAATGGGACTCCTTGGTGTTATTAAAAATCTCTGGAATAATCATGGGTAACTAACGCCCCTCTTCCAGGTACTAAAGTTTCCTCAGGTCATACATGACAGCTAAGTATACAATTTCAAATTCTACAATTTCCAGATGCGACTATCATTTCCAAGAAATTAAGACCCCTGGTTTATAAACATCAGTACCATATATATATATATATATATATATATGTATACATATATATATATGATCTGAAGCAAGACAAGTTTTAACTTGTTTCATAACTCCCAGTCTTTTTTTTTCAAAAAATTTCCCTTGCCAAGCAAATCACATTTCTTTCTACTACCTACTTGTTAAAATCTGATCAATTCTTTCTTGGATTCATATATATATATATATATGTGTGTGTATATATATATATATATATCTTTGGGTTTTTGTCATTTAGACAGGGTTTTCTCCCATAGCACAGGAAAACATTGCATAGCCCAGACTGTACTTCTATGTCAATCCTTCTGTCTCTGCCTCCCAAGATGAAAGACAAAGTATGATGATAAAATTCTGGGCTTGTTTACATTAGCATTCTTGTTAACCTACTCATCTTTTCAGCTAATCGGGTTAATTATTCCTGGGAAAGATTAAAAGCCAAAACCCAAATAAATGTTTTGCTCCAATTTCAAGAAGTCCTAAGTAAATGTAACAAACAGTGAACATAAAGAAAAAAGAAAGACGTAGGTTTGGCTTAAACTGTAGACTGCCATCCTTAAGTGAAAACGTCAAGTGAGAGTAAGAGTTTCGGAGTTCACGTCCCAGTACTACCAAAAATGAAATAAAATAAAACTTACGATTTATTCATTCTAATCCTACGTGCTCAACCAAGGGAAATGGAACCATATTTCTATATGAAGACTTAGGCATCATTGTTAAATCATCTTTATTTGAAATCACCAAAATCTGTTCTTATTCCAAATATAATTCAGCAAACATACCAATCAACAAATTATGGTACTTAAAAAAAATCCAGTGATACATTGACATTTTTTTTTTGCCACTCCTGGCACATGGTCTCAGGGCCTGAGCACTGTTCCTGGCTTCTTTTTGCTCACTCTACCACTTGAGCTACAACCCCACTCTGGCCTTTGCTATGTATGTGGTGCTGAGGAATAGAACCCAGGACTTTATATATGCAAGGCAAGCACTCTACCACTAGGCCTTATTCCCAGCCCTATATTGACACTTTTTTTAACCACATAATGACTATAAAAGTAACTATGCTGTGTAAAAGAATTTAGATTAAGAGTCTATAACAATTGATTTGCTTTACAGGAACAGATATAAGCAATAGTGATGGTAAGTAATCATTAAATCACTGGGATCAGAAGACAATAATTTTTGATAATGTATTTGTCCCTTTGCTTATAATAACAAATTCACAAGTATACATATATCATCTCTTCTAAAACTGTATACGTTAAATAATATACTTTAATTTGTATCAGTTTTACTTCCATAGAATTTCCATAAAAGACAATTTAGTGGATTCTTGGAAATAATCATATGTAATTTTGATGAATATAATCAATAAATAGATGCAATATCATGTTTCCAACTAGATCACAAACAGTCATCTTTTTCCTAACATCTACTAAAGATTTTCATATTAGGTATAATATAATTCATTAGATAGACTAAGTCAAAACCTACTAAACAAGTTCCAGGAAATGGACACTTTCAGGTGAGAGGGTGAGACAAAGGGGAGAAGGGGAGATGAATCAAGGAGGGAAGGGAAGAGAGTGCAGTCTAGAATTTATACAACTACTAAAACATAATAAAAGTATTTTTAAAAAGTGTTTTCAGACATATGTATCAGAAAATACTAGTAATAATAGCTTCAGGAATCAAGAAAGTTTAGCTATATCACCACAAAAGAAGTTTAGCATTCACTTAATAAAAACTGATCGTTTTTTGCTCATACATGTAATCCTAATTTATTATAAGGCTGAGATAAGAATCACAGTTTGAAAACAGCATATGCAAACAGAGCTCAGACAAAATAAATTATCTTCAATTAACCAACAAAAAGCTGGAACTATGTGGGTATTGGTGTAATCCTAGCTACTCAGGATGCTGAGATCTGAGGATCATGGTTTGAGGCCATCCAGGGGAAGGAAAGGCTCTTAAACTCTTATTTTCAATTAATCATTTGAAAACTGGAAGTGGAACTACGGTTCAAAGTGGAAGAGAGCTCACCTTGAGCAAAAAACTCGGGGAAAACACCTAGGCCCTGATTTCAAACCCCATGACTGACAAAAAAAAATCCGGAACAAGAAGCATGACTTAAATGGCAAAGTACCAACCATGAGTGAAAAAGCCAAATGAGAACGCAAAGCTATTAGTGCAAGCCCCAGTATTAGTATGCATGTGCACACACACATGCACACACACACACACACACACACACACACACTGTTAGCTGTCCTAATCAACATTGTCTACTCTTCTGTATGAGACCTGAGACATTTGGTTTTCCTTATTGCAAGATAGTTGCCACAGCCCCATGACTTATGTATATTCAAGTTAATAAAAATGCAATTCTACTTTATCAGCAAAGGGAACCATATTTTTTAGGAAGATTCCTAGCATGAATCCTCTACATTTCAGTTTGATATATCTATTCAGTATTAGGCCTCTTGGCTACACTAATTGAAAAAATATAAAATGGACAAAGAGAGTGACACAAAGTTAATCCGCTGTTTAGTAAGGATCTAGGGAGAATTTTAGGTTGAAAAATCCCTTATTTTGAAGGATGGGTCCATAAATTCCAGAATATATAGCCCAAGGCATTCTCTGAAATACTGTTTTTGAGTATCGTACAATTTTTTTCAAATATTTCTAAATTCCCCTCAGAGCAATGGAAGTTCCCCTGGCTGACTCCCTTGCTGGAACTGGACACATCTTTACACTGAACAGAATTCTCTTGCAGAATACAGAATGATTAATGCCAGGTAATCTCAGAGCTTACAATGAAATCTACATTTCTTGTCATTTCTAATATCTGAAGTAATATGATAATACATTATTGCTTGGACAACTTCATGTGTTTATAAAAACATTTTTGTAAGTCATCCTTACAATCCTTACAAGTCACAAATAATCCCATAACACACATTTTCAATATAAGTAGAAACATTAATTTCTTTCATATAAATACAGTACCAGACATTAATCTATATGTTACAATATTTTTCAGATATCTTAATTTTTTTTAAGAAATCCAATGTTTCATATACATGCTGGTGAGTAGGACAGAAATCAAAAGCACAATGATAATTCTCACCACAAAAAGTGACAAGTATTTAAGGTGATGTATATGTTAATTGGTTAATTTAATTATTCCACAATGTATTTATAAATCATGGCATTACTTTGTATTCCATTAATATATGCAAGTATAATTTATCAAATCATAAAATATAAGATTTGTAAAAGCTTTCCAATTTAATATTCTCATATTTCCCCTTGAAAGTTATAATTCACACAATAAAACATACATATTAAATGACAAATAAATATCTATATTAAAAATCATAAGTTAATGTCATCTTAGTAGAGTTAGTGTTTTCAAATCTTTAATACAGAAAATGGAGAGAGAAAAATGTTATCATAGGTTGAAATCAGGTAAGAACAGAATGATAATGATGCTGCCTGTGTGTGAACTGAAGGGCCTAAAAACCTTAACTTGAACAGTCGAAAAAATGGTGTCTACGAACATGAAAGGTGTTATCTGTGATAAAGTTTTAATAAAATTCCCTGTCTCCCATGTATTAATGGGGAAGAATTTCTAGGAAAATAGGCCTTGATTTATCCATGACAGAGTGTGTGGAGCACAGAGAATAGAGTCCACTGTGGTCTTTGAACGCCAGCAAGTGGCACCGCTGTGAATCCCATCTTCTCACCCCTGGTTGAGTATGGGAAGAACTTGTAAGGCTCGACACAAACCAGTGTGATGTCTTGCTTGTGTTTCCTTGGTTCTACTCATTATAAATCATGTCCAAATGTTGGCTTTAGGACCTATTCAAATTTGTAGCACAACATTATGATCAAACCCCATCATTATTTTTCTTACCTCAGCAGAAATGCTTATCATG
Source organism: Perognathus longimembris pacificus (assembly GCF_023159225.1). Classification (NCBI taxonomy): domain Eukaryota; kingdom Metazoa; phylum Chordata; class Mammalia; order Rodentia; family Heteromyidae; genus Perognathus; species Perognathus longimembris. Next base: position 71,115,726 of record NC_063165.1, read on the forward strand.
GTTCTGTTTTCCTTAGAGAAGTTGAGAGCAAAATACCTTAAAATTATGGGAGAAAAAGCACAACAGGAACTGGAAGAATCAGGGCCTAACCTGGTATGTTCTCAAATCTGTGTTAAGGAGAAAGAAGAGATGAACATCAACTCCTGGCTTCCTTTGTGTCCTGCAGTATCTGCTAATTCCTCTCTATTGATGGTTCCAAGTACACTGTTTGTATGTAGTACAAGGAACTATACTATCACTACATTTTCTTCTAATATTCACATTACAATATGTTATTTACATTTTTATTCCAAGAAAATAATTAAGCAAAGGATTTTCAATTCATTTATCTTGAAGAAAGTACCTTCTTTTTTTTTAAAGACATATATTTAGGACCTTGGAAGCACTTTAGAAATTACCTTCCTATACTGAAAAACATGCTGCAGTATGAAGAAAGGAACAAAATATCACTTTGTGTTTTTTAAAAAATCTTTTGTATTTCATGTTTCCCTAATTAAATGTATAAGCACATTAATAAATGAAGCAACTTATAGTTTAAGTTTCTTGCTTTTAACCTAAAATGTTGACTTACAACTCATGATCTCTAGATTAACTTTTCAGAGTTGGTTGGCTGATGGCGTGAGAAAAAATAGGAAAGACAATTACTAAGCACTCTGTCTTGTAAATCTAAGTAGAAAAGCACTAATAAAGTGTTTTGAGATTTGTATATCTACAAAAATGGATAGATCATAACATCATTAATATTCCATTTTCGGGTAGGCAAAATGTCTTCAATATTTGATCAAAGAAGTCCACTTTCCAGCTTTTTATCCATTGTTCCAAAGCAAACATTGCCTTGATGACATTTACTAAAAGAGAGCACTAAAATAAGGAATGTGATTCCTCTTACTTTATTTGGTTCAATATTGTTCTGGCTATTCAGAATTTTTTTGTAATTCCATGGGCTTCAGGACTATTTTTCTACTTATCTGGAGAAAGTCATTGGTGTTTGGGTGGAATGTATTGGAATGATAGATGCTTCAGGTAGTAGACATATAAATAGTACTAGTTCCTACAGTCCATGAACATGGAATGATTCCAGTTCTACTACTGAGGAGAGCTCAGAAGTGAAGATCATAGTTTAAAACCAGCCGAGACAGAAAAGTTCAAGAGTGACTTATCTCCAATTAACCAGCAAAAAGTCTGAACTGGAGGTGTAGCTCAAATGGTAGAGTGCCAGTCTTAAGCAAAATAGCCAAGTGATTGGCTGGGAATGTGGCTTAGCTAGCATGTTTGCCTAGCATGCATGAAGCCCTGGTTTCCATTTCTCAGCTCCACATAAACAGGAAACGCTGGAAGTGGTGCTGTGGCTCTAGTGGTAGAGTGCTAGCCTTGAGTAAAGGAAGCCAGGGACAGTCTGCAAGCTCTGAGTTCAAGCCCAAGGACTAGCCAAAAGAAAAGAGAAAAAAAAGCCAAGTAAGTCAAGTAAGAAATCAAGGCTCTAAGTCAAATCCTGGTATAGTAAAAATACTAGCAAAGTACCCTAGCAATATGATTTCAAACAACATAAAATTATTAGAAGTGTAGTGGGTACGGTTTATGATACTGGAATAGATACAAAGTTTAGAGATAATATGCAAAGAACAGGAGACAGAAAATAGACAAACAGATATCAAAGGAAAAAAGTTTCTGCACAGAAAAAGAAACAATCCACAAAGAAAAGAGAAAACCTACACATTAAACATACACACAGTATGCATCTGCCATGGGGTTGCTTTGCCATGAATAAACAACTCAAAAGAATTCAGTAGGAAAAATCCTCCTAGTTAAAAATGAGAAAGAAACCTAAAGAGATATTTTTCAAAACAAGTATACAATTGGCCAGCCAATACATAAACAACCATTCATATCACAAATCAGGAAACATAATTCAAAACTACAACAAAATTCCACTTCGTTCCAGATCAAATGTCAAATATCAATCATGCAATCCATCAACAAATAACACCAGCAAAGAGGTAGAGAAAGTGGAACCCTTGTACACTATTAGAGGAGATGTAAATTAATATAGTTATCATGGTAAACGGTATGGACCTTTCTCAATAAATACAGGTAAAATGATCATATAATCCAGTGATTCTACTACATATACACATAAAGGAAATAAAATGTGTTCCTATGTTCATTGGAGCACAGTTCACAATGGCCAAGGAACAACCCCATGTGTATCAACTGATGACTGGATTAAGAGAGGCGATGGGTATACATACATCCAGTGCAAGGCAACTCACCACAAAATGCAAGAAACTTTGACACTTTGGACACAATAGAGCTAGAAATCATAACTTGAATTGAATTAGGCTAGGCATGGGAAGGTATATCCTGGGCAATCCCATCATGTAGAATCTAAAAGCTTTGCTATTCTAGAAGTTGCAGAAGAATGGTCATTAGCAGAGGTTCAGAGACAGGAGGAACAGATATGGAAATGTTGGCTAGTTGCTACTGAATACTTGCTACATAAATATACCGGTTTGGGTGTTCTACTGTAGAGTAGGATAACAATACATAATGATATTTTAATATTTGTCTTTCTTTAAAAGAAAAAGAGATTTGAAAAGTTTTCAACATTAAGTAATAATAAAAGTTTGTGGCAAGGGATATGTTTACACTTATTTGAATAATATTCTATGTACTCATGTAGTGAAATACCATGCATAACCAAACAATGAATACAATTTTTATGTTAGTAGGTAAAATTCTAAAATTCCAAATGACATCCCTGGAATCATTCATTTGTGTCAATAATAGTACCCCTAGAGGCACCAGCTCAACTTGTCCTAACAGTGAAGAATGCTATTTTATTCAAATATTAATTCTAAAATGGTTCAATGTGCTGGGGAAAAAGAAATTAATAAGACATGTGATCTCCTTACTCTAGGAGTATACCAGAGAACATGTAATAAATATGCAAATAGGTCTTTCCTCGTCTTAAAGTTTCACCTACAATCCTCACAGGAATAGTCAACCTAACACAGATTTCATCCTTTCAGCCATAGTAATTTGTCAGTAGCAGACAACTTATACAAATCAGCCAATTATATTCTCCCTACCTGGGATTTTGAATTAGGTCACTGGTTCTGTCAATGAGCTCTGGAGAGGAGGAAAATGGGAAATGTAGAGCAAAAGAGGGTCAGAGTTAGATGAAATAAAGCTACATATGGACTGAAATTATAAGGGAGCGGGGGCTGAAGGCCCTGAAAAGAAAATGAGTTTTCCCAGATGAGTGGAAGAAATATATAAAAAGTCATGTGAAAAGAATGGATGATTCCAAACACAGAGAGGAAAGCTACAGCTTTCCTGTCCCTAGGAAGCTGAGTGATAATTCTAGTGACTGCATTAATAATATTGTATTGTACGTCTGGAATTTGCTAAGAAATTTTAAGAATTCTCCCCACAAATACACTCTCTCTCTCTCTGTCTCTCTCTCTCTCACACACACACACACACGAGTACTGTTGAAAACATATGAGGAAATTGATATAACAATTAGCTTAATAAGGTGATCATTTCAGAAATTACACCTATATTAAAGCATATTATTATAGATATACTACTTTCATCAATTATATTTCAATGATGACAAGGAGTAAACACCTCTTACATCAAATCAAATAATATCTATTCTACCAATATAGGATTCTTTCACCTGCAAAAATCAATTAATGTAATTTCCTATAATTAAAATAGACAAAACCAATGATCATCCAAATTAACACAGAAAAGCCACTTGGACAAACCTAAAACCCCTGTGTATATAAACATACTCAGTAAATTATAAATGAAAGGAATAATCTGAAAATGGAATGCAGAAAAGGTACATTTACAATAACCTCAAAATAGTGGTAAATTTATATTAAAAATTAACACTGTAAAATCCACACAATACTCTTAAAATGAGGGATGTGCAAATATAGTGAAATGTATATTCACATTGTGTATTGTTATATATTATTTATGATATTGTTAAATGATACTTTTAAATTGATTTGCAGATTCAACATCCTCTCTATCAAAATGATAGCTACACCAAAATTACAGGTAGACCAATCTGATCACAGATCTAAATGTTAAGAGCTTAAACAATATATTTTTTGGAGAAAGTATAAGAGTTAATTACCATGCCCTTGCAAACCATTTTAAAAGGTGACAGCAAAAGCCCTAAAAACAAAGGGCAAAATCTATTCATGATTCCATTAAGATTTTATTTTAATGTGGTTCAATGAATAGCATCAAAAAATAAAATGATACTCCATAAAAATGGTGCTAGTATTTGCAAGTAGGGATCTGATAAGACACTTACATCCAGGTAATGCAGAAATATTTTCTAAATCATATAACTTAATGGTAGAGATAACTTTATGAACAAATGGCTTACTTATCAGAATAGGCACTGCCCCAGAAAATGTGTGTGATCAGTAAGTCCTTGAAGAAACCACTTAGCATGATTGTATGTGAAATTGAAACCACTAGATACCACTCCATGTTCACCTTAATGAAGAACCAACTAGGGAAACCTAACAAATGTTGACTAAAATATGCAAAAATTGGAATCCTAAAACATTACTCAAATTCCAGAGTCCATATCGGCGCGATTTAACAGGTCCTCATTTAATGAAACTCAGAATTACATGACCCCAAAATACATCTTTACATTCTAACAATCTACAGAAAAGAAAGTGTGTTCACAAAAATAAAATTGGTACTTAAATGTACTACTACTGTTCTTCATAATAGACAAAGTTGAAACAGCAAATGAGAAACATATGAATCAAATGTACCCAATAAAAATAAAATGGTTCTAGCCTGATGCTGGTGGCTCACACCTGTAATCCTAGCTACTCAGGAGGTTGAGATCTGAGGATCACCTGTTCTCATGTAAACATGAATCCACCATACAAAGCAAAGTCATTTCACAGATGGCTTTAAGCACTGAACCATTTGGGTTTCAAAGTTGGTATCTCAAGCTTAGTCTTTACTGTGGTAACACTAATAGTAAAGCTCAAAATTTATTTTCACACAATTTCAAACAGTGACTGATATCTGTGTATTGCTCTCTCATTATGACCCACAGCATATGATTTTTAAAAAGTGCCAGCCCTCTTTGTGAGGAAATATTGATTCCTACAGAATTGTTCAATGGCTTAATGCGAGTAAAGGATCAAATTCCAACTCGTCCATTTACTAGCTGTCTTGACGGCGAATCGTATAACACACAACCTAGGATATCAGCAACATTCTCATACAGTTGTTACAGAATTGAAATTTACAAGTGAAGCAATTTAGTTCTTGTGATAAACTAAGAACTCATAAATTACAGAGATAGAGGAAGTTATTATTTGGGGATGTACCATTTTTTTTACTGGTACAGTATTTTGAATTCAGATTCTCACACTGGCTAGACAAGAGCTCTTCCACTTGAGCCACATCCCTCAGACTCAGTGTTTTTTTGAAAAAAATACAATTATTAATCTATTTAGTAGCAAGGATTGCAATCCCAGCACTAGAGAAACTGCGGCAAAAAGATTGTGAGTTTGAGACCAGCCTAGACTACATAGAAAGATCATGTCTTATACACATAACCCCATGCAAAATTCACACACCCTATCCTTACTCATCCTCTCAAACCCACGTGAATATATGCTTCGACACTCATGCAGAGGATATGAATACGCATGCACTCACAGAGTGCATACGTAGGCACACCTACTCTCACATGAACACTCAGGATCCACGCATGAGCACACATAACACATCATATGCACACATGAATACGCACACACGCACTCATGCTTCCATATACCCGAACATATAGAGCCTAGATTTGTTATTTTAATAAATTGTAGTACATAAAATAGAAAATTTGCTTTAGAAGTATATTCCATACCCAAAATGACAGGAGTGGAGGGCTCCAATGCTGTCTCCCTTATAAACAAATTAGGTGTAAAACTTAAATCAAACAAAATTAAAGGCTCACAGCGTCATGTGAGTCTTTTCCCCTTGCATTACATAGAAATGTTATTTCCACTAAAACCACAGGAATTAAATGGGAGATTTTGCTGGGGGGATTTCTCAGCCGATTTGCCTTCCTAATTACATTTTGCTTAGGCTAACATTAAAATTAGCTTCTGTTCCCTAAACACTTATCAGCTGATAGCAGAGAGAAGCAAGCTTGGTACAATTCAAGATGTGCTTAATTTAATCCACACCAGCAGTGTACACAGACTTATGTGAATTTAACTCATATACCTTATAAATCTTTGACAGAATTCTAGAGAGGAAAATCTTATAAGTGAGTCATATAAGGGAAAATACTACAATTTTGATTTGAAATCAAACATTGGCTGAAATGACGCTTGATAGTCCTAGATAATATTCCTTTAATTATGGATAAGAAATTGTTGCTTATGGCCTTAGCTCATCATTTTGTAGGAAATTAATCAAATAATGAATTAGTCTGTTTGAATAATTGAACAAAATCACATCTGGATATTTACCAGTCATTTTTAGATACATGATGATATAGCACTGGCTTGATTTCTAATCACATATTAAATATTATGCAAGATGAGAAAGAAAATATATTTTGATTCTGTTCTTTAAATGAATTCTTTGAAGGTGAAGGTTAGAATCAAGTTCTTTTTAAACAAGATCAGGGATCTATACTAATATTTTATTCATGAAAAAGTACAGTAGCAGTTGATGACCAAGAAATATTGATTCGTTGATGTATCATCAATAATGAATAGCTTCATTCTTGCTCTGATTTTAAGCTATCCTTTCCCAACATTGGAATTTTCCTAAGCCAGATTTTTGGGGCTTCAAAATACTGATAGTATATTTTATATAATTAACTATGCACCTAATTACATTTTCAAGAATCTTGCAAACCAGCAGTTAAACACATCCATCACTGCAACTAAATGATGTGCAAATATAAGAATGTAAATAAAATGTTTTAAAATATATTAAAGCAAAATCAATAGGTATGAAAACATCACTTACTATTTTATGCCATTTTTTTCTGTTTATCCCCATTCTTGATCACCAAAGCATCAGTTGTTAGCACTTCCTAAGACACAACCACATTCTATTTTTACTGTTTTTTATACATTTACAGTAGACTCTTCTGTATTTGGGGAACATAATACCTGTAAATCCAGTAAGATGAAACACGTGTTACAAATGAAAAGGTCAATATCTGATATGCCAGGTTTTTTTTTTTAAGTTCTAGAGAGTAAGCGGCACAGGCATTATTGGGTAGATCATTCTCTCTCTCTCTCTCTCTCTCTCTCTCTCTCTCTCTCTCTCCCCACCACTGAAGTTTGAGCCTAGGGCATCATCATTGCTAGTTAGGTACTCTACTACTTGAGCCATACCTTCAGTCCTTTCTTACTTTAGCTATTTTAAATTAAGGTAAGATTCCCATGGTTTTGCCTGGCCTCAAAACTTAGAATTATAGGCATTCATATTTATTCATATTTGCTCAAATGATGTCCTGTGCCAACATTTTGCCCAGGGTGATGTTAAATTTTGAGTAGCTGGAAGTACAGGAATGGATAACAGCATACAGCTGGTTATCTTTTAATGTAATGTGTAAAAGGAAGGTTATATATCTCAGAAAGTGAAATCACAGTCCACAGAGATGGGAGTCTGATGTGGGCAGGGCGAGAAATTACAAAATACCCTGAGAAGGGGGTGAGTTCTCAGATCAAAAAGACTAAAGATGGTAAGAGAAATAATGAAAGCGCAGGGAGACTGACTATGCGTAGGAATCACATGTATTATATTAGAGGCTTTACAAGCCAGTGCAAGGAAGGTGCCTTTATTTTGAAGCAGTTGAATGAGAATCCATTGGGCCAATTAAAGAACAAGCATGAGCTGAGGCACTTTCCAAAACAATTTCTCTATCTGCTTTATGTAAATGCACTGAAAGGGCACAAGTTCAACAAAGAAAGCTGAACTTGTCACTCTTGTAACTATAGCCCAGACTTTGGGACCTGGGCGTAGGTATTCAATGAGCACAATCCTTTTTTTTTTTTTTTTTCTTTTTCTGCTGGTCATAGGGATTGAACTCAAGGACTATGCACAGTCAACGTTAGTGCTGACCTACACCTCCATTTCCAGTCTTTTGGTATTTAATTTGAGATAAGGGTCTCCCAGACTTTCCTGCCCAAGATGGCATTGAACTGTGATTCTCAGATCGCTGCCTTCTGAGCAGCTAAGATTACAGAGTGAGCCACCAGTGCCCAGCCTTACAATTCAATTTATCACAATGCTTAAATGACAAGAAAAAAATACACTTGGAGGCTGGAAATATAGCTTAGTGGTAGAGTGCTTGCTTAGCATGCATAAAGCTCTGGATTTGATTCAGTACCAAATAAACAGAAAAAGCTATAAACAGTGCTGTAGCTCCAATGGTAGAGTGCTAGCCTTGAGCAAAAAGAAGCCAGGTACAGTGCTAAAGCCCCGAATTCAAGCCTGAGCACTGGCAAACACACACACACACACACACACACACACACACACACACACACACACACTTGAAAATGATAAATTATACACGTCTCTAGGCATAAACACAGTGAGATCAAAGGAGAATATTAAGTTCATCATTCTAGCAAATAAATTATCTTCTAACCACAGCTCCCTAAGAATTTTGGTCAGGAATGCGGTTTGAATTATAAGGTGTCTTACTTAAACAAACTATGGTACTGTGGTTTCAATTTAACTGTCATTTTACCACTTGCAATACCTTTCCTTTTTGCTTGGTGATTCAAGAGGGAGTCATGCAGACTTTCCTGCCCAGGCTTCCTTCAAGCTATGATGCTCGGATTCTCTACTTCCTGAGTAGCTCAGATTGTACTCCTAAACCACAGCTCCTGGTATGAGCCACATACTTAATTAATCAGTGCCTGCCACATACCTAACTATAGTCAGTAAATTATAGAACATACATATTATAAAGCACAAACACAACTTCCCTTCAATAATTGTCATGTTAGTCATAAAATATTAAAATGAAACACTACATAACTGGATTATCATTTACTTAAGTAAGCATAAAAGCCCATTTTTCTAAGCAAGGATGTTTGGGATAAATGAAAAGTCTGAATATTTTGAAGAAATTCATTTGTATTCATTGTGACTCCATGTAATTACTCAATGCAGCTTGAGGAACTTAAATTCAATTTTATATAAAGGTTAACAGGCATGTGTAGAAAAACTTAAAATGAATGGATGAGCTTAACTTACAAATGACATTTACATTTGTAAACATTTTACAAGAGTTTTGGCTATTTATTCTTCTAATAATTTTGAACATCTATTCACTTTTTAAATAAAGAGTCTGTAATATTTTGGATCAAATGAAGGTAATATTTATTAGCTGCTTACCTAAATTTCTATGGATTCTCATAGAATTAAGTAAATGGGGTTTTTTAATTGTGTAAGAAATACTGCTTTTAATTTTAAGATCTCAATTTTTGAGAGAGTAGTTTGTTGGCTCTATACAGATATAAAGAAGGATATACAGAATCGTACCATGTAAAATACACGACTGATAGGACACATTTCTTTTAATTATGTACATGAAAGTTAGAAAATATGAAAATCCTATATGTTGAGGAATAATAAAGTTACATTAAAGGTGAAATAATACTAAAATTTCAGGTAAAATTCTCCCTAATATGATCATAAGAACCTAGGCTATTTTAAAGAGATTGAGTATTGCAAATTCTATGGTTCTTTAAAAGTGGATTCTTAAGTTCTTTCCAAATTGAATGCATGATATGATGAATATCACCTCCAGAATCAAAGTAAAGTAAAACAAAATTGCCATATTGAACTCATATTTACTTTACAAAGCTATTTTTATTGTTTCCTTCTTCTCTTTTGTACTAACAAGAGAGAATTCCAGAATTCTATGTGACTAAAAATAATTATTTACGTACATTCACAAAGAATATCTATCTACATATGTATCTAATATGATCATACTAGAAAACTAAAAGTTACATAATACATTAGTATATTTTATAGGGTTTTATTGCTCTGTTTTCCTTCCATCTTCAATATCATAACATTAACTTATATTCATTTGTGAAATAAAGCAGATAAAACTATAGAAAATAACCCAGCTATGAGAGGCTCAATTTTGACACTCTGCTACAATTTCTATTTATTTTCACCTTTTGTTTCAGTGTATTTTTAGCTTATATTGGTATCCATAACCAAGTAATTGTATTAGAAGCACTATATACATATAATTTAAATTTAATAGCTAGTTTGAAAATTATTCTTACTGTGAAAATGTAGAATTAAAAATAGAAAGGATTGTTTCATTACATACATTGTTAGAAAAAGCAAAAACAGTACTAAGATCTAAAATTAGCAATAAGGCTTGCTAAGATATGTAATCACCATAGTGTACTGTTAAAGTATGGTCTTATATCATAAGTACTCTATTATTTGTTCTTTTCTTTTGGGGGACATTTTGACATTCAATCCAGTGAATATTAAAAACTGATATGATTAATGGTGCTTCTAATTTTAACTCAGATCAAAGTGAATAAACTGATACTGGGAACTAAATGGTAAACAACTCCACAAAGGGGTACACCCCAAACACCAAGATAATAATTGTCCTCTATTTAGAACTGCAATATTTTACACATTATCTTCTGCTAATGCTAAAAGGGAAAACAACAGAAGAGAGGCATTTGCAGGAGGAACTGAGGAAACATTGCATGAGAGATGGATGGGATCTGAAGCCCCAACCCAGGTAAGACTTGCATCTAAGCACCATGGCCATTCTCCTGTTCCTAGCAGGAGAACCTATCAAATGACAGTTGAGAGATAGAAAGTATTCCTTCTCAGTGTACTAAAATTAATCATGAATAATATTTAAAATTTTAAAGTCATTATTTTCAAAGGGAGAGACTAAAATATAACACCTTCATGATTTAAAAAATATATTCATATATTTTGCACTTACAAAAGGTAGTTTAATTTTAAACTGTTTAGTAAGATATGAAGCTATGCATCAGTGGGTCATGAAGTAATCTTAACTATTCAGGAGGTTAAGATCCAGAGGATAGTGATCCAAAGCCATACTGGCAAGAAAATTCCAGGAGAATCAATCTTCCAAATAACTAGCAAAAAGAGGACTGAAAGTATGACTCAAATTAGAAAACACCAGCCAGACAAGCAAAGACAAGCTGACTGAGCTCAATACCTTGGTATCAAACCCTGGTACAAACATATGCTCTGAAGTGTTGTGATGAGCATCACTCCAAAGTCAGTCAGTCAGAAGTACAAATTCTTATGTCCAAGTGACACTATCTTCATTTGGGCTTTATTATTGTTTCCTTGATCAATGAGAGTTATCATAATTAATATTTGTACATGTGCATAACACCTAGAGATTATCTAAAAGACATTTGATTTTTATATTAATTCATAATATAAAGCTGAACTTAACTATATATTGACATTATAAAGCAAAATTTACTCTATGCAAAGTTTTCATTAAAATGGCTGAATCAATTATTGTTTTCTCAATGGTTGATTAAATTCTTACTAGAGAGAAACCACCATTTCCTACATTTAGAGTTTGTGTTTAAAATATGTTTTAAATCATCTAAGATTTGATTAGCCATGGAACTTCAGTGAAGAGCACTTTGACTGATAGTCACAAATGGTCAATTACTAAGAGTGAACCCTTCAACTCTAAGTGTTTCATATGTGGGATAAATCTAAGATCTGTTTCAAAAACCAAAGTGGCTATCAACTTGATCAAATAATTAGGTGAAAATTCCCTTGCCTGTCATGGATCAGAATGCAAATACATTGCTTTGAGACCAGATCATTACACTAGAGTTCAAAATAAAGCAAAGTTTTCTGGAATTAAAACATCAGGATACAAAGCAGTCATGCGATATTTCTCTCATTTCTTCCTTTTCTTACATGGTTGTCTGTGGAAACTGGCATTACTGAGATAAAAAGTATTGTTCTAAGCAAACATCTCCGTAAATTGCTGTAAATATTGTAACATAAAATGGAACTCAGTAGGTTTACTGACAATATTTTTACTCCTTGGTTTAACATGGTTACACAATGTGTCAATTACCTAGTCACTTGGAATTTGCAAGAAGAAACAACTTTTGCTACAGAGAATTCATTGGCTTTCAAAATACTCTGAATATTTGCATAATAACACAGCTAACAGCTGCAAGGTTAAATCCATTAATTTACTAGGAACAGAACAGCCTGTTCTGGTTGGTTGTTGCAAAAATTGCTTTTTGCACTTGTCTTCTCCATGGTCGACTATTTGCAACAAGCACACAATTACCTCAGCAGAGCCCACATTGCTAAGCAAGGAACCTTATTTAACATGGAAAGTGGCAAACAAGTCACTTTCTTTTTTTAAAATTTTATTGACAAGGTGGTGTGCAAAGGGGGTACAGTTACATAATGAGGTAGTGAATACACTTCTTGTGATATCTTACACCCTCGTTTTTCTTTCCCTTCCCTAGATCAGGTAGGCATATATACAATATCCAGTGTACCAAAATCATATACAGTAACCATGTAGGGTATGCCAAAGGAAATTCACCTAGAACTTTAAACGAAATCCCAACAATAGAATCCTCCTGTGTCCTTCTCTTGGAGGTTGTCTTTGCTTATCCTTGTCTTATATGATCATGTGTACATAGCTGTTGAGCTACTGTGATCCACTGATAGGTCTATTGTAGACCTTTTTATGTTTAGCAGTTGTTGGGTTTTAGATATGTAATGTAAAGTCGCTGACCCAAACATGTGGTAATACCATTTGAAAAGAAGTTTGTTGTTTTGCAGACCTTGTCTCTACTGTCTCCCCCGCCCCTGCAACAGTCATATATCAAGGACACCATGCCCCTTTGTTCTCTGTGTTTTAGGCTTCTCTCACTCAACATTATTTGTTCAAGTTCTGACCATTTCCTGGCGAATATCAATATTTTATCATTTCTAATCGCTATGTAGTATTCAATTCTGTACAGGTACCACATTTTTTTTAATCCATTCATCTGTAGTGGGGCATCTGGATTGTTTCCATATTTTGGCTATTGTGAATTGTGCAGCGATAAACATGAATGTGCAGATGTCTTTATGATATCCTGAAACCTGTTGTTCAGGATAGATTGCTAGGAGTGGTATGGCTGGGTCCTAGGGTATGTCTATGCTGAGCTTTTTTCCTCCATACAGTTCTCTAAAGTAGTTGTGCTAATTTGCACTCCCACCAACAGGAGAGAAGGGTTCCTCTTTCCCCACATCCCCTCCAGCATTTTTTGTTGCCTGAATTCAGAGTACAGGCCATTATTTGAAGTGAGGTGGTATCTCAGGGTTGTTTTTATTTGCATTTCCTTTACTGCCAGGGATGTTGAACATTTCCTCATGTTTCTTTGCCATTTTTATCTCTTCTCCTGTGAAGTCTCTCTTTAGCTCCTTTGCCCATTTCCTAATTGGCTTACTGGGCTTGGAGGGGCTTAGTTTTTGGAGTTCTGTGTACATGATGGATATTAGGCCTTTGTCTGTTGTGGTCCTGGTAAAGACCCTTTCCTATATGGTTGGCTGTCTTTCTAGTTTAGTGGCTATGTCTTTAGCTGTGCAGAAACCTTTTATTTTGTAGTTGTCCCATTTGTCGAGTCTCTCTCCTATCTTTTGTGCCCCTGGGACGATGTTCAGGAAGTTCCTACCTGTGCCTATAAGTTCTAGCGTCTTTCCTACTCTGTCCTTCAGTAGTTTCAAGGATTCAGGTCTGATGTTAAGGTTCTTAATCCATTTTGAGTTGATCTGGGTGCATGATTATAGGCTAGGGTCCACGTTGAGTTTTCAAGATGGACAGACCCCTTGCGTGATTAACAAAAAAAAGAAGAAAAGAGACTCATATCCATAAGATCAGGGACTCCACTGGAAAAATTACAACAAATACACAGGATATTCAAACAATTATAAGGAACTATTTCTAGAACCTTTACTCACTAAAGAATGAAAAGTTTACAGAAATGGGTCAATTCTTAGAGAAGTATAAACTGCCCAAACTGAATCAAGAAGAAATAAATCAACTAAATAAACCAATAACCTACAGCGAGATACAAGATGTAATCAAGAGCCTTCCAACAAAAAAAAGCCTCAGCCCAGATGGATTCACCAATACTCATTCTCTAAAACCTTCAGTGAGGAGCTAATACCAATACTCCTCAAACTTTTTCGCAAAATAGAAACATAGCGAGAAATCCCAAACTCATTCTATGAAGCTAATATCATATTCATTCCCAAACCAGGCAAAGACCCAACAAAAAAAGAGAATTACAGACCAATATCACTAATGAACAAAGATTAACTCCTCAACAAAATATTAGCTAACAGAATCCATTAACTGATCAAGAAAATTATACATCACGATCAAGTAGGCTTCATCCCACAGACGCAAGGATGGTTCAACGTCCAATCAATAAATGTAATTCACCACATCAACAGAGCTAAGACCAAGAACCACATCATCATCAGCCAATGCCCAAAAAGCCTTTGACAAAATACAGCACCCATACATGTTAAAAGCCCTGGGGAGAACAGGAATAGAAGGAACATTCTTTAAAACAATAAAAGCTATGTACAACAGACCAACTTCTAATATCATATTAAATGGGGAGAAACTAAAACCATTTCCCCTAAACTCAGGAACAAGACAAGGATGCCCACTCTCCCCGCTTCTATTCAACATAGTGCTGGCATCCCTAGCCACAGCAATAAGGCAAGAGGAGGACATCAAAGGGATCCACATTGGTAAAGAAGAAATAAAACTATCCCTATTCACAGATGACATGATCTTGTATCTGAAGGACCCAAAAAACTCAGTCACCAAACTCCTAAAACTAATAAACCATTTTAGCAAAGTAGCAGGATACAAAATCAGCCCACAAAAATCAGCATCTTTTCTGTACACCAGCAATGTACAAGCAGAAAAGGAAATTATGGAAATAATACCATTTTCAATAGCTAAAAAAAGAATAAATTACCTAGGGATTAACCTAACTAAAGACATGAATGACCTATTTAATGAGAACTATAAAAATCTAAAAAGGGAAATCAAAGAGGACACCAGGAGATGGAAAGACCTCCCATGCTCATGGGTAGGCAGAATCAATATAGTGAAAATGGCCATATTTCCCAAAAAGTTATACAAATTCAATGCAATCCCCATCAAGATCCCAGCTACTTTCTTCATTGAAATAGAGAAAACAACCCATAAATTCATATAGAACACCAAAAGACCTAGAATAGCCAAAGCAATTCTAGGCAAAAGAAGCAGCGCAGGAGGAATCACAATACCAGACTTCAAGCTCTATTATAGAGGCATCATAACAAAAACAGCCTGGTACTACATAAAAACAGACCAATGGGATAGGATAGAAGACCATAGCCATTCCCTTATGAATGCATAAGATGATGCTAAGTGAAATGAACTCCATGTTACGGAAACGAGTGTTATATCACTGTTGTAATCACTTTCAACATGCCATGTGAAACCCTAGCTTCTTTTGTTGTTGATCCTCTTGTATCCCCTTCCTGTGGTTGTACCTGCACTATCACTGTATCTCATCTGAGTACCATGGATACTGTATATACTGGTATTCAAATAATAAAGTGAAAGGGAATAACAGAATCAAGAAACAAAGGATAAAAAGACAAACAACTCCAAAAGCAATACTTGCAAAACCATTAGGTGTAAACAAACTGAACAACTCATGGGGGCAGAGTGAAAGGGGGAGGGGGAAAGGGGGAATGAATGAGGAGGTAACAAATAGTACAAGAAATGTACCCATGGCCTAACATATGAAACTGTAAAAAAATAAAATAAAACAAAATAAAATAAAAAGAAGTAAAAACAAACAGGAACAACAACAACAAAAACAGCTTGTATCTAAAAGTAACCTCAGGGATAGTCTCTAGTAACACCTCTGTAATACTAGCTACTCAGAGGATTGAGATCTGAGGATCAGAGTTCAAATCCAGCCCAGGCAGATAACTACATGAGACTCTTATTCCATTTAGCCAGTAAAAATCCAGAAGTGGGTGTGTGACTCAAATAATAAATGATCAGCCTTGAAGTGAAAAAGCTAAAGGAAAGTGTGAATCCTGAGTTCAAGCCCAAGTATCAGAAAAATAAATAAATAAATAAAATTATTCAACACCACCACCACCACCATCATCATCATCATGATCTCAGGGTTTCCTTGGGTGTTTCTCTCTTCCCATAATTAGAATTGAAAAATAGAATAACTATTCAAAAACATTATTACTGAACAAATCATCTCTTGAAGTTCACATTATATATTCAAGAATTGCAGCTTAAGTAACAACCCAACAAATGTATAATGTCCTATAAATTCATAGCAGAAATCATTAAAACAGAATAATGTTAAACAAAAGTGAAATTGTATTGTGAAAGCCAATTGCATTCACTCAAGGATCAATAATGTGTATATTCTACAACTTAACTAAGTATTTTTTTTTTAATCCTGGATTTCAGGGCACAGAAAACAAAATTAATGTGAATACTCATTATTTGTTTTAGAAAGGTAATGAATATTTGTCTTATTTAAAGACATAAAAGATAAAATTAGGGCTGGGAATATGGCCTAGTGGTAAAGTGCTCACCTCGTATACATGAAGCCCTGGGTTCGATTCCTCAGCACCACATATATAGAAAAAAGCCAGAAGTGGAGCTGTGGCTCAAGAGGTAGAGTGCTAGCCTTGAGCAAAAAGAAGCCAGGGACAGTGCTCAGGCCGTGAGTCCATGCCCCAGGACTGGCAACAAAAACAAAACAAATAAACAAAAGATAAAGTCACTTATAAGCATAAATAATAACATATTTAAGGTCATAGACTAAATTCTAGACTGAAGCATAAAGAATCAGACAAAGTTGAAAAAAATTTAAAAAGAAAGCAGAAAAGGAAGGGGAAAGATGGAAGAGAACTTTCCTGTTATTGGATTTTTCCCACACTTACTCCGGGCTCCACAAGAAAGACAGATAAGTATTTAAAGAGAATTATTTTCTTTCTGTCAGCAAACTAATATTCACCAAATACTTTCAGTATTCTAGTAGAATCCTTTTAAAGTATAAAACAAGAAAAAGACTACATAAGAATATGGCTTAAGAAAGAGGAATGATGCTAGGCAAAATATAAGACCTTGTCTATTAACATTTTTTAAACTTCAATTTTATCATATCTGTGAGTTTGAAGTACAATAATAAAATTCAATAAAAAGATATAATAAATAATAGTAAAAAATATACTCTGGACCCTTACCGTGGTACCTTCACAATCTGACAGTTTTCCATTATTCTCAAACATATCTGATCTAGGAGCTATCCTATTCCCAGCCTAAAATATGCATTACTTTTTTCTTGGTCCCCATCTGATTTGTTACTATTTCTACTTGAGACTGGATTTGTATTATAGTTAAGGTAGAAACTCCTTGAAGGCAGGAGATGATGTGTTTTGCCTGCCAGGCCCTCACCTTCTCAAACATATTTCACAAGGTGGGATTGGAAAAGGGTTTGAAGAATGCCTGTAAACTAGGTTGTAATGGCACCACCAGAGTATTCTGCTGGCCCACTTCTCATGCATGAAACTATGCCTCCTTTTAAGCCTTCATTCATCATTAATTCTGATGGATTTCCCTTTTGGTGCCTTTCCCCCACACAGCAGCCCAAAAGGCTGTGCAATACACATAAGTGTGTCAAGTCTCTGCTCACAGGCTCACACGTTTTCCATCTCAGTCAGAGAACAAACCCAGGCAAAGATGGAGTGAAGGGGACCTCTGATACCCAGGACCTCTCTGCTTTCCTTGATCTCCCTTCCTCATCTCTCCACATAAACCACAGTGACCTCTCATTATTCTTCAAGCACCTTAGAGTCTCCAAACTCTCCACTGTCACAAGTGCTGTTCTTTTTTTGCTTAATTAAATGCATAGTTCTTTACTCAGGGTCCTGCTGTCCTGCTCTGTTAGCCATTTTTTAAAAATTGTGTTTTATGGGTTTTTTTTTGTTTTGTTTTTTGTTTTTGTTTTTGTTTTTATGCCAGGACTGAGGCTTGAAGGCAGCGCCTGGGTACTGTCCATTCACTTCATTGCTCAAAGACTGGCACTCTACCACTTGAGCTACAATTCCACTTTCAGCTTTTTTGTGTGCAGATAAAAATTTCAATAACACTCATGGGCTAAGATGGAGTCAAATCCAGATCCTCAGATTGCAGCCTCTTGAACAGTTTATGATTGTAGATGTGAGCCACCAGTGCCTCCCTTAGAAGAATTTTAGCATGAAGGAGAAGAGCATGGAAGTAAATAACAAGTTGACATCAATAAATAAGAATTAATGAGGGAGGAGGTAACAAATTGTACAAGAAATGTGCCCACTGCCTTTCATATGAAACTGTAACCCTTCCATACACCACTTTGACAATAAATAAGTAATTATTCAGAAAAAACAGAATTAACATTTTTGGCAATCATCAATTTTTTTTATTGAATATTGCTTTTGAACAACTTTTCATTTGTCTTAAACAGCAGCATGACAGCATTTTGCCATAATGTTTGCAATACTACAATACTGGAAAAATATGCTAGGGACAGTAACAGCTCCTCCTGTTTCCTTGTTAAGCACAGATCTATATGTTCCTGTGCTTGTACAGGGCAGAGTGAATGTGTAGGAGAATAATAAAATGTAGGTAATTATTTTTGTAAAAACAAATTAATTAGGACTATGTTTTCATTTAATTTATGTAACTTTCCCACAATCTAACACCAATCACTGGAATAAACTATCTTCTAAGGGGATTATTTCATCCACTGAAGTTTTACAGGCAAACCAAGTGCTGATGGCTCACCCCTGTAATTTAGTTACTCAGTAGTCTGAGATCTGAGAATTGCAGTATGAAGTCAGCCTGGACAGAAAAGTCTGTAACATTCTTTCTTTCAGTTAGCTACCCCAAAAGCTGAAAGTGGAGCTGTGTTTCAAGTGGCAGAGTGCTAGACTTCAGGAAAAAAAAAAAGGAGGGTAGAGTGTGCCGGCCCAGATTTCAAGACCCAGTACCAGTACCAAATGAAAAAAGGAAGAAGAAGAGAGAGGGAGGGAGGGAGGGAAGGAAGGAAAGAAAGAAAGAAAGAAAAAAAGAAAAAGAAAGAAAGAAAGAAAGAAAGAAAGAAAGAAAGAAAGAAAGAAAGAAAGAAAGAAAGAAAAGAAAAGAAAAGAAAAGAAAAGAAAAGAAAAGAAAAGAAAAGAAAAGAAAAGAAAAGAAAAGAGAGAAAATGTGTATACAGGCAATGCATGGGTGAATGATTTTGAAGAGTTTTTGGACCACTCCACTGGAAAATTGAGAGGAGAGGTAACTCATGATAATGTTCAAAGAAAACAGAAAACATTGCGATATGGTCATTTTTAGATCCGAAACTGTGGCAAAACTGTGGTTCAACCTATATACAATTAAGAGCATAGAGAGTCAAGAGTGGAAACATTTGAGATTGCTATTTTATTCCCAGATAGAACAATATTGTGTGTTCTTCTCTGCCTTAACAAGTAGTACTTTCAACCTGGCAAAAAATCTACTCAAGTACTTAATCCATCTGATTTTATAGACTTAGAAGAGTGAGGAAATCAAAAGATCAGACAATATGTAAGTCCTAGGAAAAGATAGTGACATCACAGGAAGAAGAAAAGTGAAAACAACAATAAACATGTAGTTTCCATTGTAAGCCCAGCTCTAAGAATATGGTTAAATAGGTAATGCATCAGATCAAGAGTTTGAATAATGAATTGAAACAAAAAATGAAACCGGTAACTGTAGGTGAATGCAGTCATAATATTTGATGTACATTTGTAAATATGAAACTGGTAACTTGAGGGAATGGGTTTGGGAGAGATGAAAGAAAACAATAAAATACATGACACTGACGAAGATTAATTGTACTCACAAATTATATGTTGAATAAAAACTCTTTTGTGCAACTATGTAAAGATTTTACAAAGATAAATAGATAAGTATGAATTATATCCACTCTCACTGCTTCTATTCAACAATCACTAGAAATTCTATTTAATGCAATTAGGCATACACAAAAAATAAAAGCAACAGTGGGTGGTATAAATCCTTCAAAAAGAGAGACGGAAGCCCTAGGCAGGGGGAACTTGCAGGGACAGGGTAGCTTCTTCACTTTTAGCAATCTACCAAGTACCGTGAGGAAAGGTAAAAATATTCGCATCATTTGGCATGGACATTGCCAACCACTTACAAACTAGAAAGATAATAAATCAATATTCTCCTTAAATTATGTGACAGATTGTAAACACAAGAACATAGCACCTGCGAAGAGCTCTAAACAGAATTATTCAAACAAAATGAATAATCACATCCTACACTCAGTAGAAGACCTGTGAGACCTATATAAATATTCACATTTATAAACACATGCTGAACTTATCAGAGTAGATAGTAGGTCTTTTTCAAGTGGACTGTTACTTTAAAGTTAATATACAATATGGAACATATGATTTTATATATAATAAGTTATATGAAATATAGTATATATGTGTGTATATATGTGTGTATACATGTACATATATATGTATATATGTATATGTGTATATATGAACGTATATGTATATATATATATAAGTTTGGTTAGTTCTGTGATCATCTGAATCTCCATCAATGCTCAATGCTTTTCTTTTTCATTCCAGTCTCTTAATGACGTTTTTTGATTTGGAAAAGTTCTTAGTTGTATATGGCATGATTTTTTTTTTCAGTTAGAGTTAGTGTTTGCTAAGTTATATAAGAAATCTGTAGATCACAAAGACACAAATGTATCACTCAACAAAGTATTTAAAGACACACATCTCCACCTCTGAGAAACACAACTGTCAACCCCAGTAGTAGTGTGCTCTGTAAGAGATATTTAAAAGCTCTTTCTTGCTAAAAGTCAAGGACTTCTTATTTGGGTCAAGGAATTAATAGGAAGCATGATAAAAGTTCGGCATCCCAGAAGCTTCCACTTTGTACCTATGCCCTTAAACCTGAGCCAGTCTCTCCTGAAGTCTCTGCTGCCATGTTGGAATCCGAGAAGGGCTGTGGCACCTGCAAGATAGCAATGACTCATATATAAGAAGGTCCCACCTAAACAATTCTGGGACAATGGACTGTCAGAGTACCTTTGACGCCACCTGTGGTCAATTCTGACCACTTCTGAACACACTTTGTGATTCCAGACTGTTATATGTAGGCATATTTTCTCATGCTTTACCTTAAGTTTTTAATCTTTGATGTTTAAAGCAAATTTCTACATTCCAGAAGATGGCTGAAGATATACTGAAGTGCTGTAATCCTGTAACTTCTAGATAGCAAATCTTTTTCTATCTTTCACTATGTTTGTTTATTTGGCACACACAGGTGAGTGGTCCTATCTGACATGTGCAACTCCTGAAGTCTGGGTCTGGGGTTGAAAAATTCCAGTAGCACCCTAGCCAGTGAGTAAGTATGGCCTGGTGACTAAGTGTAAGACCAGATGGTCATCGAAGATTCCTTCGATGGGTTGGTTAGCAAGGAGCCTCCATTGACTGGATTCACTTTCTCAGACAGCACTCTGATGTGGGTTACTGAGGTGGAAGATAATTTTAATAATTTTGTGAAGTTTGAGTTGTTAAATATATTACTTGTTCCTATTTCTTCATATAGGAGTGCTGTGCTTCAAAATAATTTTAGTTTAAATAATCATTTAATACAAAGAATGGAGTCTGGTGCCAGTGGCTTATGCTTGTAAACCTAGTTACTCAAGAGGCTAAGATCTGAGGATGTGGTTCAAAGCCAGCCCAGGCAGGAAAGTTTATGAGACTCTATAAGACTCTTATTGCCAGTTATCACTAAACAGCAAAAGGTGGAGGTGTGGCCTAAGTAGTAGAGAAGCATAATTTACAATAGGCAAAGGCAGAAGCAACCCAAATGTATATCAATTGGTAGTTGATGGACAAACAAGATACGATGCCCACCCCACCAAAATATTATTCAGTCTTAACAGTAATAAAATTCTGACACATGCTGTACAGTATGGATGAACTTTGAAGGCATTATACAAAGTAAAAGAAACCCAACATAGAAAACCAAATAGTTTTTTAAACCAGTCCTGGAGCTTGGACTTAGGGCCTGAGCCCTTTCCCTGGCGTCTTTTTGCTCAAGGCTAGCACTCTACACCTTAAGCCACAGCACCACTTCCGGCCTTTTCTGTATGTGTGGTGCTGAGGAATTGAACGCAGGGCTTCATTCATGCTAGGCAAGTACTCTACTGCTAAGCCACATTCCCAGCCCCAAACCAAATATTTTGCGATTGGATTAGTAAGAAATACTTGGGAAGGGAGCAGCAGAGAGAGAAAAATAAAATGGTGGTTGCAAGAAAATGGGAAATGAGGAAGCAGGGATCCGCAGTTTAATGGATTTTTCAGCTTCAATTTGGAAAGTTGACAAAGTTCTGGAGATGACTGGGTGTGGGGGTTCATGTTTGCACAGTTAGTCAACTCTACATCTAAAAATGCTTAATATGGTACAATTTAGGTCATGTATATTTTGTCAGATGTTCTCAATATATAAAGCAAACAAGAATACCATGCTCGGGCTGGGGATATAGCCTAGTGGCAAGAGTGCCTGCCTCGGATACA
This sequence comes from Perognathus longimembris pacificus, assembly GCF_023159225.1. Taxonomy (NCBI): domain Eukaryota; kingdom Metazoa; phylum Chordata; class Mammalia; order Rodentia; family Heteromyidae; genus Perognathus; species Perognathus longimembris. The sequence continues at coordinate 71,138,511 of NC_063165.1, forward strand.
CGAGGCCCTAGGTTCGATTCCCCAGCACCACATATACAGAAAACGGCCAGAAGCGGCGCTGTGGCTCAAGTGGCAGAGTGCTAGCCTTGAGCGGGAAGAAGCCAGGGACAGTGCTCAGGCCCTGAGTCCAAGGCCCAGGACTGGCCAAAAAAAAAAAAAAAAAAAAAAAAGAATACCATGCTCAACACTTATTATGCATTTATCTTTTTACTTATGTTAGTCTTCCTGCCTTATTTGCTAGAATTGAAAGTATCATTTCATATTTCCATGTGTTTCTTCAGCCATACAAAGTGAAAGATAAATTTCTTGTCTCTATTTTGTATTTTGTTTATGTTTTGTATTATATTTCTCTTTCTACTGAATACCGCTATATGACCTAATATAGTAATTTGTTCTTCGCAAGGTTTTATTTTGAAGCAGAGTTCGGGACCACAAGAGTAGTAGAGATTCAGATTTTTTTAAATGGTTCTACTCAAGAATTTCCTTTAAAATGTCTGGTAGCGCTGGTGATAAATGTGACTGGGTACCCCTTTGTATTTTATTTGGTGTGTGGTCTCATCCCAAAGCTGACAGATAAACTTATTTGTCAGGGTCACTGAAATAACACTTTCTAACTTTCCCATTAAAAAACACACATTTAGTCCTAAGATTACTTTTCACACTAACTAATATAACATGAAAGCTTGACTCATCTGTCATCCACTATCTAGACCCTTGTGGTTAGCAAGAGGAAATAATGTATTCATTTTATACCTCGGGGCTTTACAAAAGCAGCATGATTGCAGACCGTCTAATAATCTCCATTGATCCATAAAATTTGATGGCAATATCATTATGAATCCATCCTAAAATGTAATTCCCCATAATACATGCATGAATTATATATTCCAGGCATAGTATATAGAGCTGGAATTATTTTTTTCGAAGTCATATTGAAAAATATACCTGTTTAACATATGAAGTACATATCTCAAAAATGTTTAAGTTCATACAAATTCTTCTAATAAATACATGTGTAAGAAAAACCTTATAAAATATTTTTAAATGCTTAGAGGATTTAGAATATTGCCTTTCCGTGAAGAAAATGCTTATTCTTTTAAAGTAGTAAATATTACTGTTACCTAGGCATAGATTCTGACATTTCTTCTCCCTCACATCAATTTCACACACACACACACACACACACACACACACACACACACCTACAAATCAGGTTTTCTTAATGTATAACTCTAAGAAATTCATTCTTACCATTGAAACAGCAGTGTGGATAAAATTAATTAGTACAGTCTTGCATCCATTAAAACAGAGGCAGCTCAGTCTAATGTTAATTTGATCAAATCTAAGCTCACTGAGGGAGGCATTACCATGGCCACACTGCATTTCAGTAATTTGTTACATCTAAGCCCAGAGAACAATATGACAAGAGGCTGAGATGTGTTCTGCTCTATTTAATCCTTCTTTACTGTGCTATCCAGTAATGGCCAGATTGCCCCAACCAACACTCCTATGTTGTGTGAGCATGGGCCCCTAGCTGGAGCTGCTGGAGTAGGGCCCAGGCATCCTATTCTCTATAGCAGCCCCAGTGAATGTGGCAGGGTAAGAAGAAGGTGTTCTAGCCTTTCATTTCCCCTTTGATGCCAAAAAAAGGTACCATCATGAAGTCTAGTCACAACTCTTAGGCCAAGCTCTCATCATGCTCCTTTAATTGAGAAGTATAATTGTTAAATAAAGCACAGCTTCTCAACTAAAAAATATTTCATTGGAGAATTCCCAATGTTCTATCCTTTTGCAAGTATGTATATTACCTTCAGAGAGAGGCACAGATATCCTTTAAACCCTTATTTAAATGTGTGTGTGTGTGCGTGTGTGTGTGTGTGTGTGGACAGCAGTGGCTCATGCTTGTAATCCCAGCTACTCAGGATACTAAAATTTAAAGGAAGCAGTGTGAAGCCAGCCTGGGGAAAGAAATTCATGAGAATCTTATTTCCAATTAACCACCGAAATTCTAGAAGTAGAGCTGTGGCTCAAGAGGAAAAGTGCTCCCTTGAGCTCCTTAGCCTGGACACTCAGGGATGGTGCCCGGGCCCTGAGTTTAAGCCCCAGGACTGGCACATTCAAATATGAATAGCTAGCATAGTGTTAAAATTGTATCTGCATTCATCTGGGTACTGGTGGCTCACCCCTATAACATTATCTACTCAGGAGGCTGAGACAGGAGGATCATGCTTCAAAGCCAGCCTAGGCAGGAAAGTCCTGGAGATTCTTATATTCAATTAACCACCAGAATTCTTTTTTTTGTAGTCAAAGCGTGTTTTTTAAAAAATTTTATTGTCAAGGTGATATACAGAGAGGCTACAGTTACATAATAAGGTAGTGAGTACATTTCTTGTCATACTTTTCTTGTTACACCCTCCCTTATTTTTCTTTCCCTTCCCTAGCTCAGATAAACATATATACAATATCCAGTGTACCAAAATCATATACAGTGACCACAGTGGGTACGCCACAGGATATTCACCTCGTACATTTAACATAACGACAACAATAAAATCCTGTTTCCATCTCTTGGAGTTCATTTTACTTAGCCTCATCCTATATAATCATATGTGCATAGCTGTTGAGCTATTGTGATCCTCTGATAGGTCTATCCTAGACTTTTCTATATTTAGTAATTGTTTGGTTTTAGAGACATGAAGTAAAGTCGGTGACCAAAACATGACCATGACCAAAACATGACGGTGACCAAAATATCATTTGAAAAGAAGTTTGTTATTTCACAGACACAATCTCTACTGTCTCCCCATCCCGCCCCGGAACATCCACATATCAGGGAGACCATGTGCCTTTGTTCTCTGTGTTCTAGGCTTGTCTCACTCAACATTATTTGTTCAAGATCTCACCATTTCCCTGAGAATGCCATTATTTTATCATTTCTAATCACTGTGTAGAATTCCATTGTGTACAGATACATTTTGTATCCATTCATCTGTAGTGGGGCATCTGGGTTGTTTCCATATTTTGACTATTGTGAATTGTGCAGCGATAAACATGGATGTGCAAGTGTCTTTGTGGTATCCTTGATCCTGTTCTTCTGGATAGAGGCAGAATAGTATGGCTGGGTCATAGGATATTTCTACACTGAGTTTTTTGAGGAACCTCCATACTGTTCTTGAGAGTGGTTGTCTAGTTTCCACTCCCACTAGCAGTGGAAAAGGGTTCCTCTTTCTCCGCATCCCTTCCAGTATTTGCTGTTGCCTGAGTTAAGAGTATAGGCCATTCTCACTGGGGTGATGTGGTATATTAGTTGTTTTTATTTGCATTTCCTTTACTGACAGGGATGTTGAACATTTCCTCATATGTTTCTTGGCCATTTTTATTTCTTCTCCTGTGAAGTCTCTCTTTAGTTCCCTTGTCCATTTAATAATTGGTTTACTGGGTTTGGAGGGGTTTAGTTTCTTGAGTTCTCTGCAGATGATGGATATTAGGCCTTTGCTGGTAACCATTAAAATTCTTGAAGTGGAGATGTGGTTTAGGTGGTAGACAACTCGCCTTGAGCAAAAATGCTCAGGACTGCGACCAGACCCAGAGTTCTAAGTCCCAGGACTGGCAGGTGGAAAAGGGAAGGGGAAGGGGAAGGGGAAGAGGAAGGGGAAGGGGAAAGGGACAAAGGGAAGAAGGGAGAAAAGGAGGAAGGGAGAAAAAGAGGAGAGAGAAACAAAAAAACAAAGAAAGATAAGAGCAAGGGAAAAAGTATCTGCATTCTAGAAGAAAACTCATTATATAGAGGCTCCACTTGTCTAGTATTCCTGAGATATTTCACAGTGTGAGCTTACATTACCCTCATTCCAGCTATTAAATATAAATATATTAAATATATTAAATATAAATATAATAAATATATTAAATATAAGTTCCAGCTGTTATGGCTAGCACATACTTCTTAAATGGGTTCATAAAATCTGGATTGCATAGGTAGATTTACTATACCTAAACACACTTTATTTCTCCCTCTGACTAATGAATCACTCTTCCTTTTAAGGTCCTCCTCAGCCTGTCCCAATTTATGGTCATCTGTAGTCTTCATTTTAGAGTGAGGTCCCTCACATAAGAAATCAAGCTTTATGTATGTCCTCACTTTGAGTCACATAAGCGTCATCTTCTTTGCAAATAAGTTTAAATGATGACTGCATGCCATTGGTGAGTCAGAAATCTTGTGTGATGAATCTTGTCTAATTCTGGATGAATTCATGACTATAACAATGAGTTAGTCATATTTTTGTTACAGTGACAAATATCTGAGAAAATATTTCAAGGAAGTAGGCATGTATTATTGGGCTCATAGTTTCAGAGGTTTCAGTCCCTCATTGAAAGATAGGTGAAGAAAAGCAGAAAATCTTACCTCATGGCACAGATAGAAAAATACCTACACTGTATGGATTCTCATCTTCTCCATTTTTATTCTATCTGGGCTCCTAAGCTAGGGTATGGTGCTTGGCACATCTAGAGGGTATTAATACCCTACCCTTGTTAATCCCCTCTAGATATACCCAGGGCTGTGATTTTCCTCTCTTAGATATTTCTCAATCCAGTCAAGTCAGCAGCTAGATGAAGAATCATAAAGATTTACTAGCTGAAAAGCTAATCATATTAATATTTATTTCAACCTCATTAGATCTTTTTGGCTTAAAAATTAAATTAAAACTAATATGGTATCAACTTTATTTTACTTTTTATAGAAAAGGTATTGTACAGAGGGGCTACAATTATATAAGTCAGGTATTGAATACATTTCTTTGGAACAATGTCACCTCTTCCTATTTTCTCCCAGGTTTTCCTTCTCAACACCTTTCCCCCCCCCCCAAGTGTATAGTTCATTTCCAACATAATGTTTAGCGAGTATTATCGCTGAATTAGTTCATTCATTTCCCACTGTTTTTGTGCTTCCTCTTCCCCTGCCTAGTCAGATAAACTTGCATACAAGATAAAAGGTACAGAAATCAAATACCTGGATATTAATTTATGTGCATATGAATTCATGTTTGTATTTTACTTTTGCTCCTTGCCATTTATCCAATTGACCACAATCTAGGCTTCAATAAAACCACCAGCACAATCATGCTCACCGGATCATTGTTTATCATAGCTAACATACAAAGTCAACCTGGATGCCCCTCAGTGGATTACTAGATCAAGAAGATATGTATATACATATATACACAATGGAATTCTATGCTTCCATCAGAAAGGAGGACATTGCCCCCATTAAGGAAATGGAAGGACTTGTTATTAACTTTTAATTTGACACACTTTCATCAACTGAGATAAAGGGAGGTGTCTATTGTCCATAACAGTGGCATATACTGTGTGTGGATTCTTTATTATACATTCTGCTTACTATAATTTCTGTTAAGTCCAGCATCTAATCATTACGCATTGTGATTTTACTGTTGTATGTAATTGCCTATATACTACTATAATACTTTTACGTACCAGGAATTTTGAATTGACTTCTTATAGTGATTATATGTATTCAGCATTAGTATTTGTAAAAGCATTATGCAGAAAGAAACCTAAACTATTTTATAGAATTATTTTAATATTCCAAAGTCCAAAAGCTTGTGTCATTTACTATGTTCTGTTCTTCCAAGTTCTTCCATAGGAATTAAAATGAAACATTCGTGTGTATGTGCGCCATTCATAGGGTTTGAACTCAGGGCCCAGGTCCTATCCCTGAGAATCATTTTGCTTAAGGCTTGTTCTCTAACACTTGAACCACGGCTTCACTTCTGGCTTTTTTGGTTGTTAATTGGAGATTAGAGTCTCATAGCATTTCCTACATGGACTGGCTTTGAACTGTGATTCTTATATCTCATCCTCCTGAGTAGTTAGGATTACAGGACTATGCCACTAGTGCCTAGATCAATGATGTAACATAATAAACAGCTTACATATAGAAATTTTTTATGTGTAGGAAGAGTCATAGTCTCCCAAGTCTAGTAGCAAACACGTAAGTGAAAGCTGTTGGAGATCTCTAAGCTAAGATGTGCAATTTTTGTCTTCTCCCTTCAGACTGAGGCAAAAAAAATAATATTTAAATAAAATGTGTTCAAAGGTAAGTCAAGCGCATGTGCTACTGTAAGTTTAAATACTCCTCTCTGGATAGGGTGGGAAATTTCTAATTTTTATTATGATATAACTAATACTGATTTCAAACTGAAAATCTGATATCTCTAAACACAAATCCACTGTGTAAAGCTGGAATCAGGTCATGCTTGCCTGGTCCAGTCACTTGGCACCAAAGGCTCCTCCCCTGTACCTTCAGTCCTGGATTGATTTTCCTTTCTAAAGATATGAAAATCCTTGTTGTATAAAAGAACTCAACACAACAACTAATATAGAGGACTAAAATGTTTAAAGAACATTAGAATTATCCACAGTTAGTTGATACAAGGATACCACACAGTATTAATTGTTACTAGAAAATAAATTACAAGCCAGGCATGGTAGCACGACCTTCATTTCCAGCTATACCTTGAAGATCTTGAGTTTATTTAAGACCAGCCTAAATTATCACAGGAAAACACTATTTCAAAAAACTCAGACATTCACATTTTTTAAAAGAAAAGAAATGATAAACGTTTGAACTAGGTAACATGAATGATTTAAAGGAAACCGATGGGGGAATGGCTATCAGGAACAAAGACAAGGATCCTTGCCAAAAGAAAGAGAAATGCTAAAAAGGACTTTGACTATAAGAACTTTTTAAAAATCAAGCAATCCAGGACCATTAAAAGAAAGGAGACATGGATAGTCATTGTTCACACCTATAATTCTACCTATCTGCTAGGAGCCAAGGATTTCAGCTCAAAAATAGCATTGGCAAATAACCCCTTGATGATGTTACCTTCAATTACCAAGCAAAAAATCAGAAGTATGGAAGCTAGGAATGTGGCTTAAAGGCAGAGTGCTTGCCTTGCATGCATGAAGCCCTAGGTTTGATTCCTCAGCACCACAAAAACAGAAAAAGCCCAAAGTGGTTCTGTGGCTCAAGAGGTAGAGTGCTAGCCTTGAGCAAAAATAAGCCAGGAACAGCACTCAGGCCCTGAGTCCAAGCCCCAGGACTGGCAAAAAATAAATAAATAAAAAGTCAGAAGTGTGGCTGTGGCTCAAATGATAGAGCCTTGAGCAGAAAAAAGCCAAGCAACAGGTTTGAGTTGAAATTCCAGTACCAGCAGAAAACAAAACATAAAAAGAAAGGAAAATTTTTTTCTCGATATTTAAATAATCCACGAAGACATAATTTTTATAGCAGAAAGTAAATCTAATATTTAGTAGTTATACCAACTCCAAAAAGTTTAAAAGAAGAAAAGCAGACAAGCACTGTTGAGCTGGGGGGGGGGGCGGTAGGGGGGGAACATGTCTTTACACATGTTTAATGGTGCAAAGAAACAATGAAACAGATTTTTATAAAAAATGTATAAAATCTTTTGCTTACCATTTATTACAAAATTCACTCGTGTGGAAAAATTCCATCACCACTGTTTTTGAAAATTTCTAGTACACAATGTACAAAAGTATGTTTTTATAACGTCTCCCATACATTGAGGAGGAAGGGTCAATTCCAGTAGTCCATGGGAATAACTGAAACCACAGGTATTACAACTTTCTACATGTACTATTTTTTCTAAATGTATACATCTATGATAAAGGTTAATTTGCAAACTAGGTACAATAAGAGATGAAAAAACAAGTGTATCAACATAGCATAAGTTGTGACTGTTCTCTATCTCTTTCTCTGTGTGTGTCTCTCTGCCTCTTTACTATCTCTTGACTAAGGCTAGACACTTATTGATGTCTTTGGACCACAAATGACCACAATTGAATAAAAAAATTAAAATTGCAGACAAGGAATGATATGTATTCCAGTTTCTGTTGTCTGTAATCTCTATTGTATCTGCTCCATTGATTATACGTATAGTGTTATATAATATTACCAATTTTTTTTCAAAAAGCCTATCTTCTGTAACATCACCCACTGTCACATTGGTGTTAGTGAATGCCATACTTGTGGCAGAACATGTCGTATATCCTCAATGCCATCCTTGCCTTACATTTCCAGCCTCAGCTCTCATGGGTTCCACTTTTCTCTACAATCCCAGCCAGACTGCTTCTTTCTTATGTGTACTTCTATTATACTAATAATGTGATACCACATTGTAAAATTGGTCTTCAATAAATCCTGTTTCTTAACAAAAGAAGACCATTTCTTACACATTTTTATTATGTCTTTAGCTTATCCAAGAGCTAGACACTCCATAATTACCCCCTGAATTAAGGCTATGGGGTAAAAAAAAGCATTAAAGTCCTGTCATTGTGATAAAAAGTACAATAAGCTCATATTGTGCACTTTAATAAGCAAAACACAGCAGATATTATTTAAATTTCATCTACAGGGCAATAAAAGACAGTCTGTTTGAAAGTGTGAAATTCAATCATCACCCTGTTAGCATGATTTATTTGAAAATACTACGATTAATGTATTTGAATGTGTGTTTTTTATTTAAACAAAGATGAGCAATTTAAATATTTAGTTATTTGAAGATGGAATACAAATTTAGATTATTTCTGCTACCCTATGCATAAGAACTCGCCAAGGTATTTCAACAAGGCAGTGTTATTTGTAAATATGACTTGAAAATCTAAAAAGCATTAACAGAAGAAATAAGCAAAATTCAGCTTTATGAAATGACAATATAGAAATGAATTTCTGTATATATATATATACATATATATATCTTTTTAAAATGTAACACTCTAATGAGCCTACCTCCATCAAACAATACTATTACCATGCCCAGCAGTGTGAATCTGCAAATGTGTTCTTTGTTATATACTAGATTTTTTAATTGGGCATTTGGCACACAAGATCTGTGTACGGGACTATTGTACAGTATTCCAGGACCAGAAACTATTTATGATAAAATAAATTTCTGAGAAATAGAAGAAACAAGAAAAGGTACTCTGTGGTCTGCTTGTAGCTCACCATCTACACATCTACATATTTTTGTAACTATTGTTGGAGATTTTTCATTAATCTCTCAAGCAAAATCATTTACTTGTGAACACCAAGAAATAAGATTCAGTTCATGATATACATTCATGTAGTTCATGGGCAACTCAATTAAGTGAGTATTATCACTTTTACTTTAAAGGTAAAGAAAATGAATCCAAAGACAACAGGAAATTTGTTTTCAGCATTCTATGGTTAATAAGCAGTAGAGTCAAGTACACATCTTTCCGGATCTGTGTCTGTGCTATCTATAATGCACATCATGTTCTCCCATATGGGAACGTTTACAAGTGGCACAAGATTCTTCATTTAATGATGAATGATGGGCAGCAGCTTCAATGGAATCATTCCTAGTGTGAAAAGAATTCAGATCCAGTAGCAGATCACATCACATTGCAGCTACAATAGAATCCTTCCTAGTATGAAAAGAATTCAGATCCAGTAGCACATCACATCACATTGCATCTCACAACTCTGGTCTTTCACTGGGGAAAAGTGGGCTTCGAAGGGGAAGGCAGCAGATCTCAAAGTGATCTGCCTCTAAAAGGAAGTAGTCTATTACCTTCTCTTAAATAATACAGCTTTCAGTTATTACTTCCTGCCAGAGTGACAGCTTAAGCACAAGGCATTAAAAACCTGTTTTCTTCTCTTCCCACTGTCTGTTATTTATTGCCTCATATACTTCTTGTCTGCAAGTGATGGATAAATATTTGAAGGGAAAGATACATCATTCTGGATGCTCCATGAAATTCAAGATGGATAAAAATCAATGTTTTAGGCTCATCTATTTTTAGATTTCTTTCTATAATAAGGTTTAAAAAAGCAAGCTTTGAATTTTTTTTAAAAGTTCCACTAGTAAACAAAACACAAATGATCTTATCCGTTTATGAATTCTTTAAAAAGCAGTTTTTTTCTAATATTTTTCTCTTTTTTCCCCTCTCAAAAAAAAAAAATTTCCCCGAAATAATTTAGCTGTGTTTCTGAAGACAAGGTTTTGAGAATATTTTTCATTTTGGGAATTGTGTTCACGTGACAGGCCACAAGACAAGCAATCAAATAATAGTAATAAAACTCAGTCACATGCTATTCCTAATACTACAGGGAAAAGCTAAAAAATCCATGTTCAGGGGCTGGGGATATAGCCTAGTGGCAAGAGTGCCTGCCTCGGATACACGAGGCCCTAGGTTCGATTCCCCAGCACCACATATACAGAAAACGGCCAGAAGCGGCGCTGTGGCTCAAGTGGCAGAGTGCTAGCCTTGAGCGGGAAGAAGCCAGGGACAGTGCTCAGGCCCTGAGTCCAAGGCCCACGACTGGCCAAAAAAAAAAAAAAAAAAAAAAAATCCATGTTCAAATCTCAACCTCCAAAAAATTATTAATGTAAACTACTATGCTTGGCTTAAAGCAACAACAGTAACAACAACAAAACACTATAAGAACTCTCATTTCTCTCAGAAATAGTGTACCTCTTCTCACCTCCGTAGGCACAAAATTACTGTCTCAATGATAGTTTACCTTTCACCTGACAACATTATAACCCCTCTTTCACAGCATAGTCTTTTTCTGCCTCCCTTTACTTTTCTTTAATAAACATCATGCATAGTATATATTTTAATGATGTGTTTTAATCCCTATCTCCCCAAACTAGAATATAATCACTATGATTATTATTCATTCATGATGGGCCCTGATTACCACAGTATTCACTGCAACTACATTGGATACCCAACAGTATTGGATCCATGAACATATTGAATATTGGGGAAAAAAAAAACACTTTAAGACAGAATTTGCCTCATTTTTTTTTGTTAGGAAACTAAGGCTGAAATTTTCACATGACTTACAAAACATCAAGAGGAATCTGATTATTCAGGCAAGTTAATGGATACTCCTTCCCTTTGGCCAAAGATCTCTATTTACTGCATTAATAGAAAAAGGAATTACCACACTCAATTTTTGTCTAACTGTTCTTCTAACTGGTCTATTTTTGATTCAATTATGAAGCTGTTAAAAAGTTATAATAAGAGCATATATCTCTTTTGACTGGTTCCCTTTCAGAAGGTCATTCTATGGATTAGCAGAAACCTTCAGAAGGGACACCCCTGGGTGATGAGGGAGATTCCAGAGCAGGGAAACCAACTGCACCACCGTGGCAATCAATTTGTCCACACCTGTCACAGCCAATTTTCTCTCATATAAGTAGCCTGGATGTCATGAAATATTTTCCAAGACCAAATAAATTACACGCATTATGATTGTGAAGGTATTATATGAGAAAACGAGCAAATACATATAGATCCTTAAAACCTTCCCACCACATACTAAATAATATACATTAGCTTTCACTTTCTAATTTTTAAGTCCTGTTTATTCTCTTTCTACTTTTCTTACTCCAGTACCTTTTGAAAGTAAAATCAAGGGATTCTGTTTCACAGTATATGAAATGTACATATTATTTCTCAATCTTTTTTTTTACTCCTCTCAAACAACCATTAATGTCACAAACAAAAATTATGCAATATTTGAGGAGCTTGATGTAGACAATGAATTTTTCTAGAACAGAAAGGGATGGTTTTGTTCAGAGTACATAGTACAAAGTTAATATCTTAGTTCAAAATCACATGAGAAGTATAAAAGAAAACACAATTATCTAGAAGTTCCTTCTTTTCCTGCTGGTTATTTTCTTTCAAACATTTTTTATGGTCTAGAGTGCTAATGTTATACATTGTAAGAGTAACATTTTGTAGGTAGTAAAGCTCCCTTACAGTAATTGATTTCCACTATTTTTACATTCCTTTGAATATAAATAATACTTTTCTTTTATGGTCTAAGGCACAAATTGGAGGAGGTGACTAGATATGTAAATAATATATAACTGTGACAAATAGAATCTGACCAATGAGAAACATTAACAATATACCAGGTTCCTTTGGGAAGTGTGAACAAGTGCTCAGAGTACTTCTCTCATCAAGTAAAAGAACATCCTACCATGATGTCCATTCTGGAGTGGTGAGCATCTGATAGAGTGAAAAACAAATACAAACACGCCAAGTAGGTGAAAAGAATTCTTTATCTAGGGAACTTGGGAAACTATATGAATACCACCAAAGTTTTGTCTGGAAGATATCTGCAGCCCTAGTTTCTACTTGATTGTATAGCAGATAACAGGTCATATTATCATACTACAATAAGCTATACATTACAGCATGTGATGTGATGTGCCTTCATTATCTGGTTGACACATTCTTTAGTAAACATAAAACAACTGTAGCAATATAGTTAATCACTTCTGTCCCTCTCCCAATTATCCACCCTCTAACCTACACTCTGTACAGGCTGATAAAGTGAGCCAATCAAGTGCTGAATTATGTTCTTCTATTCATGACTTTTGAACAAGAAAACAAAACAACAACAAAAAGAAAACATCATAAAAAATTGAGGAAAAATTCTGTGAGGACTAACCTATCAAAAATTTTAAATACGTTTGTAAAAATTATCTCAAACATTTTATAAGTAACTGAAAATTTCTCAAAAAGTGAAAACAAACAAATAAAGAGATATCCTTTGTACCATCTCAATAAAGCAAAATATTTACTAAATATTAGATAGTGACTGACTTCAGGGTGTGACACTAAACACTAATGAATGTTGTATGTTCAGTAATTTGATTTGCTTATGTTAGTCCTGGGGCTGGATCTCAGGGCCTGGGTGTAGTCCATGAGTTTTCTGTGCTCAAAGCTAGTGCTCTAATTGAACCACAGCTTCACTTCTGCTTTTTTGGTGGTTATTTAGTAATTAGTTTCAAAGACTTTTCTTCCCAGACTGGCTTTGAACAGTGATCCTCAGATCTCAGCCTCTAAAATAGTTAGGATTACAGGAATAAGCTACAAGTGCCCAACAATAAGATGATTCTTTAACCTACAAAATCCAAATGTGTGATAAATGATATGTCTTAGAAATATATAGTTTTGTTTTCAAGGACTTTAAAGACTTTTTTCATTTATACTAGAGGAAAACCCAGTGTGGAGGCATGGCTCAAGTGGTGAAGGACCAGCCTTGTGTGGAAAAAGCTAAGGGATAGAACCTAGGCCATTAGTTCAAGCCCCTAACTGGACAAACATAAATAGAAAGAAAAGCCATATTTTACTTGACTACTGGCAATGCAAATGCAGGAGCCATACAGTCACTGTGTCACAGGTATACTGAGGAAGCAGAAGGGATCCTAAGCCCCCAAAGAAAAATCACATCAAAGAGGTTAAGAGCAATCACTGCAGAAGGTAACTGCTTAGTAAACAGAGTTACAAAACATCAGATTTTCATTTCTTTTATGTCCAGAGATGTTCGTGTGTCTATTGGCCATTCTTATTTCTTTTTTGGGTAAGTCTTTAAGCCTTTAGATCACATATTGATGGGATTGTTGTTTCTTTGAATACTTGTTTTTTAGGGGGAAGTTAATTTTTTGAGCTCTAAGTATATTTTAGATATAAGGCCCTTGTCTGATGTATAGGTACTACAGATCTTCTTCCAGTCAGTGGGCTTTCTATTTAAACTGTTAGCTATGTCATTTGCCATGCAGAAGTAATTAAGTTTAATACAATCCCATTTATCCAGACTTTCTTTGATGTATTGGATTTCTTGATCTTTATTTAGGAAGTCTCAAGCTATGCTAAGGAGCCTTTGAGAATCTGCCTAACCCCAGTTAGAATGGCCATTATCAAGAAAACAAAAACAGATGCTGGCAGAGTCGTGACCTAAAGGGAACGTGACTGTTGGCCGCAAAGTAACCATCTTCAACCACTCTGGAAAGTAGTATAGAGGTTCCTAAACATAGGGCTTCTCTATGACCCAACAATCCCTCTCCAGGACATTTACCCAAATGATCACAAACAAGGCCACACTAAAGCAATCAGCACAAACATATTCATTGCAGGATTATTTACCAATCAACCCAGCTTCCCCTCATGAATGGATGAAGAAAATGTTGCATATATACACAATGGAATTCTATGCTTCCATAAAAAAAAATGATATTGCCTCATGAGTAAGGAAGCCAGACCCAAAGAAACATAGGCTGCTTGGTTCTCTTCATTTGTAATATGTCTAGGATATTCTTAGGAGGGGATCACAATGGTTTAATAGCTTTGTGCATATGATCACATATGATTGAAATGAACTTATCAAAATGAACCCCAAGAAATAGAATCAAGAGGCTTTTTAAAATTGTTCTAATTTGAGGTTGTTATTTTTTTATTATTTTTATTTCTTTCTTTTCCCTTTGGTTTATTCCCTGTTGTTACTTTTTTATATTTCTGTATGCTTTATCTTGTAGGTAAGTTTATCTGATTTGGTTAAGGGAAGGTAAATCACAGAAAAAGTGAGACAAAGGCTGAACCAATTCAACAATGATACTTACTAGACACTGTATTGGAAATAAACTTTACAGATTGAGGGGAGGGATCAAGTGGGGGGAAAGTGGGAGAAAATGAAGAAGAGGGTAACACTGCTCAAAAAGAAATGTACTCACTACCTGACTTACATAATTGTAACCCTTCTGTATACCATCTTTACAATAAAATTTAAATTAAAAAATAAATGAAATATTAAAAAACAAGATAAAGTGAAATTGAAACATCATATTTGAGATCTTCCTGAAAGATTGTGGCTTGTGATTATCATTTAGAAAACAATAATACAGTGGAAAATTTCAAGCATTCTAACTGCAATTCTTTCACACCATCCACATACTTGTGAAAGTTAAGAAATCTTCTGTACAATATCCTATAAGATTATGTTAGAGAATGAAAAAGAATAGAAATGTCGAAGAGAAAGCTTAAATGAGTGATAAAGTTTATTTTTCTTTATTCTGAACCATGGATGCAGTGGCTGAAAGATAAATTTCTCTCAGTGCTTGTTCAACCCTCACTCTAAAGCCACAGTAACGAAAGGTCACCCCCCTTCCATGAATCAACTACAGCCTCAAGACCCTAAAAACAACTCATCTATGTGTCTAATCTTTCTTACCAAAGCAAAAAAAAAAAACAAAAAAGACAGATCAATGTGCTGAATACAAATATAATGTTCACTTTATTTCTATGTTCATTTCTTTCTGTGGTAGCAGGAGAGTGGCATACTGGTATATCAATGATCTCTAATGATTAGAGAAATTGTATTGGGGGTTTGTATACTTGAAGAATGAAAAGTTTCTTTTTAATTTTACAAGTAGGAATGTCTTTAAAGAAAAAAAGCATTTTTCTTTATAAACTTTTGTGAAATAATTTCATTTTATCTTGTATTTCATTGCAAAATTACCACACCATATAAAGGTATGATAAAAATACTTAAATAAATAACACTTATTTTAGACAAATAAATTGAGGAGAAACCAAATATTTTATTTCTCAAAATAAAACTTTACAGTACAAGGATAAGAAAATACTTTATCCTGTTCATAAAGGCTTTTGAAATGTCATCCATAACCATGAAATTAACTTGATATCACAATTTCAAATTTTGTAAGCTTTTTTATAGAAATAAGACACTAAATGTTGGAAAATTGAACCTGTCTGACAGAAAGATTTGTAATGTTTAAAACCACAAAATAAAATTTTTCAAACAAATAGATAAAAATGCTAATATAATAAGAGCCAAAATAAGAAAAGATAAATAGGTAAACTAAAAAAAAAACTGAAGAACTTTATTATATCCAAGAAAAAAATTAAAATGTGGGTTTAATGGTCATGTATTAGCAAAGTATTACAATAATCTGAATTATTGATGACATCAATTTAGTAGTGTGTTCAAATTTAAATTTTACTTTAGCACTTTAACCTTCTATCTATTACTGAATCTTTTCTTAACAACAAATAAAATGAGCTAGCTACTCATCCTAATTACTCAGGAGACTGAGATTCAGAGGACAGAGGTTCAAACACAGCCCAGGAAGGATACTCCAGACACTCCACAATAGTCTGTCTTCAAATAAACAACACAAGGCCAAGCTGAAGGCTTGGTTCAATTGGTCAAGTGCCAGCTGAGCAAGCAAGCCAGCTCATTTCAAAACCCTGGTTGGCAAAAAAAAAAAAAAAAAAAAAAAACCTGATAGTACATAATTCCTAGTTTCATCTGAAAAAGAAAGAAAGAAAAAACCCTAAATAAACATCTCACATGGCCATCTAGTAGTATACAAATATGTTTGAGTTAACCAAATTAATTATTTTGTTTTATATCTAAATGCATTCTTAATTATAGAAATCTTGCTAAACATGTAAGAGCATAAATGATTTAACAACACATTCTATGGTTAATCTCAAGCTCATTCTCATTGTTGAGGACAGTCTTCCAGTGTTTAGGAATGAAGGCAAGTATGCACAGGTGTGGCATATGCACAGCTGTGGCACTGCATAATGTTGGAGACATGTGCTTTCAGAGATGTCTTGCTAAGTGGTTTCCTTATACAAATATAACGTAGTGAAGTTACACTAAGTATACATATGTAAGGCTGCTGCTGTGACAATATACTACCTCATATTGTAATCAATGTGAGAAATATAATGCAAATACCAGTGAGAGTTACAGCACTGTGAATACATAAAACAGTGAGTCTTTTAGGATCATTCTTATGCATCATATCATATATACAAGTACTTATATTGCTACACTGGTTTGTTTACACTGGCACAAATAGAAGAGGAGTACATTGTACTATAGCATTACAAAGGCTACCAGAAATGTCCACTATAATCTCAGTGGACCAACATTATAGATAAGACCCACTCTTGAGTGCAATGTCCTCATGTGGCATATGAGTACATTAATATAAATGGCATTTGTAATTACACATATAGTTATATATCACTTTACAACATGATATACTGTGACTAATTCTTTTTATGAAATACTCTTTGAAACCAGTATTTTTTGGAAGCTGAGAAATATTCATCATATGAACTTTTCCTTAGTTAACCAGTCTCTTAGACTTGGAATTTTTTTTACAAGAGTACATACAATTGAATAAATAATATATAAATATCTTTATTTAAATTTCTGATTATTAAGTATAAAAAACTAATTTTCTAGTCTTAAATACCTCCTTCAAATATTACTAAAATTGTTGGTATCACTTGCAATTTTCTGAGGTAAATTTCATTTTTTCTATTAGAAAATGTGCTCATCTGTGTAACTAGACTGTAAAAAAATAACATGAGTAAAAGTCAGCAAAAATAGAGTGCTGATAGGAAACAAACAAGAAGTTGACTAGGGTTAAATAATATTAAATATATGATGAAAATAAAATAATATCCATGTTAAAATTTGTAAAAACAAAAATGTTGGGTTCAGTGGCTCACCATATAAATCCCAGGTACATGGGAGGTGAGATGGAGGATCATGGTTCTAAAACAAATAGTTAGCAAGACTCTATGTCAAACAACAAGCTGTTTGATGCTGTTCATCTGTAATTATTCCTGGGATGTGGGAGAAATATATAAAGAGATTATAATTGGAGGCCAGCCTTCAGGAGAATGCATAAGGCACTATTTCAAAAATAACTGAAGAGCAAAAAGAGCTAGAAGCATGATTATTTCAATCATTATCACTGCCACTCAGAAAAGA
This sequence comes from Perognathus longimembris pacificus, assembly GCF_023159225.1. NCBI lineage: Eukaryota > Metazoa > Chordata > Mammalia > Rodentia > Heteromyidae > Perognathus > Perognathus longimembris. The sequence goes on from NC_063165.1 coordinate 71,156,194, forward strand.
GAAAAGGGAAACAAGATGAAAAGGAAAAATGAGGAGGAGGAGGAAGAGAAGGAAGAGGAAGAGGAGGAGGAGGATAAAGGGAACAGGAAAGGGGTAGGAAAAGGGTAGAAAAAGAGAAGGAAAGTAAAGGGGGAAGGGAGGGAAGGGGAGGGAAAAGAATGTAAGGGAGGGAGAGGGAAGTGAAAGGAGAGGAGGGCAGGGAAGCTAAGGGAAGGGGAAAGATGGTGAAAGGATAACTAAAAGTAATATTGGCATGAATTTCATAGAATTATTCTATGCTTGCATGTACACATTACAATAAAAATCACTTTGTAAGATTAATGTCCATGCTAATTAAACAGGAAATTTCCTCACAAGAAAATACTAAAAGTACCTATTAATATTTTATGGGATTTTATTTTTAGTTGAGGTATGAATATTATGGAGAGTAAAAAGTAATTTGAATGCTCATTATAGAATTTACCTTAAATAAACTTTTAGCAATAAAATTCTGAAAATACTATCTTGCTAATTCAAACTGTACTTATTACATATATAGAATAATGTATCAGCTGAAAAGACTCCACAGTGAAAGAAGAGAAAAAAAATCAATGTAAACATCAATATGTGTTTTGAATAAACCAGTTCATTTCAATAACCTTACTTACTGGCTGGTAATCTAATAAAGTGAACAAACATCATTCAAAAGCATTATAATTTATCTTTAAATAGTTGTACAAAGGAATTGCTATTTGACAAAGTAGTCTATGAATGCAGTGCATATTGGTTTTTACCTCTTTCAACTTTTCAACCTCCTTTGACCCAGTCTTTCCCTACTTTTCTTGATTTTTCTGGTATACACAGTAAATTCTTGACTGAACTCTCCCTCCTTCCTCCCCTTCATTCATCTACTCCTCTCTTTCTTGGCTAGTTGTGGAAGCAGTGGATAAGGGTGCTAAGAACAAGTTCCTGGTTGTGTTTCTGAATAAAAGGTAGGCTCAGGGTTGAGTTTAGATCATATTCTCTTAGTCAAAGTGAGATTTTCAGTAATGCCACCACCATAACCTTCATGAAGAGTATTTCCTACATATGTTCTTCTCGGCCAGTCATTTACATATTGTTATCCCTCACCTGGTAATCAAAGAAGCACAGGGAAGTCTTAAATCAGAGATATTGGGAGCAAGTCCCCTTGCTAATCTGTCTAATCTTTCAGAAAATGATCTAACTGCTTTTATTCACCTTTGATACTTTCTTCCTAGAAAGCAGACATTTTTTCCATAAAAATTCTCTTTCCTGTCAACAAATCCTCTTAGCATCACATAGTCATCTTTTCATTTTAAAAAAGTAGCTAGGGGAACATTGCTAGCAATTTCAGCATGCTGTAGGTCTCAAGTGACTAGGTAAAGCTTGTGGCAATTCTGAATTCTGAGCAAGTGGAAACTAGAAATGTGTAGACATCACACTGCCAAAACATCTCTCAGATTTACAGTTATTTTTCCACCTAGCTACAGAAATGCTGCAATCACAAGGTGACAATATAATATGCTCTTCCTATTCAGCACATTTCGTTTGCTTAAGGTTAAAAGCAATCGAACAAAGCATCAAACAACACCTTCTTTATATTAATAAGATTGATAGTCCATGACATTTCTTATTATTTACATATAAGTTAAATGATGTAATTAGTGCACTTCAAGCACACTTTGACCTATTTCTTAAACATCATTTGGGATTTGGATTCAAATTGACCATTATCCTGAGGCCAATTAGACTCATTTAAATGAATTTATTTAAATACTTTTATAAGTACCTCATTGGCTCTCACTTTCATGCTTTGTTTCCCAATATCTTCTTGTGCTTCTGATCCCTGAAATCCTATTAGAGTATCTCAGTTCAGTCTTGTTTGGAAAAACTTTAATGTTTTCTAATAAAACATACCAAAGATTCTTCCTAAACCATAGAATCTCAAATAATCCCTATTTATCATACCTTGCTCCACAATATGCCACCATACTTACTCCACAGAATTCTAGGCCAAATTAGTACAAGAAAGTTCTGTTTGGGACTAGGAATATGGTCTACTGGTAGAGTGCTTGCCTTGTATAAATGAAGCTCTGGGTTTGATTCCTCAGCACCATATATATATAGAAAAAGCCAGAAGTGGCAATGTGGCTCAAGTGGTAGAGAGCCAGCCTTGAGCAAAAAGCCAGGGGCAATACTCAGGCTCTGAATTCAAACCCCAGGACTGGGAAAAAAAGAAAAGAAAAAAGTTATCTCATAGAATATCATGATATCTCAATAGCTAGTACATATGGACACTTAAAATGATGCTAAGTGAAATGAATTCCAAGTTATAGAAATCAGTGGTTTATCACTGTTGTAATTTTCAATGTACCATGTGAAATCCTGCCTTTTTCTTTTGTCTTTCTTCCTCATGCTTTTACCCCTGATGTCACTGTTAGTGATTCTGATACCCTGGGTATTTTATATACATTTATTAGATCTAGGGAAGGGAAGGGGAACATCAAAGTGGAGAGACAAAGGTAAAAGGCGAACCAATGCAACAGAAATACTTACAAGACAATATGCCGTAAACCAACTGTACAACTTGGGAGGCAGGGGAGGGAATTGAGGAGGGGAGAAAGTGGGAGAAAAATGAGGGAGGAGGTAACAAGTTTTATAAGAAATGTACTCACTGTCTTATGTATGGAACTGACAATGAATAAATTAATTATAAAAAGTTCTGTTTATTATGTGCTTTTGTCTAAACCACCTGAAAGCTATCTACCTTATTTAGTTGGTTTAGATACCTGTATATTGTGTGCCTATATATACATGTATGTATGTATACACACACAAATACATATATACACATACGTGTGTACCCAAATATAAACTGACAGTAACTTAATGCCTAATGAATGCTTCTCTCATTCTCAAAATGCTGAACCATTGTGTTTTTTGCTGTGGTATGTGGGGTGACTTGGTACCTACTTTGGTACCCATGGTCAGAAAACAAAAACAAAAACATGCTTTATAGCATAAGCTGATTAAGGTAAAGGAATACATGTATCCATATTTAAATCCCCAGAGCTTTGCACAATTCCTGGGAAATGGATGGTGTCAACTAATAGTTTCCAAACTAAAGAGAATGTGGTGATTGCATGATGAGGACATTGACGCTGATTTAAATGAGATGTTTGCTGCATAGTTGGTAGTGTTAGCACAGTGATAAAGGATGTGGCTTCTTTTATTTCCAGATGCACAATATGTACAAAATGAGGATCATAACAGTATCTATTCCTAGGGCTTAAGAGAGAAATAAGTGAAAAAATACCCACTAGTTTTCAGCATGCCATAAAAATGGGGTAATTTTATTTTTATGTTTTATACCATAGATGTGACAATTCTCAAGTCTGGTTATGGTAGGTAGAAATACAGTAAAAACAAACAACAACTCTGAAATATTATTAAGGTAGTCAGGGAAATCATTTATTTAAAATATTTTTAAATCAAACGTAGTTACAAATAAGGAAGCAGAGTTACTGTGCTTGGAATAAACATTCAAACAAGACGCTCTATATTACCAGATTCAGGAAGTTATAGTTATTGGAATTTACTTTCTGCCAAAAGTGACACACAGGCAAATCCCTCTGTTTCATGGCTTGAAATTGAAGACCAACCACATCTCTTATTTCTAATCACATTCATAATTACAAAAACACAGGCCTACACCTCTGTTGTAGAAGGGGTTGCCAGTATTTCCATTATCAGTTCTCATTTCCAGGGCTTAATGTGAGAAAGCATGTGCTCCAGGGAGACTGTTGGCATAGAGGATCTCAGCATGGAAGAGAACATGTTTTACAGAATTTGGCATCAACGTTACAAGGGTAAATACAAAGCAATAGAAAGGCAACAATCAAAAGTTGAGAAATCTCAGAGTGCTGGGATTAGAAATGTTACTCAAGTAAATTTCAAATATAACAAATAAATGAAAACACGATTCAGGGCATTTAAAAGAGAATACATACTAGGATTTAAAGAATTTCACCAAACATCTGCATGAGAGCGCAGAAACAATTTGATCTACCCATCTGTCTCCCACTGATAAAAACTGGCATAAATCTTACTTTAATATCGCTGCAAGATTGCTTCTGCTTCAACTCCAGCCAGATCGTTAACAAAAAAAGAAGGCCAACTTTGGAAATTGATTTCAACTGTTTTTTTTTTTAAATTCATTTATAAAAGAATGAGAAACAGCTGATATTATTTATCGCATTTATTTTACTTCTTTATGTTTTTTGTTGTTGTTTTGATGTGCCAGTATTGATGCTTCCACTCCAGAGTACTGCTTGGCTTCTTTGCTCAAGGTAAGTATTCTACTACTTGAGCCACACCTCCACTTCTGACTTTTTGCTGGTTTTTTTTTTTTTTTGGAGATAAGAGACTCTTAGATTTGTCTGTGTAGGCTGGCATCAAACTTCATTCTGAAGATTAGAGCCTCCTGAGTACCTAGGATTACAGGCTTCTGGTTCATATTATGCTTAAAAACCTTTTTAAAAAATTATGTATGCTAATTGTGCAATTAAGGCATTTTGTGTTGTGTTCTGTTCTATACATGGATACAGCATAAACTGATCATATTTCCCACCTTTTAACCTCATCTACCACCTTCAACCCTCACATGGTTCTTTTCCCCTTTCCTAAGATTTTCCAATTCCAACTCCAAATCCTATTGTGGCAGAAAATATGAGAGAATTTTCTTTTTTTTTAAGTTTTTATTATAAAACTGATGTACAGATAGGTTACAGTTTCATACATTAGGCATTGGATACATTTCTTGTACTGTTTGTTACCTTGTCCTTCATACCCCCCTCTCCCCTCCCCCTTACCCTTTCCCCCCTGAGGTGTTCAGTTCACTTACACCAAACAGTTTTGCAAGTATTGCTTTTGTAGTTGTTTCTCTTTTTTTTTTACCCTGTGTCTCTCCATTTAGTATTCCCTTTCAATTTCCTAGTTCTAATACCAGTATACACAGTTTCCAATATACTCAGATAAGATTACAGAGATAGTGTAGATACAATCACAAGAATGTGATACAAGAACATCATCAATAGTAGAAGCTACAGATACACATGGGATGTTGAAAGTAGTTACAACTGTGATATAACAATCATTTCCATAAAATCGAGTTCATTTCACTTAGCATCATCTTATGTGATCATAAGGGTAGATGCCCCTCCGTAGACAAATGGATCAAGAAAATGTGGTACATATACACAATGGAATTTTATGCCTCTATCAGAAAGAATGACATTGCCCCATTTGTAAGGAAATGGAAGGACTTGGAAAAAATTATACTAAGTGAAGTGAGCCAGACCCAAAGAAACATGGACTCTATGGTCTCCCTTATTGGGAATAATTAGCACAGGTTTAGGCAAGTCACAGCTGAGAGAGTTTTCTATTTCATTTGTTTAAAATGATAATCTGCAGATCCATCCATATTCCTAAAAACAATATAATTTTGTTCCTATTATGGCTGAGCAAAGTTTCAGTGTGTGTGTGTATTTGTAACACACACAGATGTGTATTTACCTACACTATAGATGACTTGATTCTTTTGTGCATGTGTATATATATATATATATGTGAGTGTATGTATATGTGTATATATACACACACACCTATGAACGATGAAGCTAGATATAGCTAGATTGCATTCTTACTTACTGTATTCAAAAGACTGCTGACTCCTCATTCTGATTTTCTTTTTGATGATCACCATTATAATTGGAATGCTATAGAATCTAATGCCTTTGTGTGTGTGTGTGATAGAGAGAGAGAGAGACAGAGAGAGACACAGAGAGAGAGTGAGAGAGTGTGTGTGTGTGGTGTGTGTGTGTGTGTGTGTGTGTCATGGGGCTTGAACTCTGGGCCTGGGCACTGTCCCAGAGCTCTTCAGCTTAAAGCTAGCACTCTACCATTTTGAGCCACAGTCAGTCTCACTTCCGTTTCTTTCTGGTGGTTAACTGAAGATAAGAATTCAAGCCTTTCCTGCCAGAGTTGGCTTTGAACAGTGATATTCAGACCTCAGTCTCCTGATTAGCTAGGATTACAAGTTATAAGCCACCAGCACCCAGCCAAAATGTCATTTTAAGTTGTATTTCCTTAATGTTAATGACTAAAGAGGTTCTTTTTTTTATAATCACATATTTATTGGCCTCTTGTATTTCTCATTTTGAAAGTGTTCACTTTATTTGTTCATTTATTGATTGGATTATTGGTTATATTGCTTACTAGATCTTTATATATCCTGAACATTAATGACTAATAGGCACATACTTTTTTGCCTATTCTATAGGTTGCCTCTCTATTCTGGTAATCTTTCCTTTGATTAGCAAATATTTTTTTAATTTTATGTTATCCCAACTGTTAATTCCTGCTACTATTTCCTGAGCTAGTGAGTCATATTCAAAATGTCACATTCTTTTTCATTATTCTCTAAACTTATTGACTCTTTTCTTATTCATTTAATTATCTTTTTATATTTATATATATTTTGTTGTTTTTGCCAATCCTGGAGACTGGACTCAGGAAGTCCTGAGAACAGTCCCTGGCTTCTTTTTGCTCAAGGCTACCACTCTACCTCTTGATCAACAGTGCCATTTTTGGCTTTTTCTGTTTATGTGTGCTCAGAATTGAACCCAGGGCTTTGTGCATGCTAGCTAAGTACTCTACCACTAAGCCACATTCCCAGCCCTATATTTATTTTTTTATTGTCAAAAGGAATTTACAGAGGGTTTCATTACATACAAAAGGCAGAGAGTACATTTCTTATCAAACATGTTACCTCCTCCTTCATTTTTCTCCCACCTTCTCCCCTTCCCGATTCCATCCCCACACTCCCCTGAGTTGTACAGTTGGTTTACAGCATATTGTCTTGTAAGTGTTGCTGTTGCATTGGTTCACCTTTTTCTCTTTGTTTCTCCATTTTGGTGTTCCCCTTCCCGAGTTCCAATAAACATACATACAATGCCCAGTGTGCCAAAGTCAGTTACAGTGACATCAGAGGTAAAAGCATGGGCAAGAAAGACAAGAGAAAAAGACATAATTTCATGGGGTACATTGGAAATAACAACAACAAAGATAAAACACTTATTTCAGAATTTTGTTGTTCATTTCCCTTAGGATCATCTTATGTGATCATAAGTGCATTGTTACTGAGCTACTGTGCTCCTCTGCTAGGACTATCCTACACTAGTACTAATTGTTTACAGTGAGGGAAACCATAGAGCCTATGTTTCTTTGGGTCTGGCTCACTCCACTTAGTATGATTTTTTTCCAAGTCCTTCCATTTCCTCACAAATGGGGCCAAGTCATTCCTTCTAATAGAAGCATAGAATTCCATTGTGTATATGTACCACATTTTCTATATCCATTCATCTACTGAGGGGCATCTAGGTTGGTTCCATATTTTAGCGATGGTAAATTATGCTGTGCTTTACCAGTTTCTCAAACTAAACGGTTTCCCCTGTGTTTTCATCTAATAAGTTCTGAGTTCCAGGATTGACGTGAAGGGTTTTGATCCATTTTTTAATTGGTTTTTGTTTAGATGAGAAATAGAGACCTAGTTTCCATTTCCTACATCTTTACATCTATCTAGTTTTCTAATATCATTGTTTCCCAGTGCAAAATGTAAGATGCAGATATAGTTGCACACAGAAACAGTTCTGTGACTGAAAAGAAATTTACCTTTGCTTTCACACTCAAGGAAAACCATTCTTAGTACAAGACATTAATCCTTTGGTGCATGGGCATTTTAACTGTTGTACATATCAACAAATTAATACTTGGAAATTTTAGTTGGATTGTAAATAGAAATATGTCTGTTTTTAATTGTTAATAAAGTAGTCTAAAAGGTTACTGCACTCCAATCTCTAGAATAGCTTATTATTGCATAAAATTTCTCCAGTACAGTTGAATAAAAATTTCCCTCAGGTCTACAGCATCAATTCAAAAGAGTATTCAGGACACAAGTACAATGCTCCAAGGATTCACTGTATACAGCCAAAAGTGTTCTTCATCATTTTAGCCCCATGCTTAGGATTGAAAATCTTTGGTGACAAGAACACACAAGTTAACTCCAATATCTATGCAACTAAAAATACCTGCATAGAAAAATAACACAATGAAAAAACAATGTATTTACACTGATATATTGTTTTCTTAAAATATAACAAGAATTTCATGGTAAGTGAAGTTAAGCAGGCTCAGAGAAACAAAGCAGTACATATTTTCTCTCATATGTGGAAGCTAGATCTATAATACAACTCTGCATGATAACATATCAAGGGATGCACTTACACACAAACTGGGTACTTTTAGTAGAGGAACCCAAAGGTGTAACTCCTCCAAACAACTTGAGTACTGTTTATCAAAATGAAAAGCAGGAAACTGAAATGTTTTCTTTGAGAGGATGTTGCAAGGAGAGACAAAGGAATGGAAGGAGGAAGGGCAAACAAATTCAGTCATTGTATTCAATGTGCACTGTGTAAAGAAATCCGCTATTTAACATGTGTATGAGATTTATTTCCATTTAACCACCAAAGAGTCTGGGAGGTAGTGTATCTTAAACAGTGGAGTGCAACCATAGAGTGGAAAAGTCAAGCAATAATATGAGTCCTTGAATTCTAGCTACAATCCAGTGTACACACACACACTCACACTGGCATGTGCACACACACACACACTGGAATACACACACAAACACACACAGGTACACACACAAATACAGAATACTCATTTACTATCTGAGACATACACTTCCCCATTTCCAGGAATGCATACATATATATGCTCATATATACTCCCATGTAGACATTTTCTACACTCTCTTTTCACTCACTCATGTTCATGTCTTTTGTAGCAACAGTCTCTGAATGATTACATGTTGGGATAGAAATCATCATGGATATCATCATCTCAAAATCAGGTTTCTCCTATGTGGGGATTTTCTATCACAGTGATCTATTTTGTTGCCATGCTCCTGAAGTTATGAGATCTAGTAACTGCATGTGTGCAAGCAGTCAGTCGAGCAATCCACAACTGTAGAGGATTAGCTTACAACCGTTGCCACTATTGGCAAAACAGCACGGAGCAGACAGTTCATTTTACAGAAACCTAATGGAGTGTATGGATCTGGCTGTTTAATACAAGCACTGTCAAGGCATCTATGCAAAAAGTCTCTGCTGTCACCAGTGACAAGCTGAGTGGAGTTATTTGTCACACTAGACTAGATAAGGCATCATTAGCATGGTGCATGGTCCTGCTATTGTACAGCTCCATGTAGCTGCCAGAGATGACATGATCATGGTTGTCACAGGCATATGACAATGGCATGTTTGCAAAAGACTTCTCATTATGCAATAAATATTAGACTTTAATATGCCACCCTTAGAACATCACAAATGGCAGAAGCATATGAAGGTTTGATAAAATCTCTAAGAACATGTACTTGCTAAACAATCGATATGTACGAATTTTAATTTACAGAGAGAAATTATGCACATATCAGTACATATTCCATACGTAACTCACACAAATAACCAAGCAATGACTGTGAGCCAATTTTCTCGTTGGTTAACTTCTGTTGCCCAAATAGAAAAGCTCCTGATTTTGTTATTATTAAGAACATACACACAGCCTTCTGCTGAAAATATTAAAAACTACCATGAATAAATTTTACATTTTTATAGTTCCCTTTATCGGAACACTGACAATATGCATCTTTTCTTAACTGATAAAAATAAATATCAACATACCACTTCAGAAAACCAATTAAATTTCTGGTATCAAGAAAGAACAATTTCTTTGGCTAAGCAGAAACCCACCATTTTTAGTTCATCTTAAAAATAAATTTTGTGTATATAATTTAGCACAGCACTAATTAAGTGACAATTTCCACTGAAATGTGGTTTTAGAAGAAGACAGTGAAAATAAAAACCTCTAAATACTTGGAAAATGATTTAAAGTAAAAACAAATGCACTTTATTCTAGCTTTCCTAATTCAAAATGCATGTCTAGACTCTCTAAAAATAAGTACTTGTAGTTAATTTCTACTTGAATTCCTTTCAAGTTTCTTTCACTTTATTAAGATTTTGTGCTTAATAATATTTACAAATGGCCACTCAGAAAATTAAAAAAGCAACATTTCTAGGATAAATTACAGGCTTTATTTACTCTGAGTTCAGTTTATTGTTTCATTCAACATATTAACTGAAAGCTAAGTGCTAAATATTGAGCTACTAGAGATTACTTTCAGGAATAAAGAAAATGAGACATGGAGCATTTGCCCATAAAACTTAAAGCTTGAGCGAAAGGTAATTAGCAAGGGCATTTAGCTCACATCTATCAACTCAAACTTGTTTCAGTGTTTTCCAGGCTCGTTTTATTTCCCAAATCATCTAGATTTCTGGTGAAGACACATAGCCCTATACCATGTTCCATTCTTGGTCAGCTAAATCAAAGTTTCCAGCCTAAAATGGAGCCTAGTCCTGGAAAGGACCCAGACAGCCATATAATCTACATGATTCCTACTTGTGGGCAAAACTAGGAACTCGTGCATTCCATCACATTTCTACTCCAGGCCCTTCTTTGGGTTACTAGTCTGACAAAATATCCCAACAGAAGTGCCCAACAGCGCAAAATGTCAAATTTTCTCTCATTTGTTGAGGTTAGAGGTTAGATCTAAGTTATAAGCACCTATGAAAACATGGACAACTTTATGCTATAAAGCAAGCATGATATAAAGCAAGGAAAAATTCCAATGGTGTAACTCCATTGAAAGACTAACTTCCAATTTAACAAAATGAATACCAAAAAGTGGGGTCATGTGTTGGGGGAAAAGGGATAGGAGATCAAAGAAGGAAAAGGGAATGGAAAGAGGAAATGTGAGCAAATGCATTCATAATATATTCAATGTACAAATATGAAAATAGAACCAGGTAACTTTGATGGGGTGGGTGGAGTTGGGATAGATAGGAAAAAAGAATAAAAGAGGACACAATGATCAAAATGCATTGTATTCATTGACTGACATATTGAATTGAAACATCTTTGTTCAACTAGTTAACAAAAAAAGAACAAGAAGGGAAAACATGGGAACTGTGTGGTAATATATGTTACATTCCTCATGATATATGAAGAACAGACTACAAATGAATGTCAGAGAGAAGTTGCCAAAAAAAAAAGAAAAGACTCAAAATCCTTCTGTGGTCAAAGGCAATAGGACTTTCATATCCTCCCAACTCTAATGAAATAATTTGTATTTTCCTGTTAAGAAAAGAAGTATTGGAAGAGATAAAAAAAATCTGCTAGAAGATCAATCAGGGCAAGTAATGCAGACCTCATTTACACAGGCTACACAGGCATACCATGCTTTATCCATTTTCCCAGGATTGTTGGCATATACTCTTATGGATTAAAGTTTTAGAAAATAAGTTTTAATATTGGCCATAGTTATGCTAATGCAACCTCTATAATAGATAAAACTGGATAAAGATGTTTTCCTTTTAAACTATACTCCAAGGCTGCTGATTCAATAAAGAAGAAAATCCTCAGTAAATCTTAATAGTTATTTGCAATCTAAAATAAGTAAACCACTTAAACTCCTATATCCATATTTTGAAAGCAAGTAAATATCACAGAATAATCAAGAAATCAGTAAACTACTTCATAAACTATGATAGAAACTACTATTTAACATGCTATACCTCTCAGAACTATGGGCTTCTGGTGGCAATTTTCATATTGTCTTATTTCAACTAATTCTGAGTCACCATTTAATATGCTAACATGTTGCCCTAATGGCTACCTGACAATAACCAGAAATGTGCCCCATGTAGATATAGAAACACATGCTAGGTAAGAGTGTAGAGCTGGTGCACAGGCAAAAAGCAATCAATAAATCAATCACTATATGCACATGGACAAGTAAAGGCCAAATATCAAGGATTTCTGAATTGTGATTTTGAGTGATATTATTAGAGAATGTAACAATCTAAGAAAAGTCTGCGGTCACTATTATTATCTCTAAGAAGTAGTGAGCATTAGTTATCATATAGAAAAATGGCCTCTTCACTTTTATTTTCAGGAAAATTGTGCCACCATGCTGGCTACAAGTGTGGGCTTAGAAATCATACTGTTTGGCTCTACCATTTAATCACTTCAATTTAATCTCAGGCAAATACACAAGATCATTACCATACCTCTATTTTTGCATCTGTAGAACACACAGTAACAGCACTAGCTTACTCAGAAGTGAAAATGGAATTACTTAAACTCATAAAGCAGGTAGGGCATGTTTCTCACATGCATACACCCCAAAGAAATGTTTTCTAGGAGTTACAGTGATACATTTTTTAAAACTCTCTCCCTAAGCCAGATTTATACAGCTGTGGATTAAAAAATTTATAGTTACCAGTGAGAATAAATTATTTAGCAATTCACATTTAACACAATTCCATAGAAAAAATGATTTTTAAAAGTTTAGTGGCATCTGTGGGTTGAAAATTTAAAATGTCCAACTCTTTGATCAACAAAATGACACCATGATGGAAGATTATACCACAATTTGATCTTGTTTTTACTGATCAAATAAAAATTCTAGGTACATAAAATACCTCCTATTCAGTGTCCTTATGAGAAAACACCTTACTGTGTACATGATCTCTTATATTTTTGCTGTTAATACATAAATAAGTATAAATGTAGACAATCGTTGCCTCTTGGTCACATTAAATTTGCTGTCTATGATGATAATTGTCCATGTCTGACGCAGGAGATAGTAAAAATTTGTTTTGTGAGGATTTATACTTTTTACCAAAGTTTTTCATTACATAAAATCACTTAACACAAAACTAGAAACTCACAAGTGTCAAAGACTGAAGTTTGGGGAAGAGACAAATGGACATGGGTTGTATTATTAGGAGTCTTTAGATAGCATCCAAAAGATGCATTGGCTGCTACATGAGCAGGTGAATTTTGTTCTTCTGTCTTGGTCCATTTAACTCATGCCAGTATCAGGTGCCCTTGTAGCAAGTTTTCATTTCCATGTTGCATCCATCAGATCCTATCAACTCCCACTGACACATTTTCCCTTACTGAAGTCAATAGTAGAGCCCTCTGAACTCATTACACTGTGTTAGATGGTTATACTGACAGCTCACACTGACACATGAGTGTAGAATCAAGACTTGCTAGATCTTTCATACTCTACTGTGATTTATTTGTCATAGACTGTCCTTACCTATTTGTCCAGCCAACCCACATACAATTCCCTATTTGAACTCTTCCCTTTTACAGGACTTAGGAAACACAGACAAAAATCTGGGGGAAAAAACAGAAGACCACTTGGAAGGCTCATGGAGAGCCTTGTCTACCAAAATTAAGGAATAAAATGATTATTGAATATCTTTCAGTTGCTCTATCTCCAGAGTATCAGCCAAAGTCCTTAGTTTATCAATCTCCTTCAAAGCTTTGAGATAATTCAAATTACCTGCTGACTCAGGTAGTCTGTACTTGATGAGTTGTTTTTTCTTGTGTTCTCCTTACAATCAATGAGCAATGCTCAGATTGTATTAGGAAATGCGAGAATATTTGCCTCTCTGGATTTGGGATCTTCAGCAACTGTGCAAAATACATGACACTAATGATGACCTGATTTATTTTTTAATGTTTTTCTTTCCTTTCACTTCAATAGCTACAGTTAGACTTTACTGCCTTTACTGACTGTTTCCTGTCTCATAGTGCCAAATACCCATGCATCATCTGAATTAATGCAGACACTAACAAGCAAAACACTAAGACCTTGGAGTGGTGAGCACTGACTGTACTTATTTTATTGATAAAGACATTTGAGTTTTGGAAGGTTCTATAAGTTGTACAAGGATGCTGTGATATTAAAACTGAAACCTACATGAAGCTTAGGAACTCACCCCAATTTCTGAAAGGAGCCTCATCACTGTGCTATTTATTACATATTTGTAGTGTCTGTTTTGCTAACATTCAGTCAGCAACAATTCCAATGTTTATTTAATATCAATAAAATAATCAGAATAAAAAAAGCCAAACTTCTCCTTCCTACATGAATTTAAAATACTTTGGTGTTTGAATTCACAATGGTACTGTAAGTCAAGGGAAAATCATTAGATAGCATGCTTTTAAATGGACATTTTAGATGGTAAATGTTACTTTTTGTAGATTTCACATTTAAAAAGACAATTTATAACTTTGTACTTGGCCAATAAACAGTAATAACCACATTGATAAATCCTATTACTGGGTTTAATTTGAAGAGAGGAAATAAACAGGTTGAAAATTCATCTGTATGCCCATTTTTACTTCATAATATTCATAATAGCCAACATATGGAATTAACCTAAGTATCAATGGGATAATGTATAAAGAAAATATTAGAGGTAGATTATAAAAGATAGATATAAATGATTATAATGAAGATAGATGATATATCAAGACAGGATAGATAGATAGATAGATAGATAGATAGATAGATAGATAGATAGATAGATGAAGAGGATATTATTAAGCCATGAAAAGAGTAAAATCCTGTCATTTGCTACCAGAATAAGCCTATAAAGTATTTTTGAGTGTATCTAAGCACAGAAAGAAATATATCGTATTTTCCTCTTCTATATGAAATTAAAAAAAATTATCCCATAGAAATACATAGAACAATAGTTAGGAGAAGTGGGAAGATGATGGAGAAAGAGAACATTACAGTCAAGAGAAGGAAAATTTGAGTATTCCATATAGTTTCCAGCTTTTTGCTTGTTAAGTGGAGGTAGCAGTCTTTCTGGTTTATCTTCCAAAACTGGCTTCATACCTTGATCTTCAGATCTCAGAATCTTAGGTAGCTGAAATTATAGCCATGATCCACATACACCTCAAAGTGTAAAATTCAATGTCTGCTGGTGCTGAGTCACCCCATGTATGGTATTGTTTGCTATAGTAGCCCAAATGGAGAAAGACCCAACAAGAGACTGGCATTATCTCCACCTTTATTTCATACTTCTTTTGGGAATCACTTTCAAGATACTTATGAATTATTCCTCTCCCCAACCCTGGGATTTTCATGAATTCCTGTCACCAAGAACCAACTCTTTATCTTACATCCCCCAACTGATTATTATGTAATTATTAAATTTTATTAGGCTTTTATAATTATTGAAATTTAATTGATTTAATCTGATTGCAATTATTTAGTGACTAGTTCTACAAGTTGATGTAATAAACTATTGCAATTATGTGAGTGATTTGTATCAAGTATTTTATATTTACTAAAAAGATGGAATTTTTTTTCTTCTTGCCTTGTTTTGTGAAAACAAAAGGAGCAATTCCTAGAATGTTCCAAATGGAAGGTGGATGCCAATGTAAATGAAAAGATTTAGATTTCATTTTAATTGCTAAGGAAAAGGAGATTACGGAGACTAGCAGAAATCAGTTTTGCTTAAATTAAGTATAAAGTTCTTAGGTTGTATTATCAATGGAGACAATCTTGCTGCACAATCCATTTAGATTGACAGTTCAGTCTTCCACATTACAAGCCCTATTCGTAAGGAAACAGTAGCACTTGGAAAAAATTATACTACTTGAAGTCAACCAGACCCAAAGAAACTTGGACTCTATGGTTTCCCTCATAGGGAATATTTAGTACATGTTTGGGCTAGTCATAGTAGAAGCTCACAATACCCCAATAGCTATGCTCTTTTGAACACATAAGATAGTGCTAAGTGAAATGAACTCCACATTATGGAAACAAGTGTTATATCATTGTTGTAATTATTTTCAACATGCCATGTGAAAACGTAGCTTTTTTTCCCCTCTTGTATTCCCTTCCTGTGACTTTATCCCTGTTATCACTGTATCTGATCTTAGTACCCTGGATACTGTATATATGTGTATTAGAACTAGGGAAGGGAAAGGAAATACCAAAATCGAGAGACAACGGCTAAAAAGCCAAACAATTCCAAAAGCAATACTTACAAAACCATTTGGTGTAAACCAACTGTACTACTCATGAAGGGAGGGAGGGAAAAGGGGGAGGAGGGCAGTGGGGTTATACTACCATCGCAGAAGTGTTTGGTAGAGAACTTTTTACACTCTATTTTGTTAAAGAGGTTGATTAGGTGTGGGAGGAGGTAACAAGTTGAACAAGAAATGTACTCAACTGCCTTACATATGAAACGGTAACCCCTCTGTATTTCACTTTGACAATAAAGGGGAAAAAAACCTAAGAAAGAAACTAAAAAAAATATTTCCATTCAATTAAGTTTAATAGTAATCAAGCACTCACTGGTTCACAGGAGGATAACCATTTGTGTTCTGACTGATAACAGCTTCAGTTCTCTTTAGTCTAAAATCACAATAGCGGCTTTAGTAGGGTGAAAATACCACTCTAGTAGCTCTGGACGGAATGTACTATCAGTATCCCCAGTATTGATTAGTGTCACATACTCAAAAACTTTCCAATCAAATGCAAGAATTAAAAATGAGAACATAGGAACAAAGCTTCGGTTTAGGTATTGTGTGAAAAGGGGATATTTGGTCTTCACTGGAAACCTTATATCTACAAAGCCCCAGATTATTAAGCAATACTGCTTGGGAAGTAAAGACTTTGGCAAAGATATGAAAGTTTTATCATCTTATTTTATTTTATTGCTTATTATCCAGCCTTTTAAGTAAAATAAATGGTTTCATGGTTTGAAAATCAAAGAATAAAAAGAAATATAAAGGAAAGGGTCGGTTCCTTGTGCCAGCACCTCTGTGTTTGCCACTGCATCATTTTATTAGATTTCCACCTATATTCTCCTTTTATGTACAAACAAGTACAAATGTTTATTCTTTCTTTCATTATAAACAAAGTTAACCTATTAGTGACCGTATACATTCCTTGGGTTTTTCTTTTAGCAATAAATGGCCATAATATTTTTTTGTATTAATAAGTAGCATAATTGGTTTGTTTTAAGGAGTATGATATCTCTTTTCATGGATACATTTATCTTACAATTAATTTGCTCAGGGTCTATTTCTAGGTATTTTGTTTCTTTCAAGTCATTTTGTCATTACAATTAATGTTGAAGCTTATATATTTATTGCAGATTAAATATTAGCAATAAGATAAGTTTCTAGACATAGGATTGTTGAGTCATAGTACATTGAAGTTTCGTAGATACATCTAAATTGCCACTCTGTGGCAGTACCCATATATATTATTTTATACATAAGTATGCCTGTTTCTCACAGTCAGACCATTTAGTTGTGTTGTCAAACTTTGTATTTCTGTCAGTCAGCGGGTATCAAAATAATACATTGTTACAGCTTTCAATTGCATTTTTCTAAGGTTGAATATTTTTAAAATGTTACCCTTTATGACAGGAAAATCTCTCGCACGCAAAGATATAGATGATGCTTTTCTGAGTAAAATTCCAAAAGTTCAGAAAATAATAAGGATTTTAAAATGGGATTACATCAAATTATAAACCTTATGCCCAGTGCAGTATACAGTCATAATAATAACTAATAATAACAACAGCAATGATAACAAGCCATTCAGATTAGGAGAAAATATTTGCCAATTTTCATTAGATAACTAAATAGAATGAATATCCAGAATTTATAAAAAAAAGTTCCAAAAATTCAACCCCCAGAGAACAAATAATCCAGTTACCCAATGGGCAAATAAGCAGTTAGCAAAAAAAGCACAAATGGTTAGTAAATATATGAAGAAATGTCTAGCATCTATAGATTTAAAACAGTACAAATCAAAACATTGCAGAGATTCCATTTCATCCTAGAATGGACATCATCAAGAAAATAAGCAACTGTTATTGCCAAGGATATGTTTTGGTAAAAAATTTAAATTTGTACACCCTCCATGGAAAAAGTACAAAAGTTCCCAAAGAACCTAAACCTAAATAAGGGTGGCCAATAGACACATGAAGCAAAATGCTCAGCATCTCTGGCCATAAAAGAAATGCAAATCAATACAACATTGAGATTCCACCTTACCCCAGTTAGAATGGCCATTATCAAGAAATCTAATAACAACAGATGCTGGTGAGGAAGTGGCCAAAAGGGAATGTTACAATACTATTAGTGGGAGTGTAAACTTGTTCAACCACTCTGGAAAGCAATATGGTTGCTCTTCAAAAAACTAAACATGGAGCTCCCCACTTCTGAGTATTTACCCAAATGATCACAAACGAGTCCACCCTAAAGCTACCAACACACCATGTTCATTGCAGCACTATTTACCATATCTAAGCTATGTAACTAACCCAGATGACCCTCTGTAGATGAAGAAAATGTGATATACACACACACACACACACACACGCACACACAGACACACACAAAATGAAATTCTATGCTTCCATCAGAAAGAATGGCATTGCCCCAATCATAAGGAAATGAAAGGACTTGAAGTCATATTAAATGAAGTAAGTCAGACCCAAAGAAACATAGAGTCCATGGTTTCCATTAGTAATAATTAATATGTGTCTAAAATAGTCCTAGCAGAATCACAATACCTCAATAGTTATGTACATATGTTCATATATGATTATAAGTGTAATGAACTCCAACATTTGGAAACAGGATTTTTTTCATTGTTGTTATTTTTAATGTACTCTGTCAAATTATTTTATCTTTTGATTTTCATTCTTGTGGTTTAACCTCTGTTCTCACTGTATTTGATCTTGGTACCCTGGACATTGTATATATGTTTATCTGAATTAGAGAAGGGAAGGGGGAACATCAAAATGGACAAAGACAAAAGGACAAGCAATGTAATAGTAAAACTCACAAGACAATGTATTGTAAACTAAAATTTGGGTGGAGAAGTGGGAGAAAAATGAAGAGGGGGAACAAGTTTGACAAGAAATGTACTTACTACATTACATGTGTAACTGTAACCCTACTCTGTACATCACTTGGACAAAAAATAAAATTTAAAAAGAATAACCTAAACAGTATATGGTTCTACAAGTCAACACTGCTGTTTGTTTGTTTATTATGTTGTTGTTGTTCCAGTCCTGGGGCTTGCTCTCAGGGACTGGGTCCTGTCTTGAGGTTGTATGTTCAAAACCAGCACTCTATCAATTTGAGCCACATCACCATTTCCTGCTTTTTAGTGATTAATTGGAGATAAGAGTACCAGTGGCTTTCTTACCTCGCTGACTTTGAACCATGGTCCTCAGATTGTAGCCTCTTGGGTATCTTGTTAAAGACTGTGTCTTCCCAGTTCTTGATCTAATATTCTGGTTTTCTATTTAGAGTTCATTTTTCTGTCTGTATTGTGATCTTGAATATTTTCCACGTGTAGGACACCCTTGAGGGTTTTCTGTAATGCTGGTTTGGTGAAAATATATTGTTTCAGCTTTTCCTTACTGTGGAAGACTTTTATTTGACCTTCGGTTATGAATGAGAGCTTAGCTGGGTACAGTATTTTTGGTTGATAGTTTTCTTTAGGGTGTGGCATACCTCATTCCAGGCTCTCCTTGCTCTCATGGTCTCTGCTGAGAAGACTGGGGATATTCTGACTGCTTTTCCTTTATATATGATTATTTTCTTCTCATTAGCAGCTTTAAGGATTCATTCCTTGGTCTCTGTTGATCCTGTTTTGATCACAATGTGTCGGTGGGATGTCCTATTCTGGTATGGTCACTTTGGGGTTCTAAATCCTTCTTGTATCTGGATAGGCCTATCCTTCTGGATATTTGGGAAGTTCTCTGCTGTTATTCTGTCGAACATGTTGCCTATTCCATTAACTTGTTTCTCTAGGTTTTCCTCAATACCTATTAGCCTTAATTTGGGCTTTCTAATAGTATCTTGGAGCTCCTGAATTGAACTGTTTTGCTGAATAGATTGGTTACATACTACATATATATGTTGTTGTTGTTCTTGTTGTTCTTTCTCCCTAGATTCTAGGGATTCTTCAGTTCCTGAGATTTGATCTTTTGCTTCACCTAGTCTGCTCTGTAGGCTAGCTACTTGATATTGAATCTCCCTTCCTTCTGACTTGTCTTTCTTGATGGCTTCCATGTTTTTACTATAATTTTCTCTGGGGTCCTGTATGACTTCTTTACTTCATTAATTTGGCTCTGAGTGCTGTCTCTCAAATCTTTTAGCTGGGTAGCTATCTTCTCATTGGACTCTTGAAGTTCATTTATCTTTCTATTTCTGGAGGCCATGAAATCCTCTATTAATTTAACAGCGGATTGACGTATTAATCGTTGGTTGGCCTCCTCATGTTCTAGAATAGTTGTCTGAAGGGATTCAAACTTTTATTTAACATTTTTATCAATAGAGTTTATAGAACACTTTGATGGTTCTCTTCTAGGTCGTTCACTGCTCTGCTTCCCGCTTATTTGAAGTGGGAGATGATACTCCCTGGCTTGCCATCTTTCTTGTCATTCTTCTGCCCATTTGGATTGGTAATGCCAATCTACAAGCACCTGAGAGCATCATTTAAGACCCAAATCAGACCCTACCAAGCACTGCTGTATAAATCTTAGAAGTTCACAGTTATAAACAGATACCTTCCCTCTCTTTTTTGTATATAAAATCAGATTTGGTGTCCCCAAAGAATACAATTTTAATATAACAACAAAACCTGAGCCCTGTATTCAGTAGTTACTTATAAACATTATAACCCTAGGAGCAATTTTTTTTCTTACATTTAGTTCTTTTTGGACTGGTGGGATTCCTCTATGAACCCCTTGGACTCACTCAGATTGAGGGGATACTCCCTCTATCCAATTACCAGAGGGCAATGCAGTCTGGAGTTCCTGGAAATAAGTTTAGGAGAGTAAGTTAGGGGTAGTGAAGAGAATGGAGTAAAATGAATAGGGGATGATGATTTTGGTTTAGTTTCAGTGAAGTGGAAAGGTGAAGAGTAAAATCAGTAGAAAGAACAAGGTTAAAATGATAAACAATGGAAAGTCAACAGACAAGAGTGAAGGTGTTAGTCAAAGGAAACTACTTTTAAAGAAAGAGAATGTGAAAAGAGAAACAAATAAAAATACAGGAAAGCAAACACACAAAACAAAAAAAAAATTTATAACCCCCCTAAAAAAAAATCCAAAAGAAAGAAAGAAAACAAAACAAAACAAAACAAAAAAAAACACCAAGTGACAACTCAAAAATGAAAAATAAAAAAGTTAGGGCTGGGAATATGGCCTAGTGACAAGAGTGCTCACCTCGTTTACATGAAGCCCTGGGTTTGGAGCACCACATATGTAGAAAATGGCCAGAAGTGGAGCTGTGGCTCAAGTGGCAGGTTGCTAGCCTTGGGCAAAAAAAGAAACCAGGGACAGCACTCAGGCCCTCAGTTTAAGGCCCAGGACTGGCAAAAATAAATAACTAAATAAATAATAAATAAAAAAGTTTAAAAAATGCTTGAAAAATGGAGTCTTCCTTGTTTGGGTGAGCCCTTTCCAGTCTCTGGTTTCCTTGCAATGGTCTACAGTCTATATTCCTGCTGCTTGGCTGGTTTGATTTGCTTTCAGTTCACAGTTCGCAGAGTTCTGCTCTGACCCTCCTCCCCTGTTAGTTCAATCCTGGGGCTCTGTGGTTTACATAGGTTGCAGGGAGGTCTTGGTTGTCCTCTGTAGTTGGGGGATGCTGAACAGTCTCAGGAACCATGGCTCCTCCTGTCTTCTCTGAGGCCACTGCCTTTAATGCCTGGCTCTGACTAAGCCTTGAACTCAGCACAGCCGGACACCTTGGGCTTGGTTTACTTGGCTGAGAACTGCTTGTCCCCAGGAAGTTCCTCCCTCCTGGGCATGGTGATCTTCTCCTGGGTGGAGCTAGCTGTAAAATTCAGCTCAGTTTGCTGCTAGGAATTGGGCATCTATTGGGCATTTATCTGTCTCAGGATCCGTTACTCTTCCATCTGATTGTCCTGTGCTGCCAGTAGCTGCTCGCCACTTTAGGTTGTAGTTTAGAAATTCAGGCTGTTCAGAAGTCAGCACCCACAGAGTTGGCAGGCAGGGCCGGGTAGGACAGGGCAGGACACCTCTGGCTGAGTTTACCTGAGTCTGTGAGCCATGGGGAGGGAGAGATCCTCCCACATATGTGGATGATCATTTTCCTGGGTGGAGCTGGCTCTCACTGTTCAATTACTCTTGCCCAATTCAAAGATGGCCCCTTCATTCTCGCATTTCCTGGCCTGCTTTATTTGCAGTCTTCTCTGACTGGGTCTATGCCAGAGTCAAAGATGGCGCCTTGCTCTCACGGTGGGAGAAGGACTAGCTTCCAGAAGCTGCTCTGTGGGCATGAGTGAGAATGACTTTTGTGGGGTACTCATGCTTTCTCTGCAGTTTCAGCCTGTCTGTGCTCAGCCTGCCATCCACGTCTGCTGCCATCTGGAGGATTTATCCCTGGTCACCACTGTGTGTTTTAGGTGTGTGAAGTGGCCTGGCAGCAAGACGCAGCCCAGAGCTCAAATCTGTATTTTCAGGCCAGCAAAGTTGATTTTTCCTACTTGGCCAGAATCCCTATACTGTTATAACTTACTTGGGCTGTCTTTATAGGAGTAAAAGTTTCTCTGAAGTGGTAAAACTGGGATCTCGGAGGGAACTTAGCTAGGGCTCAGCTGCTTCTCCACAGTCTTCTGCCATGCCCTCTTGAACAATCTGAGGTATGTCTTCTTTTTAAAAAATTTCATTTAATTATAAAGGTGATGTACAGAGGAGTTACATTTACATAAGTAAGGTAATGAGTACATTTTTTGTTGAACATTGTTACCCCTCCCTCATTTTCTCCCACTTTCCCTCACCCTCTAATTCCTCCCTGAGGTCTGTCTTCTGAAGTGTGTCTGAATTCCGTTTTGGAAAAATCTGAAAGCTAAAACCTTACATTGCAAAATATGTTCTTATCCTAAAGCAGTTCCTCTTTCTCTTAACAAGAGCCTGGCCTCCAAAACAAACAGGAACTTTTAAGCAACACATTTTAATAGAAGACATTTTTTCCCACTATAGATGGTACTTATATTATAGTACTTTAATAAGGAGTAGTAGGTTAAAATTAGTACTGCTAGTGAGATCTACCAAATTTTTATACATTTGCCCATTCTTTGTCCAGGGCATGTGATAGGATTGTACTTTTTATCTTCTGTGGTTTAGTGTTGTATTGGTAGTTCTAGTCAATGAGTTGATTCATGCCTGTCATCTTCTGGCTTGGAGCCTTGAAAGATTATGCAAACTTCTGCTTTCTTTGGGACTGTAATAGGCAATGCTCCAAATTGCAGACATTCCACTTGTCCTTTAAATAACTATTATCTGATTGTGTGAAAGTGGGGAGTGTTTATCAAGTGTTGTTTATCAAGCATAAGTCTATTTGGGCTGAGACAGAATTAAAGATAGTAAACAGTATAATCAATAGTATTGGAATGTCTTAGAAGTAGGAAACTAGAGGAAGAAAGATGAATGTGTTGTATAAAAGATTATCCATAGGATTTGTAGAGATTATCATTTGTGACCTTAAGAAATCCTGAATATTTTGGTGTAATAATAGGGAAAGGATGTATATGAGTAGAATATAGAATAATGTGAGATAAGAAAGTATATACCTGGCATTGAAATCAATTGTATAAAAGAGTAGACTAATTGACTATGGAATATTTGATATTATAAAATATAAACATATTTCATTATATGTCAATAAAGCTGTGCATACTGTATTTTTGCAAAGAGGAATTAATACAATGTAACTAAAAAACAAAGAAAAATAGTCTGAAAATGTGGTTTAGCAGTAGATTGCTTGCTTAGCATGCATGAAGCCCTGGGTTCGATTCCCTGAGTTCGATAAGCAAAAAAAAGCCAGAATTGGCACTGTGGTTCAAGTGGTAGAGTGCTAACCTTGAGCAATAAAAAGCCAGGGACAGTGCTTAGGCCCTGAGTTCAAGCCCCAGGACTTGCAAAAAAAAAAAAAAAAAAAAAAAAGAAAGAAAGAAAAGAAAAGAAAAGGAAGAAATGTATGATTTATTGATTAGTACATGGACCTATGGTATTTATAATAGGCAGAGTATCTCTGGAAATGAAGTCTTTTCATTGGATAGCCTACACTATATTTGTTCCATATTTCCCTTGATATGTTGACCTTTAATTTTTTGACCTTTAATTTTTGTGTCTAGACTTATTGGATTACTTTTCAAAGTATTTGAAGTTTTTCAAATTTGATATTTTAAAAGTTGAATCAGGAAATGGCTAGGTTTTATTTATCTGAAAGAGCAGGTGTAATTCAATCCACAAGATAGTCACATTGTGCTTTAGAGTATACTGGGAAAACAAGAAAAGCCATAGGTGTATCTTTTTGATTGCCAGCTGTAAATGAAATGTAATTACTTAGTACCAAGTACTAAAAAGCAAGCAGCTGAGCCCCAAATTATAATAAAACCCAACATAAATGTGTAATAAACACTGTTAATTTTTACATTTTTTATTCTGAATCATATATAACATGTCAAGCTGCACTTATGTGAAGCTTTAAACATGCTATTTCATGAATATTTTTTCCACTAACTTCTTTAAATTTCATGTGGTCATTAAAGTGTTATGTCATTCTTATTTTATAGTATATGTAAAGTCTTAATAAAGATTTTGGCAGTCAACTACACTTGTAAGAAAATAAACAATGTATTTTACATAAGGAAGAATATAACATGGGATGGTTTAATTTGGTTCAACAATTAAATATATCATGACAGTTGTCAAAATATCTATTGTAGAATTGTATTCATACAGATTCTACTTAAGATTAAGCATTTACAGTTAGTGTTTTATTGCCACAAACACTACAGTCAACTCCGTAGGGTCAAATCTACAGGCATTTAATTTCAGCAATTGCTATAATAGACGCATCATGATAATGTCACAGGCTCTCGATGCACATAGAGGTTGAATGCTATTATGGCTCTTATTTTCCTCTCTTTTACACCTGTGTCTGTAATCTACACATTGCTTGGGAAAAGAAGTCTACATCTCTTTTTGTTTGAATATCTGGAACTTAGTTTCAGAAGCTGGAATGAAGATAGTAAGAGAAAAAATAAGGGAAAACTAGAGAGGGATAATTGATCGAGTGTTTCAGATCTTTAAGCACAGGAAATTCACTGAAGGATTACATGTACTTCTGAGCCCCGACTTCAAAATTAATGAACAGCAAAATGTTTTATATTTCCCACAGGAAACCTTCCAGTCAGTTACTCTGTCACACCATTTTGTTCCTTGATTTGTTATCATTATTGCAGAAGAGCATATTTTTAATAGGTGATTGTCTTTTAACAGAGAAGTTAACAAGCATAATTCCCATCAGCAGGGTACTTACAGGCTAAAACACAGTCATATTCTTAGGAGAAACAGAGATGGAGAAACAGAAACTGGTGAAAGGGTGGAAGAACTAGACCCATGTGTATTTGCGGGGGAAAAAGTTTCCAGAAGGAATCAGAAAAAAACAAACTTGTTTTAATAAAAAATGTATGAGCAATTGAAATAAAAGCAACACACACATATGCATGTCTCAGAGTTCATTTCAGTATGTGTGTGTGTGTGTGTGTGTGTACAAACATAAAGAACCATGTAGGCATTGTGCCTTTGTGTTTCTCTACTATGAGTATCATCTTTTGGTCTCACTGTGTGTTAGTGTCTAGAATCTTGTATAATTGGGGCTGGGGATATGGCCTAGTGGCAAGAGTGCTTGCCTTGTATACATGAGGCCCTGGGTTCAATTCCCCAGCACCACATATACAGAAAACAGCCAGAAGTGGCGCTGTGGCTCAAGTGGCAGAGTGCTAGCCTTGAGCAAAAAAAAGAAGCTGGTGACAGTGCTCAGGCCTTGAGACCAAGCCCCAGGACTGGCCAAAAAAAAAAAAAAAAAAAAAGAATCTTGTATAATTTTTCATATCCCAATGTATTTTAGGTATTATTTCCTCATATCAGAGAGAAACTGCACCATTTGTCTCTCTGAACTTGACTTACCTGACTTAACATGATTCATTCTAGTTCCTGCAATTTCCCCATAAATGGTAAAATCTTATTCTTTCTAATGGCTGTGTAAAATTCCAAATTATTTGGATTCTACTCATCTGTTTGGAATATCTGGTCTGTTTCTGTACCTTGACTATTGTGAATAGTGCAGCAATGAACATGTGTAGGTGTCTTTATCATATACCGTCTCATGATGTAGATGTCCAGAAGTGATTTGGCTGGATCCTAGGGAAGCTCTATATTTAGTTTTTTGAGCAACCTCCAGACTGCTTTCTAGAGTGGTTGTACTAGTTTATATTCACACCAACAGTGCAATAGGGTTCCTTTTCCCCACCATTCCTGCCAATATTTGTTGTTCAAATTCACAATGTTGGTCAATCTAACCAGAATGAAGTAGAATTTCAGAGTTCTTTTAATTTGCATTTTCTTTATGGCCAGGGATGATGAGCATTTCCTCTTGTGTTTCTTTGCCAGTCTTACTTCTTCTGAGAACTCTCCCCTAATCTCCCTTATCCAGTTAGTGATTGGTTTACTAAGTTTGGTAGGGGCTTAGTTTCTTGAGATCCTTGTAAATATTGAATATTAGGACTTTGTCTGATGCATTGCTGGTAAAAATCTTTTTCCCAACTGGTTGGCTGTCTTTCTAATTTAGTAGCCATGTCCTTAGCTGTGCAGAAACTTTTTATTTTGATGTATTCCCACTTGTCAAGTCTCTCATCTGTTGTGCCCTTGTGACTTTTTTCATGTTCAAGTGTTTCTCCAACTCTCACTTGCAGGAATTTCAAAGTTTCAGGTCTGATGTTGAGAACTTTGATCTACTTTCAATTGATATTAGTGCATGGTGACAAGCAGGGATAGACATTTAATTTTCTGCATATGGATGTCCAGTTTCCAAACACCAAGTATTGAAGAGATTATTTTTATTTTTATTATTTTTATTATTATTATTATTTACTACTGCATGCCTTTGGCTTCTTTATCAAATATCAGATAACTGTAGCTTATTTTTTTCTGGGCTTCTAATCTATTCCATTGTTCTTTGGATCTATTTTTATGCCAATACCAACCTGTTATTGTTATAGCAGATCTGTAGTAGAGCTTTAGGTCTGGTATTGTGCTTATTGTTAATGTTTTCCATTATTTCTTCTTAAATGATATAGTTTTAAATGATACTGTGAATTTTTAAGATGAAGAGTATACAGTGTGGATTGATCAAATTAGAGTAATTAGCACATTCATTACCTCAGATATCATTTCTCATTGGTGAGAACATGCAACATCCTCTCTTAAACATACTCTCTTAACATACTCTCTTAAAAAGAGTAATAAATTACTGTTAATTGTAGCCTGCAATGGGAATGGAGGTATGGCTCAAATGATTGAGATCAGCCATGATAGAGGAGTACCAGGAGAGCCCATGACCAAGGCAAGCACAGATTCACTGATTGGACAGGGGTTGCACTCAGTGTCATTGCTTCTGGGTCTTCACATGGTATGTTTTTCACAGGCCAGAGAGCTCCCTGATCTCTTTCATAAGGGCGCACATCAAATATAGAAGAACAGACCCACTCCTATTACTTTGAGGGAGTGAAGTTTCAATGGATTATTTTGAGGGGATGTCAAAGCATTCAGATACAAATCTCTCCCAACTGTGATCCATCAATCCCTCTGATTTCTAAAATGGGAGGAAATACAGTCAATAAACATGCAAACCAAAAAGTAGGAGAAAATAAGGAGCATAATAATTTGTCATGTTTATTGTATATGAAGATTTTACTTTTTATACTTCTAGCTAAACAATTCAGTCAATATAATACATATGTTAACATTATAATTTGTTGTGTTTTCATTAAAATACTTCCAAAGTAACAAAATTAATACCTTTGAGCCTCAAAAAGTTCTTTATTCTTTTACTAGGACAAAGTCATACTGACATATGCAAGTGTAGTTAATAAAGTTGAAAGCAATTCTATTTTACTTCTAAAATATAAAGCTTTGTTTGTCAAAGGCAATGAAACAATGATATAATTATGTGCAATCATATTTTAAAATGTAATAATTTTATATAAATTGCACACAAAGTAATTAAAATCTAGTCCAAGAAGAAAGAGCCAATTGTTTTCCAAAACATTGAGAGAAATTTCACTACACTGGTAGGATAATATTATGGATTAGTACAAAATGCAAATTTTATTTTTATTTATATCACACTAAAATTCAATACTAAATAGCCTATTTTCCCAAATTGTGAGGAAAAATATAAATAAGAAAGAAAAAACAAATAATACATGGCATAATAATGTCAGTATCTCAGATTATTGAAGTAGATAGTCCTCTCTCAAACCAATACATTTGTTTTATCTAGCCGGTAAAATTGCAATTTTATTTTTATTTAATGATCATATTTAAATGTGAACAACCAAAAAGAAAACCCTAAAGTTTGCACAGGCTATCCATATCCCCAACCCTAACACCTTAAGTGAGACATTTTCTTAAATCATGTTTCTGTTGTATATTAGATACTGAAATAACACCAGAAATAATGTTTTATGTATGGATAATGCTGTAGATCTTTAACACTACAAGTGTTCTCCTTTCATTTAATTGTCAGAACAATCCTAAGGTGTTAAATCAATTTGATTCAATTTAAAAAGTACACCAACTTTCTTACACTTCCCCTACTTAGGACAATAAAATTCATGGTGTCAATTTCATTGAATGTTTGATTGATTTGTGTCAGTCCTGGGGCTTGAATTCAGGGCCTGAGTGCTGTCCCTGAACTATTTTGCTCAAGGCTACCACTTGAATCACAGCACTACTTCGGGATTTGGGCAGTTAAATGGAGGTAAGCATCTCATGGACTTTCCTGCCCAAGATGGCTCTGAACCACCATCTTCAGATCTCATCCTCTTGTGTAGCTACGATTCCAAATGTGAGTGTGAGCCACCTGGTGCCCAGATCATAGCCTTCATTTAAGAGTAACAACTTAAGAGCTTCAAACTTCAAATTTTATAATCTATTTTATACTTGCTTCCCATTTGGACAGACCATTTTCAGATTGCTTCTAATTGGTACCACAATGAAATTACAACTTCTACATAAACTAAGTCTAATTTAAAAATATAGGACACCAAATTAGTATGTTAGAAACACTATAGTTTACAAAACAATCCTATATATAAGATATGTGGATTTCTATATTATGTAAATAAACTGATATTTTCTATTAATATAAATGAATTTTAAGAATAATTTATAAATAAATTAACCAAATTCACTATAAAAAAATGCCTTTGTAAACCAGGCACCAGTGGCTAACCACTGTAATCCTAGCTACTAAAGATGCTGAGATACAGAGAGTTGCATCTGTAAGCAAACCCAAGGAGAAAAGTTTGGCAGTGTCTGTCTTCAATTAATCCACAAAATGTCAGTGTGGAGATGTGGCTCACGGGGTAAAGCACCAGAAAGGCAAGCATGTTTAGCAAGCCGGCTTGAGTATAAACTCGAATACTAGCAAGACAATAAACAAAAATTCACAAATAGCATTTACATACAAAAGAGAGAAACAATCAAAATTTGCAACAAAATAAAATTTCAAAATAGAATAAAAAAACTATAAAAATGTGAAATATCTGTATGCTAAAACTGTATCACATAACAAAGGGTTATTAAAGATGTCCTTAGTAAAGATCAGTATTAAGATACCAGTTCCCTTAAGTTCACAAATAGAGTCATTAGATTACCAATGGAATTCCAGGAAACACTTTGTAGAAACTAATAAGCCATTTCTGTAATTCATATGAAATGCAAATACCTAGAATAATACAATTTTCAAAAATTTTAGATTTATTGTAAAGCTACACTGATCATGACCCTGAACTGTCAACAAACTGAAAAATAGTTCAATAGAAAAGAATAGCGCCTTATATCAAAATAAAATATTTGCAATAACGTGTCTGATAAAGGACTTATATCTTGACTGTGACAAAATTCCTCCAAGGTCAAAAATATAAAAATGTATTTTAAAAATGGGCACAAGAATTTACTTATTTGATCAAAGACATACAGGTGACAAAGCATAAGTTTTTAGAAAACTTCAACAGCACTATCATTATGAAAATGCAAAGTAAAACATTAGTGAGATACTATTATAACTACAAGTACAGCCCAAACTTAAATCAGTAACCACAGCAAGTGTTTAGTGCTTTCCTTCTCTGGGGAATAAATGAAATTCCTATACATTGCAGGTTGGAATATGGAATATAAAATAATACAAGGATCTTGGAAGACATTTCTGGCAGTTCCTTTCTTGAATATATGTCTGCTTGATAATCCAACTATCAAGAAATGAAAATTGGTGTGCACTTTAAGTCTTTTCATCAAATGTTTACAAGTCAAAGATAAAAAGATCACAAGTGTCTTTGATTGTTTTTATATTTTTAATTTTATTGTCAAGATGATAAACAGAGTGGTTACAGTTACATAAGTAACACAGTGAGTACATTTTTTTGTCAAACTTGTTATCCTCACCCTCATTTTTCTCACACCTTCCCTCCTCCCCAGTACCCCTCTCCCCTGCCTAGTTGAACAGTTAAAGTCCAACATATTGTCTTGTGCGTATTGCTGTTGCATTCCACAGGTGGTTAGGTTAAAAAAAAATTGTAGCATGGATGTAATGGAGTACTACTCAGGAATAAAAACAAATGATGTTTTGAGATGTACTACCACATAAAAGGAGAGGAAGTTGTGGGAGAGAGAGAGAAACAGTGAGAGAGGGATAGTAGAACAATGATGGTACAAGTTAAGTTTCATTGTAGGGACCCTATTAATATTTATATGAATCAAAACTATATCAACTACATATCTTAAATATATGGCAGTTGTAATATGACAAATATTTTCTACAATTTTTAACAGTTAAGTGGATTTCCTAATATAAGCATTGAGCTTAGCCATACATTTGTTTCTCATCCCAGAAATACTTTTAACATTTTAGAGAAAATAGCAATTATTAAAAACTACAAAGTTTTTTCACAGAAAAAACATTTTGAAAGGTTTAAAAGCAGTGTAACTTTTTTGTTATCATGAATACTCAGTAGCTCATAAAATACTTTTCGTTAATTGTATATTTTTTGAGGATATACCTGGTCAAGATTAGACGCATATTTATATCCTTACATGGTTCCTCAATTTTCAGGAGAAACAAAACATGCCAAAGACCTATCAATTCTTTAAAACAACAACAAAAATATCATATTAACTACTGAATAATTATAGAAGTTAAAATTTTATTAGGTGCTCAAAAAATTCAGTACTAAATATATAAATAATGATTCTAGTAAAAATAGATGAGCAAGAAATAGTGATGTATGCCTATAAGTTCAAGATTTGGGAGGAGGATAACAAGATCAAGGCTAGATAGCTTATTTATTAAAATTCTGTCTCAAAATTTACAAAAAAATTGTTTCTTTCAATTTTATTTTTCAGGGGGAAATCATATTACTTAGTTGTCTCATTCACTTTTCAAGGAGAATTATCACCTTTACAAATACATTATTTTGGGGCTGGGGATATGGCCTAGTGGCAAGACTGCCTGCCTCATATACATGAGGCCCTGGGTTCGATTCCCCAGCAACACATATTCAGAAAATAGCCACAAGTGGTGCTGTGGTTCAAGTGGCAGAGTGCTAGCCTTGAGCAAAAAAGAAGCCAGGGACAGTGCTCAGGCCCTGAGTCCAAGCCCCAGGACTGGCCAAAAAAAAAACACAAATATATTATTTTATTTTTATTATTTATATTTTATTTTATTTTTGTCAGGCTAGAATCAGGGCAGAAGTAGTGTCCCTGAGCTCTTTCTCAAAAGGCTAGCATTCGACCACTGTGAGACAGCATTATTTCCAGTTTTCTGGAGGTTTTCACAGACTTTTCTGCCTGGGTTGGCTTTGAACTGTGATCCTTAGAACTCAGTCTCCTAGCTCGCAAGATAAACAGAAAGCCCACAGACTGGGAGAAGATCTTTACCGGACATTCAACAGACAAAGGTCTCATCTCTAAAATATATGCAGAACTAAAAAAATTACCTTCTTCCAAAACAAAACCACAAAGGACCAATAGCCCCCTCATCAAGTGGGCTAAAGACTTACAAAGAGATTTCTCTGATGAGGAAATGAGAATGGGCAAGAGACATATGAAAAATGCTCTACATCACTGGCCATAAAAGAAATGCAAATCAAAACAACATTGAGATTCCATCTCACCCCAGTAAGAATGTCATATATCAAGAAAACTAACAATAACAATTGTTGGAGGGGATGTGGCCAAAAGGGAACCCTACTTCATTGTTGGTGGGAATGTAAACTGGTTCAGCCACTCTGGCAAGCAGTATGGAGATTCCTCAGAAGGCTAAATATAGAATTCCCCTATGAACTAGCAGCCCCACTTTTGGGTATCTATCCAAAAGACCACAAACAAAATCATAGTAATGTCACCAGCACAACAATGTTCATCGCAGCACAATTTGTCATAGCGAGAATCTGGAACCAACCCTGATGCCCCTCAGTAGACGAATGGATCAGGAAAATGTGGTACATATACACAATGGAATTTTATGCCTCTATCAGAAAGAATGACATTGCCCCATTTGTAAGGAAATGGAAGGACTTGGAAAAAATTATACTAAGTGAAGTGAGCCAGACCCAAAGAAACATGGACTCTATGGTCTCCCTTATTGGGAATAATTAGTACAGGTTTAGGCAAGTCATAGCAGAGCATCACAAGGCCCAATAGCTATACCCTTATGAACACATAAGATGATGCTAAGTGAAATGAACTCCATGTTATGGAAACAATTGTTATATCAGAGTTGTAACTACTTTCAACGTCCCATGTGTATATGTAGCTTCTATTATTGATGATGTTCTTGTATCACCTTCCTGTGGTTGTACCTACACTATCTCTGTAATCTTATCTGAGTATATTGGAAACCGTGTATACTGGTATTGGATGCAGGAAATTGAAAGGGAATACCAAATTTGAGAGACACAGGGTAAAAAAAGACAAACTACTACAAAAGCAATACTTGCAAAACTGTTTGGTGTAAGTGAACTGAACACCTCCGGGGAGGCGGGGGAAGGGAAAGGGGGAGGGTGGAGGGGAGTATGAGGGACAAGGTAACTAACAGTACAAGAAATGTATCCAATGCCTAACGTATGAAACTGTAACCTCTCTGTACATCAGTTTGATAATAAAAATTTGAAATAAAGAAAAAAAAAAAAAGAACTCAGTCTCCTAAATAGCGAGGATACAGGTGTGAACCACTGGCACGTGGCTTTATTTTTATTTTTGATTATTTTTATTTTAGTAAAGTTCTGAAAATATGGATAAATATTGATAAAATATTGATATATTCATTAGTGAATTTGGCCTATATTCTTTCTGTCATTATCCTTGTTTAGTTTTGCTGCAATAGTATCACTGATACTGATGAGATATTTTGATTTTTACTCCATATCCAGCTTGGCATGAGAAAATATAATCAAACTCTCCCTCATCCTACAAGTGGAGTTGGTGCTCTGTGCAAGAAACCACCAGAAATTCCCAAATTATACAGATCCTTACTAGCATTCAAAGAAAGAGCTTATAATAA
Source organism: Perognathus longimembris pacificus (assembly GCF_023159225.1). Taxonomy (NCBI): domain Eukaryota; kingdom Metazoa; phylum Chordata; class Mammalia; order Rodentia; family Heteromyidae; genus Perognathus; species Perognathus longimembris. The sequence continues at coordinate 71,189,881 of NC_063165.1, forward strand.
ATAGGAATTTTATTTGAAGCCTACTAGAATTTCAAAATCTAAGTTTCACTCATGACCTACCAGAATCCATGCTTAATAGCATCATCAAGTTATTTGTATACTAATTACAATTTGAGAAATATTGATATGGACCACTAGACTCATCAGGCTATGCACAGCATTGATCCAGTAGGACTCATGGTCAAGCATATTAGCGAGATGTTCAGTTAAATTAGGTTAAAAAATGTCTTCACAGGGGTGCTTTCCAAGCATACCTAATAGACATTTTCATTTTACAGACTTTCTCTTCTGCAGAACATGATAATAATGCTTAAGAAAATATGAATAAAATATGAGGTTTCTCAGAATCAAGACTTCAAAAACTTCTATACAGTGGAACTGCACAGGTGTACATCACCCAATGTGAAAAGGAATCCACAAAGAATCCCGGGAGCTCTGTGAACCACAGAGAGCCGTATCACTAAGCAAACACAACTTTCTATTTCGGCATTCTGTCATTTGTATGGGCTTTCATATATGCTTACTCACTACAATTGACAGAGGCCTGTGAAATTTGCAAAATTACATCAACAATGTATCATTTTTTAAATAAAATAATATGATCCATATGAAATGCTTCTTACCAAATTTAATCTATACTATAGGTAATGATGCAAATATTACATACATACATTTATTTATCTTGTTGGGTGCTAGTGGTTCAAACCCATAATTCTAGATCCTCAAGAGGCTGAGACACAGAGAATCTGAGGCAAGCACAGGCAGAAAAGTCCATAGACTCTACATTTTAAATCAGCCAGCAAAAAAAAAGCCAGAAGCAAGGTTCAATTAAAACATTGCTATCCAAACAGACAATTAGAGCTCAATGGCTTGGATTCATGATCCAATATAGGCCAAAAAATAAATTTAAAACAAGAAATGAGAGAGAAAAGGAATACTTAATTTAAAAAATCATGCTGAGCATCTGCTCCAAGCTATGAATAAACAAATGAAACCAGATTTTTCCACCCATGGGTATAAAACAAAACAAAACAAAAAGATAACAATAAGAAAAAAGACAAGTACACTGGGTAAAAAGACTTCAACCATATTGTTTGCAAATATTGACAAGAGAGGCAAGGCTGAAATGTGATCCCTGGGAGAAAACAAATATACAACCTGATCTTATAATCATCTCAGCATTCTGTCTGGAAGCATTTTCTGCTTGCAGAGCACAGAGCCTCACAGAGTAGAAGAAACACAGATTGGTGTTTGAGGAGGTGGAAGAAGTTAAATGTACAAGGCAGAGCACCACAGCTGACACAACTATACAGAGAAAAAGAACAATAATAATCTGTGCACATACAGCCTGAAATTCTATGTGGCCTAGAATGAAAACTACAGGGTGCTATCAGCTAAGTTATTCCCGGTGCTCTAACTTAGCCAGTAAACCTTTACATCCTGAATGCCTAAGGCACTCAGCAGAGAACCCAAAAAGCCACACTAGAGCAGCAGAGGTGAAGTTTCCTGAAATAAACACTACTTCTAGGCTGTCTAACACAGTGGAACATAATTCAACTGCCTGTGGAGTAAACTTCTCTGAAACGAAAACCCAGACACTCAGCACTATAACATGAGAAATAGGCTCTCATCCAGGAGAAAAGTCAAACAATAGAAAGAAACATTGAAAAAATATCTCTTGTAGATATGTGTTAACAAATCAAGGGCATGCATATTTATCAATATTTATTCAACTGCTTAGAATAAATTCATTTATAGATAAAATTATTCTTAAATACAAATTATTCCTTAAGTAAAATTATACACACACACACACACACACACACACACACACACACACACATTCCTTCAGAGAATTTCACTATGTTTGCACAGGCTAGCCTCAAATGTACAATCCTGTATTTGCCTCCCAAGGTTCTGGATTTATAAATATATGTTACTCTACCTGCTTGGAATACCAAATATCTTCTAAATTACATATTGAACTTCCAATTTTATTAATTTTGTGCACACATGTGTATGGTGATACTTAGCTTTAACTTCACATTTACTAGGCAGGTGCTCTACCTCCATATTCAAGTCTCCAATATTCTTTTGCTTTGCATTATTTTGTAATAAATTCTCACAATTTTGCCTAGAATATGTTGGACTATGATCCTATTCTCATGTCTCCCACAATTCTGGGATTACAGATATAAGCCACTAGGCTTAGTTTATATGGATAGGATTTCATTAGTTTTCCCTGAATTGACTTAAAATTACAATCCTTTCTGATATCCACCTCCCAGTGGTTGTATCAATATGTGACCCTTAGTAGATGGAATATTTTTTTATAGAAAATCATATAGAAATGTGGACACTTGGTAAATATAATATTCTTTTCTCTGAAACTTTTTGATAGCTTATCTTATTGTCTTTCTACTTTAATGCAATACTCATGAAATTATACTATAACATAAGAGGATATTATAATTAATGTAATATTGAAATGATGACAAGTTTGGATGGCTGAAACTGAAAATTTCACCATTGACAGTAAAAATACAATCTTACCTTATGTAAACACAATGCCACATATGTTTAGGTTAGAGTTAACAATAGTACAACTTAAGAAAAAATTTGTTTTAAAAAGAAATTATATCTTAGAAAACATACTTATTTTGTCCCTTTAAAATTTCTTTATTGTTAAAGTGAAGTCCAGAGGGGTTACAGTTTCATAGGTAAGGCAGTGAGTATACTTCCTATCCAACTTGTTACCTCCTCCCTCATTTTCCCCCACTTTCCCCCTCCCATCTCCCTCTCCCACCATAAGTTGTACAGTTGTTTTACACCATAAAATTTTCTAAGTATTGCTGTTGCATTGGTTTTTCTTTTTATCCTTTGTCTCTCAATTTTGGTGTTTCCTTTCCTTTCCCTAGTTCCAATACACGTATATACAATGTCCAGGGTAAGAAAATCAGTTGCAGTGATATCAGGGGTAAAACCACAGGAAAGAAAGACAAAAGAAAAAGGGCAAATTTCACATGGTATGTTGAAAATAAGAACAATTATATACCACTTGTTTCCATATGTTGGAGTTCATTTTGCTTAGCATCATATTAGGTGTACATATGGACATAGCTATTGAGCTATTGTGATCTTCTGCTAGAACTATGCTAGACGTATACTAATTATTCCCTATGAAGGAAACCATAGAGTCCATGTTTCTTTGGGTCTGGCTCACTTCACTTAGTATGATTTTTCCAATTCCTTCCATTTCTGTACAAATGGGGCAATGTCATTCTTTCTGATAGAGGCATAGAATTCCATTGTGTATATGTACCACATTTTCTTGATCCATTCATCTAGTGAGGGGCATCTGGTTTGGTTCCATATTTTAGCAACGACAGCTTGTGCTGAGATGAACATAGTTGTGATGGTGGCTTTAGTGTGGTCTTGCTTGTAGTCTTTTCGGTAGATGCCTAAAAGTGGGGCTGTTGGGTAAAATCAAATACCCTGAAAACACTGCAAGAAGGAATAGGAGAAACACTTGGCCTCCTTGGCACAGGATGAAACTTCCTTAATAAAGGCCCAGAAGCACAACAAATCAAAGGAAGGTTAGACAAATGGGACTGCCTGAAACTGCAGAGCTTCTGCAGGGCAAAGGACATAGCTTGCAAGATAAATAGAAAGCCCACCGATTGGGAGAAGAACTTTACTGGCCATACAACAGACAAAGGCCTCGTGTCTAAAATATATATAGAACCCAAAAAATTCAATTCCTCCAAAACAAATCCTCAAAGAACTAACTGTCCCCTCTAAAAATAGGCTTTAGACCTAAAAAGAGACTTCTTTGAAGAGGAAATGAGAATGGACAAGAGACACATGAAAAAGTGCTCTACATCACTGTCCATAAAAGAAATGCAAATCAAAACAACACTGAGAGTCCACCTCACCCCAGTATGAATGTCCATTATCAAGAAAACTAACAATAACAGATACTGGAGGGCCAGTATCTGTGCCCAAAAGGGAACCCTACTACACTGTTGATGCGAGTGTAAGCTTTTTCAACCACTCTGGAAACCAATCTTCAGTCATTTGATTCCAGTAGGATTTCTCCTGGATATTACTGTCAAATTGGAGGCCACATTTATTATCATGAAATTGAATATGCCATAAATTACCATAGATCTTTGTGACTCAAGTTCCCTTAAAGCTGCTTTGCGTGATCAACCTGGAATTTCCTGCTTCTCTTTTGGGAATTCTAACTGGTCACCTGACTGAGTAACTTGAGGCAGCCCTCTGTGGAATCCTTGCAGTCACTTCTGTGGCAAATCCAGCCATGACTACAGGAAGATACAAATGGCTACACATAATGTAATCACAAATATTGACCAAATGTTAGGCCAGAGAGTAAGTCACAAGATACTTAAAATTATATTAAATATCTCACCTTCTCTGATAACTAACTAGGCAATTAAATTACAAACTTGTAGGTAGAGCCTCAGTGTCTCACCACTTAGAATTCTAGCTACTTAGGATACTGAGATACAGAGAACAATGATTGCAAGCCAACCCAAGCAGAAAATTTCATGAAACTTTACCTCCAATTAACCAGCAAAAGACCAGGCTGGAGGAGTGGCTCAAGACTAGAGTACCAGCCAAGCAAGTTCACATTCCTGAGTTCAAACCCCAATACTACCGAGAGAGTGAGAGACAGAGAGACAGAGAGACACAGACAGAGAGATCACATATTTTTAAAACAGAGATTTGAATAGATGAGAAAATAAATATGCGAGACTGAAATTTTGAAATATTAAGAAGTTAATGCTAATAACCTAATTAGTCATTACACCTTGTAGTCCACAGCTAACTTTATATCTATATAAAGTTTTCTATGTAAAATGGTTTTGATAACTTTAGATGCCTTTAGTCTTTAGCTTTACATTTTGATTAGATACTACTGCATGAGTGAATCCAAACATATCTTCTAGCTTCAATGGAAAAACCTGCCACATCTAATATAGAGTTTCAGTTTATATGTAATGATAGATGGTGAAATAATACTAGTAAATTTCAATTTTTAATGTACCATGAGCTATCTAAGAATATGTCCTAACCTTCAATACCATTTTTTAGGTATGTGTTATATTGGTTAAAAAATGTATTCCATGAACTTATACATTAAAGTACTAAGCTGATTAGTATTTTATATTATAAGCCAGTAAGCACTTTGTTTCAGAATCTCAAGGCAGAAATTTTGTATGAATAGGTTTCATCAAAAACCTCCAAGCTACTTGGTCATTAAAAATGTCTCTTTCACAGAATGCCTAGTAGTTAAGAACTGTAAGTGCAATTTGTCAGATATTGTACTGAAATTAGAAACCTGTGATTCCAAATGATAGACTTTTGCTGTCAACAGACAATCCATTCACTAGGAGATTAAAAAAAGAAACAGCTTTTAAATATTTAGTAGGTACTTTTTAAAGCACAAATATTTCATTTACTATGATTACTTTACATACGATTCTTGAAAAGCATTTTGAAAATAGTCATTAAAATAATTTTCAAAAATATCTAAAAAAATCTTTTTCACTTAAAAATAAACCTAAATACAATTGAAGAGATAGATTAAAATTCAGACTCACACAAAAAAAGAAAATGTCAGCATGGGAAATATAGAGCATGGTGAGGAATAATACAATAGCACCATAATTCGCTTTGATTTACTAGACCAATTGAACACATTTTCCACCAGAGTGGTCAATGACGTTCTCTGGGAATGGAAAATTGCTTAATCTTAGTCTATCATGAGATTTTTTTTTTTGAAATGGTGCTGTTTAAGATCTTCCTTCTCAATCATGGCTGAGCAGGGACAAAAAGATATTTCCATGTTCTAAACTAGAATGGCACCTGAGAACAGACCAAGAGATTAAATAAAAATCATAACTGATCACATAGAGAGGAGAGAAATTGCTATGGAAAAAAACATACACTGTAGTGTTATATAAAAGAGATGAAGTCTGCGTTAGCTAGTGGCAGGTACCAGGTAATTTGGAAACACTCAAGGTAATTACAAAATTCATCAATCGGAACACTGCAGAACATTATCACAATAAAGAATAGTTGAGGGCTAGCTATTCAAAACGGTTTGTATAGAAAGATATGTAAACTGTTATCCATTTAATATTTATTGAGCTGCTCCCATGATGCAGTCACTGAAGACTGTACCAAAATATCTGCACCTGGCCTCAAAAACTTCCTGTCACATGGGCTGCTCAAACTTTATTCTCCCTCCTTTGGCTCTTGTTTTCTTTAGTTAAGCAATCATTTACAAAATACCATGCCTACACCTGGTACATGGGGATTAAGTACTTGACTAGTCACCCTACATATATATTGTCAATATTGCTGAGGAGTCTATGACTTAATTTCTCCGTCTGGATTTTCAATATGTGAGACTTACCTTATATTTGGTTTGGAAAATGATAACAGTAAGGAAAAATTAAAACAGAAATAATCTAAGGACAAAAAAAGCTCTTAATCTTTGGCTATAATTAGTCACTATTAAGGCTAGAGGAGAAAGTAATTCTTAAAAAAACAAACACATAATCACAGAGGCCAGTAAACAAATCTATAGTGAACTTAAATTCCAATATTAGAAAATTAGAGGTTGTTTTTTAAGTCCCCTGGCACAACTTGTAATTTAAGATGAGAAAGAAAGAAAACTCAGATGTAAAAAGTAAATAAGAGATTTGCTTGAGGGCTCAATATGTCAGGAAATGTACGCAATATGCTAATGTAATTCATTAAATATGTCCATCCACTGTACAGGTTATCACAATTTAGTACAATAAAATAGTACAATACAGAATGTGTCTTCTTCAAATTGTGTACTTTAAAATCCTTATGTGAATTGTGATATTAAGAGTCAAGGTATTTGAGGGGTAAGTAGGACATAAGATCTCAAAACCTCCTGAATGGAATTAGCATCCTTTTGAAGACAGAAAAGAAGATGGAAAAACACAATCCAGAAGGTTCTTACCAAAATCACAAATGTTCTGACACCTTCATCTTTGATTTACAGAGTTGGTCGGTATGTCTATTTTGGATTAGTCACCCAGTCTTTGTGACAGTATCCTAAACTGACTAGATATGGGGTCCCTTTACAATTTGTTCAGCACCCTTTTCAAGAATAACAAACAAATGGCATAACCCCTTTCAAAGCTGAGGTAAAATGGTATATGTTCCAATTGAAGCTAAGCATAGATTAACAATCTTTTTCAACAGAATGTTCTTGAGAGTGCTTTGCTAATAATCAGATTTGAACAGCAACTGTGTTTTATGTGTTTACATTCACAGCAGCCTGGTACATAATGAGACTGCAGATATGAGCTGCATATGTGTTCTCATAAAATTATAGTGGTGGCCAGGCACCAATGGCTCTGCCTGTACTCAGGAGGCTGAGCACTAAGGATCACAGTTTGAAGCCAGTTTGGGCAAGAAAATCTGTAAGACTCCTATCTCCAATAAGCTACTCAGAAAAGGCCAGAAATGGTGCTATGACTCAAATAGTAGAGCACCAGCCTTGAGCACAAATGGGCTCAGGAAGAGCACCCATTCCCTGAGATGAAGTCCTAGCACTGGCAAAAAAAATTACAATGGTGAGGAAAAAAGAATCTATCACCTATTAATGTAATAAACATCATAACATCATAGCATGACACATTACTGGGGATGATCATGTAAACAAACCTACTATGACTGAAAGATATATAATATCTTAGCATATACGGTTATTCTAGTGCATAACAATTTGTAATGATAACATGCATACAACTAGGTACTGAGTTATATATTGAGGATACAATAATTTCATTAGTATTTACAATGCATCCAATTATTTTCATTTTTTCTGCGCCAGTCCTAGAATTTGAACTCAGCCCCTGCATAGTGTCCCAAAGATTTTTGCTCGAGGCTAGTGCACTATCCCTTGAGCCACAATGCTACTTCATGTTTTTTGGTGGTTATTGGAGATCAGATTCTTAGTGATTTTCCTCCCCCGGGCTTGCCTGAAACCACAATCCTCAAATCTCAGCCTTCTGAATAGCTAGGATGAAAGATCTGAGGCACCCACCAGTGCCTGGAGCTTTAGTGTATCCTTAAAGAAACATTTACTATAATATAGTATGCCATATTAATCTGAGAGACATTGCATTTCTACTGTGTCATAAAATTGTGTCATTTTCTTTAGTGCTTGATTTAATCTCAGATTGTTTTGTGCATCATGTCCCTAGGAGCAATAGGCTATTCCGTAAATATGTAGTTGCTCTGGCTCGATCATCTAGATTTAGATTTATATCAATACACTCTCTGATGTTTCCACATCCATAAAATTGTCAAATGACACATCTCTGAGAACAGATCTCCTTGTTATAGAACACATAGCTTTATACAGAATGGCAGCTGAGAGAAAAGGAGAACAATTGCTTCTCTGAGTGAATTCTTCAATACTGATCCTTTTACAAGAATTAGGAACATAAAGGTTGACAAAATGTTTGATAAGACTATAAAGAGGGATTAGAGGAAGCAAGTACTGGATAAACCACGCAGGAGATAGCACAGAAAGGAGTTACTAACAGGCCTGATTGCTATCATTTGGAAGCCCTTCTCAGATGGTTGACTGTTGGCTACCTCTAGAAAACTGAGTATCAGAAAGTCTTCCACTATTCCCAAAATTTATAAAACTTGTTTCATGACATCCAAATGGTTTATAGAAACAAAACAACTTATGATGAGCTCCCATTTTTCTCCTTGATGCTTGGAAATTTGGCAAATGCCAGACATTTGATATGTTTGGTAAATATCAGACTATTCCTCTAAGCAGCATCTTTGATGGGTAGCACTATGCTCAATGCTGCAGGTATAAAGTGTTTGCTGTGTGATCTTCACTGCATAAAGACTCAGAAGCTTGTTTCTGCTCTCCACTAACTCATAGCCGTCAGTCTATCTGCTGAGTCTAGTGATTCCTCTTATCAGACCATGATAGTAAGGGTTGACATAGGGGTCGTCTATGTTAAGATATATTGAAAGAAGAAATTCAAAATATGATTTCAGTGTTGCAGACCACTTTCCTATGATGCTAAATATTAGCAAGAAAAGTCGGGAATGTTGACACAGACCTGTAAGTTCTAGCACTCACAAAGTGAAAACAGGAAGATCATGAGCTTTAGATCTACCTGGGATATATGATAAGATGGTGTCTCAAAAGAAAAAAATTAGATAGTGACCAAAAATATTTCTAAATGAGTAAATATAACAAAGAAGAAAAGCCAGTAGCATATTTATTGAAAACTTAATGAAGATATAACTCCTAAAGGGTAATGTCTGCATATTTTCATTATGAAAAATATCAAAGTATTCACTTCTAGAGTTTAAAAACTATACCTCAATCTTTTGATAGATACCTTTCCTTGATGTTAAACACACCAAAATTGCAAGAGACTCTGAAGATATTGAAAAAATAACTCCAGAGATAGTAAATGAAATGAACTTTGTAAAACAAAAGCAGTTATGTTTTATATTCAAAATGTTAATATTTAAGGCAGCTGTACTTCTTAAAAATCAATAAAGAAGTTTTGTGTTGCTCATAGGTCGACTTCTTATATGTCAATGATTAAGAATATAAATTTCAGACATTAGAATGTAAAGGTCAAAAGAGAATAAATGTGTATTTGTAAAATATCATAATTATTTTAGCAATAGGTTTAAGAAATACATAGTTTTAAAACTTGTCTTCATATTGCATTTTAGATTAATTGTAACCTAAATATATGTCTATAAATGTTTATTTTATAGCCAGTGAAAACCATTCAATTTATAGATTGTATGTTTCAAAAGCCAATATTCTTAAAACAGAACTTCACAGATACCATGATCATCTTAATATAAATCATTACGTTTGGGAGAAGGGAGTTACACAGTTCTATAGTGATCTGTTTTATATTAAGAAGTATAACTGCCAGATTTGAAGGCCAAATCAATACCTCCGAAATTGCTTTTATAAAACCAAAAGAATATCTATTTTTCTACTGAAGAAACAGGTAAAAATAGTTTTCCACAACTACAAGAGAGAAGCAAAAGAGAGAAAATGTTGCTTTTTTGACATGCAAATAGAAAACATGAATCATGGAATCTAAGGGAAAGGAACACAGCTAAAGAAAATTCATCATCAGCCTTCCCAGTGTTCAGAACCTTCATTAGGGAGGGATGAAATCCAACATTAGAGAGAAGACTTACTACCTGATACATAGTACAAACAGCATATCAGTTGTTTACTCTGGGGCCCACATTGTCAAAATGGGGCCCTCAGCTACTTGTCATTGCCAATCACATTGAGCTATTAACACAAAGCACCATCACTAGCCTGGGAAAAGATCAAAATTTAAGCTTTGAAATATGAATTGAAGTATCACCATTGTGTCATCAGAAAGTTAAAAATTGTAAGTCAAATTATTTCAAATCAAGGACTATCTATATGTGAAATTGTTACAGTATTATTATAAAACACAGACATACATATGCTCTTACAGGAGCTTATGGAGTATGAAGCTTTTACTAATCATGAGACTAAAGCAAATAATAAAGAAAGGATGCAGAAAATGTTGACCTAGGGACTGGGAATATGACCCATTGGTAAAGTGCTTGCCTCACATACATGAAGCCCTGGGTTCGACTCATCAGCACCACATATATAGGAAAAAGCCAGAAATGGCGCTGTGGATCAAGTGGAAAACTGTTAGCTTTGAACAAAAAGAAGCCTAGGACAGTGCTCAGGCCCTGAGTTCAAACCCCAGGACTGCAAAAAAAAAAAAAAAAAGAAGAAAAATAGAAAAAGAAAATGTTGACCTAAAATTCGGTATGTAGTAGCTTGGAACTTAGGAAAATAGATAACACTTAAATTGTAGTCATTAATTCATAATGTAGAATATTTAAAATATTTATAATATATTACTAACTAAACAGCCAAGCATTAAAGATATGATATCATTTTATTTCTTGAAAGGTTAAATAAATATAGTTTTTTTCTTCTTTTTGGTTTTCAAGAGAAATTATATAGTTTAAAAGATGTGTAAAATGTATTGAATATATTTCAGAGGTAAAATGTTCATTTCATATATGTTAGACCTTGATTCAATCTCTAGCACTACAAAAAAAAAAGGAGGAAGGAAATGAAGAAATAAAGCAAGCAAGAATGCAAGAAAAAAGAAAGGAAAAGAAAAAAAGAGAAAAAAGAAAGAAAATTTGTGTCTCATTTATTTCTTACTTTTTTGTTTCATTGTATTTTCCCCCCTTGGGTTTTTTGGAGTAGAGTTAGTGGCTCTACATGAGTTTGAAATTAGGGTCTTCATTTGCTAAGAAGCACACTACCATCTGAATCATAGTCCCAGCTTTTCTGCTTTGTTTACTTATTTATTTACTTACTTACTTACTTGTATTTGGTAGGATCTTGATTTTTATCCAGGCCACATTTAAACTGTCCCAATGACCTCAGTAGTGGTCTACTCTACTTGCCCAGGAGCTGGAATTACATGTATGTGTCACCATACCCAGCTCAATTTTTCTTCACTTTTAGCATTTATTCCTAGGCATAAAACTTGTTTAGTAAATACTAAATAAAAGGAAGTTTAGTTTGTTGGTATAAAACTGGGTATATAAAACATAGTTAAAAATTACAGTTGGAGACACAAAATTTCATCATTTATTAACTGCATCACTTTTAGCAGAACACTTCTCTGGATCTCAAATTTATCATTTGTAACATACATAAGTAGCTATGCCTTCTTTTCCTGTCACTGCCTTCACTGAGATCAAGCGTGTAAGAACATAGAAACCACAAATCACTGCACAATGAAAAGGAATTATTTAGTGCCAACAGCTACATACATTATTGATTTTTAGTAAAGATTAAAGTAGAAATTTATTTATCCAACTAAAACTTTTAGGTTAAATATATATATGCCATCTAGAATTTGAAATTACTTATTATTAATGAGAACCCAGAATGTCGTTATATTAAAAATGTCAATTCTAAAATTAGATACTCATGTTTACTTCATAATTTACTAGTTATTGTCAGCTAATCCCCAAGGTTACCTTCCTCATTTATATACAGGATGCTAAGAATGATATTAAAGTATTTCTCAGAGATTTAAGGAAGATTACATATTTTGTATTTGATATGCTTCACCAATTAGTAGACAATATTGGTAATTATTTACTTTTGTATGGTTAATTCTTATAGAGGTCCTCATTGAGATAATGACTACTATCTACAAGAGAGAAAAATATTCTACATGTACTTTTAACAACCTTCAAAACAATTTTAAAAGATGAACATTCTTGTTCTCTTCTTCTGTAGGAGAAAACTGAAGCTCAAACATTTTAGAATGTCTCAATATGTATGCAGTCGCAGCCACAAAGAATACAAGCCAAGGGCTATGGTTGCCAAAGACCCAAAGACATGCTCTTTCCTTCCTATCATGTTCTAAGTAGAGTTCATGCATCTCCCACCAAATGTCATCAACATAGCTCATAAAATCATGTATGAAAAATCTAAATATCTATTTCCTGTTGCATTAAATGAAAAATGCAGGTATGAACTACATATTAATAACATTTTCTAAAATATGGTAAGATTTCAGGGGGCAAACTACATTGTCCGTGTGTGTGTGTGTGTTTGTGTGTGTGTATGTGAGCAACTAGACTTAATTTTAGTGTGTTACACAATTGCTTGGCTTTTTCACACAAGTCTGGCTCTCTATCACTTCATACATATCTCCAGAGATGAATATACTTAATGTTTTACTTTGACAATAAAGAAATAAAAAGAAAGCATAAAATACATAATATGATTCCTTTATTAAAATCATCTTATAGTTAAATTATACTTAGTAGATAAAAATAAAAAGAACTTATGACATTCATTTTATCATGCATTTTACAGTTATTTAAAATTCTGTAGTTTCTATAGATTTTTTAAATTACAGAGGAAAACAGTGAATAAGTACCTCAGAAAGATGAAAAGAACAATAAAATTATTTTTAATTCTGTGCTTAACAGAAAATATTGTAGAGATAGTAAATATAACCTATACTTCTTCATAATTATTTAGCAAAATATCTTTCTTTATCGTCAATGACACAGATCAGTATCCTAAAGATAAACACCATAGTTTCAATTATTGTCCTTACATAAACCAAATTTTCTTTTCACCGTTTTACCTCAGGAAAAGGAGGAGAGATGTGCAAGAGGGACCAACTGAATTAAGAGGAAAAGTAAATATTTCAGCAACAGAAAGCAAGTAAGTACCTTGAATTTAATCCTTTCTCATAACTACGTTAAATAAGACTATTTGAAAACATGTATTTTGCTTTGATAATATAAACAAACTAAACTTGAAGACAGATTTCGAACTTTGAGAAGATTAGTGAATGGTCACATGTGTTGGATACAACAAGGTATACGTCACACACACACACACACACACACGCATGCACACCAAAGTAAATGACAATTCTATTTATTTAATAGTGGCACTGCAGACTGACCTCAGAGTCTGTGTGTTATCCCTGAATGTTTTGCCCAGTTATAGTTGGTACTCAACTACTTGAGCCAACACTAACTTTTGGCATTTTGGTGTCTAATTGGAGATAAGAATTTTACAGAAAAGTCTTTACACCTCGATCTTCAAATATGCCTTTTGATTAGCTAGGATTATAGGCATGAACCACTTTCACTTGGCTAATGTTGACAATTTTGAAGTAGCTCACCAGCTACAATTAAGAAAAACCAGGGGCTGGGGATATAGCCTAGTGGCAAGAGTGCCTGCCTCGGTATACCCGAGGCCCTAGGTTCGATTCCCCAGCACCACATATACAGAAAACGGCTAGAAGCGGCGCTGTGGCTCAAGTGGCAGAGTGCTAGCCTTGAGCGGGAAGAAGCCAGGGACAGTGCTTAGGCCCTGAGTCCAAGGCCCAGGACTGGCAAAAAAAAAAAAAAAAAAGAAAAACCAAATACCCATAATCTGTAGCCACAAAACCACGTAAATAATCTCCTCATTTAATTTCATGCACATTCAATGTAGTCTAAGACAAAACTAATACACTCCTGTTAAAGGCACCCTTCCACAATTATAAACTAACACAAAGAGGATTAATTTTGATTCAGTTATATCAAATATGGGAGTCTTTTATCTTTGGGGAGCATCCATATCAGAAATATTCATGACGTCTTTCTATATCTCATAAGTGAAGTTGTGCCAAAAATAACTCTGGCTACTGATTGAAGCAAAGGTGTATTAACACTGCATCAAAATGATAGCCATTTTCTGTTCCAACAAATATATCCCATGCACTTCATAATTCTATTTTAATAGAATGAGCTGGTACATTGCCAGCTTTGAGCAATGCCTCCTAGTTGCTTATAACATGTTTGTACAATGATTATAGAAAATAATATATAGTTACATCTTTTAAATATTCATGAACATAGTATATAGTCCTCTCATTTCAAACATTAAATATTTACTTTCATCAAATCATCTATGCTTTGAATTTTTAAGTATGTATAATCTTAAATACTTGTTCACAAACATTCTATTGTTAAAACTGTGTCCACAGAATTGACAGAACAACTTGCATAATCAAGAATGTCAAAGAGTTTAATGTAGGAAGGACTCGTGAAAGTGTGAACAGGCGCCTATCATCTCTTCCATCTGACTGTATTTCAATACCATGCATACATTCATTCTTACTTTCTAAAGATCGTTATACACAGTGAAAAGGTAGCCATTTAAATTCAGTGTAATTAGTAATTAAATCACAGAAAATGATGATTTACTTAGAGGAAAATATCTAAAAGCTAGGTCCATGATAATTGCAGGAAATCAAGGTGATTTCAATATTTTTATTCACAAAATCCAGTTATACATTCACATTTTTTCACATTCATATCTGATATATATTATAGATGTATGATTTCTAGTGGCAACTGTTATACATGTGAGTGTACATATATTATGCATATTTGTCACTCGGAATCTTAATCTTTAATATAACTTCATGAAATATTTCAGAAATTCTTTCCAACTAGTATATAAATAATATATATAATTGCACTGTAAATAATGTGTTTAACACATATAATATTAAATAAGACAATATATTTATGATAATCCAGTGGTGGCTGTATTATATATTTTAAAAATAGGATGATGAAGTCAGGCACTGGTTGCTCATGCCTGTAATCCTAACTATATTCAGGAGGCAGAGATTTAAAGATTGGGAATCAAAGTCAGCCATGGCAGGAATGTCCACAAGATTCTTATCTCCAATTAACCACTCAAAAACTAGAGTGGAAGTGTGGCACTAATGGTACATTGCCAGCTTTGAGCAGCATAGTTAAGAGACATTGCCCATCCATGCCCTGCGTTGACCATAGCTTGTCACTTAGAAGTATCAGTTTCAGGGTGCAAATGAAGTAGTATTTGCAATCTGCAACGTCAGGACTTACAGTCTCTTCCTGTGTCTCAACTCCACTTTCTACCAGTTTCTCTGAGAAAACATCATCACACTAAAAATTAAAACACCTGCCAAACACCATTCTGTGATGAAGCTTATATGAAAACAAATTGGACTTAATCATATGGTTATCAGCTTTGAGAGTTTCATTCTCAGATATTTAAGGATTATTTGAGAAGTGAGAAATGTCATAGAAACAGAGATCAAAACAAACAAAAAGGGAAGAAACAGAAATCATGTAAAGGAAAAACAACTTGGCAAAATGTAATGAACACATTGTACAATACAGAGATTAATAGAATAAGAAGAGTATATAGAAAATATAAAACAAAGAAATAAGCAAAGACAAAAACCTTGTGAATTATAAAAAAAATCTATAGTAGGAGATAAAAATCAAGGGATTCACGGAAAACAAAAGGAAATGTGAATGCAAATAAAAAAAAAATTGACAATTACTTCAGGATGGCCAGTGTTTTCCCAGAAGTTTCAAAAATAAGGCAGAGAAAAAATTCAGATTAATAATTCTAACAGTACCTGTAGAAAATTACTAAGCCATAAGACTAGTTTAAAAAGGCACACACATATCCATCAAATAGCTCCTAAAATTTTCTAAGAAAAGAATCTCCAAGAAAAAAATAGCCCCTGGCTTTTCAACAGAACTACTGCACCAATAAGAAAGGCTTTAGAATTCTGAGAATCTGTGTCCAACCAAACCATCAATTGAGCATGAGGCACAAATAAAGACATTTCAAGTCTGTTAAGTTAAAGAACTTTCCCAGGCAACTTCCTAGAAAGGTTCCAGGTACAGAACACAGAATCCAAGTGCACAAAAACAGAAAGGTTACAGGGAGACATTTATATCCGCCTTAGAAACAAGTTGAAGTTGGCACGGGGCAATGAAGAGACGCATAGGAATACCTACAGGCCACAACCAATGCCAAAAACAATGTAATGTACCTAGTAGATTATTATATAAATTAATTTAGGAGGGTTATTGACAGATCATCAAAAGGCCCATTACAGATTGTGGGAATGAAGAGGAATAGGTATGTGGAAAATCAAGTTCCAAAAAGAGGAAAGTACTAATTAAAGGACATTTTTTGTAAAGTGTGAGCCGGGTGCTAGTGGCTCATGTCTATAGTCCCACATATTTAGGAAGCTGAGATGTGAGAAGGCAGTACAAAGCCAGGTTGGACATGAAGTCTATGAGAATCTTATTTTCAATTTACCTACAAAATAATAAAATAAAATAAAGAGCCAGGTCTATGAATGAAGTTCAGTGGTAGAGTGCTTTGCCTAGCATTCATGAAGCCCTGGGTTTGATCCTCAGTACCACACAAACAGGAAATGCCAATAGTGGTGCTCAAGTGATAGAGTTCTATACTTGAGCAAAAGCAGCTGAGGGACAGTGCCCAGGCTCTGAGTCTAAGCCCCAGGACCGGCGATTTTTTTTTCTCTCTCCATATACATGTGTGTGTGTGTTTTTTTTTGTGTGTGTGGGGGGGGGGGGAGGGGGAGAGAGAGAGACAGAGAGACAGAGAGACAGAGAGACAGAGAGACAGAGAGACAGAGAACCAGAAGTTGAGCTGTAGTTCAAGTATGAGAGTGAAAGCCTGGAGAAATAAAAGCTGAGGAACAGTGCCAAGCCCAAAGTTTAAGCCACACACACACACACACACACACACACACACACACACGGAAAAAAATATTGTATTTCTTGGTTCAAACAGTATTTGTGAAGATTATTATAACTGCAGACCTCAGTGATTTAATAAAAAATGTTTGATTATTTTCTAATTAATATAAAGGGAGGATATTTGGGGCTGGTGTATATGAGATGTTACAAAAATAAGTTCTCAACCAACAAACCAGTTATCAGTTCATAGTAAAATCAGTTTAAATATCAAGAACTAACCATATATGGACAGGGATATAAGTACCCTTGAAGGTGTGTACTGGTAGAAACAGGAGTAGAGTGGATTGAACTGGAGAGAATGGAGAATGATACTAGAGAGTATTGGCTTTTATATTTTCCTTTTGAACTCACATGATTTATAAACTCTGTTTATAAAATACTTCCATCCATAATTTTTTCCCATCATACAACCTACTCTGAAATTTGTTCTCTTATGAGGCAAAATGGGAAAGAGAAGGACAGATACAAAATCTGAGAAAGGTACATAGAGAAAGAGAAGGAAAAGCAAAAGAGAAATTGAGGAGTCGTACATAAAACATCTCAGACAGCAGTTTTTTTTAATGTTTCTTAATGAAATGGAAAAGAGGTAATCAAAGTAATTTAACCTGATTGCTAATTACTGTCTCTGCAATGAGTTAATTGTTGTACTATATTTGTAAATAAAAAATAAGCATCAGTAAAATATAACTTAATTACTTAGACTGTACATATTCTTCCTTTCCCCCTTCAAAACACTAATTCGGCCAACTTCATGTGCAAAATGTCCACAACTGTCTCCCAGCCAGGCCTCCTGACCCCATCCCCCCACCTACCTTAGGCCAAACTCTCAGAGAATCCCTTCACCCAAATGACTTCCCAAGCTCAAGCTCTTTAGCAACAAGCTAAAGCTCAAGCTCTTTAGCATTAGAAGTACACTGATTGGCGGGCAAGGCCCAGAAAGCCATTTGTTTCATGCCAATCCTTTTCTTCTGTGTGGTCCTTCCCCAGACCTAATTCTGCTAAGTTTCCTACTTTCCTTTCATCTGTCACATTCTTCAGGTAAAGCTGGATCACTGGCAAATGCCTTCCCTGAAAACTATACAGCACTCATACTTCATCCTTCTACAATGAGTCTCATGAACATCATCCTGACCTTGTAGTTAAATCCATATGAACATACTATTTTTAAAATATGTTGATTCTTTTTAAATACTTGAAATTTCTAGAATATTTTTAAGTTAGTGTGTATGTTGTGTGTGTGCATATATGTACTAGTACTGGGAATTGGACAAAGTGCCTTACACTCAGACTTTGCTTTTTCAGTAAACGCTGGAGCTCTACCACTTGAGCCATAGCTCCATTTCTACTCGTGTTCTCTAATTTTGTGTTAGTTTCTACTGCCTGTTTTCATTTTTATTAGAATTGTAATAGCAAACATATTGAACCCAATATTCCATAATAATTATTCCCAGAATTTTGCCCATGCTTGGTCAGCACTCTACCACTGAATTACATTCCTAGTCCCATGTAATACTTTTCATTAAATATTTTTTTTAAAAATAATTCATAAAAGACAGTACATTTTATCCCATATAACATATATACTCAGGATATGGTGGTGGGTGGACTTTAAACATAAAGTAACGAACATCTTATCCTTATTAAGCTTCAAGTTCATTAACAACTTTTATGCCATTTCACTGTCAATTTTCATCCTAATGACATAAATTGGTTCTTTTTCACACATTAGGATATGTTATCCAGGTTAGCACATAAAATTGTGTAAGATAATTTAGCTGCATATGAGTTTTTCAAAAATCTCATTGTTTGATTTCATTTTCAATAAAAATTAAATGGAATTAAAATGAAATTAAATGAAATGAAATTAAAATTAAATGAAATTGTCCCAGTGGCTGGTGGCTCATACCTGTAATCCTAGCTATTCAAGAGGATGAGATCTGAGGATCAGTTCAAAATCAACCCAGTCAGGAAAGTTCATGAGACTCTTATCTACAATCAACCAGAAAAAAAAGCCAGAAATGGAACTGTGGCTCAAGTGGTAGGATGCCAGCCTTGACTAAAACAAAAACAAAAAACAAAACTGAGAGAAAATGCCTGAGACTGGTTGCAAGATCTCTCTCTCTCTCTCCCCCTCCCTTCCTCTCCATCTTGTCCACCCTCCTCTCTCTCTCTCTCTCTCTCTCTCTCTCTCTCTCTCTCTCTCTCTCTCTCTCTCTCTCTCTCTCACACACACACACACACATACACACACATACACACACACTAATTATAAAGGATTGGGAATTGAGAACATGATGAAACACATATATGAAATTCATGTTCCCACAATTTTACTATTATAGTAACAAATTTTTTGGAGATGTCTAAAGTAAGAGAAGAGTACTCTAGTGGGAAAAGAAAACATGGAAAGTACTTTGGTTCACCCTGCAAAACTGTCCAGCAAAATGAACACGAGCTCCAATCAGAACCTGAGATTTCAGTTTTGAGGGAGGTTTTTTTCTAATTTCCTTTTCTGGCTCTTTATGTCAAGGACACACAAAGAAGTTTCAACTTCTTATTCTGTCCTAGATAAATTAAAATATCTGTCGGTTAGAAAGCCTCCATAAAAAATTCCCAGTCTCCAGGCAACAGGTTGTCAAGAGCTACAACTGCTTTACTCAGGCTTTGTCCTAGCTCAAAAGAAGGGCTTTTGTCTCCACTCCTAGAAAATTGTATAGCTATATGAAAGGAAAAACATAAGCCAAATTGGACAAGTTTGCATGAATAGAGAAGGTTTATACCCTTTTAAAAGGACAATTAAAAACCAAGTTCTCCTTGTCAACAAGCCCACTTCTAGTGTTGCAAGTCTCCTTGCTTGCCACAGATTTCACTATTATAGTTTTCATAGGACAGTTTTGTTTTGTCCCAGTTCCTCTGCAAACTTCTTCAACAACTGTCTTTAGTCAAAAGCATATTTGGCACAGAGAGTTTGTGAAAATGTATGTTAAGGCTTCCTGCCAAGAAATTGCTATAGAACAGGTGTTGTCAGTCAGGAGGTGGAAGGAAAAGAACGAAAGGAACAGGCAGAGTGTGTGGAAGAAATGACCCTAAAATGGAAATCTCATGATTCACGCTGTTACCACCACCTGGCCCAGCAAGAAGCAGCCCCTGCCCAGGCACCCAGCTCACAGGATTTTACAGATCCACTGCCCTGCCTAGTGCTGCCTTCTGTTTTTCTTCTGCCTCTTACAATTAACTACTAACATTGTCTTGTGAACTTTTGGCTACGTTCTCTGCACCAAATATACAAGGAATCAATGGAGGTCTTTCTTTTCTTTTCTTTCTTTCTTTCTTTTTGCAAATTGGTTTGAACTCTTTTAAAGTAAATAAAACAATCATGTTTGGGTTATTAAAATTTTGATTCACTGTTAAATGTATTATATGTCTGATAATGTGTTTACCAATGTCTAGATAGTTAATTTAGACTCATAGTAAAAGAAATATTCAAAAGTGTACTTATGAGAATTTCTGACTTACTATTAAATATAGAAGGTCATGGTTTTGCTAAACATATATCTGGGTGGAATTTTGAACATGTTTAGAATTCCTTTGGGGTTCAAATTTGATTTGACTTACGTTTTTTCTTTCCTGGACAAGCTACAGACTAGAAATAAATGTTGTAGAGATCAAACACTATGGAGTATTTGGAATAAATGTTGATCATGGAGTTGTTGAGTGGCAGGTTGCTATGAAGTACACCCAAATGTTCCATTAGTTTCCAGAAAACCTGGCATTAGAAGGGCTATATGATAACATATTTTGAAGGAATAACCCCAGAAAGATTCCATAAAAAATATGTACAGTGAGGAACTTTACAGGAAGACAAGATCTATGCTGGGATTGACCCAATCTTTCCAATCCCCACTATCAAATAATATACACAATTAAAATATTTTTGGGATTTGTATATTGTAATGACATGTTTGAAAGTTTCCTCATTAAATGGCATTTTAACAAAATTAAAGGAAATTAAATGTATGCCCTAATGTCTGATTAATGTATTTGTTATCATTTCATATTTCTCTGTATGCAAATAAGCTCTGATAATGTTTTTGTCCATCTATTTTCTACAGTTAAATGAATAAAAATAGATATATTGGTTATTTCTTTGGCTGAAAATAATTTGTTACAGCCCATTTTAATTTTCTCCAGATCATTTGTTTTCTTAAAGATATTTTATTAACATTTAATTTCTTATTTACAAATTGTAAGAGTTTTATTTCATATTAACTTTCTGTGGTGGAGGCCTTCATTATAAATCTAAAATTAAACATGAATTTTGCTATTTGTGGCTATTAATCAGAAAAAGAAAAGTATTCATCACAAATAGGGAAACTCTGTTGGACTAACTAGCCCATTTTCTAGATTTTACACTTGACAGGATTGTGTGCTATTAATTTAGAGAGCCTGCTATGTGCAAAGAATTAGATCATGAGAACGTGAGGTAAATTAGACCATGTCTGTGGTCACAAAGGCCTTATATTTTAGAAATATACTTTACTTACATTGGTATGAAGGAGGAATATTTGCCTGCTTTCCTGGATGTAATACACAGTATCAGGTAACTGAAAATTTCACCAGCCTCTGCTGAACTCTTTTTAATTCCTACTGCTTCCAGTTGGATCCAAATTCCTACATGTGGCATGCTAGAGCATGTCTTCCTCTTCCTTAGTTCTTTAGATACCAATGCTCTCTAAAACACACAATATGGCTCACATATCACAAACCACTACTTATCAATCTTTCATCTTCTAAAGCCACATAGCTCCATAAGCAGTGATTCCTAGACTGCCTTAGATGTCAGTCTGATTTCTCAAACTGTAGACCATACCATTCACACAGTTTCAGTCATCATTTCTGCTTGGCTTGCCTGTGTTCTTGACTGAATTCCTCTGGACTGTAAAATTTGAGAAGCAGATACATATTTTTTTTCACCATCATGCCCTCTACTTAAGTTCCTGGTACTTAATGATGCTCACTAAATATGTGTCAAATGAATGGGTAAATTGCTTCCAGTGCTGTTTTCTAAGAGAAATGAGCTTTTCCTAATTATTCTATCCCATGATCTTTCACATCAACATTAGTAACCCAAATTATCTCAATCATACAATCTATAACTGATTATACTGATTAAAATCTCTTTAAATATAATTATATGAGATTTACTTTCCTTATTTAATATTCATAATACAAAAAATCTGCCAGCAATATCTAATTATCTTTTTTCCAAATCCACATTAACTTTAAACTCGACCTCTATTGTGATGAATTTACATAAGTTAATTTATACAATTGCTTAGCATAGTGTATGGCTTAGAGTGAATCTTCAATAATGGTGGCTACATAGTAGAGCTGGTGGATGCGTTAACAGTGATGACAATAATGAGTACATATAATTAGGTTATAAACAAATTATATGAATGGCATATATTCAAGATAAATTGACAGCAAGTTCTTTCAAACTATAGGGGAAGCATAGCCAGATGTCTTCTTTACAAGTAATAGTGTTATTTGCCTTATTTGATTAAGCAGAAAAGCAAAGTGGCATTAGGGAAAAGAGCATGCAATATAGCTTTATAATTTTCCAAGGCTTTGTAAACTATGGAATCCATCTCTCAATGACCAAGTAGATAAATATAAACAATCGACACTTGAATGCTTTTTGGGGAGAAAAAACAAAACACACTTAACAGAGAGGAAGAGGGAAATCACTTTTCATCTCCTCTAACTGTTCAAATGGGTTTACAAATATTTGCAAAAGGTCACCAATAGGGGGCTTACCTGGGGTCACATGAATGAGGCACTATACCATCAAAAGCTATTTCCAATGTCCAGCTGAGAGATCTAAAACAGAGTAACAAAGACAGCTGTGACAAAACTGACATGAAGTATTCTGGAAAAAGTGAAATCAATTGTGACATTTTTCATTTATTTGTAAATGCTTCTTTGGCAGTACACTCACTCAAAGCGACAGTTCCTTCTTCCAGCAGAGGGGTGGTGATGGGAATATAGAGGCTTCCTGACAGCTACTCTAATGAGATTCTGCATTAGGGCCATTCTAACACTTTCTCCCAACAAGGAGCTTGCCCTTCATTTCCAATATCATAACATAGTAATTTAGAAAATGTTCTATCTATGAAAATCTAGACTAGCTAGTCCTTAAGAGCTGTTGCCCAGCTTATTTTCCCAATATCTTTCAATTAGATGGAAGCATTCTAAAAGAGGTATCTAAATAAATGTCAATGCTACAGGTGAATTATCTCCTCTCATTATAAGACAACAACTTCTGTTAAAAGCTCTAATAAGGGTGTGACTACACAACTCAAAGTATACTAGTAGCCAAAGATTGTCTTGAAATTACATGGAAGGACAATTTATGCTCTTACATTTTATTGATTCTTATAATTTATGTTCCCAAGTAAAAGCAAATTATAGGCAAGATGAAATTTTACTTGTTGTAATCTGATCAACTCTAAATTAAAGCAATTTAAAGGTTCTACTTCATTTAGTCAATATTTTTGATCATATGCTAAGTGCTTGGTGCTTTGCAATCAAAATGGACTCAACCTACTACAAAAAAAGTGTATTTTATTGTGTAGGGAAAATGTAATCTAATCTACAGCTTGGCTCAGCATTTATTGCCTATTATTCAACCAAAAGATATTTGTTGAAGTGTTACACTCATCAAATTGTAGATGGCAATGCATTCCATGGCTCTGTGGGTACATGTTTACAGCCCAGAAAGAAATAATTAAAAGAACTTGGAGAATCAAGAAACTCTGTGTTCACTTTCCTTAGAAAAATAATATTAGTAGGGCACCAGTGGCTCATGCCTTCAATGTTAGCTACTTGGGAGGCTGAAATCTAAGGATCATGGTTCAAAGTCCCTGAGAGTCTTTTTTTCCAACCCAGAAGGTTGGAAGAACAACTGTGGTTCATGTGGTAGAGCACTATCTCTAGTAAAACTGCACAGGGACAGTGCCCAGGCCCTCAGTTCAAGCTCCAGGACCAGCAAAAACACAAAGTAATTATTCACTGCATCAAAAAACATTTGCTCTTTAAAACAGAAAAGTGTGATTTTACTGGATAAAATTGTTAAATAGGAATAAACTAGCTAGTACTATTCCTAGATGACAGCAAAACTATAAATACTTTATAGCTATTATATCTAAGACTATATTTTGATGAAAACAAACATTTCTCTGAAAAACAAGAGAAATAGTAGCAGTGGTAGGGATAAAGAAAATGTCTGTTAAGAATATCACCTTGACCTTTAGTTCTATTTCTTCCACTAATAGGTATGTGTAACTCAGGACTTTACCGCAGAAAAACAAAAACAAAACAACAACAAAGAAAAAGAAAACAAGACTAGCTGGGTGCTGGTAGCATTCACTTGTTTCCCTAACTATTCATAATGTTGAGATCTGAGGATCTTAATCTGATGCCAGCTTGGGTAGGAAAATTCCTGGGACTCTTATCTCCAATTAACCTTCAGAAAACCTGCCTTACTTCCAGTTTTATGCAAAATAATACAACCGTTATCAATTCATTTTGAAACCATCTAGCATCCCAAATACTTCAAGGCTATATATTAGGTCCAATATTTCTTTTCTTCTTTATGATTTTATAGACCGAACTGATTGGAAAAAATGCTTTTCTTACTCTTGCAAATTAAATATGCTGTTAGTTATATCTGAGTGATCTTAGAAGAACTTTACAAGTAAATTAAATGTAATAGTATATCTTATCACTGGATTTTTTTCAGAAGTCCCAATTTATTCTGACTTTTAGAGATGCACATACATTTTTCCAAAGCTATAGATAAGCATTTACATGTATTAAAATTATTGCTAAGAATATGGTATTCCAGAGGAAAATAATATTTTAATATTCAAATAATGATTTTATAATGATTTTATGTGTTTTTAATTCTTCAAAATAGTATTTCTTAAATATCTAGACTATAATTTTGCTGCCAAAAAGTCTTCACTCTTCCTTAAGAAATAATGTCTTAGAAAAAAAAAGAAATGTCTTAGGTCAGAAGATATTGGAAAACTTAGAAAGATGCTTTAATGTCAATCACATAGTTGGGATGAGGTTTCCTGGAATTTGTTCCAAGAACTACTGTGGAGTTTTGAGATGATATATACTGCCCTCACCAATAGGATATGGCATGTCTGTTTCTTACCAATATCTGTTATTTGTGTTGTTTCTCATTCTTCCCATTCCCTCTGCGATTTCCTTGTTATATTTCACAATACAAAAGTTCCCCCAGCATTTTTCTGGCAAAAAAATGAAGATTAGACTGCTCTTGATGGATATCTGTAATTGTCACAGCAGGTTTAATGTGACAGGTTTCTTACAAAGCCAGTGGAGGATATAATCTGGTGCAGGACCAAGTGACGGGAAAGACCAAAACTGAATGTCTTCAGTGAAGACATGTGTATTCTAGAATAGATCAGGTTGAGCAATGGGGGTCAAGTATATTTCCTTTCAGTATAGAAATCTCAATGTATAGCTTACTGTCACTTCTGCTAGTGCATACAATCTGAAAACATTGTTATATCTTTTATTCCTTATCCCTTCAGAATTCAATAAACAGTTGACTTTTTTTGCAATGGCAGAATTCTTCCAAATAGGGTCTTTGGGATTCCTACTCGAAAAGGTCAGTGAATTCTAGTCACCTCCTTCCATTTTGTACTCATATATTTATAACGTGTACTTCTCAATGATGGCAAAGATGTGGCACAGCTGGAAATTTTATGAGCTGAGTTAGGTTAGGATATCTCTGTTTGTAGATCACTTATTTCTCCCCAGAAAGCCTGGGCACTCAGCCTCCTGAGTAGCTAGGATTACAGTGATGAGCCACCAGTGGCAGCCTACATCTGCATACTTTAAAACAGCATGGGACTCATATCTGATTTCAACCCTCATCACAGATGGATGAGAACCAGATATCCTCTTTACATTATTCCTTATCCATGTCCACTGCAAGATTGAGGAAGATTTTCACAAAGTACAGACTTAATAAATCTCCAATGCATTGAAATAAGTAATAAATGAAAGCATTATTACTCTATTTATTCCTACTTTTACTAGGACTGCTTTTAGTGATTCTATCTACATTTTGGAATACTGAAGATGCAACCATTAGAATGAGAAATTTTATTATTAAAGTATAAATTCAGTAATAATTTTGAAGGTTCTAGGAATATTTAAGAAAAATTTAATACTTTGAAATTATTTCTAGAGGCAAGCCTTCATTTCTTGCAAGTCTCATTTTATTCATAGAAATATATGAGATGTCCTAAAAACCACAGTATTTCAATTGTAAATATTATAGAATATCTATACTGTAATGCAACATTCTATAATATTTACAATTGATACAGTATAGACAGGTAATCATGGTACCTGAAGAACAATAATGATTACGCACACAATCTACATCAAGTGTAAATTTTAATAGTATCACTCATAAAAATCACTCATGTTTCAACGGTTACAAAACAGAATCAAATCTACTCAAAACAAACACAAATCATCTTACTTAGGGACTTCTTATTTCATCTGATTCTTAAATAATTAAAAACAAATCCCAATAACAAGCAAACTATTCTTACCCACAAATGGGTGGCAAAAAGTTCCAAAAAACTTATAAAATTAGAAATTCTCAAAGAATTATCAGAAGCAGGAGCTCCTGGTACTTTGTACCCTCAATGTTTATTCCAATTTTATTAGTAAAAAGAGAAAGTAGGCATCAGATAGGTGGTCTTTACCCACATTCTATTTGCTGAGGGTAAGGACTGAAAAGATTGTCAACTCTCACCAGAGCACGAAGGAAACCTATGCTTGAATCCCAATCAAATTTCTGGGCTCCATGTTAAGAAAAAAAACTAAAAGAATCCAGAAAATCTACACACATTGATGGGGACAATGACTAAAAGAATAAACTCAAAAGATGTAATCAAAACTGGCAAAGAATACTGGAAAGAACAACACAGCATGCACACACAAACAGAGCCAAAGTACGCTTGCAAAAATAGAAGTCAAATATGCTTGCAGATATACAAGCAAGTTTTTTTTTAGTGATGCTAGTGGGAACAACTATATGGTGTTTTTATAGCTTGTTGATTTGTTTAATTCTTTTTAACACCTGTAATGTTTTCTTTTTGTCAAATAACACAATTTTGCACAAGTATGTTCATACAAGAGATAAATTGCTTGTTCCATTCAGCATCTTAAGATATATGACCAATTTTCTATAGAGAAGAATTGTCACTGAAAACACATGAAACACCCAGTTCAAGTACACCCTCATGTCTAAATTTCAATTTGTCTATTCAGAGTGGCTAAGTTTTCTGTAACAGTTCAGATAGTAAATGTATTTGACTTACCTGCATGGTCTTTGCTTTCTCATTCAGCTCTGATACTAATGAATACAGCATTTATACTAAACTTTGAGGGAAGCTAGGCATTGGGGGCTCACACATGAAATTCAGGAGGGTGAATTCTAGAGGATCACACTTCAAGGTCAGCCCAGGCATAAAAGTTTGGGAGAAACTATCTAAAACATAATCAGCAAAAAGCAGAAGTGGAGATTTAGGTGGTAGAGTACCATGCTAGGAAGCAAACCTAAGAAGCATAAGGCTGAATTCAAGCTAAGAAAACCTCTATCTACAAAAACATTTAATGGGACCAATTTGACCTGGGTGTCATAACCAGCCAGGCCCCCAGTTAGGTCATCATTAAGAAGGGATGAATCCCTTTTTCAGTAGAAACCAGACAGAAAGATCCTGAAGCTGAGCAGAATTTTGATGGACACATTATAAAATCTCTAACCTCAAGAATACCTTTATTTTAATATATTTTCAAGCCCATGTGATATTTTATAATATTCAGAAAAATTTCCATCTTTATAAAGCAGATTCATTACACTATGAAACGTAGGCACTCTTCCTGAGTTGCCTGTCATTAAACACCCTTGGCAATTGAACTAGCTTTAACAAAAGAATCTCCACATCACAGTTCAGAAATTAAAAGATTAATTACATTTTAACTTTTATTTAGAGGATTTCTTTTTAATTTTATTGTAAAGATGATGTACAGAGTGGTTATAGTTATATAAGTAAGGTAATGAGTACATTTCTTTTTGAACAGTGTTAACCTCCGACCTCATTCTCTCCCCCTTTCTAGTTTTATCTCTTTCCTATAAACCCAAGTCTTATGCTACATCCAAATTAGAGAACAAATGATAACAATCACATGATGACAACAGAAACAGCAAAACAAATTCCTTTCCCACTCTACCATGCATTGTATCTAAAAATATTCAAAATTGTGAACACAAATGTTACTCATTGAAGTATGGCTCTCAATTATTTCAGCAATACTGTACTAATAAAACCTTAAGTGTTGGCAGAAGGAGAATGTAATAAAAAGAATCAATGCAGATCTTATAAAATTAAGAAAAGTGAGGGAAGTGGGTTGGGAGGGTTAAAGGAGAATGATGAAAGAGATGACACTGATAAAGATACATTGTATTTATAAACTACTTTGTTCAATAGTAACTCCTTTATGCAACTACTTAAAGATTCTATGTGTGTGTTTTATGTGCAATTACATAGTAATAACTATTTTAAAATTTAACTGACAGTGCTCTATATTAGTTCCCATGAATATTTAAAAAGTCAGTTCTTCTCGTTCATTCATCACAAATAATAGTATGCGTTAGTATATAGTGATTAACATACACCAGGGAATTTTCTAAGTGTTAAACATTGATGAAGCCATTCATAATCAAAACAATCAAGGTAATACTAACTAAATACAAGGTTGAGAAAATGGAACCACATAGAGTTGTACAGCATGCCAAAGTCACACAGCTAGTTTGTAAGTTTCAGAGATAGAATATAAGAGCTGATGTGGTGGTTCCAAGTTCTAATGAGACATAGACGAATGGATCAGGAAAATGTGGTACATATACACAATGGAATTTTATGTCTCTATCAGAAAGAATGGCATTGCCCCATTCGTAAGGAAATGGAAGACCTTGGAAAAATTTATACTATGTGAAGTGAGCCAGACCCAAATAAACATGGACTCTATGTTCTCCCTCATAGGGAATAATTAGCACAGGTTTAGGCTAGTCACAGCAGAGGATCACAAGAGCCCAATAGCTATGCCCTATGAACACATAAGATGATGCTAAGTCAAAATAAACTCCATGTTATGGAAACTACTGTTATATCACTGTTGTAATTACTTTCAACATGCCATGTGAAACAGTAGCTTCGTTTGTTGATGATCCTCTTGTATCCCCTTCCTGTGGTTGTCCCCATGCTATCGCTGTATCTCATCTGAGTACCCTGGATGCTGTATATACTGGTATTAGAACTAGGGAAGTGAAAAATATCAGAATTGAGAGACAAAGGATAAAAAGACAAACAACTCCAAAAGCAATACTTGCAAAACCATTAGGTGTAAACCAACTGAATAACTCATGTGGGGGAAAGGGAAAGGGGGAAGGAGAATGGGGTATAGGGAGGAGGTAACAGTGCAAGAAATGTACCCATGGTCTAATGTATGAAACTGTAAATAAATAAATAAATAAATAAATAAATAAATAAATAAATAAATAAATAAATAAATAAAAATAAAAATTCTAATGAGATGTAGGCACAAGTCTCTGTTTGCAGAAGAATGCTAGGCCACTGGTTTGGCCAATGTATCTACCCTGTGACTGGAAAATACCACCATTGGAAGAGTGTCAGGAAATAACAGCAGGAGGTGAATTCAGAGAAGTACTTGTCTACACTTTGTAGACCTGGGAAAGGTGAACCACCCCCAGCCCTTCCCCTTCCTATTGCTGCCAGTTTAAAGCATCTCCTTCATCCATTGTCTCAATGTGTCATATAAATACTTGCATCATTTCTTACATATGATTTGAAAAACAAAAATAGAAGACTGCATTACTAGATTCTTCTGAAACATTAGTTATTAAACTGAGGTAGTGAAATCATATTTAAACATAACTAAATAATATCTCACAATTTGAACAGGACACTAGCTAAATTCTTGCATAACCATACAGATCATGTTTCAAGGAGCTTCTGATAATTTGAAAAACAAAAAAATAAAAGCAGAGGGGAACAGAAAGACAGATAAGAGTCACAGGAAAGGAATAATTAAATCAGCCATACTCACAAAATTCCTTTAGTTTCCTGGTTTTTAATTGAAAGTAAAGAACATATCTTACTTAAGACTACCCTGCTCAAAATAAATTTCAAAACAAAAGGCAAAATAATATTTCACAACTACATAACTAATATAATCAGACAGACTGAAGATTCTGTTTTCAAGTTCAAATTGGCAATGATCTAGCAGCTTAAAAATAGCAAAGCAATAAAAAAAAATGATACTATCTCCAAAGGGGAGATAAATAAGCACCACATGGTTCTCAGAGGTTAAAGGCAATCCTATTAATTTCAATAGGCATCAAAAACCCCATAAGACAGGATTTGCGATTAATCAGTTTTGTACATAATTTCAAGTGACATCATAGGAAAACTAAAACAACATGTATTTGTATAAGAAATTTTAAAAAAATTTTTTCAAAATATCTCATGTCTATTACTAAGTTATATGTTACAGTTACAGTTACAGTGACATCAGAGATAAAACCACGGGGAAAAAAGACAAAAGAAAATAGTATAATTTCATATGGCATGTTGAACATAACAACAACAATAAACTACTTGTTTCCATAACGGAGTTCTGAGCTTCTTTTCCTAAAGGCTAGGACTCTGCCAAGTGAGCCACAGTGCCTCTTCAGAGATTTTCTGTTTATGTGGTACTGGGGAACTAAACTCAGGGCTTCCTACATGATAGGCAAGCACTCTACCACTAAGTCATATTTATTACCAGCCCAAATGGTGATTTCCTTCTATGATACTATTGATCCTATTGGTAATACTATCAAGCTTTTTATTTTCCAGAGATGAGGACTGAACTCAGGGCTTTGCACATGCCAGGTAAATGCTCTTCCTATGAGCTAAATCACGACCAATATCAAGCACATTTAATAAAACAAATGAATTTGTACATATCATCCATTAATATGGTTAGTTGTTTTCCAGTTAACAGTCATTGTGATAAGATTATCAAAGCAGTTGTTTTGGTCTGTTCAGACTGCTATAACAGAATTCTGTAGTCCAGATAGCTAATAAACAATAGCAATGGATGTGAGCAGATTTGCTTTCTGGTGAAAGCTACCTTCCAGCATATAGGAGTTATCTTTGCACTGTACCCTCACATGGCAAAGGGGTTATAAATTTTTTGGAGTCTATTTTAAAATGATACCATGGCCTCCTTATTCAATCATCTCCTAATTCTATCATTTTAGGGTGTAAGATTTAAAAATTTAAATTTCAGGAGAATATAGAGCATTCAGGACATTTCTATCATAAATTCAATTTTGAACCGAACAAAATATAGGACAAATAAGATAATTTAAACTATAATTTGTGGGATAGGTAGAATGCCAATTTTGAAAAATATATTTAAAAATAGGAGGGAAAAAGAAAGAAAATAAAATGATAAGAAACAATTTTTTAAATACTTTATTCATTCATTTCAACAATTTACTGAGTTAACTTTGATCTTCAGATTGAAGCTTTTATGTTTTGACTCAAAGAGCTAGTAGAAAATTATTTCCTTTGAAAATGTTATCCACATGTTTAAAATTAAAAGTCTGTATTCTGATCACATTTACCAAAGATTGGATTGAAGCATGATTATTACTTCTATTAGAAATTTTATTTTTTATTTGTTTGAAATTTATACATTATAGCAGGTAGGAGAGAGAGAAAGAGATTCATACATAAAGAGACAAAGGGATGCTTTGCTGACTCAAAGACATGAGGACATGTAAGATAATGGGTTTTTGCACTGAAGAATTGCACCAAAAACAGAGACCTATGGCATAAAGTCAGCTATTTTTTCTTTCTTAAATAAACTGAACAAGGGATATAAGGGTTTAGTTTTGTAGCTATGAGCACCTACAAAAAATAAATAACAAAACAACAGATAGCTCTCTAGGGACTATCCTAATGATATAACTCCAAGCTCCCAAAAAACAAAAACAAACCTAATCAAGACTATCAGATAGAAACAAATAACAGAAATAAAATAGCTATCCAGAGTATCAAGGGGACAAAAACTTTGTTGGTTGAAAAGATAAATAAGAACAAAAACTCCTTTGTCAATCTAATTAAAAGGAGAAAAATCCAGATTAATTAAAATGAGAGATGAAAATAAGGATATAACAACTAATATCAATGAAAGGCAGAGGTATCATGAAAAAAAGACTTTGAAATTCTACATTCAAATAAAATGGAAAATCTACATGAAAATGATGCATTTCTAGATATGTTTGACCTTCCAAATTGAACAAAGAAAATATAAACCACTTAAATAACTCTATGGCAAGCAATGGGAATTAATAATAGTCTCCTAAAAAAATTTCCCAGGACCTAAAGGATACACTGCCAAATTCTATCAGACCCTTGCAGAGGGGCTACCACCAATACTCCTCAAACTTTTCCATAAAATAGAAGGGAAAAGAACACTATGAAATTCATTCTATGAAGCAAGTTTTACATTCATTCCAAAACAAGACAAGGACACAGCAAGTAATAGTATTACAGACCAATTCCTTCCTTGAACATTAAACCAAAACTCAATATTTTCAAACTAAATTGAACAACATATTAAAACAATCAATCATACATGATGATCAGGTTGGTTTTATTATATATATGCATATTTAGTTTAACACACAAAAACATTTAAATATAAATAAATGCAATGCAGAATATAAAAAAAAAGTGATCATCTAAATTGATGCTGAAAAATCTCTGGCAAAATTTAACACTATTTAATGATCAAAGTTGTAAAGTAACTAAGAATAGAATAAACATATTTCAACACAATAATGGCTATATTTCACAAGCCCATAGGTAGCATCATATGAAGAATGGGAAAGTGGAATCATTTCTTCTAGAGTAAAGTATGAGACAATTATGTCCACTGTTATTAAATACGTTAATAGGATTGCTAGCCAGAATAATAAGGCAAGAGAAAGACATAAAAGTGAATCAAACATGGAAAAAAGTCTAATTATCCCTATTTATGGAGATAAAATTCTATACATAAAGCACTCTAAAGATCTCCCAAAAGTCTTCTAGATCTGATGGAGACTTTGGGCTATGTGATTGAATATGAGTTCACCATATTAAAATATAAATGATTACTAACAGCATGAAAAATGATCAACATTCTTAGCCATACAACAAATTCAAATCAAAGCTAATGTAAGATTTCATCTCATCCAGTAGAATTGCAATTATAAAGAAAATATTTGTCTATATGATCTAATCTATTATGAGTAAAAATAAAATATTTTAAAAGGATTGCTTTTAGATATTGCTTTTAGTATGTAAAACTAAGTACTTTATATACTTTATAGTCAACATAGATGTTTCCACAAGTTAAAAAAAAACTCAACTCTAGATAATCACAATGAATGACTGCATAAAATACAGTGATTTTCTTAAAACATCAGAACAAAATACTAATAAAACACATTGAAATTGTCTTCCCATATGCACTACTGAACCATGTCCTTTTCCTACCCTTAACGCTTATGCTTTATATTGGGGTGCCTTTATTTCTCCAACCAAGGGTAGCATAAATTTAAAGTTTTATTTCCTCAAAAATTATTCTATGCTAGGTTTTAGAAAAATAAAGTGAAGCTGTGTTTTGTGTCTTCCTTAAGACAGATAACCTTGAATCTTAAACCTTCTGTGGCTTTTCTTGATCTTTCACTAACCATGACCAGCGAAGAACGGACTCATCTGCAAATTACTAAAAATAATCTGCTCTGAGAAGTGACCTTGGCTGGAACAATGTTAAATTGGCCAGGAAATTTTGGGGGGGCATAACTATTATTAACTTGCAATTTTTTCATTTCACTTTGCCACTGATGCTTGGCAGGTTATAATTTCTCATTTTCGCACATGGATGAAACTCAGTGAAGTAGAGATTATGGAGATAGTGGTGGTGAATTTTTACAAAGGGATTTCCCCCCTCAACTCCTTAACATTAAGGTACAAAACAGATCTCTATTTTAGACAACTTATCAGTTGAGATATATAACCAGACTAGTAAGATAACATTAATAACCTAGACCATTTTAAAGGTATTTTTAGTGCTACCTTTTTATACAGGCTTGAAGTTAAGACTAATTTATAGCGTTGGAAGCATTTCCATTAGTGGATCTAGTTTGGGCTGAATCCTTATGAATTCATGAGATATTTTCCGGAGATTAAAGAAAACTTCTCTGGAAATATCCATATCCAGAGACATACAGTGATAAAGAAAAGTAAAGGGGAATGAGGAATTGGGGAGGAGGAAAGAAATGAGGGAGGAGGTAACAAGTTTGACAATAAATGTACTCACTGACTTATGTGTGTAAGTGTAACTCCTCTGTACATCACCTTGACAATAAAAGTGTTTTTTTTTAAAGAAAGAAATTTTTACTACTATTGATAGAATTCATTTCAGTTACTTGGCAACTTTTTCAGTGGTTCCTCCCTTCTTTTCTATGCCTTTCAGAGCAGTTCCAATGCTACTAGGTTAGTCTAGTAAATGCCCATCTTCAGTTTTATTCTTTTAGATGTCCCTTTCAGGATGACATCTATTGACTAGATTATGATTATCACAAAGTGTAATTGCTATTCCTTTAAGGTACAAGGACTAAAAAAATCTTGTATAGAGAAATGATCCTGAGAAGATAGAAATAGAGGAATAGATGTGAGGAGCTCAGAAATTATTCTCTGGGATAGAAATAATGTTTAGGTTGGTGGTCAGAATGAAAACACAGAAATTATCCTCCTCTGTCTGAAGAAAACAGAAATACCCACTTTGGTTTACAATTCCCTTCACTTTTCTTGAATTGACTAATAGCATCCAACTGCATGTAAGGTAAGATCTGGTTTGAATGCTAAACTGGGGCAGCGATTTGCTCGGAAAGCCATTAAGTATCTCCAGTGTATGAGCCGCATCTACCTACGAAGGAAGATTCAGTTGCTCTTTTCCCCACCGTGAACCCCAGAACATTTGTATTTGTAGTCCTGAATCTATTTGCCAAATAAAACACTCTGTTCCCTTATAAAATAAATGAGTACTATATGATGTTCACCCCAAAATGTTTGATACAAAGGGATTTTTAACTGCTTGTTATTTATGTAAACACCTTGCAGAATATCCAGTTAGGAACTGTCCTTTAAATGATTATAATTCTCCATAGTTACTATTTGCTCTATTTCTCCATATATTTTATGATGAGAATTATTGTAAGCTGGGTGTATGATATGCCAACAAAAGCGAAATTCTGAGTCCGAACTTGGAAGTCATTTTGACTTGAAAATAATCATTTTTATAGAAATTATGTTACTTCAGGTTATTTTTCATATAAGCTCTCATATGTTTTGGAAGAACGGATGTAGGACCAGGATGGATTTCTATACTCCAACCTGTGCTTCCTATGTGTCTAGGTTTACAAATGCACACCAATAGACCTAGCATATTCATTGAGATGGGAATCTTGCTAACATATTGCTTGCTATGGCCTATCCAACTCAACATAGAATTTTTTATATAAGTAAAACAAACATAAGCATTAGCCAGTCATTTTAATCATAGGTAGTAAATTATTAACTTAACCCTTTAAAATATTTTTAAAGAATTATAAGTGTGACAATTGTGAAATTACATTGCAATCTGACTTGAGGAATTGAAACCCCTCCATACCACTACTTAATAAAAATTTAAATAATCATAAATCTATCAGGAAAGCATTTGAACAATTATCTCTGTTATCTGTAAGATGAACTGACTCAAACCTTAAAAATAAATATTAAGTGTACCTTAAGATAAATAATCACTTTAATAAACTTCTTTTGGTTTTTATTTTTTATGTTTATTATTTACTGGATTAATTAGAGTGATAATATAAATCATTAAGTTATGGCTAAGTTTTCCTAGGTAAATACTATCTAGAATTCCTTGAAGCATCAAAATGTCTTTGTAAGATGCAGATATATAGCAAGTGTGTGTGTATGTGTGTGTGTGTGTGTGTGTGTATACTGATACTGGGGTTTCAACTAAGTGTCTTGCACTGTCCCTTAGTTTCTTCTCTATTGCTAGTGCTCTGTCACAAGAGGTATGTCTCCAATTCTAATGGCAGATCTTTTCTGTCATATTTTAGTAAAATCATTGTTTCTAGGAGTTGCGAGACACTGACAATGGGCTTCAATATAGATGGACTGGACACCTAAAATTTAAAAGTACTAACGTTTGTAGAATACTGCATGAAAATCTTTTGAGGTTGAAAACAATTTCTTCCAGTGATATCATTAAAGTATAATCTATAAAAGGTCAAAGTAATAAATAGGTGACATTGAAATTTTAAAACTTTTACTTTTCAAAATACATTTTTATGGTAATGAAAAGACTAGACCTGGAGAACATATTTTTACCCCAAGCCAGGAAAACGTATTTGTAAGACACATTTATAATAAAGAGCTCATAGTGGAAATGATCCTCGTAACTCAACACTACTTTTAAAAATTCAAAATTCAATAAAAAAAATTGAGAATTTTTGGTTTAGGATTTGTACAGATACTTCACCAAAGGAAATACATGTATAGCATATAAGCAAATGAAATACCAACAGTCATTAGTGATATGCAGTTATATCACCTGAGCCATATTATAAAAACTAAAGTTAAACAGACTCATAAAGCATAGTTAGAAAGTATGTAAAGGACCTAGAAATCTGTGTAGAAAGATATGATGCATTACTTTGAAAACACTTTGACAGTTTTCTGAGGAAGGAAGAAAGAAAGGAAGGGAAAGAGAAAGGACAGAAGGGACAAAAAGGAAAGAGTAACTCCCAACACTTTGGAGGCTGAGGCAGGAAGATCAGGAGACTGGCAAGCTTGAGGCCAGTGTGAGCTATGTAAAGACCCTGTCTAATAACAAGACAAAAATAACAGAAACAAATGATGACAATAAACTATGCTAGAAACATTGAGATAGTCAATATCCTGTATTTTAAGAGAGAAAAAAATGAATAAATCCCTATAATTCTAATTACAAAAATATCGAAGAAAGGAGCCAAATATAGTAACAACATCTAAAGGCAACTCAAAGAGCTCCAAAGCACTAATGGAAGTTACCATTTCTTTCTGCCTTATTCAGAAATTTGAGGTGTGTCCACTATTTTTATTAACACGAAAATGTTAGGATAGAGTAGAAGAAAAAGCCGTGAATTGGCTGATCTGGGAAAAAGGAAGGAATTTCTCAAGAGATCATGGAGCAAATGAACACAGCTGCCCTGCTAATGTGTTCATTAGCCACCCCAGCAGAGCCAGAGGCATGCCCCCTCCCCCACTAAAACAGCTGTCACAAAGAATAATTGGATTTCAGTAGTACAAACATCACACAATCAGAAAACTGGTACATATGGAAAGGCCTAAGAGGTTAGAGAGTCCTGTGTGTACAAATTCACAGGCCGTGGTTATAGTTAGTGGCTGTGTAAACTTTCTGAAGTTATATTCAAAATTTTGCTTATGTATGCATAAAAATCCCTCGCCTTGTGCAATCACTCACTTAAAAGGATGGGAAAGGAGTTCCATTGAAATAGAATCACTCTTCCCTCATAGTAACTAGAACGTAGAATCTTCATTAAATATTTGTCTTTGCCATTACTTTAAGAAGTCTCTAAGTTTTAAAAAAAATACTAATAATAACAGGGGAAAGATGTCAAACATCTGTGATTCCTAAATCATGATTCTTGGAATGAAAGATTTTTAGTATCCCCGATTAATCCTCCATGACATCTCCATGAATCCATTTACACTGCCCTTGTCTGAAAAAGTGCCAAGTCTGCAAGCTATTGGTCTGGCTACCCTAGCAAATGAAAAAAAAGAAAATGCCTAACAAAAGTTGTTAATATCGTAGTAATGTCAAAGAAACCAAACATAATCTTCCACAGTACTTGGGAGAAATTCAAGGAAGTAAAAAAGTTTAGATGATGTGATTGTTGAAAGGCAGGGCTATGCAATTGCATACAGTGCTTCATGCTTCATAATTAAAAGTTTTGAGTTGATTTGAATTGGATTAACTGAAAGAATATTTCAAAATGAGGAAATATTTTTGTCCATGAACAGCCTATCTATGTAAATGCAGTAATGGTACTTTTTAATATCCATATTCCTTTACCAATTCCATATATATTGATCAGCAAAGCAGTTATTCCAATATGGCTCTAAATTTACAAATATATGCCAGGGTTTTTCTGTGCTCAGTAAACTAATATAGGACTTTTTCTCGAGTTGCTGTGAAAAAATTAATATCTCTCCAGTAAGATATTTAAGCTAATGAATAAGAATCTCTCATCAAATTAATAATACCATCAGATTCACTTTCAGATGGTTTAACAGTGGTCTTTGGGGTCTAATAACATATTGCCTACTTAGGCAAGCTGCCACTGAGCTGAATATGAATTTTCACTAGGCAAATTTTCCATTTGAAAATTCCTTAAGTACCTTAAACTCATCATGTCCAAATCTATAACTTGCATCTTTTTTTCCATTTTTTCCCTTTATTGTCAAATTGAACTACAGAGGGGTTATAGTTTCATATGTAAGATAGTGAGTACATTTCTTGTTCAAATTGTTACCTCTTCCCTAATATCACCCCCATCCTCCCTCCCCATTTCCCTCTTCCCCATGAATTGTACACTTGGTTTACACCAAATGGTTTCGCAAGGATTGCTTTTGTCTTTTTATCCTTGGTCTCTCGATTTTAGTATTCCCTTTCACTTCCCTAGTTCTACTACACGTATATACAATATCCACGGTACTAAGATCAGATACAGTAATGGTGAGGGTACAATCATAGAAAGGAATATGAGAGAAAAGAAAAAAGAAAAAGGGTACAGTTTCACAAGGCATGTTGAAAATAATTATAACAATGATATAACACTTATTTCCATAACCTGGAATTCATTTCACTTACCATCATCTTAGGTATTCATAAGGACAAAGCTATCAGGTTATTGTGATCTTCTGCTATGACTAGCCTAAACATAATTATTCCCTATGAGGGAAACCATAGAGTCCATGTATCTTTGGGTATGGCTCACTTCACTTAGTATAATTTTTTCCAAGTCTTTCCATTTCCTTACCAATGGGACATTGTCATTCTTTTTGATAGAGGCATAGAATTCCATGGTGTATATGTACCACATTTTCCTGATCCACTCGTCTATTGAGGGGCATCTACGTTGATTCCATATTTTAGCAATGACAGATTGTGCTGGAAGCTTTAATCTGCTTTAATTTGCTTGTAATCTTTTGGGTAGATCCCCAAAAGTGGGGCTGTTGGGTCATAGGGGAGCTCTATGTTTATCCTTCTGAGGAACCTCCATACCACTTTCCAGAGTGGTTGAACAAGTTTACATTCCCGCCAACAAAGTAATAGGGTTGCCTTTTGCCCACACACCCTCAAGCATTTGTTATTGTTGGTTTTCTTGATAATGGAGATTCTAACTGGGATAGGGTGGAATCTCAATGTTGTTTTGATTTGCATTTCTTTTATGGCTAGTAATGTCGAGCATTTTTTCATGTGTCTCTTGGCCATTCTCATTTCCTCTTCAGAGAAGTATCATTTTAGGCCTTTGCCCACTTGTTGAGGGGGCCATTGTTTCTTTAAGGATTTGTTTTGGAGGAATTGAATTTTTGGAGTTCTACATTTATTTTAGATATGAGGCCTTTGTTTGTTGTATGGCTGGTAAAGATCTTCTCCCAATCTGTGGGCTTTCTGTTTATCTTGCAAGCTATGTCCTTTGCCCTGCAGCAGCTCTGCAGTTTCATGCAGTCCCATTGTCCAACCTTGCTTTGATTTGTTGCATTTCTGGGCCTTTATTAAGGAAGTTTTGTCCTGTGCTGAGGAGCCCAAGTCTTTCCCCTATTCCTTCTTGTAGTGTTTTCAGGGTATCTGATTTTATGTCAAGGTCTTTGATCCATTTGGAATTGATTTTGGTACAGGGTGATATAGAAGGTCTAGTTTTAATTTGTTACAGATCTTGAACCAGTTTTGCAAGCACCATTTGTTGAAAAGGCTGTCTTTCTTCAATCCTATTTTTTACCTCATTTTCAAAGATTAAGTACCCATAGTCCAGTGGGTTCATTTCTGGGCCTTCAGTTCCGTTCCATTGGTCCTCAGGCCTGTTCTGTTGTGCCAGTACCAAGCTGTTTTTATTACTATAGCTTTGTAATACACCTTGAAGTTTGGTATTGAAATTCCTCCAGCACTGTTATTTCTACTTAGGATTGTTTTTGCTATTCGGGTTCTTTTATTATTCCATATGAATTTCTGGTGTTGGGATATTGAGGGGTATTGCTTTGAATTTGTAGACAGCCTTTCCATCAAGTAACACCAGCACATACATTTTTCTCAGCAGCACATGGAACAGTCTCCAAAATAGATCACATTTAGGGTGCAAAGCAAACCTGTACAAATTCAGAAGTATTGAAATCATTCCCTGCATTCTCAGACCACACTAGAATAAAATTAGAGATCAACTCAAACAGCCATCACAAAAAAAAATCTCACAACTCAAACAGCCATCTCAAAAAATTCATGGAGACTGAACAACACATTGCTGAACCACCAATGTGTCAATGAAGAAATTAGAATAGAAATTCAAGTGTTTATGGAATTAAACCAAGATGAGCACACAAAGTACCAGCTCCTTTGGGAGCCAGGAAAGGCAATACTCAGAGGAAAATTTATAGCTCTGAGTGCCTACATCAACAAACTGGAGAAATATCAATTCAACACCTTAAGGAAACACCTTAAGCTCCTTGAAAGAGAACAACATGCCAAACCCCAAGCCAATAGATGGAAGCAAATAATTAAAATTAAATCAAAATTAAACAACTTAGAGTCAAGAAAAACCACAGAAAGATTCAAGAAAATATAGAGTTTGTTGTTTGAAAAAATTAACAAGATAGACCCCTAGCAAATCTGACCAAAAAATGAAGACAGCCCACCCAAATAAACAAGATAAGCGACAAAACATAACTGCAGAACATGTCAATGTGAAGCCTGAACAAAATGCAGTCTAAAATAATCAAGGTAGCCAGAGAGACTTCATTTAACCAGAGGTCAGTTAAAGTTAGAATGCTTTGGCCATTGTTTGTAAGACACTTTACTGCCTTGTTTGATAATTGTGCTGTGTACTGGAATATGTTTCTTAT
Source organism: Perognathus longimembris pacificus (assembly GCF_023159225.1). Classification (NCBI taxonomy): domain Eukaryota; kingdom Metazoa; phylum Chordata; class Mammalia; order Rodentia; family Heteromyidae; genus Perognathus; species Perognathus longimembris. The sequence continues at coordinate 71,231,568 of NC_063165.1, forward strand.
AGATGTGATTAACTACTAAAAAAGTTCTGTTACTAGGTAAGGGCCAATAGCTTCCCCTCACCTCAGTGACAAAATACAGACTCTAGGAAACAAGTCAAGGACCTGAATTCCAGGAAAGGTGTAAACTCCCCAAGCAACAGATCAGCAGATAAATATTTGAAGTGCCAGGTGCTCCACAAGGCAATTAACCCCCTGACAAGTTACTGCCCCAATAAGTAACTAATGCATACATAACAGGAGGGGGCGACGCCAAAAGTCCCTTGCAGCACTCCCCATTAACAATCCCGAGGTCGATAACAGGTGAAGGTTGACGCCAGATGTCTTTTGCAAACTTTGACTGTCTTGCTGTTAAGTGACAATGCCCCAGCTATAATCAGGAATAGATAACACACTAAAGGTTAACGAATTACCTGTCTTTTTAACTGGGAATTCCCTAGACTTGTTTATTATAAAAACCCGGTGTAATCTGCGCTCAGGGCTTTCGTCCATCTTGGCTGTGTCCATGTGGGCATAGGTCCGAGCTTGAGCTTGCTAATAAACGACTCTTTGCTTTTGCATCGGAATTGGCTTCTCGTTGGTCTTTGGGGGGGAGGGGGTCTCGAATTTTGGGTGTTTCACTAATAAATTTGAAAACCTGGAAGAAATGGATGAATTCCTAGATAAAATTGATATCCCCAAACTTAACCATGAAGATTTAAACCTACTAAACAGACCCGTATCCAGCAATTAAATAGAAACTGCAATGAGATCTCCCATCCAAGAAAAGCCCAGGTCGAGATAGATTCACAGCAGAATTCTATAAGCCCTTCAAAACAGAACTCACACCAATATTTCTCAATCTCTTCAATAAAATTGAAAGGGAAAGTTCATTACCAAATAGATTCTATGGTGCCAGTATAACCCTCATCCCAAAACCAGACAGGGTCTCATTAAGGAAAGAGAACTATAGACTAATTTCCTTGATGAACATCAATGCCAAAATTCACAGCAAAATTCTGGCCAATTGACTTCAGCAAGTCATCAAAAAAATCATACACTATGATCAAACTGGATTCATTACAGGTAAAGCAAAGCTGGTTCAATATATGCAGTCCATAAACGTAATACACCACCATCACAGCAGCAAGGTCAGGAATCACATGATTATTTCTCTAGATGTCAAAAAAGCATTTGTAAAACCCAGGACCCATTTATGATAAAAGCTATGGAGAAACTAAGATTCCAGAGAACATTACTGAATATAATTAAGGCTGTCTACAACAAACCCACAGCAAGCATTATTCTTACTGGAGAAAAGTTAAAACCATTTCTTCTAAAATCAGGAGCAAGACAAGGTTGTCCACACTCTCCTCTTCAACATAGAACTAGAATTCCTAGCCAGAGCAATGAGGCAAGAGGAAAACATAAAGGGGATCCAAATAGGAAATGATGAAGTTAAACTTTCCCTCTTTGCAGATGGCATGATCCTCTATCTAAAGAACCCCATAGAGTTTATTCCCAAGTCACTTATGCTGATCCAAAACATTGGCAAAGTAGCAGGATATAAAATAAATCCTCAAAAATCAATGGCTTTTCTATATGCTAACAATGCAAAGAGTGAGGTTGAAGGCAGGAAAGCAACTCCTTTTGCAATAGCCTCACAAAACAAATTCTTAGGAATAACCTTAAACAAAGAAGTGAAAGACCTCTCTGATGAGAACTTTAAAACCCTCCAATTGGAAATTAAGGAAGAACCAAGAAAATGGAAAAACCTCCTATGCTCCTGGAGGATTAACATTGTCAAAATGACAATATTGTCAAAGGCTATCTACTTGCTTCTTTTCTTATAGTGTTGCTATTGGAAGCTACATAATTTACCTATTTTCCCAATCTAAAAATTTACTGAACTTTCCTTTCTCTGACCTTCAACATATAAGTAAATACTTAATGAAATAGTTTACTTCATAAATCAGTGGCTCCTCTTAGTCTTTTGTTCATGAACTTATTTTAGATCCCATTTCTTATTTAGATCTATAGTTTCTAAGAGCTCTTGACTCCAGTGAGGTGTCTGCATTCAGACAGGGAATCTCACACCAATGTCAGGTAGAAATGAAAGTTTTAACTGGAAAGGGATGAGAATCCACTGGGTGAGAAGCTGATGTGCTTTGTGCATTCCCTGAGATACTGTAGGACACTGAGCTAGTCTATCCAGAAGAGAACATTGCAAGTAAGCACACCACTCGGGCTACAGCACAGACAGGGATGGTTACTTCTAGTCAAATTCTCAGTGAGGATGAGTGAAGAGGAGAAGAAAAAAGCACAGATTTTTGCATGTTGGCCATAATTTATCATGTGTAAAGGTGCACTCAAGGAGGGATAGATATTAGTGCTAATTTAAAAAATGCTAAGTGCTTTGTACCAGGACAAGGTAAGTATGCCTAGGGCATCCCAGAAATTTGGTAGGTCATTCCACCCATCATAGCTTTAAAGACTTTTGAGAAAAGAGTCCCAGAATATCTTAGGTACCTCAAATTTCCTAGAGACTCAAGTCCACATATTTGGATACTTGGAGACCATACAGGGCCTATACAAGCAGGTCTGTGCTGGTAGCAGGCCTTGCAATTCCCAGGTAATGCTGATGTTGAGGCATGCAGACTACAATAGTAATGGCTGCCACTAGGATCTTCAAGGGAAGTCTGGCAGGTCAGGGAGTATTCAGGAGGAACAGAGTCCCTATTTGTAGCCCCAAACAGGGTGATATGTGGAGCTGTGAGAACAAATAGAAAGTAGAAATTAGAAGGGCCAGCAATGTGAAACATGTGCAAAGGAAAGCTTCATACAGCTTGCATTGGTAGTCCAGAGAATAGCAACTTAGAATACCAACAGCCAACCTCTGAGGTCTAGTTATCCAAGGCCTGTGGAGGCTACACATGGCCAATGCACTGGATAAAGAGTTATAGGGACAATTGCCTTCTTGGGTTTTAGTCCTACTTTGGAACAATCTCCCATGACTTCCCTTATTTCCCCTTTAGCATAGGAATGCCTTGGCTTCGTGTTTGTATCCTGAAGTAAGTAACCAATTTCCATTTCTCTGGAGGCTCACAATTGAATTTACCTATAGTCTCAGAGACTTTGGGCTTGGTGAAACATATAGACTGGAAATTATTGGGGGATGAACATAATACAGTTTTCATTGGGAGATGCAATGCACCTTTGAGGGCCATGACAGAATGCTTCTTGGTATCTTACATGTCAATGTACTAAAGTCCACATGCTAAAGGCTTGCTCCTTAGTGGTAGGTCTTTAAGTCATTGGGGGTGGAGGGGCTGGTTCTTGGATGGAATTGCAAAATGCCATTCTCTTTTCTTTTCTTTTGCTCCATGGCTCATCATACAGTAAGCAGCACTGCTCTGCCACACATTCCTACTAAAATGCACTGATGGATTTATCACAGACTATTTTGGGGCCTATTGATCATGGACTGGAATTTCCAAAATTCTGTGAGCAAAACAAACTTTATCATTTGTAAGTTAAATAAGCTGATATAAAGTTAGCAAGTATTTGCTATATGAATCGGAAGTTGATTACTATCCAGAGGAAATGGTTGAATTGACTTCCTCTATAACTGCAATAAATCAAAATCGACTCCACACTGTGATACTTTTCCAAAGCAATGGGCATGGTTAGAGGTGCTCTGCAAACAACACCAGATGAGCTATTTACATGAAGAATTTAATGTAAATTCAGTTGAATTTAGAAATATTTACACAGCTGACGGACATGAACCTTCCAGACATGTTAGGTAAATTTCACCCACTCTCTGAGGGCAGACTGTTTTTGGAATTATAATGCTCATGGAAGTGGCTTTAAGCACACACAAAATACCTATGGGAAGTACTGCCAAACGCAGCACAATATGCTACTCCAAAGTTAGGCTCAACAAGACTGAGTATTCATTTTCTTAAAAGTTATAGTAAAACCTGTCATAAAAGCCAATAGTTATATATTAATTCATTTAAAAATTCTCATTGTATTCTATTATAAAGTATAAGACATGTAATTGTTCCTGTATTAAACCATGCTCAGGAACTCTGAAATAGTAAATTTTTAAAGTCACAATTCACTGAATTTGTATTTTAGAACAACAAAATAATTACCAAATCAGGGCAATAAAATTCCCTTTATTGATACAGGAAAATAACAAAATCATTTAAGAATCCATTTTTGACAAACTTATTATTAGCTATAGAATTTAATAATTAAAAATATAAAAATGTTTTAAAAGAGAATGATTCTTATAAGCATTTCTTGTAAGAAATAATTATAGATATAACAGAATTTTCAGATGTCTTAGAAATTTTCAAATAATAGAAATCCTGGAAAAATGCCAGTATCTCAAAATATCACTAAAGACACAAAATATTCCAATGAAGCATCATCTATGTGTGCTAAATTTCGAGCCAAGATTAATTTTATTAATAGTAGTTATATTTTATTAATATTTTACTATCATATTATTACATAATATATTATAGCACATTATATATTAATGCAATATTAATTATATTCATTTGTAATAAATTAACATTTGTTTATTTAAACACATAGAACTCAGAGAAGAGTGAGATGATATCAAACAGAAATGGTCTGAACATGTAATACTTCAGAACAATGATAAATTACTTATTCATCAAGTACTTTCAATATGAAACATTTTAGGAGAGTATAGAACATGTGATATTTATATGATTATGTTAATAATTCAATGTATTCTAAGGAGTGTTGGTTACTTGAGACTTTGGAGAGTAAACCAAGTTTCTCAGACTACTGTTATCCTTGACAGTTATGACACTTGTGAGATGCAGGAAAGATGTCTACATATTCATGGTCAGCAGTTATAAGATTCAGTAGTTAGGGCTGGGAATATGGCCTAGTGGTAGAATGCTTGCCTCGTATGCATGAAGCCCTGGGTTTGATTCCTCAGCACCACATATATAGAAAAAGCTAGAAGTGGTGCTGTGCCTCAAGGGGTAGAGTGCTATCCTTGAGCCCAAAGAAGCCAGGGACAGTGATCAGGCCCTGAGTTCAAGCCCTAGGACTGGCAAAATAAATAAATAAATAAATAAATAAATAAATAAATAAAAGATTCAGTAGTTGATGGTAGGAAAGGATATAGTGTTGAATTGGGAAAGTAAGCAATATTAAAGTGGATTATGGTGACCTGAGGATCACTGTGTAATTTCTGAGACTATTACAAAGACTAAAAATGGTTAAAGTAATTGTTTCCATTTACAAGTGCCCTATCCTGCAAGTAATCCCTTACAGGAGTTTCCAAATGTTCTACTATAATTAATTTATGATTTTATGGCTATATAATTCCAGTGAATAGTTTACTCATTCTTGCTAACAGTAGATCTGGCTGATATAAGAAGTTTGTATACCTATAAAGTAGCCTTAAAGTATGTCTGTCTCCTTATCCTTCCATACTAAAAACTCTGAAAATTTTTAATTCAGATTGAAAAAGATGGTACTAAGTACTTGATAAGTGTGAGTCTAAGTGTGAAGAGATGAGATTTTGCCATCCCACAAACCTTCCCTTAAATCAATAAAATACAATCTCCTCATCCTACTACTCAAAAAGGCTTTTAAAGAAATACTCTGAATGAAACAGCAGATCACACCTGAGAGAGACTTAAATTGCTTGTACTTGTCTAATTCAGTCCATTATTTTCAAATAATCTAAGATTTCTCTACTCAAATCTCCCACTATTTTAAAAGTTATAGGCTGTCACTTTCTTCTAAAATTGAAAATATGATTTTTGATTTAAAAATTCCTTATTGAAACATAAGTTACATAAAATTCACCCATTTAAACTATATGCTTCAATGTATTTTATTATATTCAGTTATAAATATTTTCCACATTCTTAAAACATTTTCATCTTTTCAAAGAGAAATCCCTAATCATAACCAGCCATTCTTATTCATCTCTCCCATCCCCGGGAAATCAATAGCCTACTTTTTATCTCTGTAGATTTACCAATGCTGGGCATTTCAAATAAGTGGAAACACATGATATAGTAAAATGTAACACTTTCTCACAACAACTGCACAAGTTACATTCCCCACATCCACAAAAGAGGCTTCCAATTTCTCTATACCCTCACCAACACTTACTGTTGTCTGACAATTTGGGAAGTGGTTTCTATGGTTTTTATTTGCAATATTCTGACATATAAAAAGAAAAGCATCTTCTCATGTGTATTAGTCATTCGTTGGTCTTCCTTTGGTAAATGTCTACTCAGATTTTCATACATTTAATTATTGCTTTTTAGGATTGATCATGAGAAGTTGAATATTTAGGTACAATCATTTATCAATAATGTAAATAATCAAATAAGTTCAAAACATTTTTCACATGCTATTTTTTCACTTTTAGTACATAATCTACAACTAAAATTTCATTTCAATGTACTCTAATGTTTTTCATGTTGTTAGTGTTTTTAGTTTCATATCTAAGATAATACTTCCAATCCCAAGATCATCAGAAAGATCATAAGAACACAAAAACCATTTTCTAGGGATTTTTTTAAAGCTTTAGGTCTTACATTTATATTGTTAAACATTTAGTTACATTTTGCATATGGCAAAATAATAACCTAACTTCCTTCTCTTCAGTTGGAAATCTTGTTTCTTCAGAATCAACTGTTTAAAGGATTCTCATTGTTTGGGTACCCTCTCCAAGTAATTTACCATGAATTACCACCTAATAAACAGGATTTCAAGGGAAGTGTCACTTGAAAAAATTCCAGGATATCCTATTACCATTATATTGATAAAAAAAAATTTAGCTAGCAACCAGCAATAAATTACAGAAATAGCTCGTCAATATCCATATTACAGCTACAATGATGTACAGTGAGCACACATTGTTCTGAACACTATCAATTCATGTGGTAATAATGAGTTAATAGCAAAGGAATGTGCCATGGTTGAAGGCTGGTAATACTGTGTGCTTCTAAACCATGATGATAACCAGAGCTCAGTACCTGGCTGTGGAAAGACTTTAGATGACTATCATATTTTAAGATGTATAAGAAGCAGCCTCCAGAGTTGAGGCAGGTTCTGTGGATGTGAATATCTGGATCTGGGCAAGAGATGAAAATCATCTACTTAGTAGGTTTCATGTAGGCCTTATATGAAATGGAGGATGTGAGCAAAGAATTGAAAGAGGAAACCAAGTTATGCAGACAAAGTAATTATGACAAAGGTTGGAGAGTGGGAATAAAAAGTTTAAAATACCCAATATAAGATATATAGAATTTATTAGTTTGTGTTGGGAAAGTTTACACATACTGAATTCTTAGAATAATTCTTATAGAATATTCAAAGGTGCAGGCAGCAGCACAAAAAGCATCAATGTCTACAACTAAAAAACTTTGAGACTCTAAATTCATAGATGCTGCCTTAGATATTATTACAGTTGCTTTACATTCATTGTCTACATTATGTCTAACAAGTCTTATAGGAAGCTAACCATATTGCATTTACAATAGAGGTAACAAAACTGAGATTTAAAAGGCATAAATGACTTATCCAAGTTTTGCTGCTATAAAATAATAGAAGCTGTACTTAAAACCACCTCTAGCCGACTTAGAATTACATGGAGAAAGAGGTTTAGGATGATGATGAAGAGGAGGAGAAAGGCAAATTGCTGCTCTCAAAAGTGAATATAGGTTCAGGTACATAGAAAAAGTCACAACTTGCTAGAATAGAAACATGTAAAGGAAAATGAAAGTGTAAGAAATACCCTCATGTGCAACTACAACTTAGTTCAAGAACATTCAGTGTGTACAAGTTTGGAAATTAAAATCTCATGAGCATCTCTGCATGCAGGAGAGACACACCTTCATGAGTTTCACATTCACAGAGTGAAGTCAGAGTAAAACTCCCTCATGTTCCAAAAGGAGGCATTCTGAAATATTGGTAGCATTCTATACTTGGAACAAGGTCAGCTCACAGGAAAAAGTATTGCCTCTGAGGTTTTATCAGAACATGGAGGAAGAAAAACCTCCAACACTAGAAAACTTTACCTTTCCACATGATGGATGGAAACTACTGAATTTTAATAGCCTTTTGTTTTATACATGAGAGGAGGCAAATATTCAATCGCTGTCCCAGCCTAAGAGAGAATTTGGGAAATGGAGAACCACTATTGAAGTTCAAACTCCAGAGGCAAAGACCATTAAATAACTAAGATCTCATCATTGGAATACAGGCCCCTCTCCCATATCTTATCACCATATTCTCAGAGGCCTGTTTACCGAAGTTCCTTTGCCAAGTACAGCATTTCCAGCTATGAAAAAATAATACAAAAATACTTTTAAAATACCCATAAAACCCAGGTTGAAGAGGTAGGGAAAACCTCAGAACTACATAGAGGTTTAGGATATTAATGATGTTCTGACCACTCCAACAGATAAAGAAGATAGCATCTGAAAACACATGGACAGGCTCCAGAGATGGCTACATATCTAAAACTAGCTATTCAGGAGACCATGTTGAGGATCATGCAAAAAGCTGGAAGTGGAGCTTTGGCTCAAATGTTAGGGTGTCAGCCTTGAGTAGGGAACAAGCTAAGGGAGAAGGCCCATACCCTGAGTTCAATGCCCCCCAGAACCAACACACACACACACACACACACACACACACACACACACACACACGTATATGTACCAAATGGAAAATATAAGCAAATAGATAAGCAAATTAGTTTAAAGCATAAGATAACAGTGTAGAAAATCATGAAAAGCCATCCAATATGACTCTATATATGGATACAAAAGATAGACTGTTTAAGTATGATGTAGAAGACCTGCATATGCTTAAAGCAAAATTATGCACAGCATTAAGTGAAATTAAGACTAGAAGAAGAAAAGGTAGAAACAGTAGCACTGTCAAGCAGTGTGGAAGGGTAGGGTTCTCCAAAAGGTGGAAGGGAATGAGGACCTACAGCTAAATATCTATCAGTACCCCGACTCATGTCTAACCCCAATGGAATGTCTTCCAGAATGCACACCAAAGGCAGTTTCACAGGAGATTCTACCACGAAGTCCTGTGAGGATCTTGCTCAGTCATCATTTCATATGCGTACACAAATGTATTCACAATGGCAAGACGTAATTGTTGGTTTGCTTCTCCCTTACATTGGCCCTCATCCTTTCTCATATTCTTGCTATTCTTTAGGTGAAGCATGGGATGAGACAATATCAAAGTTGCAAAAGCAAGAAACAAGCTTTTTTAAATTTTTATTTGGAATCAGTTTATGAATTTTATGGTAGCATATATAGCCTAAACAATCTGAACACACTGTTTCAAAACAACAACTACGTGAATACATTTAATTTTAAAATCCATACAATACCATGTGTAATTTCAACCTATAAATATTCCATTAAAGTATCATCATAAAGTTGTCTGTAACTGTAAACTCAACCCAAGCTGATTCCCAGACATAGTGTGCCACTTTGTAAATTTAACTTTATGAACTATTTGAGAAAATAATTTCCTAGATATATCTACATCTTTCAGAATAAATAATACAGAACTATTCAGACAGCAAGCACTTAATAAACTGACACTCTTGATGATCATGTTCTATGAAGCTGTGTAGAAATCAAGGACCTAGTATAAAATCACCTATGATATACTATGTTGTAGACTTCATGAGGCATTTGACAATTTAATAGCTAGATATGCTGTTCTCACTCCCAATACATGGCCTCCTACTATCTGTAAAAGATATGTTGCATAATGGATAAAAAACAGGTTATATAATCAGAATGTCTTGCCAAATCCTATCTTCAAATTCATTTTTTCAGTAAATGTATTCAGTCTTCCTAAGCCTCTGTTTTCTAGTGGAAAATGGAGATAATAATCTTCATAAACAAATCTATTTTAATGAATGCACAGAATACTACTTGATCACAATTGAGTACTCAATAAATGTTATTATAGCCAAAATATCTGAAAATGAGTCATTGCTCCAGGGTAAGTTTAAAACAGGATAATGCATTTTACTTAATTTCATAACATGTGTACATTGCTATCACCACCTCAGATGTATGAATGTTTAAAATCTACTAAGAAGTAAATATGTTAATAGGTCAATAAATTTTATATTAAATATTTTATAGACACTAATTTCTGCAGGTCTGAGGAAGAGGACTGTTGGAGACAGGCTTAGCACAAGTACAAATTTAAGTCTAGGCCCAGTCATTGCATATATAACCTACAAAATCTGAACACACAAAATAAAATTACCTTTTAATAAACACTGCTGTGAGAATAAAATTCTCAAGCATGAAGATTCCATACACATTGCTAGGGGAAAGGTGAGACATTAAAGTAAAGCTCACTTCTATTAATCAATATAAAATGATTCTCAAAATGATCAAAATAACTTTCTAGAAGAAGAAACATTAAAATAAAAATGTCAAGACTTTTTTTCATAAAGCAATTAGGTATTGTCAATCACATTTTTAAAAGAATTTAATAATGGTATGTAAAGGAACTGGGAATGTAGCTTAGCGATAGAGTGCTTACCTAGCATGCATGAAACCCTGGCTTCAATTCCTCAGCACCAAGCAGAAGAAGCTGGAAGTGGTGCTGTGGCTCAAGTGGTAGAGTGCTTGCCTTGAGCAAAAGGAAGCCAGGGGCAGTGCTTAGGCCCTGAGTTCCAGCCCCAGGGCTGGCCAAAAAAAAATTGTATGTAAAAAAGATGAAATTATACTAAAAAGGTATATATATATATATATATATATATCCATATATATATCCATATATATCCATATATATATATATCCATACATATATATCCACTCATTAACACTACCACTGAAAATCTTTTTCACCTGATACGACATAGCCATCTGTTACTTTTTAATGAGGTTATCAATAAACACTGTATTTTCCTTTAATTAGAGAAGAAAAGTTATCCTCCAAATAGTATCTTATTTCTATTCCTGACTCACTTTCCAGAGTCTGAATATGCTTTCTGTAGATGCCACTGAGTGCTTGTCTAGCTATTTGAGTGTTCTCTAGGTATCTGTCAATCTGCTCAGTTCATAGGATTGCAAGTGTTGTTCTAATGCTCAGGTTTTCAGAAACACTGTTAAAACCTGTCACTAGAGGGGAGTCTTGTTATCCAGCGGCTAATATCAATTACCACAAGCTTTGCAACAGTCTATGTCTCTACACTAAAATATATTAGAAGATACAACTTAAATGACAAGACAAATAGTTTCCCTTCAAAATGAGACAGACGTTTCTGAAGCATCTGTAGTCAATAAATGTAAACTCTTAAGGATAGTTTTAAATGGATCATATGTGAAACGATAAGTCATCATTTACTTTAAGCCAAAAATAATTGAACTAAATGAGTATTTTTCTTTTCAGTTAGATATAGTCATCACTCAATTTCCTTTGATACTTAATACTCTCATACAGCTAATTCTCTGTTAATCTATGAAACCTTTTACCTTTATACATCACACACACACACACACACACACACACACACACACACACACACACACACACACTTGCTCTTTGACAAGTCCCATAAATATTCCTATGCATGAGAGCAAGGAAAATGCTTGTATAATCCCTTAGGATTATGATGCACCTATTCCATGATTCACAGAATATAATCAAGTAGCTAAGAAACCAGGAAGCTGAATTTATTTAACTGACTGACTTTCCAGTTTTAATCTTTCCCCAAAGGAAATCTATGTGTGTGTAATTTTTGCCCTGCAGCACTTGCCTAGATTTGTTCCTTATAACTGAACAGCTAAGATACTGCATTCAAATTCCTGGTTGGAAGCATGCTTTTAAATGCTGTAACTGTTATTATTTCAAAAACAAATTAAACTAAGGAGGTCTGTAGAAAGCCAATTAACCAATTTGGGTAGCAACTTAATGCAAATCAATGCCCCTTACTGTCACCAAACATGATGTTTTGTGATTTTAAGATGTTAATCTCTAATTGTGCATCTAGAGCAAGTGACAGCTCAAAGTGCTTCCAAATTCCTATACAAGTATTCCCCTGGGACACACACATGAAGTATGGGTTTTGATTTATTTTAAATTCTTATTTTATGTGGCTTTATCATTCAATATCATTTAAAAACAGAGTTGGAATAATGTATCCAAAGAGCAGCGAATCCTTTTCTAAATTTAATTTTACTGGGGCTGGAAATATGGCCTAGTGGTAGAGAGTACTTACCTCACATACATGAAGCCCTGGGTTCAATTCTTCAATACCACATATATAGAAAAAGCCAGAAGTGGCGCTGTGGCTCAAGTGGTAGAGGGCTAGCCTTGATCAAAAAGAAGCCAGAGACAGTGCTCAGGCCCTGAGTTCAAGCCCCAGGTCTGGCAAAAAAAAAAAATGTTTACAAGGATCAATGTGTCAAGAATATGTGGTGTATATATATACATAATAGAATTCCCACTCATCCATCAGAAAGAATGATATTGTGCCATTCAAAAGGAAATGGAAAAAACTGTATTAAGTGAAATAAGCCACATCAAAAGAAACATAGGTTATATATGGTTTCCCTCGTTTGTAGTAACCTGAAGGTACCTATAAATCTACAAGTAAACTCAGTGAATAATTTTACACACACACACACATACTGGGACATGACTAATTATACAGGAAACTGGACATTCACACAGTGAATCCAAAAGAGGATATGCACAGAAGTAGATCACAAAGGTTCAATAGCTATGTGCATATTATCATATAAAATAATATTTTATGAAATGACTTCCAAGAAAAGAAAACAATACATTTTTTAGTTGTGTTGTGTTTTTCTTTTCATTTTGCCTTTGTTTGTCTCTGGTAGCATGGGGGACACAGAAAAGATAGAATAAAAAGTTAGCGGGCTGGGGATATGGCCTAGTGGCAAGAGTGCTTGCCTCATATACATGAGGCCCTGGGTTCAATTCCCCAGCACCACATATACAGAAAATGGCCAGAAGTGGCACTGTGGCTCAAGTGGCAGAGTGCTAGCCTTGAGCAAAAAGAAGCCAGGGACAGTGCTCAGGCCCTGAGTCCAAGCCCCAGGACTGGCCAAAAAAAAAAAAGTTAGTAAACACAATAGTGTACACAGTAGACACTATGTGGAAAATAAATTATACATCCTGTGGGTGGAGAACAGGAGGGGAAAATTGGGAGAGGGAAGGGGCAATGTAGTTCAAAAATAATTGTACTCATTATTTGATGTAACTGTTACCCCTCTTCTACAATGACAATAAAATATAAAATGCTAAAATTTCATTCTACTCATAATTCCCAATATACTACAAGTTATTTGCTCAAATACTCTTCTCTTCTCTCTCTCCTCCCTCTGTCTCTGTCTCTGTCTGTCTCTGTCTCTGTCTCTCTCTCTCTGCCTCTCTTTTGTCCTTGGACTTGAACTCACAGTCTAGGTGCTATTGCTGAGCTTCTTTGAATAAGGCCAATGCTCTACCACTTGAGCCACAACTATGCTTCTGACTGTCTTGGTGGCTAATTGCATATAAGAGTTTCACAGACTTTTTTTTTTAATCCAAACTGGTTTTTAACCATGATCTTCAGATCTCAACCTCCTGAGTAGCTAGGACTGTAGATGTGAGCTGGCTGTTACAGCCTCATTTATTTGTCTTTTTAAAAAATGGTGTAAACCAACTATTAAATTCATGGGGGGAAGAAGAAAAGGGGAAGGGGTATGCAGGGGAAAATGAGGGAGGAGGTAAGAAGTTGAACAAGAAATGTACTCACTGCCTTACATATAAAACTGTAACCCCTCTGTACTTTGACAATAAAGAAAACTGTTATTAAAAAGGTGATGTACAGAGGGGTTACAGTCAGGTAATGTATACATTTCTTTTTGGATAATGTCACCCCTCCCCCTACTTTCTCTAAGTTTTTCCCTCACATCCTTCCCCACAAGGTGTAGAGTTCATTTTCAGTATACTGCCTAGTGAGTACCACTGTTTTATGTGCTCATGCTTTGTCTCTCCATTTCTGTGCTCCCCCTTACCCTCTGCAAGACAAAAAAGAAAAAAAAAAAACAAGCAAAAAATTAAATTAAAACCAAAACAGAAAGAAAATCTCATTCCCATTATCTGGAGTTCATTTAGATAAATTCTTTTTTTTTTTTTACTATTTTTTAAATTTTTATTATCAAACTGATGTACAAAGAGGTTAGTTTCATACATTAGGCATTGGATACATTTCTTATACTGTTTGTTACCTCCTCCCTCATTTCCCCCTCCCGCTTCCCCCAATTCCTTCCCCATGAGTTATTCAGTTCACTTACACCAAACAGTTTTGCAAGTATTGCTTTTGTACTTGTTTTTACCCTGTGTCTCTCGATTTTGGTATTCACTTTCAATATCCTAGTTCTAATACCAGAATACATGATTTCCAATACACTCAGATAAGATACAGAGATAGTGTAGGTACAACCACAGGAAGGGGATACAAGAAGATCATCAATAAATATTTCATATGATCAAGCTTCATAGGCTTTGCACTTTTGTGTTCCTTCTCCCTTGGTCTCACTGGGTGTGCAGGGCCAGATTCCTGTGTAATTTATCAGTATATCTTAGGTCTAGCTTCTGCAGATCATCTCATTTCTAATGTGACTGTAATGTTTTACTTATAAATGGAAACTTGTGACCCTAAATTCCAAACTATAAAACTTCATGACTACATTCAGTGTTTTTAAAATAATCTTTTTTCAGCTTTGTTAATTGAAATTTGTGAGTCAAATAGGCTGAGGAAATTTTCACTAGAACATGCTGCATTCATTTAGACATTATTTAGTAAACATTGTGAGAGTTCCATTATACTGAGCTGTTAAAAGATGAGATGTAATTATATATTGGCTTCAAAATTTTATTAGGAAAATTTTCATGTTTATGGTTTATTTCCTTTAATGATAGTTTTAATTATGTATATAATTTTTATTTTTTTAACTTTTATCATATATCAATAACAAAGGGACTTTATTGTGATATTCCATACATGCACATTATATACTTAGACCAATTTCTATTTATTTTTATTGCTCTTTTTATCTCCACTATACACATTATTTACAAGTTTTCAATGAGTTTCACTCTTCTATCTTCAAAAATGCATATAACATATTTGATAGTATTCGCTCCATCCCTCTCTTCCCTCCCCACCACTTTCACCTTTCAAATAGGGGTTGGAAATGGACTATATAACTTTGGGGGGAGAGGAAGTTAGAAGGGAAAAAACTGGGAGAAAATGAGGAAGAGGGGATGACACTGTTCAAAAATAAAGTACTCAATACTTGACTTATATAACTGTAACCCCTCTGTATATCACCTTTACAATAAAAATAATAAAATAAAATCCTAACACCTAAAAGTACAAAAAAAAAAACACCCCACATAACTTACTTTCAGTTTGGAATTAGGTCTAGATTCTGCATATGAGAAAACCTGCCATATTTTTTTTCTGTCTGGCTTATTGCATTGAATATTGTGATCGCCTATTATATTCACTTTCCTGACAATGGCATAATTTCATTCACTCATCCTTGTGAGTAGTGCCCCATTATATATATTTAAAATATTTTTATATATTCATTGGTTGATGAGCACTTTAGACTGTGTATAGTGTAACAATAATGAATAGAGCTATGACAAACATGGTTACACAGATATCTCTATTGCATACTTACATTCCTTCAAATATATGCCCAGCCATAGTATAGCAGTAGTATGGTCAGTGTGGTAGTTCTATATTTGGTTTTTCCATACTGACTGCCACAGTAGTGCACTGCTTTTCACCGACATCAACAATATCTGCCCATCTCATCCTACCTACCCCACCTCATTCCTTATTGGTATTTATTGTATGCTTTCTTCATGACATGGAATTCCAAATCCTTTGTATTTATATTTTAAGCATATTGAAAATTTCTTCATTTCTTGGCCATTTTTACTCTTCTCAGAAACATCTGTTCAGGTCATATGCCCACGTAAGTGGGTTATCTGTTCTTTGGGTGTTTTTATTTTTTAGAATTTCGGGCTGGGGATATGGCCTAGTGGCAAGAGTGCTTGCCTCGTATACATGAGGCCCTAGGTTCGATTCCCCAGCACCACATATACAGAAAATGGCCAGAAGTGGCGCTGTGGCTCAAGTGGCAGAGTGCTAGCCTTGAGCAAGAAGAAGCCAGAGACAGTGCTCAGGCCCTGAGTCCAAGCACCAGGACTGGCCAAAAAAAAAAAAGAATTTATATATGGTTGATATTAGTTCTTTGTCAGAAAAAGAATAGATGTAAAAGATTTTTTTCACATTCTGTAGGGTTTCTGTTCATGCTGATAATTGTTTCCTTTGTTGGGAATAAACTTTTTAAATTGATGTAATCACATTTGTCAATTCATTGTATTATTTCCTAAACTACTGGAGTTGTAAATCAGGAAGTCATGAACATAGCTATATCTTTCAAGAACTTTCCTGGGGCTGGAAATATGGCCTAGTGGTAGAGTGCTTGCCCTGGGTTCGATTCTTCTGTACGACACATATAGAAAAAGCCAGACGTGGTGCTGTGGCTCAAGTGGTAGAGTGCTGACCTTGAGCAAAAAGAAGCCAGGGACAGTGCTCAGGCCCTGAGTTCAAGCCACAGGACTTGCAAAAAAAAAAAAAAGAAAAAAGAAATTTTCCTTTTGTTTCTCTATATATGTTTCAAAGTTGATGGTCTTAATGTCTTTGATTCATTATAAATGGATTTTTATACACAGTGACAGTTACCTAGTTCTTCCTAGGCTGTGGATAACCAATTTTTTAAGTGTTTCATGAAGAAGCTGTCTGTCTTTCAAGTGTGTTTTGACACCTCTTAAAATAAAACAGATGAGGAAGTGGCGCTGTGGCTCAAATGGTAGAGGGCTAGCCTTGAGGTGAAGAGCTCAGGGACAGCGCCCAGGCCCTGAGTTCAAGCCCCACAACCGACAAAAATAAAAATAAAAAAAAACAAAAACAGATGATTATAACTATGTGGGTTTATTTCTGGGTCTTCTATTCCATTGGTTTCCTATCTAGAAGTCAGCACCATGATGGTTTTTGTTACTAAGGCTATATAGTTTAAATTGAACCCAGGAATTGAGATACCTCTGTTATTGTTTGTTTAGGATTTCTGTGTATATTCTAGGTCTTTCATGCTTCTCCATGAATTTAAGCATTGATTTTTCTATTTCTGCGAAGAAACATTGGAATTTTGGTCAGTATTGCACTGAATCTGTGTGTTTCTCTGAATAAAATAGTCATTTCAACAATATTCTGCCAATCCATAAAAAATGGGAAGTCTTTTCATCTTCTTACCGTTTCAGTTTTTCTTTATTGAGGAAAACAAGCTTTATTTAAAATACCATGTAAATCAATAGTGAATTCCCAGACAAATAAACATTTTATCTTTTGTGGTCCAAGTTTACTATTATTTTATCACTTCTACCCTGTTGAGGAAAAAATAATCATACTCGATCAACATTTATTTCCATTTATTAGGTAAATAAATCTTTTAATTTCAAATGTAGTTTATAAGCTTCTGAAATATGTCCAGGAATATTGGATGTCTTTATTTTTTTGCCATTGTAGGGCTTGAACCCAGGCCCCAAGTGCTGTCTTTTGGTCATGGATAGCATTCTATCACTTTGAACCACAGCTCCATTTCTAGTTTTTGAATTATTAATTAGAGATCACAGTCTGATGGGTACTTTCCTGCCCTGGCTGGTTTTGGACCATGATCCTCAGATCTCAGCCTCCTGAGTAGCTAGGATTACATGTGTAAGCAAACAGCACCCTGCTGTATGTATTTTAAATAAGGACCTTCAGTTGGTAAAGCAAAGAAGAATAAAGATATATCTTTTCCAACTTTGAAATCAAATTTTAATGCCAAAAAATTCAGGAGAGCTCACAGAAAGGAAAAGGTTTAGATAGGACAGTTAGAAGACTCTTGTTACTAGCTAGCGGAGGAAGAAACACGACAGTAGCTTTTGACACTCTGAAATGTGAACTTAAAACAGCACAATCCTCTAACATTGACTTACTACAACAGAAGGTGGTATTTTCTTGGTGCTGATTATCTAAAATTGTCAGACTTTCAAATTTTCACACTCCTCAACAATAAAACACAAGAAAAATCACACTGCTAATGACAGTAGGTATCGGGGCTAAAATACAAGTTTCTTTGATTCTCAGCCCTATGCTCTTTGCACTGAGTCACAGCCAAAAGATCCCATTAAAAGAGAACTATAAATCAGACACAGACAAACATAACATACTGAAAGCTAAGTGACCTCATCTCTCCTGCCCAATGAGGTAATGATGGAAAATAAACACAAATATGGAAAAGGAATAGCTGGTTGTGTCCTTAGTCTTACAAAGAACCATATGTGAATGGGAATAACACTTGATACATTCCATGTAACCTAGTGGTGTACACTGAGAATATCACAACTGGAAATAAAAACAACTTCACATCAAATTTGATGGGGAAAATATCTTAGGTGGGAATTAAAACATGTAAAATAGCAGTACAGTAATAAAATTATTGTAAAGGTCAGGAAATGAGTTTCAGAATAATAATTTCATAAAGCAATAAATATCACAACGGAAATAAAAATAATTTAGTTTGAAATTTTAAAACAAAAAATAAGGAGAACTTTATGAATATTCCCTTTCCTGTAGTCACCGATTCTCCTAAACACATTCCAAAACACATTATATAAACATATAAATTTGCATACACTTCCATAAACATAGGTACTCACTCACACCTATCCACATATGTACAAATACAGTGCTGTCTGAGAACAGGACTTATTTCTTCAAGCACCTAGAGGACTTAGCTATTCAATAACTATTTGCTGAATGAATGGAGGCAAATGAAAAAGTGATTCTAATTTGCTCTATCAAACTAGAAAATGTACAGTAATTATGGCTCAAAGCTCACTGACGCCTGAAGTAGTTGGAGAGAATGCCTACTTGTCTTACATACAGGATTCAACTCTTCAGTCTCACATAAATTCTAAGCCATAAACTGTAGATGTGATTACTGATTACCTCGAAGTTGAGGCTGAAACATAAACCCCAACTTTCAAAAAAGACTATAGCACAGCAACTATGGAGAAATGAGAATTATGTAATGCCAATAAAATATTTAAGAAACAATATTTCAAAAGTAATTATTTAAGCCAAGTACATTGGCTCACATTTTTAATCTCAGCTACACAGTAGGTGGAGATCTATAGGACCATGATTCAAGACCAGCATGGGCAAAATATTAGTGAAACTCCATTTAAACAAATAACCAGGTATGGTAGTTCATGCTAGTGAACTCAGCTTTCAAATGGCCAGAAGTAGAAGAATTACAATCTGAGGCTGACCCCTGGCAGACACACAGCACCTGCCAGCACAAAGGATGGAGGTGTGACCTGAGTAGTAACATGCCTAACTTGTTAAGCACAAGAGTTCAAACCCCAATACTAACAACAACAAAAAAGAAAGCAAGAAGTCATTCTTGAATACACATTTGTGATTCTTCTTAAAAAAAAATAGACATGAAAAGCTATCAGGAGTTCATCTTAATATTATACCAGATTTTAATTTTCTTTTATATTTTACTTGAATTACTAACTTGAAAGTTAAGGCTACATCAAAGTCAGTAATCGTGAAAATTAATACTCACTGAGCACTTAACCCTCATAATGGATATTCAATATTACCCAATTTAATCTTCCTAGTAACAACACAAGGAAAGATATTATTACTGACATTTTAAAGTGGAGTGTGACACAGGAAGATTAAAGCACATTGCCCAGGGTGAAGGATATAGTTGGCTTGGGTTCAACCCCAAACTCTACCTTCACAAACAGGGTTCTTACAAACGTCTCAAATTGCCTCATAAATGATATCTGGAGTGGGCGGGGATTATAGAGCTCCCAGCAGTCTTATGGAAAAGGTACAAATCAATGGGTTGACCTTCCAGTTAGGTAATTTCAATATTAACTGAACATCTGCCCAAGACAATTTGAAAAAAAAGGTTTCTAGAAGTAGGCATTCAGCATTACTCATTAAGTCCAAGCTGTTTATCACATTGTTATTAGTAAACTCAATGAAGGCTCTACTGGTTTTTAAATAATAATTTTACAAATAGCATAAATCTCAGAGTTGTAACTTATCTTTTGGAAAAGAGAGGCGTAATTTAAAAGTATGCAAGAGTTTTAAGGAAAGCTTATATTTATGTATGAAAACATCAAACAAATAAATGTAAAGCCTTAATGAAGTAACAAGAATCATATTTAAAATATAAAAGAAAAACAATATACCATATTTAAACCAGGACACTGGTAAACTTAACAGGTAGAAGCACTATTGGAAGGACTTTGGAACCTCAGAAGAAAATAATACAATATGCTGGGCCTTTCATCCACATACTTGTTTATAAGAAAAAAGTAACAGGATGTGTAAAAGCATTCAGCTAACTTATTTTTATTAGAAATACTCTGAATGGTCAATAGGATGAACACATAAAAACAAATCATTGGACCAGTTTATGGGAAACCACTCTTCTTCATTTCAGTGCCTGTAGAGAAAAGTGTTGGACACAGAAAGGTAACTCAACCATTAGAACAGCAGTGATCACTATGAAAAGCAAGTGTGCAAAATAGATTCCATTTTGTAAAAGAAAGCCAAGAAGAGAGGTTGGAATGTGGGAGGGAGGAAAAGGAGAAAGGGAAGAAATTAAGGGGAAAATAAGAAGAGGGAGACCAAAAGAAAAAAATTATGACTCCTTTAATAAACACAGTAGACATATTGGTCTACTACAAATAGGCATGCATAATAGTTAATTAAGGCATTATTATAAAATAATAACTACTCTATATGTAATGGAGTATATTTTCCATTGTGTACTTGTCCTTTCTTATAATCACAAAGTAAAGAGACAATGCATAGAAGTCATGTAAAGCTAAATCTGGGAAGATTTTAGTCTTGAATAAAGATGAATTCTAACAGTACCTAGCAATGAAATGAATAGTATTTCAGTATATGCATGTGCAATTATTTGTTTAGTAACTATTCAACAATTATTTATATTCCTTCTGATCTTTGCTATTACAATGTTGCAAAAGTAATCTTACTTATATACCCCTGCTCACTGCTGCACTATTCATAATAGCCAAGTTATGGAAATGGCACAAATGCCCTTCAGTAGATGAGAGGATCCAAAAAACACATGGTACCTATACACAATGGCAATTTCTACAGTGATAAGATAGAATAATATTATGCCATTTGCAGGGAAATGAATGGACCTAGAACAAATCATGTTAAGTGAGGTAAGCCAAGCTCAGAGAAACAAATGGCATATTGGAGATTAGATCTACAATGATAAATTATACAGGACTCTAAGCATTCATACACAGTGAGACCAAAGGAAGATACTCTTAGGGGAGGAACACAAAGATACAATGCCTATATGCTTCTGATCATGTAAAATGATATTTATGGAAATGGACTCCAAGTTGACTGTTGACTAGTTGATTGTAGGGCTTGAGTTCAGCCCCAAACAAACAACTCCAAGTTGTCTGTTGCTGTTTTTGTTTTTTTCATTTTTGCTTTGTCTAGTTTCTTTATTTCTGTCTTTGGGAGAGAAAAAGGCGGGCACAGAAATAGAGGGACAAAGTGGTACTCACTAGGTATTATGTTCCATAATCAACTATACAACTTATAGATGAGGTTGGGATGGAAAAACTGGAAGAGGGTAAGGGAGACACTGTCCAAAAAGAAATGTGCTCATTACATTACTTATGTAACTGTAACTCTATACACATCACATTTGTGATTAAAAAAAAAAAACTAAAGTAAAAATAAATAATCTTGGGCTGGGAATATGGCCTAGTGGTAAGAGTGCTTGTTTCATTATACATGTAGCCCTGGGTTCAATTCCTCAGCACCACATATATAAAAAAATGGCCAGAAGTGGTGCTGTGGCTCAAGTGGCAGAGTGCTAGCCTTGAGCAAAAAAGAAGGCAAGGACAGTAATCTGGCCCAGGACTGCCCCCTCCATAAAATAAGTAAATAAATAATAAATAAATAACCCTATAAGTAATAAATAATAAATAAATAACCTTATAAGTACTTTGTATTCTATGTCCAAAAATACTTGTGGAAATTCAAATGCTTGTTAAAGCATACATAGGATGAAAATTATCATTAATATTGATAAATTTATGAACAACTGATATTTTGTTCTCTGGAAAATATGAGTCCTTAAATTTCTTCACCAGCAACAGAATTTCAAAACATTTTTTTTATCTGAAATCTTATATTCCAAGATTGGTGTTAAGAAAGATATTTATAAAGATTTGTACATAGCTTCCCCATTTAAGAAATCCAATCTCCTTTAATAAAACCTGTCAAAACTATGTTTCTTTTTTTCAGATTTCTATATGAACACCTGACTTGTTTATTTTTTTAACTTTTTTATTGTCAAAGTAATGGACAGAGGGGTTAGTTACATATGTAAGAGAGTGAGTACATTTCTTCTTCTTTTTTTTTTTTTTTTTTGCCAGTTCTGGGCCTTGGACTCAGGGCCTGAGCAATGTCCCTGGCTTCTTTTTGCTCAAGGCTAGCATTCTACCATTTGAGCCACCGCGCCACTTCTGGCCGTTTTCTATATATGTGGTGCTGAGGAATTGAACCCAGGGCTTCATGTATAGGAGGCAAGCACTCTTTCCACTAGGCCATATTCCCAGCCCCCTAAAACTTTTTTTTTTCCAGTCCTGGGCCTTGGACTCAGGTCCTGAGCACTGTTCTGGCTCCTTTTTGCTCAAGGCTAGCACTCTGCCACTTGAGCCACAGCGCCACTTCTGGACGTTTTCTATATATGTAGTGCTGGGGAATTGAAAGTACATTGCTTATCAAACATTTTACCTCATCTTTTGTTTTTCTCCCACCCATCCTCTTCCCAGATCCCTCCCCACCCATGACTTGTACAGATGATTTACAACATATTGTCTTGTAAGTATTGTTGTTGAATTGGTTTGCCATTTACCCTGTGTCTCTCTTATTTTTTTGTTCCCCTGCCCTAGTTCCCATAAACATACATATAATACCCAGTGTGCCAAAGTCAGTTACAGTGCCATTAGGAGTAAAACTATGGGGAAGAAAGACAAAAGAAAAAGTCATAATTTCAAAGGATACACTGGAAATAACAACCAACTTATTTCCAAGTCTTGCAGTTCATTTCACTTAGGATCATCTTATGTGATCATATGTACATTGCTATTGAGATATTGTGCTCCTTTGCTGGGACTATCCTAGACAAGTATTAATAGTTTCCAATGAGTGAAACTATAGAGTTTGTGTTTCTTTGGGTATTGCTTACTTTACTTAGTATGATTTTTTTCCAAGTCTTTCCATTTCCTCACAAATGGGGCTAAGTCATTCCTTCTGATAGATGCATAGAATTCCATTGTGTATAGGTACCACATTTTCTTGATCCATTCTTCTAGTGAAGGGCATCTAGGTTGGTTCCATATTTCAGTGATGGTAAATTGTGCTGCAATAAACATAGTTGTGCTGGTAGATTTAGTGTGATCTTGCTTGTACTGCCCAGAAGTGGGGTTGCAGGGTCATAGGGGAGCTCTATGTTTAGCTTTTTGAAGAGTGGTCACACTACTTTCCAGAGTGCTTGAACAAGAACTCCAAAATCTAAGTTCTGAAAAAAACAACTGCCCCCTTTATAGACGTGCTAAAGACTTGGAGACTTCTCTGAAGAAGAAAGGAGAATGGCCAAGAGACACTTGAAAAAGTGCTCAGCATCAAATCAAAACAACATTGAGATTCCACCTCACCCCAGTAAGAATGCCCATTATCAAGACAACTAACAACAACAGATGCTGGAGGGGATGTGGCCAAAAGGGAACCCTACCACACTGTTGGTGGGAGTGTAAACTTGTTCAAAAAACTGTGCTTCTTTAAGATTGTTAATGAGAGGAAAGTCTCAGCCCAGGGAGAAATCAGCAGAGTCTGCAGAGCAAGCCCTGCTTCCTAAAAGCCCTCATTCTCATGGGTGACCAGCTAAGAAGTGCTCATTACCACAAAGCTGGCCCTCAGCAGGCATGTCCCAGAAGGCAGGAGTATGCCATCCTTGCCTGCATCCTTTCCTTAACTGCCTCACAGGACAAAGGAGACAAAGCTGCCAGATACAGTGATGCAAGTGAAGTGTACTGCAGCAACTACCAATCACCGCGTAACATCCATTTATCTTTATGTTGTAGTAACAGAGGCCTCCTGGATAGAGATGGCAGTGCCAGGCAGCTATTACTGTCACGTGAGGAAGTTCCAACCACTGGAATTGGACATATTTGACCATTCATTTAGAAGGAAATCACTCCCTTTCCTTCTGCCTTTCTCCTTTTTTTTTCATATTAGAATGCAAGCACAATCAGTAGGCAGACACAAGTGAACACACACACACACACAGATACCTCTCTCTACACACTCACAGAAGTGTAGGGAGAGTAGAAAATGGAGGTAAAAAGAAAATGTAAACACTTGAAGAAAGAATATTTACACCTCATGGTAATAGACTACAGGTAAGAAAAGAAAGTTTGAAGAAAAGAACAAAAATAATTAAATAGAAAACATGGAGAACTGATCAAAATAGAAGACAGAAATAGGAAACAAGTATTTTCTATGCAATCATCCCGACACCTTGTTGTCTATTTAAAACATTACACTTCATGAACAGGAAAACACAATTCGAATCCCATACCCTACTCATTTGGAAATATTTAAATTCATTTGGATTTCCAATGGTTTACAGACAAAGTTGAAATTTTTAGCTTGAACTAAAGTTAACACTTGAATTGAGACTTGAGGAAAAAATGTTGAAACTCATTAAGTAAATATTAACAACAATGTACTTTGTCCTGGAGAGGCACTGTGCTTACCTGGAGTTTAAAATTAATAAAAGTAGTCCCCTTGGGGGGAAACATTTCGTTAATTGTGCCAGACATGCAGATAAATGGTTTTCAGTTCCATTTTACCAAAATTACATTTGTCAGTATTATTTGAACAGGCAGTTTAAATACATACAGAATTAAGCATACAATTGGAATCCTCTTTACCTACAGGGGGAACATGCCTAGATACCAAATTATTACATACAAATCTACTATATATACTAATTTAAAATTAGGCTCAGTAAAAAGCAACCACAATAATTAATCACAAAAAGATGGTTATAATATCATAGAATCAAAGTTATTTAAAATTTATTAAATATCACTTCTAGAATTTTCTGCTTAATATATTCAAATGATGCTTGACTGCAAGTAACTGAAAACAGGGGAAACTAAATGGGATAAAATAAAGAATAGCCAGTCTTCTTAATATAAGGAGTCTTTATGATAAAAAGCAGCCTCCAAACTAAAACTTATTAAAACTTATTAAAAACTAATAAAGGCTGTCTGGGGCCTAGAGCTCATGCCATATTCCTAGCTAGGAGGCTTAGATAATACTAGGAGGCTTAGACTTGAGGAGCATAGTTTGAAGCTAGCCTGGGCAGGAAAGTCTGTGAGACTCTTATTTCAATTAGCCACTAAAATGACAGAAGTAGAGCTGTGGGTCATGTGGTAAAATGCTACTCTTGAGCCCAGAAGCATAACTCCACACCCCAAAACTGATACAAAAAACAATTTTTAAAAAACATAAAACAAACACAGAAACAAAAATACTAATAATGAAAAAAATCAAGATATCAGCTTCTTAATTTTGAAATATTTCTCCATTCTGATTAAGTGGTCAGTTTATTTCCTATAGTATTGCAAACATTGAATCACTTCTTTTTTAAATAGACCTTACAAAAGAAAGCAAGGAATGACATAATCACACAATTGAAGTTAATATAGAGTATATAGAATGTAGTGATTATAGTTACATAGACCATATCCTTAATTTTGCATCTTCTTGTAAAAAGAACTTTATTCGATTTTCCCATCAAATAGCTATTTCTTTAATAAAGAAGGTAGGTAACAATCATACAGTATTATCTAACCACGAGTCTATCTAACCATGAGTCAACTCAACTCGCCACTCCCCCACCTTCCTTGCAAGCTTGTCTATAAAAGTCCTTACCATGTAGATGAGTTTTCTTTGCGCCTATATCCTTTTCTTGGTATTTCAATATTGTTACTGTTATCCTCAACCTTGTCTATAGAAGTCCTTGTGTAGAGATGAGTTTTCTTTGCTCCCCTATCCTTTTCTTGGTGTTTCAATATTGTTACTGTTATCCTCAAGTGGAAAGGCTTTGGACACATTAGGACAAAAGCCTACTGAACAGTTATCTGGAGCCCTAAGCAACCCACTGGCTCCTCCCCACAGGGGATGAACTGTTATCATGAAGATTTCCATGACTAGGCTGGATCTCACAAAGCCTACAAATCCCTCTCTTGGGAAGCAGCAACAAACTGTATGTTCTTAACTGTCTGCTGTATACAATGGTTTGCTTTATGTAACACTCTCCCAAAGATGGTGATTTACTGCATACCAGTTATCAAAGGCTGAGCAATTAATTTTACTGTTAAATTTCTCATGTTCCTGTGGCTAATTAAAGCCCACAGATATACAGTCCTATTCCAAAGTAGCTTTACAATGATATGATGAAACACTGACAAAGCAGATGAGATTAGTGAATTACCATTTTTATAAAAGGAAGGTCCATTAGCACCTCTATTTTACAGCCAATCACTCAAAGGACAAAACATTAATTTCCTATAGTTCTATGAATTGTTTTCTTCTTCTTCTTTTTTTTTTTTTTTTGCTAACTTCATTGAGTGCTAATACTTATTCTAAGTGGCCTATTCACCTATTCCACTTTTATGTAAAAAGTGTTGTGAGTGCTAACTCTTAAAGATGCAGGTACTGACATCTGCTACCAACCTACTCAATTCTTTGAATTACTTCTCATGGATTTGAATCCATATCTATCTTTATTTTTCAGAATTTGTCAGTGATAATCTACAATAGTAAAGATTTTTTTTATTTCATTTTAGCCACTTCTTATTGGTTTTCAAACCATGGTTTCATGGTTTTCATTAATATCATCCCTAAATATTTAGTAAATCCACAGTATTGTCTACTCATTAAATGTTTTGGGAACTAGAGTACTCTGAAATTGATGTAAAAACTGAGAAATCTCATTTTTTGATCTTATCAGTCTTGTGAAAGGAAATGGTATGTATTCCTACTTGATTTCCTGTTGGAAGAAAATGGCTGCATTGTTGTGTTCAATTATTCAATAAGCTGTCTTATGTTCAGTTCAAAAGAATTTGGTAGCCAAGGACAAATGTTCCAATAATAACCAGTCCTAAAGGGAAATAAAGAATAATATTGAATAAAAATATTCGAGGTAAAATTTTCAGTAGCAAACCACAGTCTTCCTCTATAAACAAACTCACATTTTCTTATGTTTTCAACAAACCAACTCTATTTACCAAATAGATAATAAAAATAGAGAATACTTTCGGGAGAATAAGTTCATTTAAAATAGTTTTAAGTAGCACACAATCATAAGAACATACAATTTATTATTTTAATCTGAAATTATCCTCATAATGTGATAGGAAATTAATAGAATACAGATAACAGATATAACACTTAAGTATTAGGATAACTTTGGATACTCAAATAACAATAAATTTATCCACATGCACAGGATTACACAGGAGGATTTCTTCCTGAACAGTTCTTTAAACCTTAAGTGAACTGTACATTTAAGTTTCTCAAAAGCATATTAAGTGTAGTCCCTAATTAATAATCACA
Organism: Perognathus longimembris pacificus; assembly: GCF_023159225.1. Taxonomy (NCBI): domain Eukaryota; kingdom Metazoa; phylum Chordata; class Mammalia; order Rodentia; family Heteromyidae; genus Perognathus; species Perognathus longimembris. The sequence goes on from NC_063165.1 coordinate 71,259,463, forward strand.
TTTTTTCTTTAGAGAAATTTCAATAGTTAATAAAATTTTATGTCTCATTGATTTTTTTAAATAAACCACTAAATAGTCTAGAGAAAAAGGAATGTGAAGGGAAGAAATGACTTTTCCAAAGTAGTAATTTTTCCCAATATAAATAAAAAGATTTTAAATCCACATATCTTATAAGGGAACTAAAGACTAAATATTTTGTTCAATAGTTTTGTCTATGGCACTATCCATCTTTTCTTACAAAGTAATACATTTTATTGAAAAGAATATAATTACTAAACTCTCATAAGACCCAAGTAGCCAATGGGATGTTAAAATGTAATATTGAGACACTGCTGTACTCATGAGACTCAATATAAAATAAGTTATTCATAAAAAATCAATAGTTAATTTATATAGTCACCACTATTAATGCTGGCATAACACAATTCATTTTATATACAACTGAGATAAAGTGTCTGATCTTAGGAAAAAACTTTAAATCATTCCATGAATGGGTATTATTTCATTCCTTACATTCTATTTAGACATTTTCATACATAGTCTCAAAGAGTGTCTGTGGCTCTGAAGTTGGGCAAGGAACTCCTTTCTCATGGTAACCAAATGAATGGAACCATATAGACTTTGCCTATGGACAACTGCAATGCACTCATTGTAAGGAAGCTGCACTAACAGCAGTAAAGGGGGTTGTTTCAGATTACAAAGGACCAAAGGACAGAAAGGGAAGCATTCATGGAATTAGCTGGCACATCATTAGGGGGAATAAAAGAAAGAAACAAATACAATTGCAAAAAATCTTGTCAATTGAAAGAGAACTTCAAAAAAAAACCTTGCATAAATTTAAAGATGTAATACTTGTGCAAACCACTTACATGAACAACAGTAGAGAAACTGGCTTAGGTAAAAACCATATAATACAGTATATAGTTATTAAAATCACATTTATATAAAGCTTAAAACAAAAATATTTTCTATGTATTTTGTTGAAAAACCAGGATATTACAAAATTTATCTAAAAATGTAAGAAAATTATAGATGTCTAAACTTTAAGAGAACTAAATATTAAATTATATTTTGTTTCTCATTTTATATACTTTTAATCTTTCTGACCATTCTGCAATAACTGTATCATTTTAGTAAGAAAATCCTGTGTAAGGGTACAATGTTTCCTTTTAAAATAGTCTCTGAAAGTCATTTTGAAATGAATGTAAACAATCAGGGTACTATTCAATTTTAATAGTTAAACTTTTCTATAAGAAAATTATATGAACAAGTCTTAAATATGCAATCTTATCAATGACATATAAATAAGTGTTAAATGCTTCCATTTCATGCTACTTTTTATAAATGAACAAAAAGGCTAACCAAATATAAAACTGATCTTTGAATTCTCATTCCCTTTGTTGAAAATCTAGAAGAAAATACATATAATTTAAGTTATTGGTGTGCTTCTCTTTCTCTGTTTTATTCCAGTTGTGTGACTCTCATTTGTTGGAAATTACTGAAAGTTTATTGCGAGAGAGAAGATTGCCTTCAGTTGTGTGATTGTGTGTGTGTGTGTGTGTTTGTTAGCAGCATGCATTTATGTTCCTATAAAATCAAATCATCTATAAAGCAGGTTTCATATTTAATCTTGATAGTGTTGCCAGTGTTCCATTAACAAGTTAAGGCGACTTTCCAAAAAAATTTAATAATTTTTCACATTACTTCATAATTACAGAGCACATAAAATACAGGGTGCAGGTGATTTTTAAACGTGAAAAAGGGCAAGAATGCTGTCCGTGGGAACTCTGTAAAACTTTACTTGAACACTATTTCAAAGACAGCATCCAAGTAAAGAAACTATCTAGGAAGCATACAATGGCACACTCCATTTGAAGATCCTGAAGTGCTTTAAAAAAAATCAGGGTTTATAATTCCCATTTCGAAGGTGACCAATGGAATCCATAATCAGATTCTATGTGAATCCTATGTTGACTCCAAGAATTACGAAGAAGCATTCCTTCACGACACTGTTGCCTCTATGGGGACCTAACAAAACTGAGAAAATTAGGCTGCACAAATTGCCTTCATCTTCAGTTTTTCCGATTTTCCCACTACCTGGGTCTTTTAGCAGCTATCATACCAAGCTTCTGACCTCGCATATCACTCAGCGCTCTATTAACAGGAATCAACTAGACCTTTTCTCCCTATATACCAGTGAAGATTGTGGATGAGGACAAACATGAACTTCATAGACTCATAAAGTTAAAACTAGAGCCAATTAACTAGTCAATTAATGATGCTTAGCAAGTTATGGTTAAAAAATGTTTAAGAATAGAAAAGATAGATCACACAAAAAAAGTAGAAAACTGATCACACAGTGCTTATTTTCTGTTTATCAAAGACCCCAGGAAAGTCCTAAACATGTTGAGAACTAGTTTTATGGACCATTCCTTTTCTGCAAACACTCCCCTCTGTCTCTAGCCCATCTCTGCAGACTCCTTTCTCCCTAATAGTACCAGCTTCCTACTTTGACCACCTCTGTATTTCCAAGAAACATCACACAGGCTTAAAGAACATATGAATGCATTTAGGAAGCAATCCTGGGTAGTTTAGTTGCTCTGTCAGATTAATGTGAAATAATGAACAAAGTGCATGTGTACATTTTAATAAAAAGAAAAACCAAAGCTATTACTTATAATGAGTCTTTCTAAAAATGAATTTTTAATGTTTTTAAATCAATGCATGGATTAGGATAACAACAGAGACAGAAGTGAGTCAGAACTCTAATTTTGATTCTGACATGGCTTCATTTGAATTGGATCTATGGGAGGCAAAGTAGATTATTTAATACATTTTAAATGAAAAGCAGAAAATCTCTTATGAACTCACTTATAAGGCCTGAGGATATAGCTCAGTGATAGATCACTTGCCTAACATGTGCAAGCTCCTGGGTTCAAATCCCAGCACTCAAAGAAAGGGAAAGGGGATTATTTGTGTCTCTAAGATTAATTTTATCTACAGATTCACACAATTAATCAAATGTAAAATGAATGCAATTTCTGTGCCCTAACACTTACAGCTATTTGCTTTAATTTAAATGAGATGATAATATTGATTATATATTTCTAGGTAGGATGTGAAGCAACATAGAACAAATCTGTTCTAACAAAGAATTGATGGTAAAGAATTATACCTCAACTGTAATTTTGAATATAAAGGAGTTATATATTCAATATCAATAGAAGAAATAAAAAAAATTCCCAACTGGAATAGGCACACTTGTGAAAAGCAAATAAAAATGTCACTGGTATGTAATAAATTCAGCATCAACTCATCTTCTCCAGTCTTTGCAATAAAACAAAGTCTCAGATAAAAACAATTCTGTGAATTAGAAATCACATCTTTCTTACTAAGACACTAACACCTTTCCTGTTTGCAACTGACTGCTTCTTACTCTATGAAGTATAACGCTATCACAGTGAAGGTCAAATCGGGGTCCATCTTATTTGCCTCCATTCCCCCCCCCCCGGCAAAGATTAGCTACTCAATGTTTATAAGTTTAAACAATATGAACTGAATTCTAGACCAAAAATATCTCTAGTTACTTACAATAAATATAAAACTTCCTGCACCTCTTCTCCAATCAAATTCCAGACAACATGCCTCAATATTTGGGGGTTGGGGTATATATGACCTACTGATTTGATTTTTCCATTTCTCTACTCCCTTCAAGACAACCGTGCAGTCCACAGTCAAGGCACCTGACAGTTAACTAAGTGTCCCACGAGGTACGCATAGGCCTGACAGCTCACATTCGTGGTACCAGCAATTACCGAAGTATTTGTAATTAAGTTCAATTCCAATTCTATTATTGACTCTTACCTATCCCTCTGTTTACCTCCAACTATTCAATACAGCCTTTGAGTATCATTCAGACTCTCAAGTTTCTTTGTTCTTCTTACCTTTTTTCAAGTCTCTCCTATCTAAAAACAGGTGTGCCTTTATATGGTCCCTGGATTCATCCTCCTCCTCCTTCCTACCCTCCCTATTGCCCCATCCAACCCTCCCATGTGATGTATTCTATCCTCCAGGAGAGCTATCAATCAAAACCGAGCCCTTGCAGCCATTCAAAGATGCTTATTGGACAAAGAGTCAACTTTACTTAAGCAAAAGGTAATTTTATGATGAAGTTGTATGTTCACCATCAAACCTACCTATTATTCTAGGCACTTCTGTGTACCTGGCAAGGTTGAAAAGAAAGACTATTTGCCCTGGGTGACCACTTTTACAGGAGAGGTGGGGTTAAGGAGCACCTTAGGGTTGAGATGCTCTATTACAGAACATAATCAGTATATGCATTGTCATGAACATAAATTCACTTAAATAAATATACTTAGGTGCACTGTAATCAATGCTAAATGAATAAAGAGACTGAGATTTAAAAGGTGTTTTCTCTGCTCATGTGGCAATGGAAACACAGGGTGGGGAGAATATATAAAGAAAACTACAAAGCTACAGGGAAACAGGAGCACAATGGAGGGCTGTGGCTGGCTCCAAACACTTATAAATAGATAGATAGAGAGAGAGAGAGAGAGAGAGAGAGAGAGAGAGAGAGAGAGAGAGAGATCTTATTAGATATGTAGGCATTTTTAATTAAAAGGAAAACGGGCTTTCAGGCAATGGTATAAAGATGGTGAAAAAATTTGCACTAATTGTGTAAAAAGACTGAATTTGGCATAGGGGATGAGTGAATGTGATCAATAAGTAAATGGAAAAGGGATGAGGCTTGTGGCTTCAACCCAGGTCAGATTACAGCCAACACCATGTGGCTTGTGATGTTTGACTTTATCAAGAAACCAGAGACACAGCTACCACTGATTACTAAACAAAGGACTGACAGCATTACATTACATGTCAATTTGTAAAGTCCCCTGAACCACTCACCTACAAGGAAACACTCTTGCCTGGTAAAGGGCTTTTCATTCTTACCTGACTAATGCTCTAGACCTTCCTTGGGGCTTGCAAAGGAGCAGAGAAAAAAAATCTGACCTTACCAAATTCCATTCTCCAAGGCAAACAGAAATAACACAGGAAGGTAAAATGCAAGTTGTCAACAATCACAGAGAAACTGAACATTCAAATGGGAGACTAAGATTCAACCCAGACCATACTGCTTCCAAAAAACATATGTGGCATACTGTAGTTTTCCACATGCCATCTTAATTTAAAATCTTATAAAAATTCGATAGTATGTACTATTATCATTATTTAGTAAATGAATTAAAATGCTGAAGGTAATTCTACAAAGAATAAGAAGGCTGAACAAAGGTTTTCTTATCTTAAACAAAGGTATCTAGCAAGGTTTACAAATGCCTAAACAACCACTACACCAATGCTGACAATAGCTGTCAGTCTGCCTTCCTCAACCCCTCAATAATGAGCATGGTTTTACTGGTTTCTGTGATAGTTCTCTCTGTATATCAAAATGCAAGATGAACTATGAAATCAAAACATGTATTATGGAAAGGGCAAAAGGTTTCTTTTTCACTACTTCAAAAAAAAAAAGTGTAATCCAAAAAGAAGGCATGGGAGAGAAGAGCCATGAGGGAGACAGTCTAGTACAATGGCAACTATTTTTTTTTATTAAACATTAATTTACAAGTTTTGTAACTATGGAGTCCAGAATACAATGTGATAGACTTTTTGTTTTATCATGAAAATGCTTGAAAGAATTTGAATTGGAAACAAGGTTAGAAAATGTCCAAGTTATAATAGAAACACATCAGCTTCTATCATGTAGTTTTCAGCTTAGTTTAAAATTGAATTCTTGGTAACAAAGACATGGAAAAAAATCATACAATTAGATTTTGATATTGGCCAAATAAAAGAACAGCTGTTCTTTTCTAGACAGACACTAGGCAGCAATTAAGTCAAGAGTAACTTCCACCATTTAAGGAAAGAACTGGTATTGAATGACTCTTACCAATGTCACCTTCTTTAATATTAGCAATAAATTAAAATTTCAGCCTTATCCAAGTCCACAGCAATAATTGAGGTTGATACCGAGGTTTAAGGATAGCATGTTACTCTAGGTAAAAAGTCTAACTTGTAGCTGTCCTTTCTTTTTCTTTTTAGTCCTCTTTGTAAATATTCAAAAATCAGTGACTACGTCATTTTCAACAAGTATGAATTCAATATAATCTGTTTCAGAAGACAAGCAGGTTTTGTCTCTACCTTGCCATTCCTATCCTTCAATCTCAAAATTAGTACAGCTAGTACATAAGACAAGATACTAATTCACATATATTTCTGCTTTAACCAGACCGAAGTAGTAAGAAGCATAATGAAAATGAAAGTGGTCTGGATCTAATGTTTAAATGTGGTGACAATAAAATTAGTACAAAATCATTCAGACAACAGAGTACAGATCAAAATAAGTAGGAATTGTTTGCTGAAAGGGCTAATGGAGAAGTAGCTACTGTTGGTATAGTTCTCATTCTTAATAGTATTTCCAAACCTCCAAGAGAATAATTGTTGCATACCTCAAAACCATACAGAAAGGAGCTATTTCATATATCAAAATAATAAATGTTTAAATAAGTGAAGCCAAGCTATTAAAACTTAGATTCAGGTAAAATGTACTTCCATAATACGTTTATATTGCTTATATGACAATGCATGAGATTAAAATCCTAGATCATGTTTGCCTGGAAATACCTCTTTGAAAGTCTTATCAAAAAAGGAGTTCTCAGACACTAATGGTAGTGTAATTCTCCTATTATTATTTGGCTAAATGGAATAAGAAATGTTAGGGCTAGGAGTATGCTGAGCAAGCACAATGTCATGAGTTAAAACCTTGGCACTGCCAAAAGAAAGGAAAGTGAAGAAGGAGAGAGGAAGTGAGACAGGGAGGATGGGAGGGAGGGAGAAAGAGAGGGCAGGAGGGAGGTATGGGAATGTGGCCTTGATGTCTCTGTAGTGAACATTTTGTAAAATTACATGTGACCCAATTCCATTAACAGTGCTTTTGGTAATGCTGAAATGTTACTTTCTCTGAGTGTGAGATACAAGGGTTTGTGCATCCTTGGGACCTTCACAAGCCTCCTTCCCTAGTTGCTTTGTTATTTTCTCTCTTGTTTTGCCTGGGTCATTCTAGTATATAGATAAAATGTATCACCAAGGTGGAGGAGAGCTCCTAGGACTGCTTGGCTCCATTCCTCAAGCACAGGAATGATCAGCCTTCTCAAACACAGACAACATGAAATAAAGCTGTCAAAACTTTCCTTCATATATGATTTTTTAATAATAACTATTTATCTCTTAAAGTTCTCCAGAACTATCAATATAGTATTTCATCATTTCTTTATCATGCCTCAAAATACAAAATGATAGATCATTTAAATAAATTTTTCAAAAATTAGAAACAAAAATGTAAGTCCTCTATAAGAATAAATAGCTTTAATTCTTTAATAGCTCCTTGGAAAGGTGCTATAAAAGTTTTTTTCTCAGTAGCTTTATTGTAATTATGATGGTGATGTTACAGTAAAATAATATATAATCTAAAAGGTCAACTGGTCAAAAGGTACATAGCCCCTCTTTGTAAATTCCTATATATCTATAATTTCCTAATAAAGAGTAAAACAATGAGAAAAGATAAAGTACTTCATAGGAATCATATCTCAATGCTAATATAAAAGACAATAAGAGAAGGAAATTATTTCCACAAATACAAAAGATCAATATGGATAAGTAGCCAAGAAAGCAAATTAAAACAAAACAAGAGTATACTTTCTATAATGCAAACATATGTTGATACAGTCAGCTTAATGGAGCTAAAAATAATGTGACACCCAAATTACCTATATGCAAACTAAACATACCCTGCTATCTAAAAATATAGTTGCTGGAGCCCTATTACAATAAGGTGCTAGTCTAAATTTTATTTTTTAAACCATATAATTTTCATGCTATCATAACCACAATCACGTTTAAAAATATTTAACTCACCAAATTCACTTAACTACTTTCACAAGAAGGGTACAATGTTACTCCGTAACTGAGGCACTCCAAGAAGACAGGCCATCAGTGACTTGGGACATGGAGTTAAGCAACATGGCAGTTCCCAGATTCAAGGCAGTGACTTACAAGTCCTTCAGACTGGACCATTCTGAGAGGACCTGCCATCCCGTGGTGACTGGGAAAAATTCTCAGAAGACAGGTGAACTGAGCTAGAATTCAAACTATAACCTACTGCAAAGGGTTTATTCTTGGTACTGTGTACCTCCTATAATACAGACTCCATGGAAAATAACACTCAACACACAAAGAGCCAACAAAGCCGTGACACATTTTCATAATCATATACTTACCAGAGCAGGCGTGCTGTATGATGAGCTATTTTATTTTCTTGGCTCTATCAAAATAAAATGTAAACAGTTTCAAGACCATAGGTTTCTTAAATTTCTTCCAGTCTTCATCTTTTGAATTATATCTCCTCACTGTTTTTGAAGGTTGGATAAAAGAGAATTTTTTTTAACCTGAATGATTAGAAATCACAACTTGACTTCTCCCAGTAGCATTTCAAGAGTGTCATACTGTCCCAACAGTGTGAACTTTGTTTGAGCACTGTGGGAGTTCAGGATGCTAGCAGAAGCTGTTCTGGTCTGTTCTGTTTCAATGTTTCCAGAACCTGAATGACTCCCTTTACAGCCAAATGCCCAAGAAATTGGCAAATCGTGAACTCTGTATTAAACTAAAATGAAAATACACACACACACACGCACACACACACACACTTTAGCCTGCTTAGAAGTATTTAAATTCACTTCTAAGCACAGAAAAAGAACAAAAATACATTCAAGAACATACTGAGACTATTTCATCCCCAGCAATATCACATGATGCATAGAGTTAAGAGAAGACAGTTGATGTAAAGTTCTGAATTTACCAACAGATAAAGTCTAGATCAATATATCAAAATCCTAAGACTGAAGGTTATGAATAATTTTATATACCAAGATTCTAAAATAGCAAAAAGTTATCTGTAATATAAAAATATTATGTGATACTATATCTAATAATACTAAGTTTAAATTCCAAATTTTTCATTATATATTTTAAAGGATTCATAGCATTGCTAAAGGTTTTCATTACTGAACATCTAAAACTTAAAACATCTGTAGTATATTCCTATTAAATCATACTTTGGTAATTAACACTGAGAGCATAAATTCCTATTATGATTAAAACCTAACTCTTTCCAAAGTAATACCACATTTATAAGCAAGTAGTTAGAGAAAAATCATGCTGCGTTGAAAATACTGGGTTTCTATGCAAGATGAATCACCATTCTTATCTGCACTGTTCAGATCAAAATGTCAAAACAATTAAATTACAATTTTGTCTGACATCAATATCCCATGCAACAGTAGAAAACAGAAAACCCTGATTTCAGGGATATTGTTTGCTTTTAACTGGCAGACAAATTAAGCAATGCATCAAATTTTGCTAAAGAAAACATGAGACACACTACTAGATCACAGAGGTCAAGGAATTCATCAAGACTGACTTCCCTGTAACTGTTCTGTTTTTGACTCAGAGGAAAGAAATTTATCAATTTCCCCATATAACTATAGAAAAACAATTGGACACATATTCAATTATCTATATTACTACACAGCCCTATAGATGATACTAAGCAACACATGAAAGCAAATCACACTGATTCCATTCTAATACATCATCTGTGCATACTGATAGTTATGTGCATGAATATCTGTGATTACAGAGGAGAGGAGCCAATAATATCGCCTTCACTAGTCAAGAATCTTCCACAGCTATTTCATCTGTTCTTTGATCATATAAAATTATCATTATACAAGATTTTTGAGCTGAAAGAAGTCCTAAAATTGACCTGCGCTGCTGTAATTTTCAGTAAGCTTCTGGAGGCCAGAAAATTCATGGGTACAAACGTAGCTGGAGAAATAAAAGAAAGACTTATAGACTCCTAATTGCTAATTTTTCATAATGACCAAATTCTAAAGAGGTGGATTCCTGAAAGCTGACAAACATCAATTAGTAGAAATAATGACAAGCCGTTATTGTTACATTGTTTTGTATTTATTTCTAAGTGCTCTGCTTTCAAAAATCTACTAGCATTTCCTGAGAAAATAATGCTGTACTAGAATCAAGGCATATTTAGATTTCATAGACAACTCCATTATAATGTTCATTCAGAATTCAGACAGTAAATGTTTTATGCTTATCAGACAACACAATCTGTTGCAACTACTCAACTCTGTAGTGTGCAGCAAATGCAGACACAAAGAATAAAGTGAAGGAGGTAGGCACCAAGGGCTCATGCCCATAATCCTACCTACTCAGGAGGCCAACTTCTGAGGGTCAGAACTGAAAGCTACAAAACCTGGGCAGGAAAGTCCATGATCTCCAATTAACCACTAAAAAACTGTTAGTGGAGCTGCTCAAGTGATAGAGCATTAGCCTTGAACAAAAAAAAAAAAAAAGCTCAGGGACAGGACATAGGACTGAGTTCAAGCACCAGGACTAGAGGGGGCGGAGGGGGGAGGGTGGCAGGGAAGCAAAAATTCATGGATATGGCTGTTTCAATAAATCTTTATTTATCAAATATGTATCAGTCTAGATTTGGCCTGTGGGTAATCATTGGCATTCATTGGTACAGGAGGCCAACCATGCTAGTCAGAGAATAAAAGTAAAGAACAGATACGTGAAGTGACACAAACTTTACTCCACTAACAAAGAACAGACACTGAACCAGAACTAGAAACTCTACAATTCAGCTCTTTAACTTGCCCATCCTGCCTGATCTCCCAATGAAAATTATCTCTCCTTTCTCTATATACTCCCACAACACACAAAACCAAGATTCTGATGGATTTTGAAAACAAACAGAAACAAAACACTAAATAGCAGTCAGACAAGAGGTTCCTACCTGGGAGCCTCTTGGGAAGTTCATCATTCAAGAATACTCAGGGAAAAAGTCTGTAAGACCAATCTCAACCAATAGCTGAGTATAATGGAACATGCCACTGGGTCCAGAGTGTGTGTGTGTGTGTGTGTGTGCGCGCGTGCATGCATTCTTGCACACATGCACACACACATGCGCTGGTCTGGGGCTTAAACTCAAGGTCTAGGCTCTGTCCCTGAGCTTTTGTGCTCAAGGTTAGTGCTTACCACTTGGCCACAGTCCCATTTCCAGCTGTTCACTGGTTACTGGAGGATAAGAATCTCTCCAGTTTGGCTGCCTGGACTGGCTTGGAGTTGGGATCCTCCCATCTCAGCTCCTGAATAGGCATGATTGCAATTGTGAGGCACCAGCACCTGAATTTTATTTTGTAATCTCAACTTTTGGTCTATTTTTTCTTCAGAGAAAAAACATAAAGTTCTGTTGCCAAGGAAAGTCTCAAGGTATTCTTTCAACATACACCTATGACCAATTAGCAAAATAACAATTCCTATCAATTTCACCAGGATCATGGCTGTCCTGCAAAATGAGAAAGGACAAGTGGTCCCGAGAGAAGATCCACGTCCCCACTTTACCTGTGTCCACAGTTGCTCCTTCCCTGGACACATGGTCCACAGCTCCAGCCCCAGACAATCTCTGCTGTTATGCAAAAGGATTTCCTTCTTTTCTCAAGGACACTGCTCCATTCTCTCCTGCACCATCAGTTTCCCGGATCTACTGGCTCCTTCCCATTCACAGAGCAAGCCACAGTTTTGCACATCTTTAAAACCTTTTCTTTGGACCTTCCAAATACCTGCCTGCCCCATCCTTTTGTATTTCCAACAAACTAGCACTCTCATTCAAATCCACATTCTTAATTCCACTGCCACGTGCTTCCCCTTCTATCTCCATTAATGGAAATGTTATCTTTTCTGTTATATAGGTATTTTTTTTCCTTCTGACTTCTTTTGCTCTCATGCTACCAAGACATCTTGTGGATTGCATTTTCAAAATATATTTCTTTCCTTTTCTACTTTCCTTCCTTCTTTCTGTCTTACCATCTTTTCTTCCTTCCTTCCGTGTGTGTGTCAATAGTGAGATGCTCTTAGCTTTCTCCACTCCAGCCACACTTCTGCTTCTGGCTGTTTAAGAGTGGATTCGAGTCTGGGGTTTGGAATTAGTCTGGGATTTGTCTGCCTAGGCTGACTCTGAACTTGGGTCTTCAGATCTGGTGAGTAGCTAGGATTACAGACATGAGCCACCTCTGAACTTGGGTCTTCAGATCTGGTGAGTAGCTAGGATTACAGGCATGAGCCACCAACACCCACAGCTCTTTGATTTTTAAAAATTTCTCTGTGTACTCCATGGTGGCCTTGAACTCAAGATCTTCCTGCATCTATCTGCAAAGTGATGGGTTACAAGTATGTGTGGTCACACTATGCAAATGCTGCTTTGTCTTGAGGACTTCCTTTACCAGCCTATTTTAAGTTCCTACATACACTTATTTTTTACCCTGTTTGGTTTCTCCAGCGCACTTAAAATGGTATCATCTTATTATCTTTCATATCTCCCTCCGGAAGAATACATATTCCAGGAAGCCAAGATCTGTTATCTGCTTTACCCCCATTGCCAAAAACGGTGTTTGGTATTTAGCCCTGGATATGTGGTGGGGAAAAGACAACGTGTTCAGTTCCCCATATGAGTCTGATCATGCTTTCTCCAAGAAACTAGTAAACTGTGTCATCCACTCTGTGGGTCCTCTAAGTCTACAACACTCTTTATGTGGTACTAGAAATATACTGGGCCATCCTTAGTGGGCTTACTTTCCAGACATTTGGAGATCAAAGATTCCTCCCAAGGAAAAGGGAAAACCCTTTGCAAGGTGAGACTATCCTGACCGATGGGAAATAGGAAAAGGCCTCCTTGGGACCCTTGGGTCAATCCTCTCCCACCGTCCCGGAGTCGCTGGCTGCGGTGCCAGCGCTCATTAAGGTGCCCCCTCGTCGGACACTGCCCTCATTTCAGAAGGGTCAGGGGTCGGCTGGGAATTCGCCCAGCCCACTTGTCCCGCACGGAGGACAGGGCACCTATCTATCCCCTGCCCCGCGCCGTCGTCCACCGGACCCCGTCTGCGGAGGAGCAGCTCGGGCGCTGTGGCTCAGTCCGCACAGGGACCGGTCCAGCCCGCTTTCAGAGCCATCCGCTGCTTAGCAATGCGGTTCCGGGAACAGAAGACGCGGGACGAGGGGAGCCGCGTCGCGGGGCAGGGGCAGGGGCAGCCGCCCCCCCCCTCCCTCCACGCACCGACGTCCCCGGGAGTTTCTGGAAACTTCTGGAAGGCCCAGGCGCCTGCACACGCGGGGACGCCACAGGGGAGGAGGCGTGAAGAGTGTCTGGGGGTGGGTGCCTTCGGCCCCCCGGGACGCCTCCCCTCCCCCCTTGAAGACGCGGGCATGGAGACGGGGCTGCCGGGCCTGGCGACTCCCGGGAAGCCCGGACCCCGACGCCCCGCATCCCGCGGCGGGTGTAGACCCGGGGTGCGGACTCGCGCCCTGGCCACGCGGGCCGGGAGGGCGAGGAGGCCGTGGAGCCCCGGGGCCGGCGGAGGCCGCGCCGCCCCCGACCGCCGAGCCGCCGCCGCCGGGAAACTTTGCAAAGAGAAAGACTCGGATTACCTGCGGGCGCGGCGCGGCGCGGCGGGTCAGCGGTACGGCGGCCCGCGCGTTTTCAGCAGCTGCCGTAAAGCAGGCGGTGCGTCGCGACCTGTGGCCGTAGCCGTGGCCGTGGCCGTGACCGTGGCTGGGCCGAGCCTCCGCTCCCCGGTCGCCGGCCCCCCGCCGGCCCCCCGCCGCCAGCGTCAGCACCGGCCGCGCTGAGTCATAAAGGAAAGGAGGCGCGCGGAGCCAAGTGGCCGCCCCGCCAGACGCCGCTGCCGGCCCGAGCCCCGCGGGGGCCCGCGGACAGGAGGCCGCGAGCCCGGGCTGCTCCCGCGGGGGGGAGAAGGGGGAGGGCGGCTGCGTCGTTTTCCTGAACTCGCCACCGGCCGCTTCCACCCGGGCGGCGGACGCCCCCCACCCCACGAGCCCCAGGAGGCGGCCTTTCATGCATTTTCCCTGTCTTTAGAAAGGTGATGCCCCCACCCCCCCACCTCCGGGTCCTGGTCACATCTGCCTTGTGAAAGTCTATTTCTTGGTGGACAGTGTCACCTCTCCCTTCAGACGCCCAGTTTTCCCTCCGGTCCGCACACAAGTCGCAGAGTTCATTTTCAACTGTGTCCAGTGAGTGCCATTGCTGTTCACCCTTTGTCCACTTCTAGGCTCCACCTTGCCCCCAAAGACAGATAAACTAACAGACAAAAGGAAAAGAAAAGATCTTGTATCACTTGTCATGCCCCAATGTTTGTTTTGTTGTTTGTTTTTATTTGATTTTGTTTGGCCCTGGGGCTTGAACTCGAGGGCCTGGGTATTGTCCCTGAGGTTTTTCTCTCAAGGCTAGTGCTCTGCTACTTTGAGCCACAGCGCCACTTCTGATTTTCTGGTGGTTAATTGGAGAAGAGAGTCTCAGGGACTTGGTTTGCCCCTGCTGACTCTGAACCGCAGTCCACAGACCTCATTCTTCTGAGTGGCTAGGCTTACAGCCCTGAGCTAAGGGCACCCAACCCAGTGTATTGTTTTAAGATGTGTATTTTTCATCGCACTGATTCCAGGACCAAATTGTTGGAGACAAACAGCCTAGGACTTTTGCAAGTTAGTTGGGGATCTGTGTCCTTTAAAAAAAATAATTCCTAAAATGTTAATGGTGGTTGTTTTAAAAGGCGGATGGTGATATGACAAACTTAAAGGAGCATTTGCATGAATAAGACACAAAAATGAAGCAAGCAGTTTTTTATTCCAAGTTGAGAAAATGAGATAAATATCATAATTGAAGAGCAGATTGGAGCTTTAAGTAACAAAAGAGACAGAGATGTCATGGAGATGAAGGGGAGGAAAAAAAGGAAAACTGGCTGGGCACTGATGCCTCACGATATGAAATCCTAGTTCCTCAGAGGAAGAGATGGAGGATAAAAAGCCAGCCCAGGAAAAAGTCTAAGATTCCTATCTCCAGTTAACCAACACAAAGTCACATGCGTAGCTGTGGTTCAAGAGATAGAAATGCCAGGCTTGAGCAAGAGTGTGAAGCCCTAAGCTAACACACCAGTGCTGGCACACTAAAAAGAAAAACACAAGCTTTGATGGGAGAGCCAGAGCTGGGAAGCAAGTGTGCAAGAGAGGAAAGTAAAGGAGGAGGAGGAGAACAAAATAGAGGAAGAGAAGGATGAAGACTGAGAGAGGAGGGCAGGAAAGAGGAAAAGAGACAGAGAGAAAGGACAAAATCTAGGATTAGTAGCCAAAAAGTAGAGGGATATGTTTACTTGCTATTTAGAAATTTTGACAAATGATCCACTAAGGGAGATTTTTAAAAATATGTAAACAGATAAACAATTATCCGCAAATGAGTCCCGTATGAGGAGCCCTGCTTGAATGAATGAGATTTGGCAGTTGTGCAAAATGAGGAAATTTTTCCTTTCCCTGCATGTTGTGGGGTTGAGTCATCCAGCAAACGCTGGTGGGCTGCATTCCTGAAAGGCACACCAGATGGATGCATGCTGCTTAGTTTTAATAACTGCATGATATTTCCTTTTGTACTTCTGTCAATTCTAGAAGAAAAGTATCTGAGTTAAATATTGCGGTATGAATACCAGAATAGAAGCCAAAGTAGTCACTTACTGCATTCATATTCACCCACCTAGAGTTTACAGTTAAAGATTCCAAAACATCAGATTCTCCTGATTTCATTTTCTCACCCCTTTGTTTTTTGTCTTCACTGCATTTCTTTTTGTCTGCATATAGTATTTTTTTTTACAGTGGAATTGAGTAGTGAAAAGACAGTGTTCATTAAATGGAAGGAATTTTAGCAAACCTCTAAGACAAAGGATTTTTAATAAGAAAGAGTAATTAGGTAGATATAAAATTAGATGTGGCTTTTTAAAAAATAGACAAGGAAATAGTAGACAGATAAGGAAGGGAATAGAGTAAACATAAGAAAAAGTTCTCCCTAATTGCTGGAAAAACCAAACAAGCACTACAAGGAAGTTTTCTATTTGGTAATGTAAGAGACCCCTGCCTCTACTACCCAGAAAGAAAAGCAGGGTCAAAAAAAATCCCCATAAAACAAAAATAACTGACTTTTGAGATGTTTCATTTCTCTGAAAGGTGTACTAGAGTGTAGAATTTAGAATTCCTCTTTCTGTAATCTCCAAAAGAGATTATAATTTTTACAATTTAAGAATCCTGTTCTGTCAATTTGGATGGAGGCAAACAAATCATTATTAAACTTTTATTAATCAGAAACAAAGAGATATGTCTAAGTAATAAGAACTTAACCTAAAAGAAGCAAGAAAGAAAACTCTCAGGAACATAGAAATAGAAAAATCTAGAAAGTAGAAGATTGGGAAGTTTTCCAAGAGAAGCTTGTAACTTTTGGCTGTAAAATGAGTATCATTTCCTGATAACAATGGTTCACTCCTGTAATCCTTACTACTCAGGAAGCTGAGATCTGAGGATCCTAGTTCAAAGTCAGCCTCGCCAGTAAACTCCATGGGAATATGCCTAATTCAGGCATTTTGAAGGTGGACTATCAGTTACCACTATATCAATGTGACAATTTCAAGTCCCTTCTACACAATTGCTCTTCTTCTTAGTATGTCAATAGGATTTTCCTTTAACAACTCATACGGTTATGTTTGAAAAATGTTAATTGTTGGAATGTGAAAAAAATTCTTTTTTGGAATAAGGTTTAAGTGGTGAAGATCCTGTGCTATGTTCCAACTGCTTTACCACATTAGTTGTCACTCTACTTTAAAGGGAGGGTCAGATACACAGAGAAGAACTGTGGAAAAAGCAGGCATGGTGGTCATGTACATACCTAAAAATGGAGTTTGGAAATGTACAAGGGTAGAGTTGGGATTGGGGATAGGATAGGGAAATAACAGGATTGACACTGATCAAGATATGTTTGTACATCTAGAGATATTAAATTGAAATACCTTTGCACAACTGTTTGAAATAATACCTAATAACAATTAAGGAAACAAAAGAAGGTAATAGGGAAGGCCACCAGTGGCTCACTTCTGTCATCGCAGCCTCTGTTTGCAACAGGAGGGTAAAGTTTCAAATCCAGGCCAGGCAGAAAACTCCTAAGAATCGAGCTCTGATACAGTGAAAATACCAGGATGCCAGACTCAAGGAGTAGCTCAAGTGGTAGAGTACTAGCCATAAGCAAGAAGACAAGCAAGCGTGAGACAACCTGAGTTTAAGCCCCATTACATGCAAAAAGCAGGAGGAGGAGGAGGAGAAAAAGGAGAAGAAGGTGAAGGAGAAGAAAGAGAAGAAGAAGGAAGAAACTAAGGGAGAGGTGGAAGAAGAGGAAGAAGAGGAGGAAGAAGCAGCTGCAGGAGGAGGAGGGACGGGGAGGAGGTGGAGGAGGAAAGGAAGAGGAAGAAGAAGAAAGAAACTGATCCTGCTGCTATAGTTTAACAGCAGTTAAGCAGCCTAATAACCTCAGTAACTTTAGAGATGTAGAACAAATTTCAGGAATGCTACTAAACCGTGTATTAAAGCTGAAATGCAATTGTCCAGCCTAATTTGAGCTTTATGTGAGAATGTTGTGTTCCAAAACTGCTTGGTGGGGAAGAGCAGTCTGAATGATTCTCTTCTCTTTCAATAGCATATGTCCTTAGGAAATTGATTGTACAGCTTTTAAAAGAGGCTTACTTGAAACTATATTATGTTTACTCTTAAACATTTAAAATAAACCTAAGAATTGCTCCTTTATGGTTTTAATTTTGGGAAACAACTAGAAATTCTTGGGTAACTGAAGTGTGTGTGTGTGTGTGTGTGTGTGTGTGTGTGTGTGTGTGCGCGCGCATCCTGGGGCTTGAACTCAAGGCCTGAGCACTGTCCCTGAGCTTTTTACTCAAGGAGAGCCTCACTGACATTCCTACCATGATCCTCAGATCTCAGCCTCCTAAGTAGCTACAACTACAGGAATGAGCCACTAGCACCCAGCTAAATTTAAAGTTTTTATTAAAAGAAAATTGTAAATAATGTATGTTGACGCTGACTGTAATCTCAGCATTTGAGAGGGTGACACAGGAAGATTTTGAGTTGCAGGTAAACCTGGGCAGCAAAATGGAAAGAGAACCTTTTTCAGGAAAGAAAACAGACAAAATAAAACCCAAAGAAAACAATATTGTATGGGAAATCTTTTTAGTTTTACAAATCCTTTCAAAAACTTAGTTGTGGCACATACATATAATATTTGCCATCTTTTAAATGTACAGTCCAGTATTAAATGCATTCCTAATTACTGTGCATACCCCCTCACCTCTAGCTTCAAAACTCATCATATAAAACTAATTGTATTCTTCATTAAAGAATTCTCGGGGCTGGGGATATAGCCTAGTGGCAAGAGTGCCTGCCTCGGATACACGAGGCCCTAGGTTCGATTCCCCAGCACCACATATACAGAAAACGGCCAGAAGCGGCGCTTTGGCTCAAGTGGCAGAGTGCTAGCCTTGAGCGGGAAGAAGCCAGGGACAGTGCTCAGGCCCTGAGTCCAAGGCCCAGGACTGGCAAAAAAAAAAAAAAAAAGAAAAGAATTCTCCGTTCTCTCTTACTCAAGGCCCTGGTCAATTACCCTTCTTTATGGACATTCTGTCCATAAAGTTTTTGATTCCTCTAAGTTTCCATGTAACTGGAATCATACACTGTGTATCTTTTGCTTACTGACTTGTTTTACATAGCACAATGAAAAAATTCATGCATTTTGTAGCTTACGTCAGAGTTCCTTCTTTAAGTCTGAATGCTATTTCATTTTAAGGGATACTACATTTTGTGCATGGATTCATCACCTCACGTGAGTAAGGTGAGTAAAGCGTAAACATAAGTATACAAATATCTCTGAGATATTTGAACTCAATTGAATTGAACTCGGGAGTCTTATAATCTTGCTGTTCAGTGAGGCACACAGACCACAACTTGTCCTTCCTGAGTGAGGAAAGGAACGATTAAGTGGGAATGGGGCTTCAACTCTCAAAACTTTATGTCTCTCCAAGTTAATAGTGGCAAAGTTAGTTGATTTATTCGACCCTCTGTTGGTGTCTGCTAAAGCACTGACTGCTTACTTGATATATACTACTATAGACTGCTGAGAAGTTACACATATTTTCAGTCTGTTTCTTCCAGATTTACTCTCCATAGGTATAGTTTTATGTATTGCATCTAGGTTAGCAAATGTATTTATATACAGTAGTTCATGGTGGGCTCCTAAAATTATTTTGATTCCTGAAGAGTCAGTGCTAACTTTTCTACTTCCATGTCTGATTACACTAATTTGAACTTTTTCTTTTCATTCTCCACCCATCCTGCTGAAATTTTGCCACATGTGTTGATCTTTTCAAAGAATTTTTCTCCACTGTTTTCCTATTCTTTGTTGAGCTATTCTCTAATCTTTATCATTTTATTAATATAGCGTTATATTTGGATTTTGTTATTTTAGTTTCTGATATATTTATTGATTTTAGATTCTTCTCTCTTTTTCTTTTGTATCCATACTGAGGTTTGAACTCAGTGCCTGGGTGTGTCCCTGAGCTTTTTTGCTACCACTTCAGCCACTGCTCTGCTTCCAGCTTTGGGGCAGTTACTTAGGAAATTTTCAAAGTCTTTCCTACCTAGGCATGCTTTGAACCATAATCCTCAGTTCTCAGTCTTCTGAGTAGCTAGAATTCAAGTGAGCCACCATATTCCAGCTGTCTCTTGGTTTTCATTGTGAACATATGTTATTAAAAATTTCTGGATTATTACAAACCATGAGTTGTGCTAACTTCATTTTTTTAGAGGGGGCTCCTAAAGTTTGAACTCAAGCTCTGCAACTTGGTGCACACACGTCTAGCCCTGTATTTCACTTAGGGGTATTAGGGTCTCCCACCACAGTGCATACCTGACTTTAGGCTTAGCACAGTTTCTGGGATAACAGGCACAGCTTCCTCCTGAGAGAGGGTATCTCCAGAACTTTTCTGCAAGGACTAGTCAGGAACCATGGTCTTCCAATTACAGCCTCCCACATGTAGCTTGGGGTGACAGGCATGTGCCACTACACCCCACTATGAATTGAGGAGTGGTTTGTGAATTTTTCTTTTTCAGATTCCTTAGAATCACCATCTTCTCAATCTCAGCTACCCAAATAATTACATGAACCATCAGCTCTAGCTATAGCACTGTATTTTTCTTAGTCCGGGTTTTCTTTGTACCATCTTAGAACTTTTGTTCTCTTATCTCCAACTCCAAATAGTTGGCAATACAGAAGTATATCATCACACTCAGCCCAGTTATTTTCTCTGGGGTTACAATGGGAATTTTACTTAACACCTTAAAATTATACTGTTCTCATTTGAATTTACAACGACTGAACTTCTATAGCACATAAAGGCTGTGTTCTTTCACAATTTAGCCCTCACCTTCCTGGGTCACAAATGATTGTTGTAGCACAATAGCGATGAAATGATACAGTATAATGTTAGTAATGGGATAATCTCCCTGACCTAACTCCCCAAGGCACTGGAGTCCACTATTAAGAACTCCTGATTGTTAATTAAACCATGGATTATATCTATGTCCACTTTGACTATTAAAACAATTCCATAGCATTTGAAACTTCAGATGCAAATAGGATACATACTTATTTCTGCCAATTTTAAAGTTCAAAAAATTCTGCATTAATTACAATATATTTTGAACTAATAATCTAGCGTTTCTGCAGTTCAGTTTTTCTGAAAACATTGTAAAATTGTTAATACTTTAGTTTTAAAAGAAAATAATTCTCATATTAAACTATCTTTCAATTATAGGTTGCAATAATTTTGTATATAAAGTGACACTTTATTCAGGGCTTGGGGAGAAATTACTGGCTCAAAATGAGAAATCTAGCTAGAGGGGAATAAACAAATGTATTTGAGTCACTGTGTTTGTGGCATATTTTTAGCTGTGTGTAAACTTATTTGTGCAAAGAAATTACTTAGCTGAAAAAGTGGTATCTAGAGGTGTTGACAATGTGTGTGACTTCTTGAAAATTAGCTGCCTGGAAGAAGTTGTTAGTTTTGCTAATCTCTCTGACTTCTATACATTTCCATACCTAACTTCCTTGCAGTTATGATGGCTATGTGACAAAGTTCTGGCCAGTGGAGAAGATGGACAAAAGTATTTCATCTTCTCTTTATTCATTGGCTGAATGATTGGAGACGCTTCCACAGAGGACTGTGGGTTCTCTCATCACCAAGTCTGGAAATGTACACCATGCTTTTTATTCATAGGAGATTCAAAACCAGGACATTGTTTATACAACTGTGTAATCTACCAAGAAGAAATTACTTGAATAGGACTGGGGATGTGGCTTAGTGGTAGAGTGCTTGCCTAGCATGCATGAAGCCCCAGGTTCGGTTCCTCAGCACCACATAAACAGAAAAAGGCAGAAGTGGTACTGTGGCTCAAATGGTAGGGTGCTATCCTTGAGCAGAAAGAAGCCAAGGACAGTGCTCAGGCCCTATGTCCAAGGCCAGGACTGGCCAAAAAAAAAAAAAGGAAGAGGAAAAGGAGGAGAAGAAAAGATAGGAAAAGACAAAGAAAGTAAAAAAGAAAGAAATTATTTGAACAGCATGAGAAGTATAGTTGCTTACCATTAGAGCCTGTATAGTGGAAAACTTCTAAAGTAGTCTCTATAACCCATGCCTCCAGTTACACATGTCCAGTATAATACCATCCCTTGAGAATGGGCTGGACCTAATGAATCTTCTAATGAATAAAGCCAAGCTGACATAATGAGATTCAGCTTCAATACGAAGTTATAAAAAGACTGTGGCATCTGTCTTGGCATACTCTCTTTTACTCTCCGTCACATTAATCACCCCAGGGAAAGCCAGTTAATGAGTCACAAAATAGTCTGGTTGAGAGAAATGCTTATGTGACAAGGAACTGAGACTTTCCAACAACCATATGGCAGAGCTAATTTTTCCAGTCAAGTCTTCAGATGAGACCACAGCCCCTAATTGTACTGATAAACAGGTACATGCCAAAGGGTAGCACAGAGAACCCCCATGTTCCAATTACAGTTCTCTCTGTGATCATTGTTTAGCGGTACCATAATTTCTCCCTGATAAGCAGTATCCATCACACCAATCAATAAATTATCCATTTTCTCAATAGTTACTTTGGAAAAATTAGTGAAAAGCTCAAAATGTCCAGGTGGCAGTCTCAATTTCTAGATCAATGGAACATCTATTGAAACCTTTTTTTTGCTCATTGGCAACTAAAATCATGCTATCAGTGGAGTCAAACGTTGCAGAAGTAAAAAAGAAAACTTTGTAAATGGACAATTACATGTGAATACAAGAGATGTCAGCTGTACATCAGCCTCTTCATTCCCAGAGCCATGAGATCTGCACTTCACAGAAATAACATCATACGTGTATGCTGTGAAGAATATCCCACTCAGGAACACTATGCTGTACATTTTTCTTTTGCTAGAAAACTGTTGAATATTAAATGTTCAACCAAATCTACATCCACTCAGCTAAGGGAAGGTGCATTCTGGGAAGTCAATTCTCAGCAGCCTCTGTGGAAAACCCTGTAAATAAACAAAGCCTGGATCTTTGACATTCTCCTCAGAGGATGGTCAGTAGGAGAGCTACTACCCGCCCATAGAACATCTGCTGGGAACTTTTGGAGATTGAAATAAACTTAAATGTCATGAAGCCATTAAGTTTGACTAATTTGAGTAGGGAATTTCCTGTAATCAAGAAGTTAGAAGATTCAGAAGTTCCATGAATAATTATACTATAAAAACTAATGTTATGCTTTAAAAAGTTATTTTATAAAAACATTCATTAACATATATTATTAAAAATTATATGTTAGATCCATAAATTGATTGTTGTTTCTTCATGCAGAAATGATTTTGCATGTCTGAAGTAAAAATGATAATTTAAACTTTTAATTAATACTAGTATTGCTGGTACCATTAATTGCTTTCTTAAATTTTTGAATACATTATTACTCTTATATGTTCAATTTGTTTTAAAAAGCAGACACTACTACCTGAAATAAAAAAATTACTCAGAAAGTAAAAGCAAGTATTTTTCTCTTTCATTCCTTTCTTACACTTTGGCATAGCAACATTTTCATTCTTTGTCATATTCCTGATGTTTCTAAATGATTTAATTACTAAAATAATGTATAATTTCTAAGCTTTTTCATCATGTTACAAAGGCTTTAAAATATGATCAGATCTTAAAAAATCAATGGTATAATGCTAGATATAAGTTGGAACAGAGGCATGAGAAAATTTCTTTCCCTGCTTTGCCAATATACAAAATGAATAAAAAATAATAAATAGTACGTGCAACCCAATTTGTATTTATTGGATGGATGTCTTAGCATGAATATCTTGAGAGTTTTTAATATTCTAGTGTGTCTTAAATAAGAATAGAAAAAACATATGTCTAAATACAATATAGAATATACATTGATACAAATGAAGTGATTAGTGATTAAGAAAAAGTGACTAACAGAATAAAGAATAACTTTAGTGATGCAATTAAAATTAAATTTAAATTAAATTAACAATAAATTAAAATAAAAAAGAAAATATTTTTCCAAAATTACTATCTTGAAAAGTTGCATATGGAAGTTGTGTTAGACAAACTCCACTTTAAGACATGCAAAGAAATAAGACTACAAGTAGAAAGACATGTGATGGAAAGAAGGGAAAAAATAAAAAAGAGATGATGCAGACCCCAAGAAACAGAGTTTGCATGGTTTCTTTTATTAGTGGTAGATAGAATGTACCTATATAAATCCACAAGTAAACACACTGGGTGCTTTGCAAGCAGTTCCAAACAAATTAATTTTATTATAATAGGCACTACTGAGAGTTCAAATCGCACAATTTTTCAGAAAGAGTAAGTAAAAGCCAAACAAAATAAACACCAAGAAATAGGTAATTGCAAGGGAGGTGAGAAGAGAAAGAGGGGTAGGTGATGAAGGGGAGAAAGGGAGAATAAAGTCAAGAAATCATTGTATATACCACAACATTGAAAAGTGTAAGGGAAACGGTGAGTGGAAGAGAGATACACAAGATGCACTGTATGCATAGACTCATTTATGAAATGACACCTCCCTTGTACAATCGTTTAAAGGTAATAATGAAAATATATTAATTGTAACTAGACAAATGTATGCATAATTTTGCTAGTAAAATTTCAATTGGATGTTTTGTTCAGGAATAATAAAGTCACAGAAAAAAAAAGGGATGATGTAAAATGAAAAGCAATAGTTTCAAATTGATAGAATATCATGTGTTTCATAATAGAGGAAGTAATAGGTAGAAAAGGAAGACCTGATGTTATCCATGAGGGAATAAAATTAATTTATCAATTTCCAGGATAAAAGGCATTGTAGACCAACCTAGAAGAGAAGACAGGATGCCAACATCCTCTAAGATCTGGAGGAAAAAGGAAGAACATGAGTGTAACTGTGGCTAATCTCATAGCTATGGAAAATAAATAGTCTTTTAATGAATGCATGTTCAAATGATTCTTCCTTTTCTCAATGAAAAGGGAGGCAGAGTTACCTGCTTATCAAATTAAGAAGGCAAAAATGTACAAACACATTGCTATTGGAAACAGAGGTCATCTGTTTTTTATTTCTGGTAATAATAAGGCAGGGTATATCCAGAACCTTTTGCAACTGAACTATAACTTGAAGTTTCGGCTTTTAACCTGAGTTCACAATGAGGACAATTGTCATAGCTCTTTCCAAACCCAAACACAGACAGATCAAATTACCAAAGCTTTGCTTTAAAATAATGTATTGGTAAGGATATGATAGTCACTGTATATAACTCACCTTTTTCTTTGTGGAAATGAAGAACTTCCAATCTCATATTTTAATGTCCCTAGCTTTGATACAGGTCTAAGGAACACATTATAACTCACTTGGCATATTCAATAATACAAATGTCAAATATGGTTTATAATTATCATGTTAGGACACAGTCTTCTGCCCAGCTTCGTAAGCAGATTTTTTTCAGACAAATTCTAGAACTTAATGAGCAACATCAGAAGACACAGGTAGCGGCCTGTAAATGCCTTCCTGATCTTCAGATAGCTGTTTCTCTACTTTAGATCAGGCATTGGAATTTGAACAGACTTTTGTAAAAAAAAAAAAAAAAAGTCAACAGCAACTAGCAACTGTAGCACTAAGTGTTCAGTCCATGTCAGAAACTACTGCAACACCTTACATGTGTTAATTGACTTATTTCTAAAAACAAACCTATGAGTTATTTATTAGTATAATCTGCATTTTACAGATGATGAAACTAAGCAACAGAGAGATTAATTAACTTGCCAAAAGTTATGCGCCTGGGAAATGTTAGAGACTAAAAAGGGGAGAAAAAGGAAAACTTTTATTATGGAACTAATACTACATAAAAGGTACAGTATAGTGAGGTAATGTGGTAATGAAGCCTTACTTGGTATTTACTCTGCAACAAATAGAGTTAAACTCACTCAAATGGTATGATTTGCATATACCTCTATCATGAGCATTTTGCTTTCTGGTGTTCCCTTATGAAATTTGATTGTTTGTGATAGCATCTAAATGTTCTCAAAGTCACAAACACACTACTTAGCCTTCCCTCCCCTTCCCTCTCCTCCTCCTCCTTCCCCTCCCCTCCCTTCCTTTGTCTCCATTTTCTTTTTTCCCTCCTCTTTCTCTCTCTGCTATTCCCAGTCTTCCTTTCTCTTCATTCTTGAAGTACCTTACAGGTAGTCACAAATATCTTTCCCACTGGGATCCAGCACAGAAGATATTCACCCAATGTTGATCTTTCTTTTTTTCAATTTTTTATTAAGTTTTTTTTAAATTATTATAAAGGTGATGTACACAGGTTTACCTGTCCATAAGCCAAATAATGAGTACATTTTTGTACAATGTAGAGGGCATCATTGTAGCATGTCCATTTATGTGTACAATGCATCTTGGTCAGCATCTTCCCTTCTATTATTCTCCCCTCCTATCTATCCCTTCCCATAAAAGTGTCATCATGTTTCTTCATTCCATTTTCGCTGGATCATAGAGTAGTTCTGCTTTTAATTTTTTGAGGAACCTTTGACTTGCACAGTGATGCTACACATTTACATTGACAGTGCAAATTGGGTGGGAGGAAAAGTGAGAGAACAATGGGGGAGGGGTTAACAAGTATGACAAGAAATGTACTCAGTACCTTATGTATGTAACTGCAATGTCTCTGACCTAGACAATAAAATAAAATTAAAACAATAAATAAAGAATACAAACAAAATAAACACTGGTGAGAATGGAGGGGGGAAAAGGATCCCAAGAATCTATCTTTCTTGGGCGATGAGTGTTAGCTAATTTGTAGTTCCTCCCATCTTTGGAGACTTTCATTTGATATAATTAGGAATTGTCTTTCCCAGGAAAGTACTTTCTGTCACTCTCCACCAACTCAACAACTTGAACAAGAGTCCTTGGGTCATCTAGTGGCTGATCAGTACAGGGACTCACAAGTGTCACCCACAGGGGGAGGCCTGTAATCCTAGCTACTCATGAGACTAGGATCTGAGAATCAGAGTATGAAGCTAGTCTATGCAGACAAATCCAAGAGATGCTTAGCAATTGCAAATCGATTCTAAACACTGTGAAAATGGAGACTATTACTATGTGCCACTGATGTAGTGAAGAGACAGAAAGTGAGCCTTTGATCTGTCTATTAATCAACAACTTTAATTTTAAAAGTCCAAGGGTCTTCCTGATAGCAGTTAAACAAATCACTCATCTGTAGTAGAAGATAGAGAAACTGAAGATTCAATATAAGACAATTCTAAAAAGTCACTAAAATGGCTGCATTCACACATTTTATGAATCTCCTACCTCTGATTAAAGGCTATGGTAGAGAAACAAAGCCTGGTGATTATGCAGAGACTTCTAGATAGATGCAGTTGAAATTAGTGAATCCCCAAGTTTTTATGAACTTTGCTGATTTGAAAAACTACCTATTTTCCTTGCATTATACAGATATCTGTGCGAAAAAAGCTAGTCACCAGTTACTCACACCTGTAATCCTAGCCATCCACGAGGCTTAGATGTGAGGATTACTGTTCAAAGTCAGCCCAGTCCATGAGAAAAGTCCATGAGTGAAAAAGCTAAAGGATAGCACCAAGATACTGAGTTCAATCCCTCAAACAATAACAACAACAACAATGAAACAACAGGACAGAATCCAAAAATGAAACAGCTACCTTAAAGTACCATGCTCATCCTCCTCAGGGTCTACCTCCACCTTTCCCCTTGCCTATAACACTCCTGTGACGGTCAGTAACTAGTACCTTCTACGTGAGAATTACAGAACCCAGTTAGGTAAGAAAGAAATTGGACTCTAGTATAGTTTTCACTCCTGTGATGGTCAGTAACTAGTACCTTCTATCTGAGAATTACAGAACCCGGTTAGGTAAGAAAGAGATTGGACTCTAATACAGTTTCATCATGGGCTAACTTGTGAGCACTAACAGAAAAAAAGTAATGACTTAGGTTGATTATTGGGAATGTGAATAAGGTAAGATAAGGATAACTGGACTTAATTAAAACTGGCTAAGTTCAAGTTTGCTAATGACCCACTTCCACACAATGTATGTTTCATCATACTGGTACAAAGCCTCACTTAGTGTTCTAGTATACTATTGAGGTAGCTTTTAAAGGCCTAGGTATATGATGGCTCTTAATAAATAAAGCAAATAGTAAAGAAAGAACCAAAAGTCTTAAGAGGTGTCTATGTTTGGATGACTCAACTACATAAGACTTACAGAATCTCTTAGTTGGCCATGAATGCTCCCAGAAGTGCCCGGAAGACCTACATTAAAAAGTGAATAGAGAATCGTGGATGAGGAGGTCAGGCACAGGATGCACCAAGAGATTTTGCTCTCTCTGGTAGTGATGGTTGATCAGGATCTTCAAATAGAAGTTCAGAAACAGTGCTTAGCCACTTTGGAATAAGAAAGTATAATTACTTTAATAAGCAGCAAGGTTAGAATACTAAAGTATCAGCTAGTAGGTCTGATCTATATTCAAATATTAATCACAGACTATGCTAAAGAAGAATTCAACAATATCAAAAGATATAATCATCCTTCTGTATCAGTGAAAGTTTGGTTCAGAACTTTTAACAGATTGCGAAATCCATGCATGCTCAATTTCCATGTATAAAAGCCAGTGCTTGTATATAACCTGCTTACACCCTCCATATGCCTTAAACTCTCCCCAGGCCACTTATATTATCTAACACAGTGCAGACACTAAGTAGAGAGCTATTATGCTACATTGGTTAAAAGAGAATAATAACAAGAAAAACATGCACATACTGAATACTGATATAATGCTTCTCAAGACTTTTGATCCATGGACTGAGCTCTTGCTAATAAAAAGACCACTGTATCAAATCATAATTCTTTTGTCATGATCCAGAGATGCCTGTGGCATTACTCAAATAATAATATATGAGGGAAAAGTGAATGCCTGTGTGTTTTCAGAGCATTTTGCTATAAAATCTGAATTAATGCTGATACAAAGGACACAAAACATCATTATTCCCCACCCCAATGAGAATAAAATAACTGGTTAAGACCCATCTTATATTGAATCCATGAACATACTGGTGGTAAGCTTTCCAGTATATGCAAGTGTAACTGAAATAAACATACTTAACATTTGGGATATCCCTCACATAGTACTTTTGAACTGACCATAAGAGCTGTTATAATAAGATATTCTCATCACCCACCCATTAACATAGTACTTTGTTTTGGTACTGCAAAAATTAGATGGACTATGGAAGGCAACAGTGAACTGCTTCAAACTTGACCAAATTGTCATTCTAATTTCATCTTCTCTACCAGATATAGTACCCTTCCACAGTACATTAACAGATAGTCTAGCACATGGAATGAATCCTTCTCCACTCCTATAACCAGTGTGTCCATTGAGAAGACAACAAAGAGTATTACAGGCATTCTTGGCTCTGCATTTTCTTAATCTCCTGATTTCAGTCATATTATGCTCAATCAGCACCTGGAACATAGGAGAATATCACATCATGATAGTTTGCCTCATTGGATTTATGATATCATTTTAATTTTATTTGAAATGTAAGAGATGGCAAGTACTTTCGGTGACTTACTAAGACTCGTGATCCAAAAGGCTACAACTCTGTAATGTTTCAGGACCTTCTCCTTTACTGAAGTTTTTGATGGTTTAGTAATCAAGGGCATGCTATGGCCTCTCTTTCAAAGGAAAGAACAAGCTATTATACTACTCACCAATAAGAAATAAATATTGAGCATTGTAAATTCATTTGGGTTTTTGAAGGAACATATCTTGTACCTAACCCATTAGTTGGGTGATTTGAAAGGCTTATTGGAATACAAACTCAGCAAGAAAAGGCTCAGGAGAATGTCTTGACAGTGGTAAAAGTAGATTTACCTGAGTGATGGAGATCAGCATACTCAAAAGTAGCAAAGTACCATGATCTACATAGGCTGCATCAAGTATGGAAAACAAAGTGCTGACTCCTATTCTGGAGCTGATAATGAGGCTGCTTGTTCACACATATTCACCAGCTTTGTCGTAATAGATCTGGGCCCTTACACATTTTTTTTTTCTTTTGGAAGCATACACTGCAGTTTTGTAAGCTGAGAGCAATGATGAGCCGTCAATACAAATGGGTTCTCTTTCTTGTTGCCACATGCCTTCCAGGTTTCCATGTGCTTGTGTGACACACGAGCCTTGTTTTGTGTTCTACAGTGTGTGAGGCTTTCTCTAGCACTGGACTGTAGGGCTCTCCAATGTCTCCAACTCCTGCCCTTTTCACATTGACTATCATCACCCACAGGACAACAGCTTCCTCCAGGTCCTGGCTGTTGCTGATCACCTCCATGAAGATAGCATTCTATCTTGTGACATTAGTAGCAAAGTCTCCTGGCTTTGACTCCAGAATTCGATGCCTGTGCCTGTATCTACAAATCTTTTGCAGGCTAACTTGTTCACTTGTAAGGAATGGACAAAAATCTCAGTTTCTGACAAAAATATAAGTTCCTTTGCAATTTCTGAGATAAGCTGTGGAGCACATCTCTGGGTGCTTGCTTGCAACATTAGGGATGATGAGGGCTCTTCATATTTTCTATTTTCAAAATTATGTCAAAGTTTTCTTACTTGCCCAACTCATTGTCAAATCAGTCATTGTTCTAATCCTTTATATTAAAGTTTTTCTTCTTAAAAATTGCTCTATTAAGCTGGGCACTGGTGGCTCATATCTATAATCTTAGATACTCAGGAAGCTGAGATTTGAGGATCTCTATTTAAAGCCAGACTAGTTAGGAAAGTCCCTGAGACTCTTATCTCCAATTAACAAATATACAAAAAAAAAAAAACTCAAAAAACAGAAGTAGAGCTGTGACTCAAATGATAGAGTGCTAGCTTTGAGCAAAAAGGCTCAGGACAATGCTTAGAGCTTGAGTTCAAGCCCCAGGACACACACTCTCTCTCTCTCTCTCTTTCTCTCTCTCTCTCTCACACACACACACACACTTATTCTATCAAACTGGGCACTGGTGACTCAGATCTGTAATTCTATGCTCTCAGGAGACAGATCTGAGGTTTATGGTTCAAAGCCAGCCCAGTCAGGAAAGTCTTTGAAATGCTTGTTCTCATTTAACTACCAAAACCCTGGAAGTTGAGCTGTGGCTTAAGCAGAAGAGTAATGGGCTTCAGCACAAAGCCTGTAGTGACCTGATAATCTCACTAGACAACCCTAGCAGCATTCTGGGTAAACTGAGACTGTTATATTAAGAATAAAGCTAAAGTAATTCCAGATTGTAAATAAGATACAGTAAAGATGGTTAGGATCTTCATATCATCTTCAAGTGTCTCATTCCCAACATTTCCTTCTCTTCTTATGAGAGGTTCTCCTGAAGGAGAGGCTGATCTACAAAAGTGGTCTGAATATGATCCATAGATGAACAGCCTTGGGGTAAGTGGGAAATGATGTCTCCAGAAAACAATTAAATAGAGGCACCAAAAATGTAACTAATAAAATAAAGACTTTGAGATAGAGAGAGAGAGAGATGCTACTATGGAAAATAATTTAATGAACAGAATTTGGTGGCTCAAGAGCACATATATGCTTAAATTTTAATTTTCTAGACTACAAGAGGACCTCATTGTAACCACAATGTCTGAAATGAGAAAATTCTGAGGTGGAGGATGTTTGAAGTGATCTATGCATATACAAAGATTCTTTCCCATAGTTTTATGTACATGTATGAGATACAACACATATCCATGAATTATTAGGTAGTTAGTTGTGGAAATGTGTTTTTTTCTTTTTGGCTTAAATTCAGCCTAGGCACTGTCACTAAGTTCTTTTCCTCAAGGCTAGTGCCTTACCATTTTGAGCCACAGCACCACTTGGTTTTTGTGTGGCTAATTGGAGATGAGAGTCTTTCAGGGGCTTTTCTGCCTGGGCTGGCTTCAAACCTCAGGTCTCAGCCTCCTGAGTAGGTAGGATTACAAACGTGAGCCCCACTGGGGCCCAGTGCAAGTGCATTTTTTAAATTGTTGTTTTTGTACTTCTTATTTTTATGTTTCTCATAGGATTTGTGGGTGCTGAGTCAAAACGCTATTTTACAGTTTGAAATAATTCTTGTCTGTGCAATAATGATAATTATATGTATGTAATAATTCAATTATGATGACAATAGAACAAATGCTTCAGATAATTCCTTTCCATTTATTTTTTAATATTACCTTTTGATCTATTATTTTTTAGTAAAATATGGCATTTACATGATTCTGAAATTAAAAGTAGTTCCCATCTTCTGCTTTCTCCTTTTTTATATAGCAAATCTACATTTAGATCTTTTACCATTTGGGATTTGGTAGGAAGTGTGGTTCCTGAATATATAGTTTTAAATAAAACATTAAACAGAAACCGCTCCATTGGAAATTACCAGTCACTCTTAGTACATATGGGTACATTCGAAAATCACCTATATTTGTATCTAGGTCTCTTTAAGATGTAAACTTGAAACACATTCCAGAGCTCTCCACAAGTCCCACCCCATCCCTGACCCCTCCCCCAATTCAAAACCACCAAGCACTAGCTAAAAGCCTCTTTTATGGCTTTTTGTGTTCTGAAAGCTTATAGCCTTAACCCAGATACCTACTTTATAGATTCATAGCATGCCAGCTTTTCAGATATTCTTTTGAAGTTTGCATTTATAAGGCTTTGTGTACTAGCCTCGGTAAATTTCCATGTGACCTGTCTGAACTTCTCGAAGATAGTGAACAAAACTTACAAGCTTTTTGTGAAAGAGAATGTAGGCTCCATGTAAAAGAATATCCTTAAATTCCATTATATCCCCTTTAGCCATCCTGTTCATTCAGTGACAGTTTCAATAACTCTGGTCTTCTCACATCTCTGCCTCTTCTGCTTTTGTTCTTCCACTTCCCAGGCTCTCTTACTCTGGGTTTCTCTAAAAGTCCTTTTAGTTCACAAGGTCCACTTCTAATAATAAAAGCCTGAGAAATGTCAGAGTGCTTTAGAACAAAAACTCTGAAGCCCAGGTTTCTAGCCTCTTTCCAGCCATCTGTTGTCCTTTGTGAAATGTGCTTCAATGCAGGTTTGAATGTGTACAAACAGGACCTGTATTTTCAAATTCAGATTAAAATAAAATTATTAAAATTTAATACTTATGAACATATTATTAATATTTATAGACAAAGATCCTAAAACTGTATTTATAAAACATTAATTTAGAACAAATTTAGAGCAAGAGGGGCTTCTCTGGGAAGACATTCAATATGTAATCCCTTCAAATATCTAGTCATTTCAAAATTTTTATGACCTTTGACCTACAAACTCCTCTCCTAGGAATCTTAGCCTAATGGAGTAATTCAAACTGGTATGTAAAAAATGTTTATTGTTAAAAAGCAGGTAATAATCAAAAGTTTATCATGTCCAACAACAAGGGCATGCCTGAATGATGGTCCACATTTATACGAGGCTATTAAGTGTTGTTATATTATACCATAAAGATATCACATAACATATAAATGTTTTAAAGATATACCATTAAGTAATAAAGTATTTCAAAAAACTGAAGAAAAGGGTGACAAAGCATTAACAATGTTAACAGTGGTAGTTTATTTATTTCCAAATTTTCAGAACTGGGAATATATTATCTTAATTTACAGTATACAGGACAATTACTCACTTACCTCAAGTGTATCAGACTGGGATAAATGCACAGGCTTTTATCATTGTAGTAGACTAAGAAAAAAAGTCATGGCTTTGGGATGCATTTTAAAGATGTAAGAGTTTCAGGAGACAAGGTACAAGCTGGGTACAGTGCCTCTCACATATAATCCTAGATACTAGGAATCCTGAGATGAGAGGATCACAGTTCAAAGTAATGGAGGGCAGGAAATTGGATGAGAGTCTTATCTCAAGGACTTTCCTGAGATTAAATTAGCATAAAGCTAGAAGGTGTGGCTTAAGTGATAGAGCGCCAGCCTTGAGCAAGAGGTAAAGGAGATTACACAGACGCTAAATTCAAGCCCTGTTCTGGCTCTACCAATACCACCACCAACAAAAAGGCAACTAAGGTCTTGTGTTATATCCAGAGCTGACTTTGAACAGCAGCAATCCTTCTACCTATGCCTCAGATACAAACAGCTGTGTTGACAAACACTCGTCATTGTGTCCATCTTGGTCATTGAGATTTAATTTTGCCACAAACCTCCTGATGTCTCTTTCTGAGTAGCTGGCATTACAGGCATGAGCCATGGAGAGTTTCAAAATTATGCTGACCAATGGAAAACTAAGTTTATGTTCAAGTAGCCTTGAAATTTCAGTCATGCATGGTTTTTGCTGTTTTTATTTATTTATTTTTAACAAATATCATTGTTTTTCTGTTTCTTTAAATCAATGCTGTACCACCTTCTTCTGTCCTCATCCAACATTTTTCCTCCAATTTTAACCTATGTTACCACATGTGTACAAATGTGACATCCATATTTTCTAATACATACTAAAATAGTACAGTTATTAAAGTGTAGTATTTATGAATAAAGAGCCTAAAATCATAGTTGGGAAACATTAACATTAGACCAAACCAACAGAAATCTTATACGTAAAGATTAAATATGGACAAAAATATTGACAGAAGAATAAGAGCCCCAAAAAGAAAGAAAAAGGGTTGAAAAGCTGTTAGCACCAAGAAGATGGGAAGTAGCTTGTGATAGACTAGATCCCCACATAGGAAAACAGAGCAAAGGCAAGGCAGTTTGCATTTTAGGTAGATGAGACACATGAGTGAAATTATACAATTTGTAAGCATTCAACTTTGCCTAATGTTACCTTAGATGATGCTAGGTCTAGAGCAGGTAGCTGGGACCTGGCAGGTATACTGTTTATGTTGTTATAAGAGGCTGAGAAATGTCTCTATGGCCCAATTGTACATTGATTTTTAGCAGTAATGGCTGTGAGCTAGATATTAGTGTGAAATTATTGGCTAAAATTCTTCCCTGGTTTCTGAAGATGGGTTCTCCTTCAGATTTTCTCATCAAAGCTCTACTTTGTTCCATAATCTAACTTGGACAATATATTACTTCTTCCTGGAAGAGTAAAATCTTGATTAAATATATCAGGCACCAAATATGCTGAAAGTTTCTGTTTTTTTTTTTTTATCTTCTTAGGAGCTATTTTGAACGTGTACCTATAAGATATGGTGAGAAGGAGGAAGAACATGAAATAAATTCTTTATTTTAAGTAAAAATTATTGTTTACTTAACATATATTTTAATTGTACAATGTGATATTTTGACACAAGCATAAAATATACTTTAGTCATTTCCACCCCCTTTGTATTTGTTATTAATCCCCTCTCTTACATCTCTCTTTTTTTGTATGTGTTGGCACTGGTGCTTGAATTCAGGGACTAGATGCTGTCTCCTGAATAGCAAGGATTACAGGAGTGAGCCAAAGGCACACAGTTTTCCTTTTGTTCATCTTACAAGATTGTATGCAGTCTTTGTTGTGACCTTTTGTCCACTCATACAATATTGTTCCAGCATTCTTCCCATCATTTCCTTCCCCTATCTATCATTGGTTCCAACATCCAAATACTTCTCCACTTATATTCAATTCATGTCCTTTGTTTTTCTGTAAAAATTATCTTTAACACTCATAATCCTAGCTACTCAGGAGGCTGATATCTAGGCTTTGAGGGTCAAAGCTAGCCCAAGCAAGAGATTCTGTGAGACTCTTCAAATAAGCACGAAACAAAAGCTTTAAGTAGAGCTATGGCTCAAATGCTAGAGCACTAACCTTGACCAAAATAGGTGAGGAACAACTCTCAGGTCCTGAACTCAAGCCCCAAGACCCCATGCCCCACATAAAAACTTATATCTGCAATTACTAATGAGATTTGATGCAATGACATACCTTTCTTTTAAATCAGAGAGCAAGCAATTTAACAGGTACCCTTCCACAATGCATTGGACTGGAGAGAAAAGCAATAGGCATGCTGTGTTGTCCAAAGCTGACAACAAATAATTCTAGGAATCCAAATATTGCCTGAAGCACTTGCAGTACTGACAGGTACCATTTTGGTCTTGACTGACTTCAACATAATCTGTCTGTGTGAGGGACTTAAATATTATCTCATCTCTGGGCATCACCACCTTA
Organism: Perognathus longimembris pacificus; assembly: GCF_023159225.1. NCBI lineage: Eukaryota > Metazoa > Chordata > Mammalia > Rodentia > Heteromyidae > Perognathus > Perognathus longimembris. The sequence goes on from NC_063165.1 coordinate 71,295,335, forward strand.
GCTCTTTCTCTTGTAGATTTTTCTCTCTTAAAGCAATTGAGTATTTCTCTGAGCTGCTGTGAGCTTGAAGTCTCAAAACAGTCATTCTCTGTCCAGGCTGGTAAATCAGTCCATGCCACTGTACTCTGACTGGGTCATGTAATGATTTTGCTCGAGGCTATGAAACTGTTATCACCTTTTCCATCTCAATACATGACCAAGACAAGGCTGGCTTTCCTCCCTCTCAAACACATTGGAACAGTACAATATTTCCTCATTTCCAACTCGGTCCTTTGACTTCTTTCCTGCAAAGCTAAGAAAAAAAATCACCAGAATATTTGTCAGCCAGTCATGCAATCATTCAATCACTCATCTAACAAATATTTATTTATTGAACCTCTGCTCTGAGTCAATTTCTCTTTTAGGTGTTGAAGAGGCAGCGGTCAATGAGACAGACAAGTTCCTGACTCTCCTAGAAAACAGTACTTCCATAAATAAATAAATAAATAAATAAATAAATAAATAAATAAATAGAGAGAGAAATAAATAAAGCAAGCAAGCAAGCAAGCAATCTTGGAATAAAACAAAAGGGACTAGTGCCATGCAAGCAGTTCACAAAGTCACTACAACAATGGGCTCAATGTTGTGGTCTCTATTTGAGGCTCTAATCTAACAAAGTTAATATTTGTTTCAATGTATGTGAATAGATGCAGATGTTTGGAATGGAAAGCTTTTTTCCCCTGTGTATACAGCTGTCATTCCCCCTCCCCCTGTTTCTTACTGAAGCTAAGAAATAGTGCAGGTTTTTTAGTAACTAGGAGAAAGTTATCTGGAGGAGCTCTGCACTGCTTGTCAGCTCTGATGACAAGCTTGGCATGGTATAGGCTTGCCTCTACTGAGTGAGGCCCAGCCTTTTCCCCCCTCTTTAATCCTTCCTTTTGTTTCTTCCTTAAAATTGAGGGGGTGGATGTAGCTCAGTGGGAGAGTTAATGAGGACATGGGTTCATTCCCTAGGACCACACAGACACACACACACACACACACACACACAGAAACATATACACTTTTCTCACTTGTATCAAGCTGTCTTGGAGACATTCTACTAGCACCTTCTGAAGAAATATTCTAATAACAAGAAGCGAGATGCTTTCCTCACTCTCTCCAATCTGGGAAGTACAGCTTAGGTACTTGCACTGAAGAGTTTGAAGCTGTATCTCAAGCAGTGCTGGTTATTGCTGAAGATGAACCAGATTTGAACTCTACTTCTATTACTTATGAAAAAAGTAAATTGGACAGAAAAAACCATCAACAAGTCAAACAAATAAACTTCATTTTCCTGTCTGTAAAGGAGCTATATACAATAAAGAGAACCCAGAAGAGTGGAGACTGATCATTTCTCCCATCCTAGTCTTGAACCTGAGAGAGCCCATTCCTAAATGAGAAGAAAGAGAAGTCAAAGGACAAGTGGGCAGTGGTCTGTTTTCTAGACTCCTTAAAAGACTATATGCTTTGTGTAGCTGAGCGCTGTGGCCTTGGAGCTGTTTAGAAATTAATCTCGACTGGTCATGGTATAAACACAGGCACCGTTTCCCGTGTCCTTACCAAGGCAGAGAAATAGGAGAGTATGATTTGATCTGAAGGTGTGCAGAGGATAGGAATAAGACAGGATGTGAATCCCTAACAAAGCTGGCATGGTCGCTTGATTCAACAACACCTGGCTTTCCTTGCACCCTTCTCAGTTTTGACTAGATGCTTTGAGTATCCGCTTTCCAGAGTTAGATAGCCAAAGTTTAAGCTCAGGGTTTGTCAATTATCGCCACTCCTGTGACCTTTAACAAATAGCATATGCCCTATGTGCTTCATTTTCTCATTTAAAAATAGGACTATAAATGTTTCTCAATATACAACTGAGTTACACCCCAGTAAGACCATTACAAATTGAGACGGCTTTTACTAAACCTGTCCTACTAAAGATCGCAACTCGGTTGACCTGTAACATGGAACAGGAGTCCTGTGTAAAATGTTCTAACATAAAGCTTCTTTTCTTTTATGTTTTTATTTATTCATTTTAATTTTATTTGTACCTAATCATTTCTGATTTTTATTTTTTGTTAGCTATCATGGTTATGCAAGAGAGGGATTTATTGTAACACTTCTAAACAGGTAGACAATTCTTCCAGATCAATCTCACATTCTCTATTCTCTTTTTTCTTTTGCCTCATTTATTGGATTGTATTCATTCTCTGTTGCCTTTTTTCAGAGTGAAAGAACTTAGCTAAGCCATTTCTCTATGGTATTTCAGCCTTTTACACATTACATTTTAATTTGAATAACCTTCTCCATTGCTTTTCCTTCCTTGCTCTCTCAACCCCTATTGATCAACAGCTTTCATTGAGAATTCTTATACCATCTCACATACAGATGAAATGTGTTTAGAAATTATTCACTGTCTTTCTTTCATTTCCGCTCACCCTTATCTCTCTAAATAGCCCCATAGTTGGAACCATGTTTTCTGAGTACATATATTATGTATGTGCCTACATATACATACATACATATATATGTGTATATATATACATATCCATGAATACATTTTTTCTTTACATCCTTCCAGCTTCCACAAATGAGCAAAAATATGTGATATTGTCTTCTCACTCACACATGAGTCCATTCTGCAAATTACATCATTTCTTCTTTCCTGCTGTGTGGTACTCCATACTAAGTGTATATATGTGTATGTGTATATCTCTATGTGTATGTGTTTATAATTACACACATATATATCATTGTTTATGGACTCATCTGTTTTTGGACATCTCAGCTGGCTTAAACATGGATGTATAATTATCATGTATATTGCTTTTCATTCTTTTGAATATCTGTTCAATAACAGTACACAAAGACTGTACTGTAGGTCTGCTTTTAGTTTTTGACTTTACATTTTTGTTTTTTCATTCATATATATTATCTATACAATGGGACATTATTGTGAAATTGTCATGCATGCATGCAGACAGAATATTCCAATCACTTCTCTCATATCTATTACTCTTCCTTCATCCCCACCTGCTTCCACCAAAATGTTTAAGACGTCTCTTTGTTCGTCCATACTGATGGTTATAGGGGAGAGTTGGATAGCATCTGCAGTTTACAGACACAGTACATTATCTATGCTGTGGACCTTCAGGATGGACTGACTGGGAGCTGTGTTTTGCTGTAGCTGTCCTGTGTCTCCAGAGAATGCCACACTGCCAGCCTGGGAAAAGTTCAAAAGTATGGTTTCTGTTAAATATATGCCATTTTTTGTACCAGTGTAAAGTTGAAAAAAACCTGCAAGTCAACCCTTCATATGTGATGGCCATATGGAATCATATCATGTACTTCAAAGAGTGGTTTCATGGATTACAAGTGTTAAAATACACCTACTGTGTTTACCAATGTGCATGGAATATAATAGTTACAATGTAAGTTAGGTACTGTGTTGTAGGTCACTTAAGACTTTCTCAGGACTCCAAGAAACTATTTTCACATTTATTTATTGCATTATTTATTGCATGAAAGGAAACAGCTTAAAATCATCAAAGAGGAAAGGTGTGTGTAGAAAGGAAATGAAAACTTCTCTCCCAGGAAATCCACATATGCGACCATGGACCACAGAACATTGTAATCATAAACAACTTTGTTGAATGGCAAATCCTTTGTACATCTACTAAAACACAATAATAATAATAATAAACCATGGAGGGGTATGATGAATTTGCTCTGAGCTTCAGTCATGTATGCATGCAGAACCTACCTAAATGACTTCAGATACTCAAAAGGAACTTCTGACCATAGATCACATTTTCAGCATATGTTAATGGATCCAATTGCTACTGTTGTCACCATTATCCCAGATACAGAAAAACATCCTTTTACTAAGAAGAATATCCCAAGGACCCAGAGCTTCCTCTCCTAGGAGTTGCCAATGGTCATTCTTGATATTTTGGCGGCCTGAACAATGCATGTCTGCAAGTTTTATTTGTACAGCAATAGCTTCCTGATCAGCTACTATGAGTATTGCTGTCTTAGTGTTTTTAGATTTTGAGCAAAAAGGAAGTCCCAAATTAATTATTACTCATTTTTCTCACCCAAATGGTAGAAACGTAATTTCTTATTAGGAAATGGCTGTGGATCAAAAAGGGTTTTGAACCCTTTACTTCTGTATGAATTATTATTTTATATTTTTGAATGACCAGCTGCCCCACCATCTTCTGCACTGGTATCAAGTAGATAAGAAAATATCTGGGGCATGGGGAGTTGCTTGATACACTGTGCTTGAATATATATATATATATATATATATATATATATATATATATATATATATATATATATATATATATATAAAAGGCAGAGACTTTTATCTACATGAAGTATAGTAAGTTACCCAGAGGTCCGTGGCTCATGCTTTTGGTTCTTGCTACTCAGGAGGTTGAGATCTGAAGACCAGCTGATTAGAAGCCAGCCCATGCAGGAAAGTCTATGAGTCTCTTATCTCCAATTAATCACCAAAGAGCTGGAAGTGGAGCTGTGGTTGTGGTTGGATTGGTAGAATTCCATTCTCCAGGTCAAAACCAAAGAACAGTGCCAAGAACCTTAGTTCAAGCACCTGTACCAGCATGCGTGCACACACACACACACACACACACACACACACACACACACACACACACACCATGCCAAGTAATTTATTTTCTAAGTACTTAGGAATAATAACTAAATCTAAAGGAAAAACAAAGTCATAAGGAATTCATGTTAGTTGAAAAGTTAATAAAATTGTATCAGGGAAAATTTTCAAGGCAGTATAATTTTTCTTTTATAAACTAGTATATCTGCAAGAATGTATAACTGAACATCGTGTGTGTGTGTGTGTGTGTGTGTGTGTGTGTGTTCTCATCCCTAGATTTGACCTGAGGGCTGTTTCTGAGCTTTTTTGCTCCATGCTGGTGGTGCTCTACCACTGGAGTCACCATTCCATTTCTGGCTTATGGATGCTTAATTCAAGATAAGGATCTCATGGACTTTCCTGCCCCAGCTGGATTTTAATCAGATCTCAGCCTCCTAAATAGAAAGGATGGCAGTTGTGAACCACTGGCAACTGGCACATTATTGTACTTGTATCTGCTTGTACGTTGGTGCATTACATATTAACGTTCCTTCAAAGTTTTATACCATAGAGGAATTACTGAGTGGGTAGTAACTAGGGAGTGTAATATGGAGGTCAGATCTGGCCAGCGGCATCATTGGCTAATGAGGGGTCTCAGATTGACTCCATCAGATTAAAGAGGGCAGAAGCTGATTTCATCTCCACTATCTCCCCCACTCCTGAGCTTCAGAGTTGAGGCCCCATCTGCTTGGAATACCGGGAATTCCTCCTTGCCGTAAACAATAGTCCCCCCCCCCCCTCCCCCCCGCCCCCTCTCAATCCATGCAAGCCAATTCTTGATGGGTGTGCCTGGATGCCTACAGGAAGGGATGTCCCATCCCCAGGTAATGGGAGTTCCTGAATCCCAAGAGACAGGGGCAGGCACATGGCCTATAGGTTAGAGAACCTGTCAGTCAAGTGTTTGGGACTGGGAGCTTCCTGTGACCTTTCCCTATTTAGGGCCAGGCCAGCTCAAGTGCCATTATACCATGCCACATATTCGCATTCTCGCATCTTGTGTCTCTCATCCCCTAATTCAGCTCTCCATTGGAGCTGAATTGGTTTGTTGGTACTTAGAAATATTCCAGAAGTAAGTCTCTGTGCCGCTGTCCTGTTTTGTGTTACTATGTTTTTCTGAAACTTGGGACAGGTCCATCCAGAACTTCCCCAATAAATTCATCTTTTTACTTGAGACTGTCTCTGAGTTCTTGTAGGGATGGGGGATTCCCCCCTTTCAGGCCCCATTACATTTTGGACCCCCACCCCTTGGCCCCCTTTACAGGAGGAAAGCAACAATGTAAGGCCATTGGTGGAAAATTTATCTTAATTTTTTTCCTCATAAAATACTTTTTATACTTTACTTTTATTTGTAAATATAAGAATTTTTTTGTGACAATAGTAACTTGTACATAGAGGTCCTAATTTATTGTTTTCACTCTTTGTTAAATAACTGATTATGATACTGTTGCTATAAAAGGAACAAGAAGCAACCAAGAGGTTCTAAGCATGATGTTTAGATAACAAAGAACCAGTTTTCCATTGGAATAGCTTATTTATTGTGAAGCTTCTTTTGACTGGCACTTCTCTTCATGGAAACAAGGAAGTGGGCAGTCGGTCCAGGCCTAATTGTGACTAGCATCTGCCTGAGAAGCTATTGCACAAGAGAAGCTCTGAAGCCACAACCTTTCAGGGAAAGAAAAGAAGCAATCAGAGTTTGTGTTTAGAAGTCAAGGGTAAATATATTTCCTTTTTGCATAACACCATTTTATTTTTCTTGAAAATGGTAATGTGGGAAGTTTTAAATATTTTCATTTATTTAAGAGGGAAAATGTGTTTTATTTTCACCCAAGGTAACCAGATCTATCACAGAGAGAAAGATATATTAAATAAATATTAAAACAAGTTAAAATGGGGAATACTAATCAACCTGGAGTTAATATAGTTTATATGTAAATGTAATAAACTACGTTTGCATCCAAATCAGGTGGACCTAGCAGAGGAGAAAATGAAAACCCAAGGGAACAAAAAGGAATGGCTTATGGGAATTTTCATGCATGACATATTTTAAAAACTATTTTAGATGACATATTTTACATACTGTATTTTTATAAACTATGTCTTTCAGTCCTTTGGAGGCTCAAAGATATTTTTTTCATAAGACCTCACTTATAAATAAAGATATAGCACAGTCAATCAATTTTAGGACTAAAATTATCTTCCAATAGGTGTACAAGGGAGTTTAAATCTAACATGTGTATTTGTATAAACAATGCATCTTGGTCCATGTCACTTCTCATCTCCTTTTCTTCCTTGTCTCTTCAGCTTTCCTAGATCCATTTTCTCAAACATACTTTCAATATTACATTGTACATTGGCTATATTCTCTCACTATTCCTTTTTCCATTCTGTTCCAAGATATATAATTCATCATAGAAACAAAATCTATTACATACATGTGAGAATAGCCTAAGTGTTAAATAGACTGAAAAGTGAGAAAGATGCTACTTCTACATTCCCTTGAGGAAATCTAATTATTATATATAGTTCAGCTATGTTCCTATGATATCTTTCAGTAGCAACTCATTAAAAACTTGGTATGTTCTTGCCTGAAAATGAAAGGTTGAAAAATTATTCTTTGTAAACAGAAAATCATTGATTTTTTTGGGGGGGGGGTGTAAAACAATTGTAATTTTTAACTAACAGTGGTAAAAATGTTTATGGATCATTAATGAAACTAATAGACTATTTTCTTTTTTACATTTCTGTCTGGAAGTCAAAAGATGGATACTTTCTTATCCATCTATCTATCTGGCTATACATCTCTATCTCTTTATCTTTCTATAATTTATATACCATTTAAGTCTATCTATCATCATTGATCTATTTATATCAGTCATATACCAATTTATATCTATCTCATTTATTGATCTACCTCTACCATCAATATCTATTTTCTAGCTATCATATCTATCTACCATATCTATAGTTATCTATCTATCATCTACCGATCTATAGATCTACCATCTATCTAACTATCTGTCTATGGAAAAATTTTACTGCTATCTCTAGAAATTATATCAGTAGCTAGTTAAATAAAATTGTTTTGGGCTTCTACCAGAGCAGGGGAGTTGTCAGCAGGCAAAGATAATAGGCCAAAATTTTGTGGGTTCTTGATCTAGGAAAGTTCAAGAGACAAGAAGGGAGAAGAGAGAAGTGATATGGATCCTGATACATTATGCTAGATTTAATCTCCCTGTACAACTATTGAAAGATAATTTTAATCCTAAAATTGATGAATGGTATTATATCTTTATTTATAAGTGAAGTCTCTTCCCTCATTTCCTCCTTGCTTTTCCCTTCTGACCCCCCACAGGTTGTATAATTCATTCATTTATTTGTTTTTGCCTTCTGTGGGATTTGAACTCAGGGCCTGAAGGCTCTCCTAGCTCTTTTGCTCAAGGCTAGTGCTCTATCACTTTGAGCCACAGCGCCACTTCCTAAAATGAGAATCTTTTATAGTAAGTTCTCGCCATCATTATGGATTATTTGTGAAAATCAAAGTTGGTAATCAGCCAGTGGCTGACAGATATGATTGATCTGTGAGTTACACTAATAGTTTCAACCCTATCATACCCAAATTTTTAAAAGTATTTCATAATACTTTATAACTTGAAAATTAAATTGCCCACACAAATTTTAAAATCATTATCTTTTAACCTAATATAAGGAAAAAAAGGAATGTAATTGATAACAAAGAAATATTTATTTTAGTATGTAAATGTTCTATCACCATAATTACCAGCATGCATAATAAACTTGCTCAACTACTGTGAATGTTTTAACTGTGAATGTGGATAGACAAGTATTGTTAATATTGTCATCGTAATTTTCCTCAATAGTGAACATTTTTAGGAAAATTTCCTCAGTTTGTAGTCTATTCTTTCCTGAAAAAATTTCAATGCATGTTATATGTTGCAAGGGAAATAGTTTTTACATACAAAATGAGTTAAAGGTTCAGGCTCAGATTGACTTAAGAAGTTTTATACTGACAAGTAGTTGACTTCTAAGGTCTTATTGGATAAAGGACAATTTTTGCTGTGCAGAACACTTAATAGCTGGACTTTCACTCAATAAATATCAGTTAGATCTACTGATCTTTATGACAAACAATACAACTTCCTTCTGGATTCTCCCTCATGGGAAATCACTGAGTTCTATCAGAAGTTCAACTAATGAGCCACTAAGCACACAAAACGACAATATAGACATTGGGAGAAAATATTTTCAAGCTGTATGCCTGACAATGGACAACATCAGAATATATAAAGAACCTCATAACTAATAATAGTACTAATTGAGTAAAATGAGAAATAGTTCTAAACAAACATTGCTGAGGAAATAGACATATAAATGACCAAAATGTTCATAGAAAGTACTCAACATCACTGACCATCAGAGAAATGCAAACTGTGACCATCATGAAGCATCATCTCATCCTAGCAAAAGTAGTCATTATTAAAAGATAGCAAAAACCATTAATTCATAGATCAATCATTTCCTCCATATGGAGGGCTCAGTGATTTTTTACTAGCTGATCATTACCAACTTTAATTTTCACAAATAATCTAAAATGATGGGTAGATTGCAGAGTACGTACTTACCATTGTAAAATTACAAAAGCTGTACGAGTGTAGATAAGAGGCAGAGCTCCTATCTAGCACTCATCATGCCTGAGTTAACCTCCCAGCACCACACATACATATCACTTGCTAGTGAGGATGTTGAGAAAACACAATCCCTTGTATACCGCTATTGATAATTAGTATTTCCATTGTGGAGGTTCTTTGGGAACTTAAAAGTGGGACTACTATAAGATCTAGCCATTCTATTCATGCATATAAATCCAAATGAAATGAAATCAGTTTGATGAAGAGATGTCTGTCCTCTGATATTCATAGTAGGACAATTTGTAATAATCAAAAAACCACATGGCTATCGAGTCAAACAAATGAAGAATGAATAAAAACTGTAATAAATGTAGACAATGGAAAACTATTCAGTCATTAGGAAAATGAAGTCATCTAACATAGATAGAATTATAGATCATTATATGAAATAAAGTAAGGCAGGACACAGAAATACAAGCGTACCAATTACATGTGGAACCTGAAATATTTGTTCTCCCATAAAAAATGTTACTAGTCCCCTAGAAATCCTTTCAGTTATCTCATTGTCACATTGTCCTGCAAAAGATAATCACTCATTTGATGTTTTTTTTTTCCCATATATTAACCTGTCATGCCTTATTTATTTATTTATTAAAAAAATTTTTTTGGCCAGTCATGGCCAACCTGTTCCCTGCCCAACCTGTTATATCTTAAACTTCATAAAATTTACAGAATCATAAAACATTTGTTCTCTTAAAAAATCTGAATTTAGGGGCTGGGGATATGGCCTAGTGGCAAGAGTGCTTGCCTCGCATACATGAGGCCCTGGGTTCAATTCCCCAGCACCACATATACAGAAAACGGCCAGAAGTGGCGCTGTGGATCAAGTGGCAGAGTGCTAGCCTTGAGCAAAAAAGAAGCCAGGGACAGTGCTCAGGCCCTGAGTCCAAGCCCCAGAACTGGCCAAAAAAAAAAAAAAAAAAAATCTGAATTTAATGCACCATATTGCTTGAGATTTGTTGTGTGCAGAGGTATTATTATTTTTAATTCTCATGGCTGTGTATTGCACCCTTGTGTGTATGTTCCCCAATGTTTATCTGCTCTAGTTTTTTTTTTTTTTTTTTTTTTTTTTTTTTTTTTTTGCCAGTCCTGGGGCTTGAACTCAGGGCTTGAGCACTGACCATCCCTGGCTTCTTTTTGCTCAAGGCTAATACTCTGTCACTTGAGCCACAGCGCCACTTCTGGCCATTTTCTATATATGTGGTGCTGAGGAATCGAACCCAGGGCTTCATGTATAAGAGGCAAGCACTCTTGCCACTAGGCCTTATCCCCAGACCCCTATCTGCTTTAGTTTTGATAAGCCTTTAGATCATGTCCGTTTTGACATATTGCAAATATCTAGCTATATTATGAACATTCTTGGTCTTGTTCTTGGTTTACACATTGACACATTTCAGTTGGATATACATTTAAGAATGAAAATGTAGGGTAAATTAGGTTTTTTAACTGCCAAAATTTGTTGGTTCATTTGACTTTCATGGAGAAATACTGACACCTGGTGTTTACAATGATGAATTTCACATCTTATGTATTTGAAAAATTAAAGGTGTCCAGTCTTAAAGGTACTCTGAGGTCTTATAGGAATTTATATATGTGACAAGATTATAGCTTCTGTTTTAATTATTCAAACTCAATCAAAACCTTATTAATTTTGGTCAGTAAAAGATTAATAAAATCGCTACACTTTTTGAAGTAATGAATAGAACAATGCAATCATACAAGATTAAGAGATGTATAGAAAAATGCTACATCAATGAGTCACTGATAATTTAATGCCAATATTTTTATACAAATCAGTATCTTTAAAATTGTCACATAGTAAAATCTTTTCAGGTTTATAAAGTATAAAATTTGCTTTCTAAATGAAAATGAAAACTAAAGAAAATAAAAATGCAAACACACCCAACCTATGGTTTTATCAAAAGGAGAAATTAAAAATATTTACAAATTATAGGAGCTCTTTAGAAACCAGCTAAGAAGTGGTTGTAACATTTCTAAATGTATTGGAAAAGATGAGTTTTCTTTTACATTACATCATATGATTAGAAAGCATGCAGGCATGTACATATGTTATGTTTGTGTGTGATCTTTGCTTAGATTAGATATTTCTTTGAAGGCACCATTTGAATCCCTGTCTGTGGCTCTAGAAGGGCAGAACTACTTTCTCCTTGACATCATGCGGCCAGCTCACAAACAAATGTTGTCACACAGAAGCTTACCTCTTCAACACTTATCCAAAATATTTGTTGTGACCTTTTATTTACTAAGCACAGTAGCTTTTAGAACCTTTGATTTAAACAGTTACATTTCTCATATTTGAATCTACCAAACAGAAAGAAAAAGCACCGAAGAACTAACATTGGTAAGAAGAGTTACTAGAATGATGTGTAAGAATACAACCTGATAAATAACTGACTCGTCTTTCATTGAATAGTTAAATATACATTGTTTTGAAAAACTATGTAAGCATCAAAAAGGATAAGAGTTGATGTAAAATCTAAGACACAATGTATGTAGAAAAATAATCATTATAGCTCTAGCCTAAATTGAGAATGGAGCACTGTATCTATCTGCCTACTAATAACAAGTGAAATCCTCATGGAAATATTAGAAACGATTGTGAAGAATGACAAAAATCAAATAGTAACTGAACAATATAAACTCTTGAAGAAAGGAATCTTATGCAGATTACAAAAACTCATTCTATTGTTTTCTCTGAACTCTAAAAACGTTAGCTTGTATTTTCTTCCAAGCTGTGTCTTTTAACTCAGGAAGATTACTGGGCTCTGGCCTCTTTCTGTGCTTGTTTTCCTTGTGTCAAAATAGAATAGTTTCAAGTCAGAAAGCCATGGCAATGATAAAATGTGACTCATTTGTTTTTATTCTTTTCCATAGGTATGAATCCTGTGTAAAAGGGCACTATCTCAAAGAAAAAGTTGTTTTCTATAATTTTTCCATTTTGTTTTGACAGCAAGGGGCATCTCTCAACCATCTATTCTCTCATGGAGAGCAGTGGAAGTCTTACCTTGAATTTAGGCTCAGTAAAAATATCGTCTTTGTAAATGAAAGCAAAATCATATATTTTCAGGAAAGTGGAAACAGAGAAAATTTCTTGCCAGTAGATTTTGACACCATGAAGAATGTGAATGGAATTTCTTCAGACTGAGAAAATTGATAGCAGATGGCAATTCTGACATACAGAAAGAATGAAGAGTTCACAAATATTAAACACATGAGGTAAACATATCTTTTGAAAATATTCTTAAATTCCCCTAATCATACATGACTTAAAACCAAAGCAGCACACTGTGAGGGTTACAAGTTGTATGGTGCAATGTTACCAAGAGACAAAAATGGTAAAAGTTAGAATTTCTTTACTTCTAAGGGTTTCTGTTCGTTAGATTTTTGTCTCAGTACCTGGGCTTGAACTAAGGGCCTCCAGCTTTGCTTCAGTAAGGCTGACATTTTATCACTTGAGGCATACTTCCACTTTTTACAGGTTAAAGAGTTTTTTGGATTGGTCTGCCGAGCTGGCTTAGTCTCAATTTTCAGATCTCAGTTTCCTGAGTAGCTAGGATTGTTAGCACAGTACACAGTTTGTTTCATTTTTATATAAAACAAGATATTTATGTGTGTCCCATCTTCATCTTGAAATCCTAGCTCAAGCCATTCTACTGCCTCAGTCTTCCAAGTACCTGGGATTACAGGCATGTGATACTGCACTGGGTTTACAGTTTTTTTTACATTACACATGAAGTAGCATATTAACTAAAGAAGACTGAATAATTAAGGAAACACACACACACACACACACACACACACACACAGAGTAACTTATGAAAGGAAATATGCTTTAAAATCTCCCAAAGAAAGCAATAGAGAAGAAAGTATAAAGTATTAATTATTTTATTACTCCCAAAGAGGGCAGAAAAGGAAGGGCAGGAGACAGGGAAACAGGAGACACAGCAAAAAGCACTATGGAGTATCAGAAATTTAATGTAACAGTTTGTCAGTCTGCATGGAAAAGTAAAACTTAACTTTTTGCTGCCTAGAAGAAACCCACTGTAAACCTTAGTAAAAATACAGACTGAGACTGAAAAGATAGACAAAGGCACACTGGATGCTAAGCCAATGAAAGCTAGTGTGAAGATAAATGGCAAAGCTGACTTCAAGACACACATTATTGCTAGGCACAAAGGGTCAATTCATCAAGCAGGGATAAAAAGAAGCATCCTTAATAATAATACTTTAAATATAAAGTAAGATTATATGGGATCCAAAGAATAAATAGAACAATCCCACAAATTGAAGATTTTGATATTTTTTCAGTAACTGATAAAACAAGTCATCAAAATGATTTAGAAATTTAAAGCTACTATGGTGATTTAAATCCTATTAATCAATTTCATATAATTTACAATTGTAAAACATTGTACCCAACAGCTGTATAATTCACTCAAGAGTAGGTTAAAATACACACTAAGTGAAATCATATCCCAAACCATCAAGAAGTACTAATTTCAACTTTTTTGTTGGTTGTGAGGCTTGAATAATTTCCAATTATTGATAGTAAAATATCTGTGCCTATGATGTTCTATGATAGATACATATGGTATTCTGTATCTATGGCTGAATTAAATTAGAAGAAAGAAAGTAGCAGAACATTATGTTTGGTAAGATTTTGTATATTTTAAGCCATGTTAATCTAGCAAAATAATTTCTATCACTTACATGCTTATATTTCTCCTCACACAATTATTTGTTTAAGCTCTATTCCCAAAGTGACAGAATCTTTGGGAAGTGATAAAGTCATGAAGCAGTCTAAACATAGAAAAGGAGTACCTTTCTACAAAGACCTCGGACATTTTCTTCACCTCCTGCACGAAGTGTAAACACAGCAAGACTCAAGCCACCTTCCAAAAACCAGGAAATCAGCTGCATCCACACATGTTTTTCTGTTGGTAGCTTTATCACGGACTTCACTGTCTCCAAGACCTTCTGCAAAATAAACTTCTGCCACTTGCAAGCCACTCAGTGTATTGTGCTTTGTTATAAAGGCTTAAATAGAAAAATAAATCATTTATTTCAAACATGAGTGACCATCAATAGCTACCAAGAACTTCTCCTAGGACAAATCTCAAAGATCCCCAAATCTGAGCATACACAAATTGATTATGTAAAGTGTCATGGTATTATATGTGCATAACATCCAAGTACATTCTCCTGTATATTTTAAGACAAGCACTAAACAGAAAAGAATAGGGTCACATAGCTGATGCTTTAAGTAGGAGAATTTAGCAGATAGTAGAGGTGGGATTTCAAATTTCTGCACAAAGGATATGATCTTTAATGAATTTCATTCAAGAAATTTATTATGTGCTTCCTGAAAAATGAAGCCTCATACGCTTACTTTTAGCTTGCTGTTTGGGGACACACAGTAGGATGATATTTAGTCAACATCTTTTAAATTAGTGTGGCTTTCTGACTTGTTCTGACCAGTAAGATGTAGGCCTAAACAACAGGAGTTGGTTTCAGGTAAAAATAAGTATCTCTATTTTAGGCAGTTGATGTGCAATTTCTCCTCTTGTACTAATTACCAAAAACAGTCTTGGAAAAGAGCATAAATAACATAGTTGTTACTAATGAAGTAGAATTTTAACCCATGATCTGCAATAACAAAACTTTTGGTAAAATGGTGGCTCCCCGTGATAAGGATAAGGGTCTGTATGTGTGAAGGACTTGGCTGTACCAATGGGAAATGCGTGGAAAGTTGAATGATGGTGGTATGCTATCATAGCTTGACTCACAAAAATTACAAGGGCCTCTAGATGGAAATATCCCCACTGATAGCAGGGTTGGAGGGCTGCGGTAGAGTCTATGAAGTCATGGATTTGTAAGGGTGGGAGGGGCAATGGCTTCGTAGCCTCAAATTGCAAGGGTAATAATGAAAAACAATTTGAATCACGGAAGTTAAAAACTCAGCTTTATTTTCTTATATTTATCTTTATTTATTTATATTTTGTAAAATTACCTATTTTTAATTTATTTTATATTATACTTTATATAAATTTATATTTTATGTTCATTTATTAACTTCCATTTATATTTATTTATTTTATATTTAATTTATATTTAATTTATATATGTATATTTGCATGTATATACATTCATGTGTATTAAACATATATTAATATATAGTAAGTTAAAATATATACATATATGCATATGTACATATATGTACATATCTATATTAAATATTATATATACTTACCTAGGTTTCTGTGCCAGGACTGGGCTTGAACTCTGAATGCAGGTGGCTGTCCCTTAGCTATTTTGGTCAAGGCTCCTACTCTAACACTTGAGGCAGCGCTCTACTTCAGACTTTTTTTTGTTTTATAAGAGTTCTATAGACTTTCTTGTTCAGGTTGGCTTAGACCCTTTCTCCTCAGATTTCAGCCCCCTGAGTAGCTAAGATTGCAGGTGTGAGACACCAGAACCTGATTACATCTGGTGTATTGATAATTTTTTTAAAGATTGGAAATAAGCACTCTTCAATTACAAAGTTGTAAAGTTCATATGGTGAGTCAGACACTAAAAGGAACAAATGAGTTGTATTTGCATCAACATGCATGAGTCTCAGCTGCATTCTATGAAGTGAAGTAATTCAGTCTCAAAGGATACATTTGATTCCATTTGTTACATTTTGTTTGAGAAGGCAAAAATCTATGGGGACTGGAAATAATTCAGTGATTGTCAGTAACTGGGAATAAAGGAAAGAGAGAACAAATTAGAGATGATTAAATTGTAATTTACTTTCGTTGAAGCTGATGCTTACATTAAACTATACATTTGTCAAAACTCACAGTATTATGCACTTGAAAAAGATACATTTGAGATATCTGGAATTCCCATAAGTGGCCTTGTAATTAGAAAACATCTCCTGGTCCTAGCAAAATGGAAATAGCATTGGTGAGGGGAAGATACTCTTTCATTGGCCATCTATGATACACCAAGTAGTGCCAACCTATTTAACCTATTAAAACACACCTTTCTAAATAAAGGTATCTCTAATCCTTAAAGTACCTTATGGAGGAAGTATTTTTATTCCTATTTTATTGGAGCTGAGGATCACAGACGAAATAACTTGCTAAGTTAGTAAGTAATAAAGGTGAGTACCTCTGTCTAACTCCAAAATCCAGGCTGATGCTTCAATATAATACAGAAAATAGAATCTGTGATGATAGAGATTTTAGGGTAGGAAAAAGAGCTGAGGAAATTAGAATCAGGAGACTCTATTCTAGCAACATTGTAAGATTGAACCTCTTGGCAGCTTGGGAATTACCAGGGTGAAGTGACTTGAAGGCTTAACTACAGTGGGAAAATATAAATGGAGTTGTGATGACTTTGACATTGTTCTTGTCTTTGTTTCTATAGTATAGGGAACAGCTACCGTTTTTATCCTTACTTATATTTGAATATATTAGGCAGAAATCCCACTGTAAGATGCAATAGATCTGCAATAATATTCATTCAGTGCAGATTATCCTAAGAATGTACACCCGGAAAGCCTCTTATTTTGAAAAGACCAATTCTTATCCATTCTCCAAGTTCCATTAAGATCGGTTTTCTGTTTGGAAAAAAGATGTCATTGAAATTATTACACTGTATTCCAGACAGCCAAAAAGGAATTTTGAAGTGGAAAAGGAATTGCAATTCACAGATGGTTGTCATTGTAATCTCTAATGTATTGAACATTGATTTCTCATAAGTTCTTGAGGATCTTAAAAATACTCATTTATGTCTGTGTCTCTTACATGTTTAAAATTTTATGTTGTGTTTACATTTTTATTTATCAACCCTTTCTTATATTGTGCTTACAAAATGATAGACACGAAAAAAAGCAAAAGAAAAAGATGGCAACAAGTAATAGGGGAATTTTTTTTAGCTGTGAGATATTATATTAAAAAAGACAAGTTTGCAGTTGGAAGATTGACTTTCAGTACTCACATTCTCTTTAAGAATCTTTTTGGTTGTTTTCTGTCCATGGATTCTGTTGGAAATAGAAACTATATAGTTTCTAAAGAATAGTATTAATATGAATGACAGTTTAGATAGATAAGTGCAAGTGAACTATATGGTAAAATCTTTTATTTGGCTGGTACTGGGACTTGAACTCAGAGATTCAAATTATCCCTTGGATTTTTCACTCAAGGCTGGTGCTCCACCACTTGAACCACAGCTCCACCTCCAGCTTTGTGGCAGCTACTTGGAGGTAAGAATTTCTTGGTTTGATCTGCTCAAACTGGCTTTGAATGGTGATCCTCAGATCTCCTGAGAAGCAATGATTACATGGATGAGATACTGTCACCTGTCCAATATGATAATACCTTGAAAAACACAGGACCTCTGCCCTGTGTTATGTTTATAATGAAAACTATCAGCAGTCTTTTAAGGTATGTCATTCTGGTAGATCCTAGTGATTTGTTCTAATTTATACCATATTTCAATCATGTCCCCAACATTGTAGGAGAGCTGTGGCTTCCCACATGAGGCTCATTATGGCAGGGTGTATTATTATAGGCAGGTGCATGAAAACTTGCCACATTACTATTAGTTCATCTGTGTGCAACTGCATCCCAAAGGTGACATTAAGTTTGTAAGTAGATAATCCTTTAAACTTCTATATGAAAAAGTAAAAGACTGCTATGTACAGTAGTGGAGATTGAGTATTTATTGTATTGAGCTGGTGTGTTTAGCTCATATTTAAATGGAAAAATAGGATAAAATGGAAAAACAGAAACCCCCAAACACCTTTAAAGTTACAGGGCATTTCCTCTATTTAGCTTTGTTAATGACTAGTCACTGCTCTTTTACAGCCTTTCTGGGAGTCTTTCTTCACCAGGACATTGAAGAGGAATGAGAGCTCCCTGCCTGGGGAACATGATATCTTTACATCTGGAATTCTTACATGAGGTCACCCAGTTAAATGCACAGCTCTTTCTCTCCTAAAGAAAACTTGGCCTGTTTCATAGAAGATCTGTTTATACTGCTCATAAGCTGCCTTGTCCCCCGGTACTCCAAGCAGACCAATTATATCAAAACTTGCAAAAATATTTCCAGTGGAAAGTGCGCCATTGTTAATTTGATGACTTCTTAGAAATATAAAAGTTACAATTCGCAGTTTGGCAAAAAGGAGAAAAACCTCTTACCATGTTTCTGGCCCTCTCTAAAAATAAGTAGGCATAAAATGGCACTAGTGGAATTTGCACAACACGCATGTTTGACTTTCTCTTTTCTTGTGCCTTTTACTTCAAAAAAAAGTGTAAGATATGCCACCACATTCTCTAGAGGTCATAGAAGGAAAAAAATCCAATATATGAACTTTATTCTCATTTACTGATATGCCAAATACTGTCAGGGTGCCCATGTATAAGAAAGAGGTACTAAAGAATAAGCTGATTTTGCACCCTTTTTTGATTTTCAATTACCTTTTTCTCACTCTTTTAGTTGTTCAGGATCCCAAGGTACAAAATATCATCTTGACTTTCTTCAGTGAAATGTCAAAGAGAGGTTTCTTTAATGGAATGCTAGCTCCTTTCCCTTGTGGCTTAATTATATAATTTCAACTGATTTTTCCACGATCAGGAATGTATATTTTTGAAACAGAAGTGGCTATTGTTTTGCTTGAGAAATTCAGGAGTGACACACACACACACGAATTCTATGTTTCCATAAGAAAGAATGGCATGGCCCCATTTGTAAAGAAATGGAAAGACTTCAAAAAAAATCATATTATGTGAAGTAAGCCAGACTCAATGAAACATAGATTCCATAGTTTCCCTCATTTGTAATAATTAGTATATGTTTAGGATAGTCCTGGCAGAGGATCACAATAGCTCAATAACTATGTACATACAACCATATAAAATGATGCTAATTGAAATGAACTACAAGATATGGAAACAAGAGGTTTCTTTCTCTTTTGTTTTTTAATGTACTATGTTTAATTATTTCTTTTTTCTTTCAATGTTTTCCTCTTTGGTCTATCCCTTGTTACTGTCTTTGATTTTGGTATCCTGTGTCTTGTATATATGTCTATCTGATTTGGCCAAGGGAAGGAGAATAACAAAATGGTGAGACAAATGACAAAGGGTGAAACAATGCAAAAGTGATACTCAAAAACACAGGATGTTGGAAGGGGGAGGGAAAGTAGGGAAAAACTAGAGGGAGTAGCAGTGTTTAACAAGAAATGTATTCATTACTTATGTAACTTATGTAACCTCTCTGTATGTCACCTTTACAATAAAATAAATTAAAAAATCAGGAGTGTAGGTTTTTTTTGCTTTTAGAAGCTAAGATCTGTCTCATCATATATATTAAGAATATATTGCTAATTATTACAAAGTCACATCCTGTTAAAACATTTTAGTAGCTTTTTAAAAGGATGAGGGGAGGTTCATCATTCCCTCAAACCCAATAGTAAACTACCTTTGTAAAGTCAAACAGCTGTTCTATCAACTCCCACTGCCCTGCAGGCTGAGATCCAAGTATTGGTTCATCTACAAACAGATGGAAGGATACATATGAACTTCCTTTGGTCTTTTGAGACCAGCTATGTGGCAATGATTATAATTCTGTAGATCCTGGAGACAGCTTTATAGCGATTCCCAAATCTTTTGAAGGCAAGATGAGTATCCCTGGAATAAAACCCTTGATCTCTTTATCCAGGAGTGAAAATTAAAGACAGGGTATGGATCTCCTCTACTACTACACCAAGGCTTAGGAAATGCTAGTTTTAAGACAAAGAAACTTTTCTTAGTGTTTCCAACTGGCAGCGACAATACACTGGGTGGTATATGATAATCTGTTTTTACACACTGCACACACTTTTTGGCCCCAGAACAATGGCTGACTGGAAGCTCCACAAAAAGATGAATTGGAACCACATTTCAGCAGGCAGATGGGTGCAGATGCAGCTGCTTCTCTTTTCAAATGTATTACTATCACCTTGAAGGTAGCTAAGTAATTGGACTGAATTCCCTCTAAGAAAATTAAACTATCAATGATGGTGGGTCTTAGGCATAAATCCTGAAAGGAGATGATGGAAATTTTAGGAGATAAATAAATAAACACAAACACATATATTTAATTTTGATGTATATCATCATATATATGATTTCGAGGGGGCAAACTGGTTTGATTATTTTTTTGCCAGTCCTAGGGCTTGAACCAGGGCCTAAGAACTGTTCCTGACTTCTTTTTGCTCAATGCTAGCACTCTACCACTTGAGCCACAGCACCACTTCCAGCTTTTTATGTATATGTGGTGTTGAGGAATCGAACCCAGGGCTTTGTGTATGCTAGGCAAGCACTCTGATACTAAGCCACATTCCTGGCCCCAACTTGTTTGATTTTGAAGAACTAAAATTGCTGCAAGATAATTTTGAAAATGGTTATTTGTACCAAAGAAGTTCATAGCTATATAACACAAAATGATCTTTGTGAATTCTGGAGTGAGTAGCCTCAAAGACTAAGTTAGAAAAGTCTGAGAACAAAAGGAAACTCACAAAAGAAATAGAAATAGTGAGAAATTATAAAAGATAAGTTCAGGAATCTGGGCATTTGAATAATATGGTCTTTTAAAGGAACAAAATGAAATTGATGGGGAAGAAAAAGTAATTTTGCAAGCAATAGGAAAATAAATGCCCCATGACACAGATAAGCTACTTAGGGGTACATCACAATGAAGCTCACCATGACTGTTGGGAATGGGGTTGAAATCATAGAATAGAGGAGGTGAACTTCTATAGACACCTATGAAACTATCACAGTAAACCTCTTGAACTATTAATGTATGCTAATAAGAAAGATGAAATGTTACTTTTAAAAAGAGGCATATTTAGTTGGGCATTGGTGGGTCATGCCTGTAATCCTAGCTACTCAGGAGGCTGAGACCAGAGGATCAGTTTCAAAACCAAACTGGGCAGAAACATTCATAAGACACTTGTCTCCAATAAACTATTCAGACATGGGGCAGTGGCTCAGGTGGGAGAGAGCTTGCTTTGAACACAACGAGGCTCAGGAATGAGTTCATGACTCGGGAAAAAATGAGACAGATTTTTTTTAAAAGTTAAACTTAAAAACCTGCAAGTTTTTGCACTAATGATGTGACTTTGGACTTTAATGTTAAAAGGTATAAGAAAATATACATAGTAGTAACTGAAAGTACAATAAAACTCTGTGTACAATACATTGTATCATAATATATGGAGCAAAACCATTAAAAATGTAGGAGCCCAAGAAATAAAGAATTATAGTATAAAAAGTAATACAAATTTTAATCTATTTTATAGATTGGTAGGTTTGGCAAAACAGAAAATGGATACCATAAAAATTAACAATAATTAATAACTTGACATGTTTATCTTAAAGCCCTATTACTCAGCAATGAAGGAATGACACCCTTAAGGCATGGTTAGCCTTCTTGCTTAGAAAGAAGTATCTCCTGAAAAGTTGCACTTGGTAAATGTTGGCCCCATAGCTTGATTGGCTCATGAGTGTTCTCACCTCAGCAAGGGATTCACTGGTGGATTCATAACTGAACAGAATAATGGAAGCTGGTAGAAAAGGGAAAGTGGGGCCTGACTGGCAGAAGTCATTTATTGCATACATGTCTTTGCAGGGCAAACCTGAACTCTTTTTGACTTTTGCTTTCCTTCCAGCCAGTCCTGCTGCACCCTGTTCTAGTCACCACAAAATGCTGCTTAGCCTCAGGCCCAAGGCAGTAAGAGCCAGTTGACATAACTAAAAACCCTTGAAATTATGAGCCAAAAGAAAATTCTCCTACTTGTAGACAGTTTCACTCAAGTATCTCTCATAATGGAAAGCTAGCATGTTAACTCAAGGAGAAAAGCTTTAATTATAAAAGTCCAAAATAGTATAAAAGTCTTAAAACCTATGGAACATAGCAAAAATACTCAAAGCAATGTTTCTAATCTTAAATTCCCTGATGGTTAAAGATATGTGACGAGACACTGAGTACCTCTATCAGGGCATATTTAAAAAGAGAAAGCAAATAGGAGTGATCGTAGTGGTTGGACTTGTGGGGTTTGCCCAGCACTGACACCCCAAGGGATAAGGTGAGAGCAGCTGGGGAGGCCCTGCTTCTCGAGGCAGATGATGACGAGAATGTACTGGAGTTTCCCTAGTGAACAGACAGTCTTCAGTGCCCAGAACCTGGCAGAGGAGGGACAGAGACAATGAAAAAGACACAAGTGGAAACTCAGGGACTCAGAAACTAGAGACTCAGACTGTAGCAGTACTGAGCAGAGCAGCAGTCTACCCACATGGTGATCTAGAACCTGTCGTAAACTGGCCCAGGAAATTCTGTCTTTTTCCAAGCAATTGCTGGTAGGACAGTCACAGGAAGTCATTTGAATAAATTCCATCTTAGTCTTTCTAAGGTCTCAGTATATGCTGTTATCTGAGGTGAAGTCTTTCTGTGAGGGCTGACATCCCAGCAGCCAATGTTCGGATTGGCTGCCTGGGTCTCAAGGTCTCTCTGGCCCAGCCTGGTCCCCTGGCCTGTCCACTGATGTTAACTCTACCTCCCACTCACTCACAGTCCTCCATCTTCTTGCAGGCTCCCTCCCTATAAAGGGTGGCTTGTCCAGGCCTCACTCTTGAAGTGAGCCACTTTCTGCATTCAACACCTGCTAATCCTGCCCCTCTGCGCTGATGAGTGATTGGTTAGGGCTCAGAGGTTACAAAACTCTTCAAGCTACAAATCCAGGAGGCCTAGGCCACCAGTAGGTTGTGACAGGCCAGGGATTCAACAACTACTGTGAAGACCCCTCTTGTTGCTTGCTTTAAGTGTTAGGGACCCAGTAACTGTGGGGATGACCACTCTTGCTACTTGCTCCCTCTGTCATCTTTCCTACTGTATCCTTGTATCTGGAAAGTTCCTGGTCCAGAAACAATGCTCAACAAAAGTTTGTTGAGCCGTGTACTGGTGGCTCAAGCCTGAAATCCTAGCTAATTAGGAGGCTGAGGTCTGAGGATTGAGATTTCAAACCAACCTGGACAGAAAAGTCTTTGATATTCTTATTCCCAATCAACTGCCAGAAAGCCAGAAATGAAGCTGTGACACAAGCATTAAGAGTGCTAGCCTTGAGCAAAAAAAGCTAAGGGGTGGTGCCCAGGCTCTAAGCTAAAGCTCCAGTAACAGAAAAAAAAAGTTTGTTGAATGTCTACATGAAGCTCCGAAAAATGAAGAAGAACCTGGCTCCTGGAGCTCAGTGGGAAGGCTGAGATTCTGCCTGGAACCAAACCCACTTGTTCCCTACACTCACTTTGTCACCTTTACTAAATCACAACATCCCTGGACTGGAAAGATCCCTGGCAACCAGCAAGTCTGTTTGTAGATGGTGAAACTGAGGCTCATCCCAGAGTCTCAGCCTGCAGCCAGGGGCTCCTGATTCTGTGATTCATATTCGAATCCTCTTGTGTGTGTGTGTGTGTGTGTGTGTGTGTGTGTGTGTGTGTGTGTGTGTGTGTGTGTGTGTGTGTCTGTGTGTGTGCATGTGCAGGTCCTGGGGCTTGAACTTGGCTTGGGTTTTGTCTCTGAGCTTTTGTACTTAAGGGTAGCACTCTACCACTTGAGTCATGACTCCATTTCTAGCTTGTATTTTTGTCAGTCGTGGGGTGTGAACTCAGGGCTCGAGCTTTTTTTTTATTCACTTAAGGCAAGCACTATCCCTTTGAGCTACAGTTGGTTTTCTGGAGAAAAGGGTCTCACAGACTTTTCTGCCTGGGATAGCTTTAAACTGTGATCCTCAGATCTCAGCCTTCTGAGTCATTAAGATTACTGGTGTGAGCCACCAGCACCTGCCCTATTTTTAGATTTTTTGGAGTGGTTAACTTGAAATAAGAGTCTCACAGACTTTCCTACCTAGGCTGACTTTCAACTTCAATCCTCAGATCTCAGCCTCCTGAGTAGCTCGGATTACAAGCTTGAGCCACTGGTGCCAGCCTAGCTGTCTTTTGGTAGCTTCTATCTGCAGCATCTTTTGAGTAGTGTCAATGGGGTGAAAGCATTCTGGGAGGAAGGCCAAAGCCTAAAGCATTAAGTGCTGAGCCTGGAGCTCAGACAGATCTGTCTGGAAATACAGAGGACTCACTGGACCTAGAATAAGGGAAGTGAGAAGGAAGGCAATGGTGAACAGAGAGAAAGAGTGAAGGGGTTAGTCTGTGAGGTTGAGACTCCATTGTGGAGGCTATGGGAAAAGAGGCACAATGAGAACTCTCTATGGCTGGTGGGTGGAGGGTGGAGAAGACCTGAGGCCAGGGACCAGTTAGGATGCTGTTGTAATTGGTTGAGAAAGGGAAGAGAGCTGGCTGGGAACCCAGCAACAGGGTGGGCCAGGCTGGAGGAGGCAGCCTCTGGAGGCTTCTTGAGAGCCATCCTGAGCATGGTCCAAGGGTGTGGTGAGCCCGGTCACGCTTCAGGCAATGGCCAGAGCTGGGCGTCTAACAAGAGGCTGTAGGCCACCTGGCAAGTGGGCAGGTAAAATCCAAGGTCAGGACCCCAGCTTGCATGGCGATGAGATTTTGGGGGGCAGGCAAGGAAAGCAAGAAGAGGAGAGATTCCAGATGTTCCAGATTCCAGATGTACCAGCCAGGCCTACTTGTAAGGGGAGGGAAGTCTAAGCAGGACACGGGTCTGGGAGCAGAAGAATGCATCTCCAGTCCCAACAAGGCAAAAGGATACAGAGATCAAGAATGAGACCCATGCAGAGTACTGGTGACTTACGCCTATAATTCTAGCCACTGAGAAAGCTAAGATCTAAGGATTGCAGCTCAAAGCCAGCCCAGGCAGAAAAGTCTGGGAGAGTGGGAGATTCTTATCTCCAAGTAACCAGCAGAAATCCAGAGGAGGAACTGTGGCCCAAAAGTAGAGTGCCAGCCTTGAGTGGAAAAAGCCAGGGGACAGCACTTAGGCCCTGAACTCATTCCCCAGTACCAGCACAAGAGACAGAGAGACAGAGAGAGAGACAGAGAGACAGAGAGAGAGAGAGAGACAGAGAGACAGAGAGAGAGAGGAGAGAAAGAGAAAGAAGAGAGACAAAGAGACAGAGATGGAGACAGAGAGACAGAGACAGAGAGAACACACCTCAGAGACATCCCTGGGTGATCACTTTGGGAGGGTGGTCAGCACTCACCTGTCTGCTCTAGATTGGAGGTGCCTTAGTTGGGACTGGGGACAAACCCATCATCAGTATGTGAGTAGCTGGAGAAAGAGTAGTTGAGGTTTTGTTCCTTTTCCTGCTCTGGGTGGCCTGACTCGTCTTGATTTCACCAATAGCACATAAAAGATACTAATTGATGCTTGGAGAGCCAGGTGGTCTGGTGGGTAGTGCATGCCTGTCATCCTAGCTACTCAGGAGGCTGAAATCTGCAGACTGTGGCTCAAACCCAGCCTGGACAGAAAAACTGAGAGACTTATTTCCAATTAACCACCAAAAAGTTGTGAGTAGAGGTATGGCTCAAATGGTAGAGCATTAGCTTTGATCAAAAAAGCCAAATGAGAACAACAGGGCCCTGAATTCAAGCCCTACGTCACACACACACACACACACACACACACTTGGCCAAGTGCTTGAGTAAGTATGTTGATGATTGAATGGATACATGAGAGCCTGCATGAATATAAGGGTGTGTAGGTAGATATAGGGTGGACAATGCATACATGGATTGATGCATGCATGGATGGATGGGCACAGAGGAGGATGAGTGTACACATGCAAAGACGATTAGGAGGGAGGATGGGTGAGTGAGTGGATGGATTGATGAGACAGATGATGGAGGTAGGAAGGAGCAGGTAGATGGGTTCATGGGTGAGATGTTTAGATACAGGCCTCATCACTAGCTGCCAACATGTTCAGAATGAATAAGCAGCAACAGCCCAGGATGGCAGGACAGCATGGAGCACTCCTGCCAGAACCCAGGGCCATGCATTCCTTGTACCATATAGCCATATGTCTCCCTGGCTGTGTGGGGGCAGCAGATCAATATGCAATGTGCCACTCAAAGCAGGGAGGTTGAGGTTCCCTGGTCTGGTCATGGCCCAGATGAGAAGAGCTTACATAAAGAGGGACAAGGGAACAGAAGCCCATATCTCCAAAAAGAGACTTCTTGCAGCCATAGGGACAGGGAGAGGCTGAAAGGCTTTGTGTGTGCCCAAGGGGCAGAAGGGGGAGGGCAGCCTGCAGGAGGCCTGGCCTGGAGAGGCCCTCGTGGAACAGGTGAGGGTGGGGGAGGTTGGGTGAGATTGGGGGGCACCCCCCAAGCAGGAATCCGGGACAGCCTTGGCATGCTGGGCCGCTGAGCCTGCGCATTGCTCTGTGTACAAATCACCTTCTTTCCTCTTTTCTTCTCCTCTCCCCCCCAACAAACACACACCCGCTCTCCATGTCTAAACTCTTCCCAAACTGCCTCAGCCTTGGAGCTGTTAGGAGGAAGGAAGGGCTGATGGCAGGTAGGTGGGAGGTGGGTGGGAGCCAGAGGAGGGGAGGTGGGAGAGGTCACACCTGGGCAGGAGTGGGAGAAGGATGGGCAGAAGAAAAGCCTCTGCCCCTCCCCACAAGTTGGTGCCAATCCTATGTGCTTCTGGAAGGAGAGAGAGATCTACAGGGAAGGGGTTGTGTTGCTGGAGACAGAGAGACAGAAACAGACAGACAGACAGACAGACAGAGAGGGCTTGGTGAAAGAAGGGGGTGCTGTCCCTTGTTGAAATGCCAGAAGGAAAGGATTGTGATAGCTAGGGACAGGGGTTGGGGCTTCGCCATGGAGACTCTGTGCCTGGTGACAGTGGGTTTATGTGTGTGCATGCTTGTGTGTGTGTTTGTGTGCGTGTGTGCTTGTACAGCACCTTATTGTACAGTGGCCTTATTGAAGATGTGTGCACAGCTGGATGATTGGTGTATGTGTGTGTGTGTGTATACCAGCAAGTCCATATTTGTGCCTACTACTGTGAGAATGAAGCTTCTACATGGCCGCCCTCTGGTCCCTGCCACTGCCCAACCTGGACTTGGCTAGGAGCTCAGACCTGAACATCTGGTCATATCTGCACTCAAGAAAGCAAATCATGTAGCCCATGTCTGAGCTAGCAGGGCCAGACATAGCTCTTAATGCACAATCAACCTTTCTCAAAGGCAAGAGGCCTTCCATTTTTCCCTTTTTCTTTTCTTTTCTTTTCTTTCTTTTTTTTTTTTAGTGCGGACTCTCTGCCTGAGGTCTGTCACCTAGGGGATCAGTCTGTCCCAGAAGCAAATAAAGTATATAAAAATAGTATTGGTATGGAACACTATGTATGCACAGAGATGTTAGAGCAGATTTCCTAATGGTAATAAACTAGAAGCAAGACTGTCTTTTATTTAATAGGGAAAGCTTTAAATTAAATGTCAAATATACAGAAAATAGATACCTTTGTATAATGAACCCTATGACCCACCCAGTGCAGTAACATATTATCATTAATTTATGTATTTATTCTCAATACATAAATCTGATTATGAATTTACCCTCCACCTCAAGCTTTATAGCATTTGACCCATAAGTATTTCAATAAAGATTCTTATAACAATAATAATTATATCTAGAGAAATTAATAGTAAATTTAATTCCTAATAATTACTTTTTCAACTTTCCTTTTTGCTTCACAAATGCATTGTAAAGTCAATTTGTTTCAGTTAGAACCATCAAATGTTTCTTAAAACTCTTTTAATCGGTTTTTAATTTAAACTTTGTTGTAAAGGTGATGCCCAGAAGTGTTATACAGTTACATAAGTAAGGCAATGAGTACATTTCCTTTTGTACAATGGCAGTCCTTCCCCCATTTTCTCCCACTTTCTCTCTCTTCCCCACGTACAGTCCCCCCAAGTTGTATAGTTCATAGTGTCTAGTAAATGTCACTTTTTTATGTTGCTTTCAATCTTGAACAGTTTCTTTTATCCTTGCTTTTCATTTATTAAACAAACGTAGTCACTGGTTTTATAGCATTTCTAATGTTTCAGATGTAGCTATATATTCATGAGGTGTGTGTGTGTGTGTGTGTGTGTGTGTGTGTGTGTGTGTGTGTGTGTTTGCCTGTACTGAGGCTTGAACTCGGAGCTTCTTTTCAAACTCTTGCTCAGTTTTTTGAATTTTTTATTTTTTACTCATGGCTGACACTCCACACCTACTGTTTCAAAGTTTATTTATTTATTTTTGGTGTCAGTCCTGGGACTTAAACATGAGTGTTGTCCCTGATTTTTCTTTGCTCAAGTCTAGCATTCTACCACTTGGGGCACAGATCCACTTCTGGACTTTTTGGTGAAAAATTGGAGATAAGAGATAAAAGTCTCAAGAGCTTTCCTCCCAGGCTGTCTTTGAACTACATTTCTCAAATCTCATCCTCCTGAGTGGTAGGATTACAGGTGTGAGCTACCAGAGCGAGGCTCTGGTTGAAGTTTAACACATTACTTCTCTCATCAGATTTTCTCACACACTGATAAGGCATTAGAAACTTAAGATCTGCTAGATTTTAGTTAAGATACATGCTTCAATTTTAGCAGACAATAGTGGATCTATCATTTGGTGTTCATCCATTGTGTAGATTCATAATTGCATTATGGTAATTCTTGTTAGATAACTTTTTGCACACCTATGTCATGAAGTAACACACTGTAAATCTGCTCAAGAGTTAAGGCTTCTTGGAACTTACTCTGAATAAGGTATTCTTCTGGGTTCTGTAGTATTCATATCTCTGTTTAACAAACTAACTAGGTTCTAACAATTGTGTGTTATTGTGCATGCTTGCACAAGAGGCATAAAAGCTATTATGAATTGGTTACATAGTAGGGAACATAGATATAATGATGCAAATGTGTAGAAATTGATTAGGGGCTAGCAAATCAGTATTGTTTGGATGTGGTGGGAAGATAATGGCTTGAGTCCATTCAAGGCACAATATTATGACCCTCATTTCACTAAACAAGTTGAGAATGATGGTATATATATCTATAATCACAGACACATGAGAGGAATAGGTAGGAGTCTGATAGTCCAAGGTTGTCTCAGGCAGAAAGCTAATACTCTGAAAAAGAAGTAGAGCAAAATTGGATAGGGGAAAGGTTCAAGTGGTAGAGTCCATGCCCAGCAAGTGTGAGGCTCTGAGTTCAATTTCGTTAATACAAAAATCAAACACATAAAGTAACATACTAAACAAGATAGGTGGTCACTAGATAGTTCAACACAAAATAACATGCATGTTATGATTTCACTTATTAAAAATATGTATAGCTAAGTTCTGTTGGATAATACTTGCCTGTGATCCTAACTACTCAGGACACAGATTTGAGGATTGTGGTTCGAAGCCAGCCATGGCAGGAAAGTCTATGAGACTCTTATCTGTAATAAACCACCAAAAAGCTGGAAGTGGATCTATATCTCAAGTGGCAGAGCCTAGACTTGAGCAACAAAAGCCCAAGCCCTGAGTTAAAGTCCTATTACTGGAATTTATACACAATAAAAATGGTATGTCTATACATACATGAATATTTATACACAACTACATATATGCATATGTATATATTTATGTTTATAAAGAAATACATGAGCATACAGCCAGTGAATGGCTACTGGCTTTTGACTCCCGCTAATAGGATTGCATATGCTGTTTAATTTTCTTTACACTTTACACTTTCACGTAACAAAAACATGATGAATCTGTTTGCATTGTAGAAAACAATCTTAGAGCATTGAGATGAAAGCTATCTTCTTAAATTGCTCATATATCAGTTGCATAAAGGACAAATCCTACTATTCAAAATGTAAAGCTACAATTATTAAATATTTAAGGTAGTAAATAATTAACACAGAATTAGTAGAACTTACTAATTAATATTATTAGTCAAGATCTACCTAGACTTATGAAAGCACGGAATTATACAATATTGTAAAAAGAAATATCACTTTAATTGCTCCAAGCTATTTGAGTTAAAAAAAGCATTCATCCAAGTAGAGTAATTACACTTAATTCACTGTAGTATAGTTTATTATAACATATTATGACTTTATGCTAGTGTTTTTCAACCTGCACATTTCTACATCCTAAAACCATATTAGCTGAACAAACTTTCTTGCACATTTGTCTGTTAACTGAAGTTTGTGAGTTGCTATTTTCTTATTGTAATTGTTTTAATGCAGGAAATGAGTTCATAGCAAGGTCAAAGTACACCTTGGGGCATAAGACATGGGATTGTGATTGGATAAGGGTGGACTATTTTCGATCACTCCGGGCTAGGGGTTTTATGATCCAACAAGATGGTTACCCTGTAGCCAGAAGCTGAGGCCCTTTCCCAGTGGGGCTATCCCAAAAGGTCTGGTGACTGCATTCTTATTGCCCAGGTGTGAGAAGTCCTATATCTGCATTTTGAGATGATGAGGACAGGTGCCTTGGCATTACATCTCCTGTGTCCTCTCAGACAGAACAGGCTAGTGAAAGGTCACACACAGAAAATCCACCTTCAAGGTTCATGAGCATCCTGCACGTAGATGGTGGATTCCATTAGGAGTAAAACAGGACCGTATTATGGAACCCAGCAGGCTGGATATTTGCTCTTTCCTGTCCCAGCCTACCTTTCTGCCTAGGCTAACATTCCTCTCGCAGTAGTTCAGGACCCTGAATTATTTTCAGGGGTATGTATAGCAAGACTAATTTGTCTGCTTCCTGCTGATAGGAGGAGATGAGAGCAAGCACTCAGGATCCAGAGTCTGGCTTTCTCTCAGGAGTCAGGAGATGCTAATTAGGCTCAGAGCTGGCTGTGACATTTCAATTGGTGGCCCAGCAGGACTGTGGTTGTCACAAAATGAAGCAGCCATCATGTCTACAGCTGAAAAGGTCTTGGTAGAAATTGTTGATATTTTCTGAGTATGAGATCTGGAAGTAAGAAATTTAATAAAGTTGTTTAAGAATTAGAGTCCCAATTGAGACAAACAAGTAGCAGGCTGAGGAGTTGGGGGAGCCTGCAGTACAAAGAATTAGGCTGGGAATGTGGCATCTGATTGTTCGCTGTGCTTGTCACAGAATGTTTATCCATCAGTCCCATCTTCTCCTTTCCAGAGGTTACTGTAGAAGAGGATGGCTGAAAGCAAAGGAGACAAGGCACACTCACACAGATCAAGTCAGAGGTGCAAAGATTTTATCTTTCAGGGCCCCAGTGAAGAATTAGTGCTTTTTAAATTTTATTAAATCAATTAATGTATATATGTTTTTATTTATTTGTTTACTTGCCCATACTAGGTCTTGAACTCAGGTTCTTGTGCTCCTGCTTGAATTTTCACTTAAGGCTGGCAATTTTATTCTGTGAGTCACAGCGTCATGTCTGGCCTTTTCTGGTAATTGGAGATATGAGTTTCACACTTCCCTGCTTGTGCTATCTTGGAGCCATGATCCTCAGATCTCAACTTCGTGAGTAGTTAGGATTACACACGTGGGTTAGTACCCAACCCAGAATCTGTGCTTTTTATCAAAAGGAGACTTTCAGTTCCAATAGAATCCATCTTTCCGATGAGTGATTGGCCTCAAGGAATTTAGCATTTCAGCCAACCCAGCGCAGTAGGTTTCCAGGATTAGTCATAAACTGATTCATGAGAAAGCAACATATACAAGTCAAAAGAACTCATTGTTTAAGTCCAGACATCCAAATATTATTAAAAAGTAGCATACAGCTGGGCCTCAGTGACCTATATGTAACCAGTGAAAAAAAGTGGGGTTGGCTGTATAGCTCAGTAGTAGAGCACCAGCATAGAAAGCATCAGGCCCTGTGTTCAAATGACAGTGCCCTCAAACAAATACATGGACCAAGAAAAAGGAAGAATCTAAATGATAAAAAAAAAAGTAAAACAAGAAGACAATCAAAGAACAGATGGGGTCTGAGACTGGATCTTCTATCATTCCAATTCTAAATCAGCTTGACTATTCTGGACTTAGAAAACACCACAAGGGTGGTGACTGAGATTTGTGACTATCAGGATATAAATTGGATCCATCAGCTGGGGAGAGATGAGGAAGAAAGAAGACCAGAATTCCCTTGAATTGTGTTTCAGATGCAATATAGATATAATAACAACGTTGTTTTCTCTTTTCCTTCTAAAAGCCATTGCTCAGAAGAGGAAGATATTTCAGGGACAGAATATGTGTTCTAATAGCCTACATGATGGTGCTTGGTGAGTCCTCATTCTAAAGGTACCAAAAGAGGAGGCCAAAGTACTCAAACTGTTGTAAATGTTGACAAGGAATCTATTTTTGTCTTCTGATATACACACAGGACCTAAGTCAGGTAAATGCACTGGTTTTGTTCTTTAACATTATTTTAATGCAGACAGTCTATTGTGCACTGTGATCTCAGATGTGCAGTAATTTGTACAATGGTTTATTCCCAAGTATCCCTGAAGCAGAAAAAATTTATCTTTTTTTCTATATAATTCATTGCCTTAAAAATATGTAGTATATATTTAAGCAAACTTCTACTTTGTACATTTGTGTACTACAAAATAAAAACATTGAACTTTTTTGGAGTTCGTATTCTGCTTATTCAAGGTGAGAATTAAGCTTAACTAAATCTATAACATATTATCTGAAAGAAAAAAAACAAAGAATCAAAAGAACAAATTGACAGAGAGAGCCAAACTCAGAAGATATCCAATTAAATATTTTGATGTTTGATTTTGTATAGAGATAATCTTTTTAAAAAAATATCTTCATGAGTGTGAAATACTACAGATATTTTTTAAGTTGGTCAAATAGTCATTTTCTTATCTCTGTTTAAATGGAAGGTTAAAGGTTTGACTTGATCCCCTTTGATGGCACCTGGTAGAAGTTTAGTATCAGTTACCATGTTTCAGAATCCTCTTTCCATGACCTCTCCACTTTACTTACTTTTGAAAGTGTTGGCAAAAATATTTTGCTTTTGAGAACTTTGTCTCTTGGCTCTGCACAACTTTCTCTGAAGACAATGCTGGTTATAACTACCCTGCAATTTATGCGTAGTTGTCCTGTTGGGTCTTATCTGGTACTATGTAGAGGAAAGTGACAGACAGATGAAAGTCAGTGCCAATAAAGGTTTAGGAGGAATGATTATAGGCCAGCTTACCCAGAGTCCATTTTTAAGTTTATTTCTCTCTTTGATGTAGATGATGTTTTTCCATCTCAAAACCCTGCTCAAGTTGTTTGGTAGAAATTGTATTTCAACTGGATGGTGGTTACCACCTGTAATCCTAGCTAACTGAGGATCTGAAGACCATAGCTTGAAAGTGGCGCAATCAGAAAAGTTGGCAAGACTCTTATCTCAAATTATCTAGTGAAATGCTTGATTGGAGCTGTGGTACCAATCTTGAGCAAAAAAGAATAAAACAAAGCTATGGGAGATCAAGACACACACACACGCACACATTCACACTCATCAACAAAACAGAAACAAATTGCACTTTAATTGAATGTCAACAGACAACAGTTTTACAAAGAAAAAAATGAAGATTTATAAAGAACATACAAAATAGAATCAACCAGAGATAATATTTTAAATTTATTTGAAACTAAGGACCTGCTAGAGTTGTTTTCCACGAGTTTGGCTGAAGTGCTAAAGGGAAAGATAAAAAACTATGAATGACAAACAGCTTAGAACGTAGAAAATAGTTCAGCAATTGACAAACAAGTGTAGTTATTCCACTGCACACAGAACTATAGGCCAATTGTGATGACTGACAGTGTTATGCCAGCACCATCAGGCTCTTGATTTTCTTCTCAGAAATACATTTTCCATTTTAGTGAAAAGAAATTCTAGCTTTTCACCAATTAAAAGTGTAAGGAATAATGCTGATGATGCCAAATAAACTTACCCTGAAAAACAAGTGCATCTCATATAGAAAATAATGTTCATCTAGTAATGAAAAATAACTGTATGCAAGGTTTTATATAGCACTTGAATGTAGTGGTAATGCCAAAAATTTCATTAGCTATTTTATATAATGGATTAGATGTAATGCGCATTGTATAAAAAGAGAATCACATTGCATGTATTAAACATTGGTTTAATACTGTAAATGTCTACATAATACTTTAAATAAAGTATGGATACATAGATAAACACATTCCCAGTCATAGATATATATAGGGTGTTTAAATATACTACAATTGAGGTTGGGGATTTGCCTCAGTGGAACAGCACTTGCCTGAAAGTGCAAGCAAGGCTCTGAGTTGGGTCTTTAGCTCTGAAAAATAATACACACACACACACACACACACACATACACACATATGCACATATTGATAAACATATAAGCATTTCATATAAGAATTCTGTAAAATATTATGTGATCATTCAAAACATTTTGACATAAACATAAACCTGTAAACCTTTTTTTCTTAAGATTTAGTTTCTTAAGTGATTAAAAACCAGACGAAAACATCAGAAAATACAAACAATTATATTGAAAAAACAACAACAAAAATATCACCAGAGTTCGCAAGGTCAGAATCTCAAATCCTGGGGTCCCAATATATCAGGATATCAGGTCTGGCCAATTTACCCCATCATATCAAAGAGAGACAAGTAGTGGTGAACAGAGAAAGGAGACTTATGCTTAGGGAAGAGGGAAAAGTTGCATTTCAGTTCATCATCATGATACTGGTACGAGTTTAGGCTTAACTAGAGAAAGACCTGAGGTATAGAATCCAGCTTTCCCTATGAGGCTACCCTGAGGAATGGGGAATAAGTTATCTGTTCTGAGAATATGGGCCAGAATAGAAACTCTCCTTTGGATTTCATAATCTATCTTTGAATTCTTGCATTAAGCTCTGTGTGCTTAAAAAGCATTGGCACCTTGGAGCAGGCATGGTGAGTTTTCACTTCATAAGTTTTGGAACCCAAAACCATGGCAACAATCGCAAGTACCACTGGTTGCTGAAGAGGCTGGGCAGGGAGGGAGATCTGACAGGCTTCGTGGGGAAAAAGAGTGGAGATTAGAAGGGATCAGAAAGTAACCCTTTGCTTGTTAATGGAGTGAACAGGAAGGGAACTTATTTCTTTAGTGAATCCCAGTCACAACATCAAGTTTCATTGGTGGTTGAGGTATTCAGAATGTCCCTCCATCTGAGTACAGTGTTTAAGATAGAACAATACCATAGATACCACCAAAGAACCAAGAAGAAGCATAAAGAATAAAAATATAAAAGAAGCAATTACTAGTCAGGAAAATATACCTTGAGGCATGAGGTTGGAAGTTGGATAATGGCCAATTAGACATATTTTTCATGTTTTTAAGATTGCATAGCTCGTGTATAATAATTTGTGATATAACCATATCAATATAACTTATATATGTGGCTGCTTTGCATCATTGCTTTAGAAAATATTGACATGTTTAATATTTTAACCATATTTTTAATTAATCCAAATTCATGAACATCCCCACTTATGATTGGTTCTGGACTTGAAGAAGTTTCTTCAAATATCAAGAACTGATTCCGGTGTTGGTGGTACATGCTTGTAATCCTAGACACTCAGAAGGCTGAAACAGGTAAAGTTAAAGCAGGGAAGTCTAAGAGACTCTTATCTCCAATTAACCACCAAAAGTTTGGAATGGAATCTGTGTCTCAAGTGGTAGAGCTCTAGTCTTGAACACAAAAGCTCAGAGACAGTGCCTAGGCCCTAAGTTAAAGCCCGAGACCAGGCACGCACACACAAAAAATAAGGATCAGTACTCACATATTGAATGCAATATCTCTTACAATTTGTATAATTTCAAAGTCAGTATTTTTTCCTCCATTTAACAGAATAGAAAATGGATATCTGTACAGGTTAAATAATAAGACTGGATGATGTTCCTAGTGTACATATGAATGTCATCTACATTGCAGTCTATTTTTACTAACCCCCGGGAATTGTACAGGTTAAAATGGATATTTTGCTTAATTCCCCACACCCATTTTAAAAAAAATTACTTTTAAATTAAATTGAAATTCTTGAATGTTGTTTTAATTGTTATAAAGTTGATGTACAGAGTGGTTACAGTTACACAAGTCAGGCAAGGAGTCCATTTCTTTTTGGACAATGTCACCCCTTCCCTTGTTCTCTCCCAGTTTTTCCATCCCATCCCCACCCACAAGTTGGAAAGTTCCTTTTCAACATAATGTGTACTGAGTTCCAGGACTGCATTTGTCCCTCCATTTCTGTGGTTCACCTTAACCTCACAAAGAGAGATAAAAAAAAAGAAAACAAAACAAAAAAACCGAAAAGCAACAACAAAGTAAAAAACCTCTTGTTTCCATTTCCTGGACCTCATTTTGATATATATTATTTTATATGATCTGAGGCACAGAGGAATTGCTCCTTTATGTTCCTCTCCTAAGTGTATATTCCTTTGGTCTCACTGTGTGTGAATGCCTAGAGTCCTGTATAATGTATAATGGTGCAGTGTATTTTAGATCGAACTTCCTCATATGAGAGAGAACATACTCCATTTATGTCTCTGAGCTTGGCTTATCTCACTTCACATGGTTTGTTCTAGGACTATCCATTTCCCTGAAAATGACATAATATTATTCTTTCAAATGGTTGTGTAAAATTCCATTAGCTTACTTTTGTTTGTACTAATTTTTTATAATTTTCCTACTGGGTGTATGTGCTTAGATGCTGAACTCTAGCCTATGAGCATGAGTGTGTAAACATGTACCTACATATTATGTACTATCAATTACTTTATGCAAAACTTGGGAAGCAAATAAATCAAAATAAACATTGTGTCTTTTCCTTAGATTCATGTTTGATTTTTTTTTATTTTGTGGGAAGGAATTGCTTGCTCTCTGGTTGTTCTATTTAGTCCAGTCTTCTCGCTTTCCTTCATCCAGATGTTAATTCTGCCTACACTTGGGCCTAATGCTGCTGTCTCTTGACATACTGAAATTTTAAGTGACTGGAGACTGGAGTTGATGCCCTGGGAATGCCTGACTAGGGTCTAGAGTATGCTGTGGATGTTTTCTATGACTCAGAATGTTATCATACATATGCCAGTACTGAGACTTGAACTTAGACCCTGAACCTGTCCCTTCGTTTTCCATTCAATACTGGTGCTCTACCACTTGAGCCACAGCTCCACTTATGCCTTTTTGTTTCTTTTTCAATGATTGAATGGAGATAAGAATCTCTAGGCTTTTCTTGTCTCAAATGGCTTTGAACCTTAATCCTAAGATCTTAGTCTCCTATGTAGCTAGGTGAGCCACCGTGTCCAGCTTCCAACCCAAATTAATTTGTGTGAGCAGAGCCTTAGGTTAAGATGAAGTAGGAGAGATTCATACCCTTTCTTCTGTAGAAGTGTCATGTCTTCTATGCTTTTCTTTTCTAATGATCTAAGACTGGTAAACTAAAAACTTTAGCCTCTGAGGTTCCTCAAAAAAATCAATATAGATATACCATATGACCCAGCCATACCATTCCTAGGCATAAACCCTGAGCAATAAGATCCAGGATATGACAAGGACACCTGCACCTCCATGTTCATCACTGTTCACAATAGCCAAGATATGAAACAACCCAGATGACTGACTACAGATGAATGGATGCCAAAAAATGTGGTACCTGTATACAATGCAATTCTACACAGCTATTAGAAATGACAAAATAATGGCATTCTCAGGGAAATGGACAGGACTTGAACAAATCATATTGAATGAGACAAGCCAAGAACAGAGAGAAAAATGGTGCGTGGTCTCCCTGATATGTGGGTGTTAGAATTAAATAACAGACATGATAAAGAAAACAGGACCCAAGACACCAATTCACAATGAGACCAAGAAGGTCAGTCTTGGGACAAAATCACCATAAAGTAAAACCCAAACCCATATGTACCTAAAATAATATCCAGACTGAAAAGAACACCAAAGATAAGGAAGGAAAGGACCTCTTCTTAGTTAGTATTATACTATTTAGAGAACTCCATTTTTTTTTCAGTTATGCAGCTTGAACTCAGGACCTAAGCACTGTCCCTGAGCCTCTTTGTACTCAAAGCTAGTGCTCTAAGAACTCCATATTCTTTATCTTATATATGGTTTGTACATGTGCACATCTGAGGGAAGCTGGGAGGAGGGCACAGAATGAGTGGAAAGTGGATGGAAAAAATACAGTAGAGGGAACCCAACATCTGCAATGGACACTGAAGAGAGCAAACTAAGCAACTCAAGGGAAGCAGGGTTAGGGGTCCTGGGGTGGAGAAATGCGAGTAAAAGAAGGAACTGATTACACTAAGCAAAAGGAAAGGAACGTACATACTACCTGACATGGAAGGAATTGTTAATATTCATAGAGTTCATAAGCAATGTAGACTAGAATGATGATGTCCATCACTAGGAAGGTTAAAGCCATGATGAAAGTAAAGCGGGGGAACTAGGTTGGGGGGAGGGAAGATGGGAGAAAAATGAGGAAGAGGGTAACAAATATGACACGAAATGTAAATGTATTCACTACCTTAAGTATGTAATTGTAACCCCTTTGTACGTCATCTTGAAAATAAAAAGCAATAAAAGTAAAAACCATGCAATCATAAAAAAAAGCTTTAGGCTCTGAAATACCTCATGTGTACAGAAAAGTAGAGAAATGTCAGCCATTGGTTCGGAGGTAGAACTTTGTATTTGGGTTCTACCATTCACTAGCTGTACATAAAACCATTGCCCCAAAGGTGTAGAATGGAAGAATACAGTCAGTATTACACTATAGATTGCTTGAAGAATAAATGAGTTGATAATTCATGTCATATATAAGTATAATTCTAGAACATGTCAAAATCTTGATTTGCATAAGTTGTTATTATTAAAATTAAGATTGTTCCCCCAGAAGAACAATTGGCCCCATCATCTGTAAATCTTTATATTTGCTCTCATTTTCAATAATCAAAAAAGTTGTACAATTCATTCCATGTGCATATAAAATATTACTTTTTATTTTCCTCCCCTTTAATATAAATGTTGCATTAAGGAGTTTCCCATGAAAATTTCAGACATTTCTGGATATCCATTATAAGCTAGGATAAATAACTTTAATTAGAAGAAGATTGGCAAATGTTAAAACACAATTCCCAACCCTACAAATTATTCCTCTTCAAAGAAAGATTCTTGGGAAGCTAGCAAAGAAAGCCGACTTGAAAAAGGGCTTTGAGTATTTCAATAATTACTCCTATTTGCTATGAATATTAGTGTTTTTCCAGGTTAATATTAGGCCTTCCATTGATATGTAGATTAAATACTTTGTGATGAATGTTTGAAATATTAATAATATGACCTAATGCTAAGTGATGATGTCTACATTTACTAACATACATTTATTGGTTATAGACACAATAGATGATTGGAGTAACTACATGTAACTAGGGAAATATATATGTATACTCTAAACATCTAACATTATAGAACCAATATTAATATTTTTAAAGATTCATTTACATGACAGATATTTTCTCTTGGGAAACTATATGTCAGGCACCAGAGAGCAATACAAATTCTTCATAGTAAAGATTGGTAAGTTTTCCAAGTTAATATATGTACACAAACTCTATCTTTAGTATAAAATGAGCAGCTTCCCATTCCTGAGTACAACTTATCACTTCTACCTTATAGGAGATCAAGGTTGTTTCCACACTTTATTTATTCTAATTAGGTAAGAATAAAATGTCCATGAGGACAAATACATTTTGATTATGCTATTGTATTCATAAATAGTACTTGAAACTTAGGAAACAAAAAAGAAAAAAATCAGTTATAGTTTTCTGGGTGAATAGATAATATCATATGGAGTATATTTATATAAAATTCTGTCTGCATTTCTAGTTATTTTCAATCTTTCTCTAAAGGTATCATTCCTTGGCCAGACAAGAACTGGGTATACATTCATCACTGTATTTTCCATTTTATAAGTTTGTATACAATTTTTATCATAATGTT
This sequence comes from Perognathus longimembris pacificus, assembly GCF_023159225.1. NCBI lineage: Eukaryota > Metazoa > Chordata > Mammalia > Rodentia > Heteromyidae > Perognathus > Perognathus longimembris. Next base: position 71,335,757 of record NC_063165.1, read on the forward strand.
GATGTACAGAAGGGTTACAGTTACATAAATCAGGTAATGAGTACATTTCTTTTTGAACAGTGTCACCTCTGCCCTCATTTTCTCTCCTTTTTTTTCTCCCTCCTCCTCTTCCCAAGTTGTATAGTGCATTTTTAACATTGTCTACTGTGTACCATTGCTGAAATCATTCACCCTTAGTCCCACCATTTCTGTGCTTCCTCTTCCCCTCCCCAAATCAGAGAAACTTATCTACAAGACAAAAGGTATACAAACCAAAAACAATGACAAAAGGGATAAAACAGAAAAAAGTAAAAGAATAACAAACAGTACAATAAAAAAAAAACTTTTTTTTTCCTCTTTCTTGGAGTTCATTTCAATGAGCATCGTTTTATGTGATCATATGCACATGACTATTGAGCCTTTGTGATCCTCTACTAAGAATATCTTCCTTTGGTCTCACTGTGTGAATATTTACAGTCTTGTTTAATTTATCCCATCCAAGTATAATTTATTTTTGTCTTTTGCTATTCATTGGGTTTACTTGTAGATTTATAATGTTTTCACTATTAAAAGTGAGGAAAACCATGCAACATATCTTTCTTTTGGTCTGGCTTACTTTGCTTAATATAATATTTTCCAAGTCTTTCCATTTCTTTATGAATGAGTTAATGTCATTCTTTCTGAAAGAAGCAAATAATTCCATGGCATATATATGTTCTTGATCCATTCATCCACTGATGGGCATCTGAGGTGATTCCATATCTTAGTAAACATTGCCGCATTGAACCTGCTTGTGATGATGACTGTAGTGTGTCCTGGCTTGTCATCAATTTTTAAGTTACTTGTGTTGTTTCACACTGAGTGACCCATAAAAATCTTCATGCATATGGTAAAAGTATATGGCACCGACCATTACTACATCTCCAAGTACAATCACTCGCATTGTTTCTTGTTTACTTATAAAATATTAAAAAGTTAAATTTATTAGTTAGATGTACTTTAAGAGTGTTTTATTCATTTCTTTATTGTCAAAGTGATGTACAGAAGGGATACAGTTTCATACATAAGGCAGTACGTATATTTCTTATCCAATATGTTATGTCCTCCCACGTTTCCCCCACCCCCTTCCCCATTTCCTCCCCCCTCCTTGAGTTGTGCAGTTGGTTTACACCATATACTTTTGTAAATATTGCTGTTGCCTTGGTTTGTCTTTTTAATTCTTTGTCTCTCTATTTTGATACTCCCTTTCTGTTCCCTGGTTCCAATACATTAATATGCAACATCCAAAATGCCAAAATCAGTTTCAGTGACATCAAGGGTTAAACCACAGGAAAGAAAGACAAAAGAACAAGGACATAATTTCACGATATATTGAAAATGACAATAACATTGTTAAGCCATATGTTTCCATAACTTGGATTTCAGTTCACTTAGCATCATTTTATTTGTTCATATGTACATATTATTGAGATATTGTGCTCTTCTGCTAGGATAATCCTAGCCATGTACTAATTATTCCCAATGAGGGAAACCATAGAATTTATGTTTCTTTGGGTCTGGCTCACTTCACTTAGTAAATTTTTTTCCCAAGTCCTTCCATTTCCTTATGAATAGGGCAATGTCATACTTTCTGATAGAGGCATAGAGCCCACAGACTGGTAGAGGACCTTTACTGGCCATACAACAGATAAAGGCCTCATATCTAAAATATACATAAAACTCAAAAATTAAATTCCTCCAAAACAAATCCTCAAAGAACCAACTGCCCCCTCCACAAATGGGCTAAAGACCTAAAAAGAGACTTCTCTGAAGAGGAAATGAGAATTGCCAAGAAACACATGGAGAAGTGCTCTACATCACTGGCCATAAAACAAATGCAAATCAAAACAACAATGAGAGTCCACCTCAATCCAGTAAGAATTGCCATTAGGAAGAAAACTAATAACAGTTGCTGGAGGGGATATGGCCAAAAGGGAACCCTATTACACAGTCGGTGGGAGTGTAAACTTGTTCAACCACTCTGCACAGCAGTATGCAGGTTCCTCAAAAGGATAACTTAGAGCTCCCCTATTACCCAGCAGTCCCAGTTTTGGGCATCTACCCAAAAGATTACAAGCAAGACCACACAAAAACCACCAGCACAAAAACCATCATCAAAGCCCAGCTCATCATTGTTGAAATATGGAACCAACCCAGGTGCTCCTCAGCAGATGAATACATCAAGAAAATGTGGTACATATACACAATGGAAATTAAGAGTGTTTTAACAATCAAAATATCACTTAAAACTGAGTACCTTCAAAAATCAGAGTTTTAAATAATTAGAACTTTAGGTCAGAAAGACCAAAATTCAACTAACAAAAAATCAGAAAGAGAAAAGTTGTAATATCAATGTAAGAAAACACAAGTAAAGTACTTGTTATAATAACACATACATCATTTGTCTGTCAATTCAACAATCTTCCTTTTTTGATATTTATCTACTTTGTTTGGATACAGGCATATACTTTAGTTCTTTGCCTTAAACTGGTCATGATTCTTCTTTCATGATTCCTCCTTTTCTCTCATTTAGACCGTTCTCTGGGAAGCATAAACTACCTCTCCTAATTTTTGCTACAAGAATAATGATGATGATGGTAGTGGTGGTAGTGGTGATAAAAATAGTGAGAATACTATTTGTCAGGACCTTGTCAACTGATGGTTTCATAATCTCCTTAAGTCTACATGCAAGAAAACATTTCCAACATGTCTCACTTAAAAATAGCCACTTAGGTCATGCTTTGTCATTATCTTTCCCTACCAATTACCTTATCTGGTATTTATAACATGTAATAAAGAAACAGACTTAAGCCCATTTGTTGAGGGGGTCTTTGGCTCTTTGAGGATTTGTTTTGGAGGAATTTAATTTTTTGAGTTCTACATTTATTTTAGATATGAGGCCTTTGTCTGTTGCATGGCCAGTAAAGATCTTCTCCCAATCTGTGGGCTTTCTATTTATCTTGAAAACTGTGTCCTTTGCCCTGCATAAGCTCTGCAGTTTGATGCAGTCCCATTTGTCCAACCTTTCTTTGATTTGTTGCATTTCTGGGCCTTTATTAAGGAAGTTTCATCCTGTGCCAAGGAGCCCAAGTGTTTCTCCTATTACCTTATATAGTGTTTTCAGGGTATCTGATTTTACTTTGAGGTCTTTGATCCACTTGGAATTGGTTTTGGTGCAGGGTGATATAGAAGGATCTATTTTTAGTTTGTTACAGGTGTTGAACCAGTTTTGCCATCACCATTTGTTAAAGAGGATATCTTTCCTCCACCCAATTTTTTAGCTCCTTTATCAAATATTAATTAGCCATAGGTCTGCGGGTTCATTTCTGGGTCTTCAGTTCTGTTCCACTGGTCCTCAGGCCTGTTCTTTTGACAATACCAAGCTGTTTTATAACTATTCCTTTGTAATATAGCTTGAAGTTTGGTATTGAAATTCCTCCAGCATGGTTCTTTCTACTTAGAATTGTTTTTGTTATTCAGGATCTTTTATTGTTCCATATTACCTTCTGGATTGCTTTCTCTATTTTATTTAAGAATGGTGTTGGGATATTGATGGGTATTGCATTGAATTTGTAGATAGCCTTTGGCAATATCGCCCTTTTCACAATGTTAATCCTCCTAATCTAGGAATACAGGAGGTTTTTCCATTTCCTTTGTTCTGCCTTAATTTCATTTTCCAAGTTTTTAAAGTTCTCATCATAGAGTTCTTTCACTTTGGTTAAGGTTATTCCTAAGTATTTTATGTTTTTTGAAGCTATTGCAAGGGGAGTTGCTTTGCTGATTTCAGGCTCACTCTTCACATTGTTGGCATATAGAAAAGCCATTGATTTTTCAGTATTTATTTTATATCCTGCTACTTTGGAAAGTTTTGGATCAGCTTAAGTAACATGGGAGTAGAGTCTATGGGGTTCTTTATATACAAGATTATGTCATCTGTAAAGAGACAGAGTTTAACTTCATCTTTTCCTATTTGGATCTCCTTTATGTCTACCTCTTGTCTTTTTGCTCTGGCTAGGAATTGTAATACTATGTTGCAGAGGAGAGAAGAGAGTGGACAACCTTGTGTTGCTCCTGAGATTTCTTTGAAGAGGAATTGAGAAAGGCCAAAAGACACAAGAAGAAATGCTCTACATCACTAATCAGAAAGGAAATGCAAATCAAAACAACAATGAGATTCCACCTTACCCCAGTAAGAATGGCGTCATCAGGAAAACTAATAATAACAAATGCTGGAGGGGATGTGGCCAAAAGGTAACTCTACTACATTGTTGGTGGGAATGTAAACTGGTTCAACCACTCTAGAAAATGGTATGCAGGTTCCTCAGAAGGCTAAACACAGAGCTCCCCTATGACCCAGCAACTCCATTTTTTGGCTATCTACCCAAAAGACTATAAGCAAGACCACACTAAAGCCACCAGGACAACAATGTTCATCGCAGCAAATTTGTCATGGCTAAAATATGGAACCAACCCCAGATACCCCTCAGTAGATGAGTGGATCAAGGTAATGTGGTACATATACACAATGGAATTCTATGCCTCTATCAAAAAGACTGACACTGACCATTTCTTAGGAAATGGAAGGACTTGGAAAAAATCATACTAAGTGAAATGAGCCAGACCCAAAGAAACATCGACTCTATGGTTTCCCGCATAGGGAATAATTAGTACATATCAAGCATATGTCATAGCAGAAGATCACAATAGCTCATTAGCTATGTGCATATGAACACATAAGATGATGCTAAGTGAAATGAACCCCAAGATATGGAAACAAGTGTTATATCATTGTGGGTATTTTCAACATGCCATGTGAAACCATACCCTATTTTTCTCAAATTCCCTTCCCATGGTTTTACCCCTGCTATCACTGTAACTGATTTTAGTACCCTGAATACTGTATATACGTGCATTAGAACTAGGGAAGGGAAAGGGAATACCAAAATTGAGAGACAGGGGATAAAAAAAGAAACCATTGCAACAGTGATACTTACAAAACCATATGGTGTTAACGAAGTCTACAACTCATGGTGGGGAAGAGGTGGGGGGAAAAATGAAGGTGGAGGTAACAGGTTGGATAAAAATATAGTCCCTGCCTTTCATTGTAAACTGTCACCCCTCTGTACTTCATTTTGACAATAAAGAAGAAGAAAAAAAATAGATAAAACCTAATTAGAAGTCAGAACTAAATAAAAGAATATATAATAAAATTGAAGGTCCCCAAATGTGTGCCTCTAGGTATGAGTTTGTTCCTCAAGTTCTAAACTCTTCCTTCATGTCCCTAGCTCAAATATTCAACAGCTAAACTGTTTGTTTGACATTTTATAGGTTCATAAATTGCTTACCAAGTTTGGGGCATACTCTACCCTTTGGCCTCTACTGTCTTTTTTCCAATACTAGAGTTTTACCCCAGGGCTTCAGACTTACTACATAGATATATTACCACTTGATCTATGCCTTCAGACCTTTTGCCTAGGCTATTTTTGAGGTATGGTCATGCTTTTTTCACTGGCTGTCCTGGACAGAATACTCCTATTTAAGCTTCCTACTATAGCTGGAATTACAAGCATGTGCCCACATGTCCAGCTTATACTATTGAGATCATATCTCCTGTGAACCCTTCTGTGTGTGCTGGCATGGAACTCCAATCTTCCCAACTTTGGTCTCCTGAATAAAGCACGACAGAAGAAAATGACTACTCACATCTATTGGTTGAGGTCTCATTTTTTTTTTTGGCCCAAGATAACTTTAAGCTGTGTTCTTTTGGATCTTCATCTCTCTAGTTGTCAGGATTATAGATATGAGCAAATGACTCTTGGATGTAGTCTCTTATATTACCACATACTTAGTTATGACACATTTACTGTATTTCTTTACTAGACCTATCTTGCCTCAAACACACACCCTTTGAACTACCTGTTTACTCTATCTTGGAGACTTTTCTCTGAGACATGTACATGGCTGGCTTCTCCATACAGTCAGTAGTCAGCTCTAATGTCATGTTCTTAAAGGACATACCCTGAGTAAACTATGTGAAATAGTCCCTTTGACATTTCTCTTCCAAGTCATGCTTTGTTTTATTGACTGTCTTTCACTATGGACTTTTCATCTCCTTCATCTTGCATCTTTAGGCAACAGAAAAGCACTGTAGACACCACATAATAAGGGTTTTGCTCCAACAAATGACTAGACTATACAGTTTCTCAGGAAGCTTAATACCATATTTTCTTTTTTATGTTAATACAGAGAATTGAGCCCAGGGCTTTGCATTTGCTCAGCTTTCTTGCTCACAGCTGAGCTCTGTCAGGTAAACCATACCTTTACAACAGCTTCTGGTTCATTGGAGATGGAATCTTTCCAACTTTTCTGCCCTGGCTGGCTTCAAATTGCAATCCTCTGGGTCTCAAATTCCTGAGTAACTGAGATTACAGATATGAGCCATCAGAGGCTTGGGTCAGAACAATGCATTTTTCCCAATGTAGGCAACAATTCTTGTATTTAACATCCAAGGAGGTAGAAGTTAGAATTTCAAGGCCATGTTGTACCCACCATATATGTATTTCATTATTTGACTCACATTCAGGGTGATAAAATGTGGTTCTGGGGATCCATGACCCACTGAACAAAAGGCAGTTTGAAATACACTGTCTCACTCTGCACATATCCTGAGAAGAATGGTAGACACAAATGGTTCCACTATTTGAACTGATTCTTTCTCTTCTGAGCATGAACAGATGAATTTAGACTATATCCAGTTAACATAAGATGTGACTCAGCTCCACTTTCTCCCATAAAGTATCTTCAAGTTTGTCATCTGGATGTGAAACAGGCATATTATTAGGTGGCTGACAAGCAGGCCTGATGTCCAGCCTGAAGTCTTGGAAATTCTGGTTCTTCCTTCAATTGTGATCCCTCCAGGAAGGAGAAAAATTTGACTTGACTCTTGATGTTCCTTCAGATCCAAATCAAATAGGGTACTGCCCTTGGATATGGGCTGGGGGAATAATTCCATTATAGCCTTCTGAGATAAAAAAAAAAAAGAGTATTACTTCTGTTTCACTTGAAAGAACAATATTTGACTTAAGCACTTAATTTTTTCTCTAACTTCTGCCACCATCAGATTTCTAACCCAAATTATCTTTCTCATAGCTGATGTTTTGCCAGTTGAGCCATGCTTCTAGCCCTGTTATTTTTGTAAATTTATTAATCTTGGAGTCTAACTTTTATGCCCAGGCTGGCTTCAAATTGTGATCTTCCAGATCTCAACTTCCTGAATCATCATGAGGATTTAAATTTTTATATGCAAGTGTTGAGATGTGGACCAGTACTGGGACTTGTAGTTTCTAGTACAGGGCTTCTAGCTTTTGGCTAGTGTATTACCATTTGAGCCTCATCTTCAATTCCAGATTTCCTTTGGCTGGCTAATTGGAGATAAAAGTCTCAAGTACATTTCTGTCTTGTCTGGTTTTGACCTAGGTTCCTCAGACCTCAGCCTTAAGAGTAGCTAGGATTTTAGGCATGAGCCACCAGTGCCAAACTTTCAAACGTGTGTGTGTGTGTGTGTGTGTGTGTGTGTGTGTGTGTGTGTGTGTACTGGGGCTTGAACTCAGGAAACGAGTGCTGTGTTTTAGCTTTTTCACTCAGTGCTAAATCTTGAGCCACACCTCTGCTCCTGGCTTTTCTTTTTTGTGGTTAATTGGAGATAAGAGTCTGATGGACTTTCTTTCCCTGGCTGGCTTTAAGCTGGCATCTCAGAGCTCAGTCTCCTGAGTAGTAAATTTGTTTGCATTTACCTTATTGGGTCACATTGCTATTGAAAAACTCTCTACTTTTCTTCTTTGTATTAGTAGCAACATTCTCAGAATGTGACAGCTGAAATGTATGGAAAATAAATATTCAGAATGCTGAATATTAAAAAGGAATGTGTTTGACCAGAAGTGGCATGTTGGCTTTAACTGGTCCATTTGTGTGTGTGTGTGTGTGTGTGTGTGTGTGTGTGTATGTGAGTGTATATGTGTGTGAAAAATAATTCATTAAACCTCTGACCACAAAGATGAATCTAATTGTAGTAACTTTACACAGTGAATGAATTTACAAAAATGAGCATTAAAACTAATGTAGTTAAAATGTTTATTAAAATACTCTAAAGAGTCAAGTACCAGTGATATCTCTCAGGAGTCTGATATCTGAGGACTAAGATTCAATGTCAACCTGAGCAGAAAAGTCCTTGAGAATCTTATCTGTACTTACCAACCAAAAATCTGGAAGTGGGGCTGTTGCTCAAGTGGCAAAGTGACAGCCTACAGTATACAGAGCTAAGGAAGATCAGGCCTATAATGCTACTCAGGAGGCTAAGATAAGAGGACTGAGATTCAAAGCCAATCTGAGCAGGAATATCTGGGAGACTCTTATCTCCAATTAACCGCCAAACAGCCAAAAATAGAGCTGTGGTAGCCTTGAACAAGAAAGCCCACGGACAGCACTGAGGCGCTGAGTTCAGGCCCTAGGACCCACACCAAAAAAGTGAAAAATGCTGAGACAGTATTCAGACCCAGACTTCAAGACCTAGTGTCAGCACACAGACACACACACTACCACCACCAACACCACCAACAACAACAAAACAAGAACAACCCTATAGTCAAAAATAAAAACCCTTGGGGGCTGGGGATATGGCCTAGCGGCAAGAGTGCTTGCCTCGTATACATGAGGCCCTGGGTTCAATTCCCCAGCACCACATATACAGAAAAAAATGGCCAGAAGTGGCGATGTGGCTCAAGTGGCAGAGTGCTAGCCTTGAGCAAGAAGAAGCCAGGGACAGTGCTCAGGCCCTGAGCCCAAGACCCAGGACTGGCCAAAAACAAACAAACAAACAAAAAAACCCTTGGGCTGGGGATATGGCGTAGTGGCAAGAGTGCTTGCCTGGTATACATGAGGCCCTGGGTTCAATTCCCCAGCACGACATATACAGAAAACGACCAGAAGTGGTGCTGTGGCTCAAGTGGCAGAGTGCTAGCCTTGAGCAAAAAGAAGCCAGGGACAGTGCTCAGGCCCTGAGTCCAAGCCCCAAGACTGGCCAAAAAAACAAAACAAAACCCTTAAATGGGATATTTTTCACAATTGGAGATCAGAGATGAAGGAATGAATTTGAACTGCTTTAAATATTTCCTTTAAACACTGATATATAAAACTTGATATCGAATAATTAGCAAAAATACAAAAAAAGAAAAACAATATGTCAAAGAGATTTAAATGTCATAATTCTTATAAAATGTATTTTTGCAAAACAGAGTACTCATTTATAAATGCAATAAGACTAACATTTTTTCCCCCTGAAACAGATGGCATTCACTTACATCCAGATGGAAAGATCTAGGTCTGGATCTTCCTATTTTGTCTTCTCAATCATTGTCTACCGGACTCCCAGAAGTTGTAGTGATATGTGTGCACAGACTGAAGGCATAGTTCTTCTGCCGCACTGCAGAAAGGGGCTGTGTATCATGAAATACAGCCCTTGACTATGCACATAATTTGAGTTGGTCATTTCCAGCATTAAAATAATGTAAATGCCAAATGTTTTTAACCTCCCTTCCGCACATTAATTGCCCACACATTTCTTACAATGAGATTAAAATATACTAAACTAGTGAGTTTAACCTTTTCATGATTTAAAATAGTCTTAACTTACAATCCTGATTGACTCTTGGATACATTTTAAAACAGGGGTAGGACAAATATGGAAAAAACATACATTTATTTGTCCATTTAGTATTAACTAAGAGAACACAAGGTTATAGATAATTAAATAGCACTTGGTACTATGCTGAGTGATTTTTTTCAGAACCATGTTTGTATTTTGTTTTGGTATCGACGAATTCATTCTGTTTCTCATCCTGAGTTACGTTCCACCTGATTTTGTCATATTCTCAAATTCACATGGGTGTCACACCAGTTACAGACTTGCTCAAGATGCTAAAATGTTCCATGGATTTTAGAGTTTCTTTTAAGATTTTTCAAGTAGCTTCATATTGAAGGTGGCTAGTTCCATTCTTAAGTCACAATTTTGTCACAATCAAGAAAAGCACCTTCAGAATCTATCTAAAGAGAATCTAATACCTCTCCCCCCATTTTAGTGTCATATTTCTTTGTATGTTATGCTTTGGTCATCTTAATCCCTTCCTTTTCTTTCTGGCAGAACCGACATCTACAGTTGCAGACGTGGCTCTGGTTTGAGGAGAGGCGCTAGGAGTCAGAGGTGAGGTGGAGTTGACTTGGGAACCATGGGAGTGATGAGGGCCAGGGAAGTAGGAGAACCATAAAACTTTTCTTTTTGAACACCACAAGGTCTCTTTATGCCAGTGGGTTCTATGTCAGTGGAGGAGGATACTGGGCCCTTACCTTCTGCTTCTTTGGACAAAGATGAAGACTTCTTGTTGCCAGGAAGTGATGTGATTGGAACCTGCAAGTAAAGTAATTGACGAATGCATCCATCCTTCTTTTGGCAGGTCTGAACGTGTATGGACAACTGTCCTTTATTCATCTGGAATTCTTCTAGGAGGATATAGAGGAAAATCTGGGTAGATAACCAATTTCCAGAGATGATAAGTGATTCAGTCAAATGGTCATATTTGTCCCACTTGCTTCTCCATCAGCACTATTTTTCTCCCTCCTAAAGGGCAAAGACCTGAATTGGCTACCCACGCAGAGCGGCCCCACTGGGTATCCAGAGTAGCACATTTAACAAAGGTTGGAAGAAGACTTTGTCCATTATGCCCAGTACATCCTTAAGTCCTTCACTAGTAACTCCTGCCTGAGTCGTCCAAATCTTTCTTCTACTTTCGACTGCAGTTGCCGCTAAAAGTTCTGATTGCTGAACTCACCCCAGGTACTCATGTCCTCCTTTCTGGGTTCACTTATTTGAGCAGCATTCTCTAACACTGGGGAATCTTTCATTCTCTTTTCTTCAGAACCACAACTGAAATAAGAAGGCTTTGGTCACTTTGGCCTCAACTTCTATTTCTTGCCCTTTCTAGAGAAACAATGTGCTGAAGATTTGTTCAGGCTTGGCCATTTTTGTGAAAAGTAAAGTTTTTCATTTAGGAGCAGTTGCCCCAATTTGCCAAGGCAAAAATTACTAAATTACAGGACACTTCCCACAGCACTAAGAGTCTCCTAATTGTTTTGAATAGTACAAGATTCCTCTCCTTTATCTTCTAACATAATACTGGGTGACTGGGACAAAGGACTAAAGAAATCATTTTTACAAATTTATTTTTTTGCTTTCTTCAATTCTTTTTCATGAAATTTGATAAAAATTTCTTCTGTTTCTTGATGATATTTATTTGAAATAGCATTCTTTGTAAAAAATTTTTGCAAAACAAACCAATTTAACAGTATGATTTACCAGTATTTCTCTGAGTGGAGTCAGAATGCTCAATATTTTTAAGTTCTTAATGTGCCGGTTCTCTATGGCTTCTTATTTATCTGTTTGTTGGTTTATTCATTGCGGCATTGTTAAATGAACTTAACCTGATGCTTGCTCACTAGATGCTCTACCCTAGGGGTCATACCCCAGATCATTTTGCTTCTAAATATTTTCAGATAGAGTCTCATGCTTTGGCTTGGATTGGCATCATTACCTCTGTGTCCTATGTAATAAAGATTACAGGCATAGATCACACACTTTTTTGTTTTTTTTGTTTTTTTTTTTGGCCAGTCCTGGGGCCTTGGACTCAGGGCCTGGGCACTGTCCCTGGCTTCTTCCCGCTCAAGGCTAGCACTCTGCCACTTGAGCCACAGCGCCACTTCTGGCCGTTTTCTGTATATGTGGTGCTGGGGAATCGAACCTAGGGCCTCGTGTATCCGAGGCAGGCACTCTTGCCGCTAGGCTATATCCCCAGCCCGATCACACACTTTTTTATGCATGGCCTTGCTAACTTGCTTTTTTTTTTTTTTTTAAGGGGATGGGGGACTGGAGAGAGAGCTAGACTGGCCCCAAAATAAGATCCTCCTATCTCCACCTCCCAAGTAGTTAAGATTGACAGGAATGAGCCACCATAGCCAACTCTCTATGGTATTTTTACACTAATGAATTTGTTTGCTCCAGACCTTCAGCCCTAAATGGTCACCTTCATTCCTATTTATTTGAAGAGAGTGTAGATTTAGAGTGTGGATTTACGAATCATATCATCTCCATAGAGAAGCATGAACAACTCTAGATCACAAAACCCCTGGCCAATTAGTTTTTTTTCCTGAATTATCCTCAATGTGTTGTATCAAGTCTGATTGGAATTTCCATTTGTGGAATTTTGACTTTGAAGGAGGTATCTTTCTTTTTTTTCTGTAGGATTTAAATATTGAGATCTCTTCTCTCATCTGGTGAAATATTTTACCTGTCCTCCCTAGGAGAAGTTCCAGGAATGCTCAAGAATCAACTTAGTGGGGCTGGGAGTATGGCCTAGTGGCAAGAGTGCTTGCCTCCTACACATGAAGCTCTCAGTTCGATTCCCCAGCACCACATATATGGAAAACGGCCAGAAGGGGCGCTGTGGCTCAAGTGGCAGAGTGCTAGCCTTGAGCAAGAAGAGGCCAGGGACAGTGTTCAGGCCCTGAGTCCAAGGCCCAGGACTGGCCAAAAAAAAAAAAAAAGAAAAAAAAAAGAATCAACTTAAGCACATTTTGCTTTGTTTTACCCTTAGAATTTTTCTGCATTTTTTTTCTATTAGGAAAATTTGATACTGTTTTATATAGGCACTTATAAGTAGATCTTTATTCTTCTATCGAACAGAAATAATTTCACCAAATTTTAACACCCAATAAAACTCTTCTGTAGTCATAATAGGTAAAAACATAAACAGCACTTTTCTGAAATTGTTTGACTACAAAGTGTGACTATTCTCAAGCCTCAAATGCGAAATAGCTCAGTCTTACAACAAGATGTCTGACGACTGCTTGTGTATTTGTATGTGTGTTTGCATGAGTGTGCGTTCCAATTACAGCTCTAGCCCCTATAAAATCTGCCATCCCTATATATAAGATTTATTGAGCTACCCAATTATAGAATTATCCCTGATTTCTGACAGCACCCAGTTGACAGCGGGACCCTACTTCCAGCCCAAATACTTTAATAAGACTTTCCTGACATCATCCCCCTGAGACACCTGGGATTCTCCATGATGTTTGCTCCCTCAGAAGAATGAGTAATACATCTCATGTGTTCCTGTCTATGTGTTCCTGGTGGTCTTTAGATGGAGGAATATGACAGCTCATTATATTGGGTGGCAACTGGTAAAATCTCATTTCTGCACAGGTAACCCTATATGACAGAGTTCTTCATTTTTTTGGCAGACCTATGCAATAGCCATTGTATTATATATACACTAGCTATGCATTGTAGAACAATGCATGCTCTTCATCATGTAGCTACTTGCAACTGCTAAGGTCTACTGGTGAAAATGTTCTTTCCTTTTCCTATGAAAGATGATATCCACGTGTCTTAGGATAGTGACCCTCACATTTTAGTGTGCATGTGAATCACATGCAGATCTTGCTTTAAAATGTATAGGTTATAAATCAATGGGTCTCAGTGGGATCAAAGAAACTTCTCATCTGGCATGCTCCCAGATGATCATGAAACCAAATGTTGGGTCTCTCAGTAAGATGGTGTCAGGAAAGTCTTATTAGAAGTAACTTATTTTCAATTTTTTTCATTATCTGCAAATAGGTGTAAAAAGAGGTTTCAATACAACAGACTGGTTAATTAACTGAATACATCTTGGTCAGTGTCACCCCTTTCATCATTCTTCACAATCTTTTGAGTAGGAAGATATTAAAAGACCCACAGTCTGCTGATTTGAGTCTAACTTCCCTTTATTAATGTGGATGGAGTTTTTAGAAGATCATTAGAGAGGAAAGATATAGGATTTTTCCTGGAACTAAAGATTGGAAAAAGGGCTAAAAATTTTGTGTTTGAGTTATTAGTATATGTATTTATATATTCTTAATGTTTTGGACATCAAAAAACAAGTGTACATGAGAGATTTTTAATGTGGTTTATTATTCGCATTAGAAGTCAACACAAACATAGCATAGACTGGGTGATTCATAAACAATTCATTTTTCACAGTTCTGAAGGAGAACAATTTAAGATCAAGACACCAACATGATAGGGACAGTGAAAGCCTTTTCCCAAGTCTTAATGACAACTCCTCTGAGTTGTCATTATCTCCTCACAAAGTATAGCATGGAGCATGGTGAGAGAGAATCAAGCTCTCTTGGGACATTTATTAGGACTCAACTCATCCTAATTCGCTTTAAAACGTGTCACTTTTAAAAAATACTGTTACTTTACACTATATGCTTCTTTTGCTCAAGGCTAGTGCTCTACTATTTGAGCCCCAGTGCCACTTCTGCCTTTTTCTGAGTAGTTTATTAGCAATAAGAGTCTCACAGACTTTTCTGTCCTGGTTGGCTTCAAACTGTGATCTTCAGATCTCAGGCTTCTGAGTTGCTAGGATTACAGGCCTGAGCCACCAGTGCCCAGCTTCTCCACAGGCAATTTATAGGGGAGAGAAACACCCTGTTTCTAACACAACATGAGGTAGAAATTGAAGGAAGCCAGCAGAGGGCAGGTTGTCAAACTTGTGAGAAAGTGTATCTTAATCCCAATGAAGGACTTCTGAAGTCTGAAGAGATCACAATATTTTAGAGTTTTCTGAAGAGAGAAACACAAATTTTAGATCTACTTCTTACAGAATTAGTTTCTATCATTTTTTTGTCTCATTGCCCTAGAGGCTGCAAGTTCAAGATCAAGGTGGTAATAGGTTTTGTTTCTATTGAGGGTTGTCTCTGTGGCTTATAAATAGCATCTTCTTCCTGTGGCCTCGCATGACCTATGTGTACATGCATCTCAAATTTCTAGTCTCATATGGAAATAAGTCTTAACATACTAGGTCTCTGTCCTTTGGTTGCTCAAAACCTTAATTACTTCTTTGTAGTTTCTGTTTCCAAAATGTTACATCAAGTCTTAGGGCTTCAGTATATTGGCTTTGTAGAGCACTAGTCTAGCCTTGGTATCAGATATTTATTGCTACCAAGTCAGAAAACAACATTAAACAAAGTAAATTCTCCATTAGCAAGGGGATTTCAATTCAGCATGTCATGTTAGGAGTACAATGCATCATGCCCAGTGTTACCCCTTTCATTGTTCTCCCTTATCTCTTCCAAGCCCAGGTTTCCCCTCAGTTCTCCTAATACCTTTCTCACATGTGTGCATTGCATACCATGACCACACTCTCCCATTTTTCTTCTCTTCCTTTTTTCATCCCTCTCCCTTATAAACCCAGCCCCTGGCAACTCAAGTTCAAGCTTCCTCCTATTCATTTTGTTAGACTGTAGGAGTTACACTATTTAAATTCTGCCCTGCATGTACCATGCTTTAGTTAATGCATGTCTGTATATATGTATATGATCCTCTATATGTTTACATATATTTATAAATTAGAGCTAACTTCGACATATGAGAGAAAACATGTGTCCTTTGTGTCTCTGAATCTGATTAAATTCACCTAATATAATTTGTTTAGGCCTATCTAGTTTTCTGATAAGTACATAATATCATTAATGCTTCTATTTATATATATGTATATTACATATATACATACACAGACACAGACACAAACACACTCTCTTGATCTACCCATCCATTGTAGGGAATCTGGGCTGTTTCTAAAACTTGGCCATGGTGAATAGTGCAGCAATAAACATGGCCCCAAAGTGTCATTACCATACACTGACTTGTACTCTTTTGGGTAAATGTACAAGAGTGAAGATGCATTTTTTTTCATAGCAAGTTGTCTTCAGTTTAGAGGTTAGCATTTGAAAGATATAGATGGGGCCAGGCCATCAATTACTACCCAAGTAGCCGGACCATTACCAAACCACAGGTAAGAAGAAATTACCAACTGGGTCTAAAAACTAGATGTTTATGGTGGAAGGAAGAATATCATTAAAGCTAGTTCCTTTTTCAACCAAACTTTACCATTTAGGCTTGAAAGGAAAACTTCCTCAGAGCTCAATGCACCATCTCAAATGGATGAAAAACCCTTGCTAGTCAGAAAAATGCCTTCTTCTCTTTTAACCTCATGAGCTGTGACTGCTATCTGGTGAGAATCATTTCATGAACATAGCAAGGTGAACTGTATTCTTTATAAGTAGCTTATTGATCACTCTAAGTTCAACAATTAGCAGTATGATAATTCACATTCCCGTCTTTTTTCTCGTAGACTTCTTTTTCATGACCACAATTGGATGAGCATATGGGCTATGATTCAGTAATGATCCCATTAACCAACAGTTCTTCAAAACCATCCCTTAGGTCATTAATCTCCCACAAAGCAATCCTCCTATATTGTTCTGAAAATGCCCTTGAGTCATTTAACACAATGGTGTACAGCTCTCCTTAGGCACATCCTACAAGCCTGGCATGTGGGGGATTGACTTCCATTTTCACCTCAATTTCTCCTTCCACTCAGATTCAAAGATAATACAAAGTGCAAAAAGACCCAACTCAGGACAATTCCACAGAGAGGAAAGAAAGGGATCGTTTTATTTAGTTGTCCATATTTGACTTGGCCTTCTGCATTATAAATATTTCATGTGGCTAAGTATCGCATGGTACCCAGTGCTGGCCATGGTTTGATTCATGCTGTAGAGAGAATTCTTCAACAGATCTACTGCTACCAAACCTGATGCAAAAAAGAAAACCAACTGCTTATTAGTTATTCTTTTCAACATTTCCAGGAAATCTCAGTATCATGAGAATGTTCCTGGTTATGACCAGGCTCATAATCTCAGAAGCACTTAAACCTCATATCTTTTTCCAGGTTCACATGTGTGCACTTTATTCCCATTGAATTTCTGGGATTGTTTATAGTTCTTGAGGTAGAGACAGCAGAGATGAGTCAAGTGTGTCCTTTGGTAGTCATTGGTATTATGATCCATTGTTTCAAGATTGGTCAGGTGGTGCTTGGGTACAATCTGAATAATTGACATCTGACAAGTGTCCAGCCCTCCCTGGGTTCCAGGACAGCCACCAAGTCACCGCAAGAGAGAATGGCTCAGGAGTGTTCAGTCCCTCCCATGGGGAGGGATGTGAAAAGTTTATTGGATTATATTTGAACTCTAGGGAATGGTTTTACTGGTCTTGGTAGATAAGGTAAATATCTACTGTTTAAGACATATTTATTGACTCCATTACACTGGAATGAAGTCTATCTATCATTATCCCTTAGTTAGGTGGAACAGTAAGAAAACTGGTGACATTTTATGCCCTTGATGAGCACAAAGGCTGGACTTCTATTACTGGGAAGCTTAAATTGCAATGCTTTATCTCAGAGATCTTGCTATCTTATCTTTAACTTTAGATTCCCTTTACAAGAACTCCTAGCTAACTGCTACCTATCAGCTGCATTTTTGGTAGGGCTATATCGTGCTTGCTTTCCCTCTCTTTTTGTGGTTGTTAATATAGAAAAGGGGTGACTCAGGTAATTCCTTTTATATACTAGCCATACACAGCTTTATCTGTTTTGAGCCTTATTCCTCTAACTAGGTTTTTTTTTTCTTTTTTTGTGTCAGACCTGGGGCTTGAACTCAGGACCTGAGCACTGTCTCTGAGGTTTCTCCCCTCAAGGGGGGCACTCTATCATTTGAGTGACACCTCTACATCCAGGGTCTTTATTCTGGTTAATTGGAGATAAGTGTCATATAGATTTTCCTGCCTATGCTAGCTTCGAACTGTGATCCTCAGATCTCAGCTTCTTGAGTAGCTAGTATTCTGGGTGTGAGCCACCAGCATCCAGCTTCATCCAGTTTTCAGAGCAGATTCTGTTTCTGGATTCTTGTCCCTGATACATAAAAATTATTTATGTCACTTGAATTTCTGACCTATTTAGCTGGTTGAGCTTATGTGTGTCTTTAGAAAATGCACCATGTTGGGCTGGGAATATGGCCTAGTGCCAAAAGTGCTCGCCTCATATACATGAAGCCTTGGGTTCGAGTCCTCAGCACCACATATATAAAAAATGGCCAGAAGTGGTGCTGTAGCTCAAGTGGCAGAGTGATAACCTTGAGCAAAAAGAAGCCAGGGACAGTGCTCTGGCGCTGAGTTCAAGGGCCAAGACTGGCAATAAAACAAAAAAAAAAAGAAAAAGAAAATGCACCATGTTCATCTCAGCCTTATGCATTCCTTGCACACACCACATGACATTGTGAAACTTGGGATGCAAGAACACGTAACCAATCCTTTCAGAGGTGAGGATACAGAGGCCCTAGAAAAGGCTAAGCAAAGAGCAAAGAGTTAGCAGCAGCAGTACAACATAAATCCTGCACACCAAACTCCTCCCTCAAAGAGAATTCCTGCAGATGATAAGCCTCTGACCTGTTATCAACATATGGTGCATATCACACTCTGCCACATACCCACTGGCATTTATTTAGTTAGCTTACACATCCCAAGCTCTTCACAGACAGACGTTGTCTTGTCTCCCTATTTCGTTTATTATTTAGCACGGTGCACAATGCTGGGAAACAGCTGGTGCTCACTAAGTGTATAACCAGTAAACAGTGCACGAATAAATGAGTAAACGCTCTGTGCCTGGCTGTTATAAAGCAATACAGTTTAATTGGAAAAAGTAATGGCTGGTTTGGAAAGCCGGTTGTTTTGTACCATGTTACCTAAACAGCTGGTTAATTTAAAACTATGGAATATGAGTCAAACCAATGTTCTGTCATTACACAGACAAAAATTGGCTCATTAATTGGATTGTTCACTTTCCAGGTTGTGGCTGTGAGAACTTGGAGACAGAAATTCATAGTGTTTTGTCTTCTTCCCAGATACAGCATTGTTTAATTGGATGATCTTGACCAAATAAATTAAAATTCCCCTGGGTTGTCTCTTCTCCATCTGCTAAAGAGTGAAGTCAAGTCTGTCTGATCACTGCCTCACAGAGAAATCCTCATGTCAACATGCTTATACAAGAGGATTTTATGGAGAGAAATAAAAGGCCAAGTAACCCAAGTCATATCTTCTCTTGGAGAAGGTTCCATGAGTGGTTTTGTTCTTGCTCATCATCTAACCTTGTGTTTACATCAGTTTGTAAACTGTGTATTTCTTCAGCATCATCCATGTTTTCACATTCCCACATTATGATTTACCAAGTAACGTGATAACAAAAATTACAAATAAGTCACTTGATACCTGGGCATCTGTGGTTTATGCCTGAGATATGGTGCTAGCCTTGCCAGCACAAGGTTCTCAGTTCAAACTAGGATTGTTTCTCACTCCACTTCCCAGGACACTTAATAGATATTCTATGCTTCTTGATTCTCAAAATCTATTGGTTGCTCACTATCTCTGTCTCCATCTCTTTCTTTCTGTCTCTTCCCCCTCTCTGTTTCTCATCCAGTCTTTCTGTCTACATTCCTCCCTTCTCTTTCCCTCACACACATAGCAAATGACAGTGAGATAGTCACTTTTGAATATGTTCAAATTCATTAGGTATTAATTTTTGATCAACAAATAAAAATAGGAACAAGAATTTTTGTTGACTAAAAAAAGAGTTGAATTGATTTAAACTATCACATAATCAGTTACTCTGAGCTTACCAAAGAGGAATTCTATCTGAAA
Organism: Perognathus longimembris pacificus; assembly: GCF_023159225.1. Classification (NCBI taxonomy): domain Eukaryota; kingdom Metazoa; phylum Chordata; class Mammalia; order Rodentia; family Heteromyidae; genus Perognathus; species Perognathus longimembris. The sequence goes on from NC_063165.1 coordinate 71,355,459, forward strand.
TCTAATAGTGATCAACAGAGAAATGCAGTGATGACATAGTAACCTAACACTCTATATAGTTCATTATTTTACCCATGTGCTGTACTAAGACTTGCCTTCACACATTGTCTTTGCCCCTATTTTCTCCATCCTCTAATGACACATGGACCAAATTCAATATCTTGCCTGCTTTAATAAATCAAATGCATTGACACACAGAGACTTATTTATTTATTGTTCACAGCTACTTTTGTGCTGCAATAGCAGAGCTGAGCAGTGTGTACAGTGATCATAGGCAGTATGCAGCCTACATTATTCACTATTTTATTCTGTATAGAAAAATTACCTAACTTGAGATTATAGAATAAACATAAAACTCTGAGTGCTGGCACTTATGGCCTTTCATAAATAGTATTTACTACCAAGTAGGTGATCAATGAACTTATAAACTAAGTGAAAACTTACACTGGAAATATATCTATCACTTTAAATCTTTAGCATGGTCTCTCATCTCTAGTGTTCTCTTATTAGGAGAAGAATGCACACAAAACCTCTGAGTGGAAAAGTTAAGGGATAGTAATCAGACATTGAATTCAGCCCTTCATACTGGTGTGCACGTGTGCACAGATGCACACACACACACACCACATACACAGACATCATAGAAACTGTGACTTTGAAAAATTCCATTTTCTTTTGTGATTTTTTGAGCTCCTAATTTGTAAAACAATGTCACAGGGTTCTAGGAGTATATATGAAATGTATTATGTTTTTGTCTGCTTGGGTTGCCATAAAAGTATGATGAACTAAGTGCTTCAACAGGACAGTCTCTTCTCAGAGCTTCCAGGGAAACCCAAGAAGGAGGATGGAAAGAAGGAGGCAAAGAGGAGGGTGGGACTGGTGGAGCCAGGGCCTGGAGGCTGCTGGAGTCTTGCCTAGTTGGAACCGAGCTGGGAGAAGGCTGGAGCTGCTAAGTACAGAACCTCTTCTCCCAACGTCTCCTGATTGTAAGGGGGACTCTGAATGTGCACTGTGTATGTGTACAGATGTTGTATTTGGAGAGGTGGCTGTGTGGGAAGTATGCTTGTGTGTGTCTATGTCCTTATATGAAGGTATACAAATGCTTGTGGGCATCAATGTCTGTGTATATGTTCAGTGCTGTGTCAGGGGTTAGTGGATGTGGACAGTGGCCATGCTGGCTCTGTGTGTTTATGTGCATCGATATCAATCTGCAGGGTTTGAGGGTGTCTTTGGTGTGTCTGTGATGAAGGGAGTCTATGGAGAGGGGTGTGTGTGTGTGTGTGTGTGTGTGTGTGTGTGTATGTGTCCAAAGGTGTAGAGAACACAAAAACAAACAACAGAATAGTTCTAGTCTTGGGAGTTCAAAACAGGGAGCTAGCTAGTTTCATTTGGTGAAGTCTCTCTTCTGTTCTGAAAGACAGCTCTTCTGGCTCTCTTCACATAATAGGGGAAGAGAGAGAGAGAGACCCTGTTGTCTTTGCTTATATGGGCACTATTTTATTGAGTCACAAACACACTCTTATGACCACATTTTACTTTAACTACCATCTTACAGTGTATTTCCAAATACAATCATTTGGAAGGGTATAGGAGCAGAGTATGCATCTTGGGAAAATAGTTCAGACCTATAGCTCATTGTACTGCAGAGGAGTGATTGATTGCTAAGTTTTCATTTGGCAAGTTGGCTATTATTTCTCCCAAAATATATGCTTCATCTTTAGATGAGCTAGTATTTGGTTTTTCCCTCCAAGGCCATGCCGATGTATTGACATTGTGTGATACATATGTGATATATATGTGTGATATATATGTTTGCTAAGCTTCAAAAGCACATTAGAGATGACTGCATATAAAATTACTGTGGTTGAGTAAAAATACAGAGAAAAAAAAAACAGGGCCAGTTAAATGCTCACAAATTTACTACAATGTTATTCATTGCTAGAATAGTGGGCAGTTTAAAACAATTCTTCTTTTTTTGTCTTATTTTGTTTTGTTTTGTTTTTTTGCCAGTCCTGGGGCTTGGGACTCAGGGCCTGAGTACTGCCCCTGGCTTCTTTTTGCTCAAGGCTAACACTCTACCACTTGAGAGATAGTACCACTTCTGGCTTTTTCTGTTAATATGGTGCTGAGGAATCGAACCCAGGGCTTCTTGCATGCAAGGCAAGCATTCTACCATTAAGTCATATCCCCAGCCATTAAACATTTTTTCTATTTTCTGCCTATCACACAATGAGTATGAATCAACTGTAAAATAAAAATATATATGAATAAAACATCATAACATAAAATCTTTAACACACAAAATACACACATTATATCAGTGCCCATAATTTTTAGTTATTTGTTTTTTTGTTTAGGGGACCTTTATATAACATAAATTAACTACTTTAAACTACAGTTTAGTGGTGTAAAATATATTTAAATTTTGTACACCATTAGCTTTCTCTAGTTTCTTTCCTTAATGTTAATAACTTCATTGAGGTTTAACTTGCATATTACAAAATACTTCCATCTAAAAAACACAATCTAGATTTGTGCCTGGTGACTGAAAATTGCAATTCTAGGCACTCATGAGACAGAAATCAGAGGATCTCCATTCAAAATTAACCCAGAGAGGAAAGTCTATGAGACTCTTATCTCCAATTAACCACCAAAACCCAGATGGAAGAACACTCGCCTTGAGCAAAATAGCCCGAGAACAGTGATGCCTTGTCCTGGGTTTAAGACTCAGGACCAGCAAACACACACACACACACACACACACACACACACACACACACAAATACACACACAAATATACACACACAAATATAATTCAGAGATTTGTAAATTTCCAGCTATATAGCCATCACTAATTACTACAGGGAGATTCATAAACCAATGAAAAGAACTCTCAATATCCAAAACTGAATTAATTTGAACACTAAAATGTACATAATAATATTTGATGATAATATGAACTAAAAATAATTATCTGTAATTCCATACCAAAACAAAAGCCAATGGAAGAGAAATTTGGGGTGGAAGAATGAATAAGATAAAGCCAAGGTGAGGTTTGTCAAAATATTTATAATCATCTGTAATCCACCTTTAGATAAACTGAATATTTTTATTTAAGTTTCCCAGCAGACCAAAGATTCCAAATTCCAAGATTCAGAGTATAAATGTGTAAACTCAGTTTCTTTATGAGGCGGACAGTTTACCACTAGGCCATATTCTCAGCCTCAAACTCAGTTTCTTTAAAAGAAATTCAATACCCATTTGTTCAACATTCATAGCAGAGGAATTGAAAAATGTAATCATGACTGTACTCAACAACATTCTTACAACAAACATAATAATCAGTTTTAAGAATATCTGAATATGTTCGAACAATAGCACATGCATTTAATTAGTCCCCTTAAGACACATTTATGAAGAAAAGTTTAAAGGTACTATAAATTCTATGCTTACATAAAAATAGATTTATCATTTGTTTCTTAAAGTCATGATTCCAGAAATCATAAGTGACAGAAATCAGAGTGTTGATAGTCAAACCTGTAATCCTCGCTACTCTGGAGTCTAAGAGTTGAAGATCATGCTTTAAAGCAAGCCTGAGCAGAAAACTATAAAAAACCCTTATCTCCAATTAACCAGTAAAAGTTTATAAGATGTCACTATATCTATGTAAATTTGAACTATGTAACTTGTGGGTAGGGATGGAATAGAGAAAGATAGCGGAGTATGATGAAAGGGTGACATTGACCAAAATACATTCTACTCATAAACTGAATTCCGGAATTGAAACCCATTGGTACAAGTACTTAATAAAAATAAGCAGCCATGAACCAGTGGGGCACACCTCTAGTCCTACCTACTCAAGAGGCTGAGATCTCAGGATCACAGTTCAAAGCCAGCCTGGGCAGGAAAGTCCATGAGACTCTTATCTCCAATTAATCAACACAAAACAGAAAGTGGTGTTGTGGCTCAAGTGGTGCCCAGAGTTCAAGCCCCACAACTAACAATAAATAAGTAAATGAACAAACAGATAAATAAGTGTGGGAAAGTGGCAGCCTTATGTAAGAACAACAACAAAAGTCAAATGAGAATATGAGGCCCATAATTTAAGCCCTAGTAGTGGAAATATACAAAAATAATAACAATGACAGTGATAGGAAACTGTCAATAGCTTAAATAATTAAGGATGAATTCAATTGTATTAAGCTTTACAATTGTGACCTTTCCACAATAAATTAAAACACTAATTTCTCTCTCTCTCTTTCACTCTCTCTCTCTCTCTCTGTGTGTGTGTGTGTGTGTGTGTGTGTGTGTGTGTGTGTGTGTGTGTATACTGGCACTTGAACTCAGTGCTATTCTTCAGCTTCTTTTGCTCAGGACTAGCACTCTACTACTTGAATCACAGCTCCACTTTTGGCTTTTTGGTGGTGGCTAATTAGAGATAAGAGTGTAATGGGTTTCCTGCCCAGGATGGCTTGGGACTATAATTGTCAGAGCTCAGCCTCCTGAGTAAGTAGGATTGTTCTGCCTTTATAGTTCCACAGTTCTCAGAGCATTCACTCAACCTGAGGTCTAAATCTGAAAATCAATCTGTATCCACTCCCTTGAGAATTGAAATCCAGAGGGCTAATGTGTTCCAAGGAGGGAAGGAACAATATTGATGTGATGCCCATTTCCAGGTGATTTGAGCCCTTATTCAGCTCACTGGGGGCCTCCTACAATATCTGACCCAGAATTGTTTTGGAATAGTACTATAAATACAGTGTTTGTACCCTAAGTGTTGTAAGTAATGAGGCATATCCATTGTAAATTTTAAATTGTATTATCCTTTAATAGTTCTTTTGTGAACTGTTTGTGTAAACAGAGTTGGAGTTTCATTTATAACACCTTTCATTACTTGTAACATCTTGTCCAAAATTGGAGGCTACATGTCAGGAGGTGATTGACAAGTGCACTAAGGTTCTCACTCCAGTGTTAAAAGACTAAGACCCATATACTCTTCACTATGTAATTTAGTAGTGTATAATTTTAATGATTGATTGATTAGATCCAATAGTTTTTTCAGGTCTCAAATAAACTCTAGTAAAATTGTACATTACCTTCTTGGCTTTTGTTGGTTGGATACTATTTAAGATAGATTCAGTGTTCTCCTTTAAAGCTACAGTAGATCATTTGAAATATTAAATTTTTGAGGTAAATCATTCCCTTCATTGAATTTCTCTTATTGTGTAATTTCTTTTCACAGCAATATATTTCTTCTAATATAATCTTCATCTAATATAATTAGGTAAAGTGGTTTGGGGATATCTTTTCTCATTTTTTTTTAATCTGAGACTCTCAAGAAGATAAAGCTACCAGCATTGTCTGTAGAAGGTGCTTACATAACGTCTAGATATTTATATTTATATAAGAAGGCCCCTTTGTACTTTTTCTAATGAGTACCAATAATTACAATGCACTAGGGGGATTTGGTGCGTTGAACTCATATTACTTAGCTGTAAGATTAGGCAAAATGGAACCTCAAATATATGAGAAGTTTATTTAAGTAACTGGGGAATTAAGATAATAATAGCATAACTTTTATTAGGAGAAGGAAGTGGTTCAAATTTAACAAAAATTATAGTTTCTATCCTGGATCTCATCCTTTCTTGCCACATTTATCAGGCTTGTCTCAATTGTCCTTAATTGTCCTCTTTTGTGTATATGCTGTCTCTTCTTTCTGGTGGATTCTCCTATGAAGATTTTTCAGTCATTTTGTCCTAAAGCAGCACTTCTTTCTAGATTTTTCTTTTTACTAGTGCATTGACTCACTTTCAGTATACTAGTAAACAATATATACACATACTCACTTAACATTTGTATTGCAACCTCTCATTTGCAACCAATTTCAAATTATTATTTAAATGGTCACATTTCTGTAAGCTATCTTGTGTAAGTTATCCTGTTCCCATCACTTTCTACATGAGATATCTCCTTTCTCTTGGATTTCTGGATAGCACTCTATTTTTTTTTTTCCTCTCTGATTCTTACTAACTTGTTTTTACTCTCAGTGCTTTTTGGACTACTTCTTTGATTGCCTGAACCAAAAGCCTTGGCTGGCTGTCTTCAGCCTCCTGAGTATGTGCCTGTACTGAGTGATCTCATCCATTATCAGGGCTGCAGGTCCCATTAATATGCTGATGAATCTGAAGTCTAAATGGATCAGACAAAGGAAAGTTGGACTACTTTAAAAAGAAAATGTAGACATTTGGGGTAATAAAAGTGGAAGATAATTTTAGACAGATTATGAGAGAACACTCAATATATTTGATTACAGAGTGGATTTATAGGCTCTAGCTATTAAGAAAGAAAATTAACCCAAGGCACTGACTTCAGAGAGGATGAAGGGGATAATGGAGTTACTGAAATTAAGATCCAAGAGTCACAGTATCTTAGAACTCAGAGACATTACCTCTCCTTTCGTAGATGAAACAGGAGTCCCCTTCCTGATAGTTTTCAGGGGTCAATACTAAATGCCAGCAACTGCTATGTCCCTCTAGGAATGTCATAATACACGAAAATATGGCAAGAAGTTTAGGGAGTGGAAAAAGAAAACCTAGTAAATGGTAACAAATATCAGGATTTCAGAATCATAAAGTATAGTGTTATGATATCTAGAAGAGGCAAGAGATGAACAATGGGCAGATAGATACATGAAGGTATGAAGGCATATTCTTTGAAGATTTTATTGCTAATTTAATTGGGCAGTTATTTACATTGAAAATCAGGCAAGAAAGGCTGAGTTAGAAATGGTTTTTGTAGCTTCCCAATGCTGTATTTATAATAAAAGTCAGCTAAGACCATGTGAATGGGACCACATGGGGTATGCTTTTAATTATTCTATTTTGAGCATAAAAACAATTGCATCGTTGATTAACTGTGCAGTCCATCAAGGCAAGGGTTCACTTGAAGATCTAGTGTCAGAGTTCAGATTACTGTTATGTATACCATCATATCAGGCAAGCTCTTAAGAATAAGGGAAGATTACAGATGTATAAGGAAGGCTTTTTGTTTGAAAACCACTTTAATAAAATTTGCCTCATAAGTAAACATCCCTTATTAAACAAAATGCCATACTTTCACAGGGAAAAGTGCAAGTCCTCAAGAATGGCTGAAAAATATTGTATTTTTCCTTCTAATGTTCTTCTCTCTGGAGCCTGTTCAGTATTATTGGCTGTAGGAAAAATTCACTCCTCTCAAAATTCTCTGAATTTAAAGTTGAGCTGCTCAGAAAATCATTCATCAAACATAAGCGAGAAGCCTGATTATTATTTTCAAAATATTGAGACTCTTAGAAAGGAAATGAAACACAGGCTTTCTTGGAAGATTGTAAAGTCTCTTCTGTGTGGACTCCACCAATTTAAACTGCTATTTGGCCTCTGTTTCAGAACTCATAATTTATTCCCATTTGAAAAATCAAATAGATTTTTATTTTGGTAGGATATTTCTTCCCAGACTTTTACTTATTATTACTGTTGTTTTCAACAAACCTTAGAAACATCTTAAATTATTACAGATGGCCGGGTACCAGTGGCTCACGAGTGCATTTCTAGCTACTGAGGAAGCTAACATCTGAGGACTGGGGTTCACAGCCAGACCAAATGGAAAATTCCATGAGACTCTTATTTCTAATTAAACAGAAAATTATAAAAGTGGAACTGTGGCTCAAGTGGTAGAACATTAGACTTGATTAAAAATGGTAAGGGACTATGACTTGGTCTTGAGTTCAAGCCCACACACACAAAACATTACTGCAGGTGAACCTATTTAATTTAAAATATATTTGTCTTTCTGAATCTAGTTTATTTGTTTTTTAACCATCAAGATGGGGTAGAATAAAAGATAATACATATCAAAATTACCTTTTAGGTAGATATGGAATTGTGATAGTATGATTCATTGTTTTATGTAATTAATATACATAGTAAAATATAAAAAATACAAGACAGATGAGAGGCAAGAGACATGTTTTTGTTTGGTTTGGTTTTTTGCGTGTGTGTGTGTGTGTGTGTGTGTACATGGGTGTGTGAACACTAGGCCTTGAACTCAAGCTCTTGCTCTCTTACCAGGCTTTTTCACTTAAGACTAGCACTCTACTACTTGAGTCACAACTCTAATTTTGATGGTTAGTTGGACATAAATCTCTCAAAATTTCTTGCCTGGGCTGACTTTGATCCAAAATTCTCAGAACTCAGCCTCCTAAGTAGCTAGGATTACAGAGGCAAGATACTAGTAATCAGCTAAAACACATATTTTGAATGAGATAATGAAGGAAGTCAAGTCATGAACTAGAAAGTCCCCCATTATACATGGCCTGTAGATATGTTGGCCACTATCCCTAGCTTTTGATCCTCTGCTAGGAAGCCAGAACAAGGACACTATGCAAACACCGACTGACTTAAAGGAAAATGCTCTGGAAATTGGGTTTTGGTAATCACTTTTAAATTTCATGTTGTCATACTATGTGAAATTATATTATGTTTGGGGTTCCACAAGGGATACCCAATGAAATTGCAAACATTCCTGTAACTGTTGCATGATATGTAGGCATTTATTGGTTCTAGGCTACAGTGAATTAATTCAGCCAAAATATATTCAATGTAGATGCTGCAGGACCCTGAAAATATGAGTACTGTGTAGAGAGAGGAAACCAAATAACTTGAAAGCAACCTTTGAGTTCTGGGCTGCTCTGTATTGGTCACCTGATAGAACAGGTTTAAGGATAATAAAGACAGATGCAATATATTGCAATAAAAATGTTTAGAAACTATAAAAGTGATGGCTGGAGTTGGGAGAAATAGGAGAGAGAATGATAAAAGGGTTGATATTGGTCAAGATGCATCATTGTACACATAAACTGACATGTTGTATTGAAACTCCTCTGCATAACTACATGAAGATAATTAATAAAACTTTAAAAATAAAAGTGCCAGATCATAGGGGAGCTCTATGTTTAGTCTTTTAAGGAACCTCCAAACTTCTTTGCAGAGTGGTTGAACTCCCAACAACACTGTAGTAGGATTCCCTTTTGACAACATTCCTGCCAGCATCTGTTGTTATTAGTTTTCTTGATAATGGCCGTTCTTACTGGAGTGAGGTGGAACCTCAATTTTTTTTGATTTGCATTTGATTTATTTTAAGGCCAGTGATGTTGAGCACTTCCTCATGTGCCTCTTGGCCATTTTCATTTCCTTTTCAGAGATGTCCCTTTAAGTCTTTAGCCTACTTACTAATGGTGCACTTGTTTCTTTGAGGATTTGTTTTGGGAGCACTTCATTTTTTGAGTTCTATTTTTATATTTTACGTATGAAGCTCTTGTCTGTTGTATGATCCAGCAACCCCACTTTTGGGCATTTACCCAAAGGATCACAGACAAGACCGTACTAAATCAACCAGCATAACCATGTTCATTGCAGCACTACTTACCGTAGCTAAAATATGGAACCAACCCAGGTGCCCCTCAGTAGAAGAATAGATCAAGAAATTATGGTACATATATACAATGGAATTCTATCAGAAAGAATGACATTGGCCCATTCGTTAAAAAAAAGGAAAGATTTTGAAAAAAGTCATAGTAAGTGAAGTGAGCCAGACCCAAAGAAAGAACAGACTCTATGGTTTTCCTCATTGGTAATGCTTAGTATATGTCTATGATATGTCTAGCCGAGGATCAAAATACCTCAATAGCTATGTACATATGATCATATAAGAAATGAATTAAGTGAAATGAACTCCAAGTTATCAAAACAAGTGGTTTTTCTTTGTTGTTGTTACTTTCAACATAATATGTGAAATTATTCCTGTTTTCTTCTGTCCATCTTCCCGATGATTTAGCCCCTGTTGTCACTCTATTTGATTTTGGTACAATGGATAGTGTATATATGTTTGTCTGAATCAGGGAAGGGAATAGAAACATCAAAATGGTGAGGCAAAGGATAAAGGGTGAACCAATACAACACCAATACTTACAAAATAATATGTTGTAAACTACCTATACAACTCAGAGGGTGGGGAGGAGGGACAGTGGCAGGAAAATGAGGGAGTAGGTAACAAGTATGACAAGAAATATACTCACTGCCTTATGTACATAACTGTTATTCCTCTGTACATCACCTTGACAATAAAAATATAAATTAAAAAGTGCCCTTCTTTGCATGTGCACACACACACACACACACACACACACACACACACCTGCTATGCAGTAGTTTCTCCTATTCCTTGGTGTTTGAATTTGTGTAGTTTAATTCTATAGCCATCCACATTCTGAAATTCTCAAATGGAAAACTTTAAGGGTACTTGTGAATTATTGTGAATGATCTAATAAAATCTTGTTAAAGTATTTTTCCCACAAGGATGTGAATTACCTCCATGACCAGTGTATCTGTGTTCTTTGATGCGCATTCATTCTTTCCTTAATAGCCTTCTGTCCAGGTATCATTGGCCTTTCCATTCTCTCTCTATTTACACAGTAGTTGGATGTCCCAGTCAAGTGGGGCAGAGGGAGAATGGATGGGCATGGAGCAGGAAGCAAATGAAGGGTCTTCAGGCATTAGGCTCTAGTAATTCATTTTACATGTAATGCCCCAAAACATAACAGTAGTGATTTAATGCAGAGATGCTAAAAAGAAGTCATGCAGTGTCTTTTAAAAGTGAAAATGTGTGTGTGTGCGTGTGTTTTGTACATATACAGAGAGAGATTTCTTCATATATATGTCGGTTTGATGCCATCTCAAGTTTCACCACCCACTAAAGTCTGGAATGTGTTCCCAGCAGATAAGCACTGCTATTTTATTCAAGGCTTCCATACTATTAGATGAAAAAGACTCAAGGGAATTCCAATAGTACTACAAAAAAATCAGCTACCTATAACTTAAACAACTTTATGAAATGGCCTAGCACATCTCCCTGAATTTAAAATTACAGACAAAAAATGCCAAGCCCATTTATTATAGCTGGATAATAAATTTTATAATCTCTGGACAGTATAAATGAAAAGAGATTGCTGGATAAGGGTTTAAATGATAAAATTGCTTTTAGGATTTTTGTTAACCAAAGAGAGGTTTCCCTGAAGAACTGGACATTTTTCTATAATTGGGTAATAAGAATTTTAGAACTCCTTTGTACTGGCTTCCAGCAAATTCACATCTGAGGCCACATCCCAGTAATAAACCTGCCCTTCTATGCCCCTCCTACCTCTCTATTGCTTTGATATTTGTTTTCTATTTAAGAAACCTAATTATAAGCTGCCATAACTTTTAAAAATATGTGACCACTAAAAAAAGAAACAGGAATTTTATTAGTTTTGTACAAGATGTTATTACACATATTCTCAGTTATTCCTCTTATGCTTTAGGAGGTAGGTTATAGGATCCCATTTTTATAAATAATAATGTTGAGCTCAACCCTTACTGAAGTAACAGGCTATCTTCTCTTTATATAACTTTTCTAATAAATGAACAATGTTTTGATAGGCTATAATCATGACAGAGCTTTATTTTTCTTTCATGTTTGCATTAGATAAAGCTTCCTGTGGTCTTCCTGTTTTTTCTAAAGAAGATTCAACAACTGTTGAGTTGCTAAAACTTAAGGACATTTCTTATTTTTCAGGTGTTACCGAGTCTAATTTTTTTCTAAAAGCAAATCTTCATACGGACATCTAGTTCAATATTTTTTTTTGCCTCAACTCAGGCCTGAATTGTGCATCTGAGATGTTCAGTGATAAAGGGAGAGGCATTCTCTTTTTTTTTCTGTTTCCCTGGCCTTTCCATTCTCTCTCTATTTACACAGTAGATGGATGCCCAGTCAAGTGGGGCAGAGGGAGAATGGATGGGGACGGAGGCAGGAAGCAAATGCAGGGTCTTTCTTGCATTAGGCTCTAGTAATTCATCTGCCAGAATCCTCCTTAATGGCAAGTTTCCAAATGATGGCTGGCACACTCACTTTCTGGCTGACTTCTGTAAGTTTCACATCCTGTCCTGTGGAGTCACATTTGCAGCTCCTTCCTGTGGGATGTCCTTTTGGACAGGGTCCATCAAAGTGTTCTCAACCTTACCTTCTGAGGATTCCACTTGGGTCCAGGGTGCTTGGACATCCATGCTCCTGGGGAGAATGCACAGAACTTCAGTCTGAATCACTGGCTATCTGTCTTGTCATTCCAGTCAGCTTATTATACTGTCAGTGAAATAGAAGGATCAGCCTCCACGTTTCTCTGTGTTCTAGGAACACATGGCAGGTTCTCACAAACAGCTGCCAGGAGAGGAAGATGGAATATTAGGCATTGACAATATTTAGGACAACCTTTGATAGTTTCCTTCTGCATGTTGAGAGTGAGCCTACCTCAACAATGATGGGAACATTTCCTCAATCAAACTCTATGAGATAGACACTTATTTATTTATTTTATATTTTATGTCAAACCTGGACTTGAATTCGAGGTCTGGATGCTAGTCCTAAGCTTTTTGTTCATTGCACTCTACCATTTGAGCAAAGACTCCATTTCTGGCTTTTTGGTAGTTATTTGGAGATAGGAGTCTTGCATTCTTTCCTGTTCTCAGATCTCAGTCTCCTGGGTAGCTAGGATTATAGGCGTGAGGCACTGGTGCCTGTCTCAAGCCAGACATCATTTATGCAATTAGGTTGTAGAGATCTGTTGCTGGACTGCTTTGGTTGCCTGTTAACCCCTGAAATATGTATCTATTATCTTCCTTTAGACTATAGGGAGGGAGTTCCTAGCCTCTGTTTCTGTCTTGAGCTTTCAACTCAAATTCAGAATAATAGAATGAGACTTTTTTTTTTTTTTTTTTTTTTTTTGGCCAGTCCTGGGCCTTGGACTCAGGGCCTGAGCACTGTCCCTGGCTTCTTCCCGCTCAAGGCTAGCACTCTGCCACTTGAGCCACAGCGCCGCTTCTGGCCATTTTCTGTATATGTGGTGATGGGGAATCGAACCTAGGGCCTCGTGTATCCGAGGCAGGCACTCTTGCCACTAGGCTATATCCCCAGCCCAGAATGAGACTTTTTTAACACACATAAATTGTGTTATTTTTAAACACATGTACATTGTTACTAGAGTTTCTATCTAGTCTATCCACTCTCATATGAAGCTTCCACAAATTCACCCCAATTGTACTTTGCACATTCTTCATGTAATCCCCATTCGTTTGGTGGTTATACATGAAAATAAATGCTTATTGATAATGGGAACAGAGTTTCCACTGTAAAATTCTTTTCTTCTACCTGTGTTTCTTTGCAAGGTATCTGTTTTCTGCTGCTAAGAGAATACTAAATTGCAGCTATGGATTATCAAAATGTCAGCACTTACTAAAATCAGTCATTTTCCCAAGGAAATAGTTGCAAGCAAACATTACATACAGTCTTCATCACTTTCTTCTGGTGTCTTTTCAATCTGGCCACTAAGTTGACCAATTGAAAGCATTCAGCAATAGAACCACTAATTGGAAACAGAAAGTATGGGTCTTATTTTTGGCCTTAGTGCTGCATTTCTGTCTGAACTTGGCAAATATGTTAACCTCTCTTCTGCTCAGGGTTCCTATAATTAAGGACTCTTGCTAACTAATCTTTATAGCCACCAAAGGTTAACCATGCACAGAGTGCTTAGATGCACCATTTCAGTGAAACATTGAGATCCTTCCAAATAGTCAGAGCCCACTGAAGCTACTGACTAGAAAATAACCCCTAACTGATAATATGTCTGGACAAGCCATTATCCAGAACGGGTTGCTTTGATTTCAGTAAGTGAAGTGCTAGTCTAAGCAGTTCGTTCTTCAGACTGTCTGAAGAGGATGCATACCAACAGAAAAAGCATACTTACAAAGCGTTTCTCTAGATAAATGCTAGTACAAGTGTGTGTGTGTGTTTACAAAAGAATCAATATAAAATATTCCAAGAATTTTTTTTCACATGGGGCAAACTTATCTTTATAAATAAGTACGTCTTAAAATACAGATTTATTGGTTTCAGAATAAGAACTGAATGTCATGACATACTAGCACCCCCATGACCTGGAATCTTCTTACCTCTTCAGACTTGTTTTTTACCTTCTTCTGACTGGGCTTGTGTCCTTTTGACCACTGTGATCTACGTGTGTGTGTGTGTGTGTGTGTGTGTGTGTGTATGTGTAAGCATGTGTGTTTGCATGTGCATACACATGCCAGAATTAGTGATTGAACTGAGGACCTTGACTCTCATTCTTACTCCAGATGAGTCATATGAACTTTTCTGCCCAGGCTGGTTTTGAATGTCTACCCTCAGACCTCAGCTACCTGAGTAGCTAAGATTATAGCCTATGACAATTTTTTCTCAGTCAGAAACACCAGAATGTCATCTAAGTCTCCCCAACTTGTCAAAAAATTTCCCTTTTCTACTGGTCTAGTAACTATCTATTGAGTAGCACATCATAGCAACACTTAGCAGTAGTCCTGAGAGGAATTGCCAGAGCTCTGTCAGGTGGTCCTTGATCAGTGGGAACACCCATAAGGACACAGTGAGTTGATGGCTGGAATAGAAATCATCTAAGCCTTGTTAACTTATAGATTTGGTGCCTGTACTACGAAGAATCAAACAACTGAGGTGTGGAACCGTTGGTCCTCACTGGATCCTTCCCCACTTCTTTCTCTCATAGTAGCTTCAGAAGAATGAGAATTCCCATATGTTCGCTCAGGCCTTCCAAAATACATGTTTCAATAGAACAAGAAAGCCAGGTAAGAGGTATGTCATCTTTTATAACTATCTTGAAAGGCATATAGCACCGTTTCTATGATATTCCCTTTATTAGAGTGACTCACTAAAGGTAACTTATGTGGAAGATGAGGGGAGTTACATTTCATCTGTTTCCAATGGGATATAAACAAATGTGTGGGTAGGTTTACCAATTGTCTGAAAATAAAGAAAATGCTTGTTAGCTTTTGTGATGCAGCTAAATGGGGTCTCTACCCAGAAGTGTTAGTACTGTGTTCATGTTCTCCCTCAGCCTTTCTGCTTCTCATTTGATCATTTGATTCACTGTATTTCTGCTTTTCGTGTATCTGCTTCTATTAATATAGGCATGATTTCTTTTGTTATTTATTAATTTTGTCTGCTCTATTACAAAGTAAATTCCAAAGGGATAGAAAGTGTTTTTATTCTCCTCTTTAGCTCTGTGCTATGTTAATTAAATAACAAATGACTTGAATAATAAACATGAGCTATATAAGAAGAGTTTTTTCTATACCAAAATGAAAACAGACTTAATTTTTGACATAATGCTAAATTATTTCTTCGAATGTGAAAAGGCATTTATCTGTGGATGTTGTGAAAACTAGCAATTTGTTGGTTACTTCAAATATACAAAGACACACACACACAGTACAAGTACCTAAAATCCTAAATTTATTTGTTTGTTTATTTATGTTAGAGTTAATGTTATTTCAGAACAATTTACCACTTCCTAGAATAAGAGTTTATGCTCTTAGTTTTGAGGCACTGGCTAAAAAATAGAGATTAATCGAGAAGACACTCATCTTCTTTGTCTCACAAACTTTAGTCTGCTTTAATCTCTTAGCTCCTGTAGTGCTGATTATGACAGCCATCAAATGTTTATAAAAGCCTGGAACAATAATGGAAGAAGGAACTTTTCCAAGATGAATTTAAGAAGTGATGGATTTGTAAAATGTAATGGTTAACTTCCTGGCAATGGTGCAATGAATAATAAGCAGAGATTAAGCAATGCATTTCTGTTTGCTTTAGATTTATATGTTTGCCTTTTAGGTACATGCTGGCCATGGAAACTGACAGCATTAATCTTTGGCACCTTTATTTCATCTCCAATATAAAAGTTAGTTAAAAAAGATGTTGTAACTCTCACCCAAATTAACAGAAGCAAGGTTATTTACATTTAATTTTCCCACGAACCAGAGTTTTGTACTTCTCATGCAATTCTATATCAATATTAGCACTTCAAATGCTCAGAAATTGGGAAAGTTGAAGCATTTACTGGCATATTTTGGCGACTCACAATCTCTGCCATCCGTAATTGCAATTGCAGGGAGAATGGATAATTATGCTTTAATAGTAGGGGTCACATTTGGCTCAGAGTCATGGGTAGTGTTTTCATTAAATATCACCCGGTAATCATTACTCGCTTCACACTTTAGCAAGACTGTTGAAGAGGAAGAATGAGAGCAAAGGGGGCTTTGCCATCAATAGGCGGAGCACGCACATGCTTGAGTATAATCTGCTTTGACTACTATTTGGAGACACTTACTGTCATATTATGCCACTCTACAACTAAAAAGAGTTTAGATGATAAAAACTGTTGTTTAGGGAAAAATGTGTGATTGCCTGATGGCACATACTTCAAATTCTGTTGTAATGTAAGCTAAGAAGAGTGATTCCAGCTTTCTCGGGCCTTAGATGAAACCTACGACCTTGAATCTGACAACTGGGTATCAATTTCAAAGGTACCACCTGTCTCATCATATATGGAAAGATTGAACATTAAGAAAAAGGGAGAGAATTCTCTTACTAGTTTTTTTAAATTTTCCTTTAAATATCACATGAAGAAAGTATCAACATTTTCTTCCACCATTGTTGTTTTAATTTTTTGTTTTTCTTGTTCAGAAACAACCCTACCTGTGATCACTCTAATTCATTTTCAGAACTTTAAATCATAAATGCTTTGTTACATTATTTTGATGAACTTTCAAAGTTGAAAAATACAATTCTACATTCCCATTCCAGGTCTGGATTGGATGGCCGGGAGTGATGACTGTATGGTGATGACAGGTGTCAGCACATTCAGATGACATGTCATTTGTCTGCTTGCCCATCTTTTCTCCTCAGGATTTCCCAGAACAGAAATATTCCAACATACTTGCAAATATGAGTGGCTAACACATCTCAGACAATTCTGAGACTGAATTATTCTGGATCTGTCTCCTAAATTCATTCTATAAAGAGGTTGTTCAGTCCATATTGGTTATACTCAGTGGATCACCTAATTCTGTAAATGTTTTCTGGGCTGGGGACATCTCTGCATTACAGCACTTGCTAGTCATCTGCAAGGAGTTTGACCCCCCAGAACTTCCTAAACAACAAGGAAATCATTACCTGCTTCTTCACACCAATGCATAGAGAGGTTGAAAGAATAAGTCCAGATGTTTAATGTTTGTAAGAATGTATTATTTATATTGAGAAAAGTATGGAGAGTTAGAATTCTGATAATGGACTATACTATCTAGGATAAAAACTATTAGACAATAAAAGTAGAGTAAGGGTCTGGAAATATGGCTTAGCGATATAGTGCTTGCCTAGCATTCATGAAGCCCTGGGTTTGATTCCTCAGTACGAGATAAACAAACAAACAAAAAAGCCATAAGTTGGCACTGTGGCTCAAGTGGTAGAGTGCTAGCCTTGAGCAGAAAGAAGCCAAGGACAATGCTCAGGCCCTGAGTTCAAGCCCCAGGACAGGTAATAGATAGATAGATAGATAGATAGATAGATAGATAGATAGATAGATAGATAGATACATACATACATACATACATACATACATACATAGATACATAGATAGATGAGGAAGACTATTTGTAAGTAATAAGATTAATGTATACTTTTTCAATCAGAATATTGTGTTAGGCTTATAAGTATTTGTTTATAATTCTTGGTAGTGGAGTCATTCTCTCATTAAAAAGGAAAAAAAAATAAGCAAAATATCCATTACAAAGCAGTTAGCAAGCGTAGTCCATGTTCATCTCTATTTTAATGTTTGGTCACCACAACTTCTCTTTTCCTACCAATTGCTTATTTTTAATTTGGCTTTTGACTTTCAGATGATTGTAGTGGCTTTTATTTTCCTTTGACAAGTCATGAGATGCACCGTACAGTCCATAGTTAAAAAGAAAAGCTATAAATACTCTACATCCATCATCTACACTCAGTGCTAAATCATATTTAACCCCATTCCTTCATAAATTTAGTTCTACCTATAAAGAGTATTAGGTGGCTGAATATTAAAAAAAAACTCAATTCATACACTGAAGGGAAAGCACAGGATTTTTTCAAAAATATTACTTGGTGATTACCAACTAAACTTGAGTGGTACAGCCTCAAGTTGAAAGGAGCTCCAGGAACAAGCCATACAGCTGTGAAAAATCAGTGTATTTTGGAGTCACAAAGCAAATTGAAGTGTAGAGGGAATGGAGAAAGCTTCAGCACCTCACATTTTCCCTTCAATCTGGTCTAAAGTTTAAGTGGGATAAGTTTGGAAATAGAGTAATCGACTGAAGACTAGAATAATAATACTAAAGGCTGGATTAGGGAACATGGAGAAACTATATAAATCCAAGGCATTTTAACAACATTTAATTTTTTTTTTTTTTTTTTTTTTTTGCCAGTCCTGGGCCTTGGACTCAGGGCCTGAGCACTGTCCCTGGCTTCTTCCCGCTCAAGGCTAGCACTCTGCCACTTGAGCCACAGCGCCTCTTCTGGCCGTTTTCTGTATATGTGGTGCTGGGGAATCGAACCTAGGGCCTCGTGTATCCGAGGCAGGCACTCTTGCCACTAGGCTATATCCCCAGCCCACAACATTTAATTTTTAAGAGCAAATAATCCATTGGATGTATAAGATATTGGAAAAATAAATACACATATCAACCATATATTTTTAACTGAAGTGAGTAGAGTTCTGCTATTTAAAATAGAAAATTCAATAAAATTCTTCTCAGCCTCTGTTCTGAAACAGGGAAAATTTACAGGGTGTTGGGGTAAAGAAAATGTATTGAAGAGGAATATGTGACAAAAATTCACAGGCATATTAGGGCCTTGTGATCTTTTGTAACTTTCTTAAGTACCATCTGACTGCCTGGTTAAATATGTTTTCACTGTGCTTACTTTCTGTTGTTATTACATTTTAAAATTAACTTCACACTAGTGTGACTTTTAGCCGATGAAATGTCTTTCATGTCCATATATCACATTTGATGATGTATGTAAGGGGAAAATCTTTTCCAGTTGTTTGAATTATATCTTCATATTGTATTTGTGGTGCTTAAGTAGGAGATAGGAATGCAATGGTCAGGTATATTTAAATATCACAGTGATCTGACATCATTCTAGCAATTAGCACATATTACTGCTTAAAAGGATGATTATACTTTCCATGGAAAATTAACATTTTAAAAGTAGGCAGAAAAAGAGGAAACCTCACAACACAGAAAGATAATGAACACAAGCATTTCAGATGAAATGAATCAAATGAATTCATAGTAATGGAAGACACATGAGTAGGAAGTTGTTTTGAAAAATCAAAATAACCTTAATGTTCAGACTGGAAATATCGCTTGCATTGTAATTAGGAAGAAATATGTGGCCTTGGCTGAGTTCTTGTAGTAGGCAAGCAGATGAGGAGGGCAGACTATAAATGAGTGCATGCAAGATATCTGCACAATGAAGGACCACAGAATATGCACGTTCTTATTCAAATACACTGGGCTGGAATAGGTTTGTAAAGATGAGCTTGTTAATGGTGACAATAGCTAGAAAGGTCTAAGACTCCAGAGAGAGAAATGATCGAGAAAATTCTGAGAACATACTGAGAACATTCCCAGTATATCAATATATTGATGAAAAATGAGTAAAGCTTAACTGGCTTGTTTTGAAAAGGAGAATCACCTCATTCTCTTGGGATAATGAAAGGGAAATAAGGCTACTACACTTGGATATGTATGTATTGGATGACCTTGACTGATGATTTCTATTCTTGTAAAGGGAGAGCAATGAAGGATTAAAGGGAAATCATCACAAGTGAGTCTAGCTTAGATTCAAGATATTCTGATGTACATTGGTTTGAAAACTACCAGAATCCACTGACATGCTTTAAAAAAATACTGTAGCAAAGCATGCTGTTTTCTTTGTTACCACAGAAGTAATCAGAGCAGCCTTAGTGTAAAACAGTAGCAGTACACAGAGTCTAGAGAGCTGGCGTGTGTCTACAATCTTGCAATATATTCAGCTGGTGTGCTAGACAAGCTAGTTTAATAGGTTTTGCATTGCTGAAAGGGAGAATGGAACTGAATGACCTCCAAACATCCTTCCTCATAGGAATCTAACTTTAAGTGTTCTCATGATTTATAAAAGCAGATCAAAGATGTAAAGTGATGCTTATAATGCACTATTTAATTTACACATCCATACCTTACTATGGCCATCTCTTAGTAGGATACCTAGGTTTATGGTAGAATGTTTTTATTCATTTATTTTATTTTTAGAAATATCTATAGCTTTTTCTATTCTAAGTCCAATAGTACACTAGGTGTTGTGTGAGTATAAGATGTATTAACCAGATTTGGGTTCTCAAGGGGGCTTACAAACTACTGAAGGAGTACAATATATGACTTTCAAATGTGGGAACTATTTTAAAGCCAAAGACATGAAGAGACAATAATCATCCCAGGACTGAGAATAACAACACAGATAGTCTTTGTCCCCAGGCTGTTTCTTAATTGCTAGAGACATTTGCTGTTAATTGGCCAGGGCATTTTCCAGTTCAGTTCATGTGATGTGCTGCTAGTTCCCTCTTGTCTACTAAATCTGTTGCCCCCATAGCCTGGAGAGATTCTAAAAGTACTGTGAAGACTACAGAAATGTTATCTTCCTGCAGAGGGAATGGGTTTGGGCATGAACCCATGAGCAGTTATTGTCATTCAGCTTATGTCACATGTTATCCTTGAGTTAACTGAGCTCTACCATCAGACTATCAGAACCAGGGTTGATGTTCAGATATGCGGACTGGGGATTTGAAGGGGGTAGTATTCTATTAGGCTTGACATTAACTTCTCTGTAGATCTATAGACAAAAGGATGTCTGTCATTTCCTCCTCCTCCTCCTCCTCTTTCTTTCTTTTTCCCACTCTCTTCTGTCATTTCAATCTCTCTCCATTTCTTCCTTCATATTCTCATTTCATCTATAAATTGAAGTAGAGTGGGGGTTCGCTACATTGAAACGGGGTCCAGCCCAAGGGAGGGGATTCATGGTTCCCCCAAGAGTCCATCCACCACACAGTCTCCAGCTACAAGATGACAAAAAGACACATTCATTGGGGAAGTAAAAAGTGAACAAAAAGTGAACCAACCAGCCTTGGTCGCAGACCAGACTCGGGAGCGGGAGCTGCCTACCATGTGTGCAGGATCAGGGCCCAGACTCTGGAGCTGGAACCGACTGCAAGTGTGTAGCCCAGACTCGGGAGCTGGGACTGCCCGCAACTTTGCAGCCAAGACTTGGGAGCTGGAACTGTGTGTGTGGTCTTCCAGCCTGGTTTTAAAGGCAAACATCACAGCCAAACTTGCCACACGCAGGTGACCAATGAAGATACAACACTTACAGATGCTAGGCCGCACACAGGTGGCCAATAGAGTTACATTCTGTCTCATAGTATCTATTTGAACCAACCTATCATTCTAGTTAGAATTGGCACATGGATTTGGTGGGGCTCACATGATGCAGGTGGATACGCCTACTCATAGGAGGGCAAGGGTTTAACCTTGAAAGTTCCTTGAACTTCCCATGCTTCAAGTGGTCAAGCAGATTACCCAATCTTATCACAGCAAGGGGGAACTTCCCTGGATAGGGTGGAGGAGATCTTAGTGAAGATGGAGTCAACCATCATTAGCTCCTCCACAGCTAATGATGGCTCTGGCCAGATCTGACCTCCCTATTACATAAATATTATGTCATTTTGATTGAGTCTTGTAGTAAGTGATAAGGATACACAGATAAAAAGCATAGTTTCTTCTTTTATGTAACTTAACCTGATGGGAAAATAGATAAATATTAGGAATAATAGATGGTAACTACTGAAGACATATTGTCAGGGCAGTTTTTCTTGAAACAGATTTTTTAAGTGTGTGTGTACATGGAAAATTTCTTCTGAGTGGTAGCTTCTAAAAGTACAGAAATCTTGAGGCAAGGAAAAGCTATATACAGAAGAATCTGGTGTCAGTCAGAGCATTTCATGGTCACAGTAGGAGAGAAGTTGAGTTTTAACTACTTCTTGCCACTCACCTACCACACTAGATTTATTCTTACTCTCTTATATTCTATCTTCAACAAGTTTTATAAATGACAATCTGTCCATACACACTACTATACTCCAAGCACTTTGTCTTAATCTTTGAACTCTTAAAAGGAAAAAAAAAGAATAGAAAACATTCTGTAGAAAGACAACTATGTGCTGTCACTATTTTTTCCTTGTCAGGCTATTGATGACAGCATTATCTTTGGGGCAGTGTCAGTGGATTGAAATAACTACAAGGAATGAAGGACACATTTAGGCATGAAACTGGACATGTGAACAGGGATGAGATCTCATGGTGCTTGGGTCTAAGAATTGGGATCACTGAGAACATTTTGAAAGAAGAATAGCCTACCAGAATCTGTGTTTTATAAGACACATTGTATGTTTTATAATGCACATTTAAAATTTTGGTCTAACCCTAAAGATATGTTACTCTCAATTTGGGAGCAAATTTATGTCAAGTCTGGAAAGAATATTTTTGTTCAGCTGCATAAAGACAGGCCTATCAGATCTTCAAAGAGAGCCAGCTATACTTGAATATCTTAGAGTGAGAATTGGTTTTATCAGAAAGACCAACTATATTTCTATGGTGAGGGTTGTGGTGTACATTTTGGTCACTCTGGAGGTGGAGATCAATCAAATGGGAAAAACCAATCAATCCAAAATATATATGTCTGGACTCTCAGTAAATACTGTGACTGCTGAGGATTAGATGAGTTTCTGTGGTTTGAAGTATTCCAGGCATCTTGGCACACATTGATGCCAGAAACTCATGCCTCCTGACTCATGAAAGAGGACCAAGCTCCATTTGGAACTCTTGAGCTCTGATCTGTGCATCTCTTCTTCTGGCTTATTCCAGTCTGCATCTTTTTCCTATAATAAATCATAGTCAAGAATATAAAAGATGGTAGAGAGCTTTATGGTCCATTTAGTGCATTATTGAAGCTGACTATGGTTTTGGGATGAACCCTTTTCCCCCACTTGAACTTACAGTTAGTGTTACAAATTAAATGCAATCTTGAGGATTGTGCCCTTTACTATTGCTGTTGACTGAAACTTGTACATAATTAAAAGTATGGACTTGGGAGTCAGATAAACTTGGGAAAAAAGAACCTTAGCACAGTTACTTTGTGATCTATGTGGCCTCTCAAAGCTTTTGTTTCCCTGTCCCTAGCAGATGTCTTTGATGCCCTGTGTCATCTCTCCTTGGCTTGCAGTGGATTAGCTGCAGCTGTGGAGAGTAGTTGTATGTGGGCTGAGACTCACTTTGCCCTGGCAATGGTCCAAGTCCAGTATGTGCTGTGTATCTTTCCTCATCCTGTCCCTGGGATACGGGAGCCTCTCAAGCAATGGAAGTATGGCCCACAGCCAACTCTACAACAATGAGGACACAGCTGTAGGTAAATGCTCCAAATCCTCATATTTGTTATAACTGTTTCTTGGAAGCACAGAACCAGTTCCTCACATATTCCAATTCCTGTTGCCTACTGCAAAGCCCATAATACTGGTATTGGCTTTTCCTCCTCCATGTCTCACTTCTGCCTTCTACTTCAGACCTTTACTAATTCAATATCTTAGAACACAAAATAGGAGCCTATCCCAACATACTATGAGGAATTAAGGGAAATAGCATTCATTTTAAAAAGGTTAGTATATAGAGATATTATTATTATTATTGCCTCTTCCTTTTTGTTATTATTATTAGCTTTAGGTAGTTGTACAAAAGGGTTTCAATTCAACATGTCTTGCTATTACAATGCATTGTAATCATTATCCCTTCATTCATCATTCTCCTTCTTCTCTCCAAACTCCACCAATCTGCTCAATTTACCTAGTTTCATTTTCACATATACATATTGAATACTATGACTACTTCCTCTCACTTTTCCTCTTTTTATTCATCCACCCACCTCCCCTTGACCTTACTCTCCGGCTCAAGAGTCCACCATTCAACCTTTCAGGTTCACAGTATTCTTTTTGGTAGACTGTAGGTGAGTTGTTTAAAGGCATTACACAATTGTAATTATTCCTTGACTATATCATGCTTTATTTTATATGTTTGTATATATAAGACCATTACTTTTAAAAGACAGTAACTCAAGGCAATATTTATAGTCATGATAAGAAGAGGATTCATTTGTGACACCTAGGGGAGGCATCAGGGAGAGTCAAGATACTAGATGGTTATCAGATGGTTAGATATGCTAAGGATGACAGGAATCTGAGGTAATTTTTATATTTGACTTTGTCATTCTTTGAGGAAGAGACACAGAGGCATATTTATTGATGAGAAAGACTGGCTTTAATATTTGATATACAAAGCTTGATATTCTGGTCTGTAGGCAAATATGAATGTCAACTATGATTTTCATTTTCATAGCTACAGCTGAAGTGATAGAAAGTTTAAGAAATGAGTTCCCATTGCTTAAAAATACAGTGGCTGAGAATCAGCCCTGTAGTCCAGATACATAAATAGATTTTGTTTGATGTCAATGGTGTGTTTTTTCACACAGTGATATTTATAACTGCATATTTTCATGTTTTATTTCATTTTTCACTATATTCTAAGACATTTGATATAACATCCCAGATTGTCAGTGTACCTTAAGATAAGATGATTTAATACCAGTAAATTGCCTCTGAATGGCAGCTCACAGATATATCTCAGCAGTTTAGTACCTTTAGTGTATGTAAAGTCTTCATCTGTCTACTGAAGACCATGCTATTTTCCCTACATTCATTATCTATTCCTTGTATAAGAATCATATCACTTATTTTTGTTCTATGTTTCCTCATAGACATGTGTGTCTGGAATCCATGTAAAATAAAGTAGAAAGGACTGAGTAGAACCTTGATTAAGCATCAAACTTTGATGGACAATGGATTAGAATGAGGACCCAAGATAGAAACTTGTAGGACATAAAATCCAATCCCTACCAATTGTGCTCATCAATGGGTATATGAAGAGAAAGGCTCAGTGCTCATAAGCCATAACTGATAGCTGTATACAATGTGACAGTAAGAGAAGCTGTTCTGTGTAAGGCACAAAACTATGAGGCTGAGCCAGGCATGGTTTATGCCTGTAATATAGCTACTTGGTATGCTGAGATTTAGAGGATTGTGGTTCAAAGCCAGCATGGGCAATCCAGCAAAAAGCTTAAACTAGAGGTATGGTTCAACTGGTAGAGAGCCTTCAGTGAGCAGAAGAGCTGAGTGAGACCATAAGGCCCTGAGTTCAAGTCTCATTCCTGGGGAACAAAGGAAAAGAAACCAAACCTTTGGGTGTGTGGCTCAAGTGGTAGGAATGAGTGCTTGTCTAGCAAGCACAAGCACAAAATTAAACTCCAGTACATAATAAAGCATATGCCATGTGAAACTGTGTCCCCCCCCTTTTTTTTTTCCATATTCACTTCTCATGGTTTTACTCCTAATAGCACTATAACTGATTTTAATACCCTGGATATTGTATATACATGTATTGGAACTAGGGAAGTGAAGGGGAATATCAAAATGGAGAGAAAAAGGATAAAAGGACAAACCAATACAATGGCAATAGTTACAAAACTATATGGTGTAAACCAACTGTACAACTCAAGGGGAGAGGGAAGTGGTGAAGGGGGAGGGGGGAAACGTGAGCGTAGAAAACAAGTTGGATAAGAAATATACTCACTGTCTTGTGAAACTGTAACCCCTCTGTACTTTGACAATTAAAAAAAAAGAATATAGACAATGTTACACGGTTCAAGGGAGGGGATTCCCCATCCCTCTAAGAGTCCACCACTCAGAGACAGTCTCAAGCAAAAAGATGAAAAAGATGGACTTATTTGGAGAAGTAAAAAGCAAACTAACAGGCCAGGGATGCAGCCCAGACTTGGGGGCTGGAACTGTGACTGTGAGCGAACTTCCAGTCTGGGTTATAAAGGCAAACACCACATGGTCTAGCCTGGCCACAAGCAGGTGGCCAATGAGGTTACAACACTTACAGAGCATGCCAGGTCACAAGCAGGTGGCCAATGGAGTTACAGTCTGCCTCATAGTAACTGAACCAACCTATCATTTTAGTTAGAATTGGTGGCAAATTTGGCGGGTCCCCACATGATGCTGGCAGATACACTTACTCATGGGGGCAAGGGTAAGGCTGCTCCTTGATGGAAGGACACAGGTTTAACTGTGAAGCCTGACCAAAATGCAGTCTAAAATAATCAAGGTAGCCAGAGAGCCTTCATTTGACCAGAGGTCAGTTAAAGTTAGAATGCTTTAGCCAAATCTTTGTGAGATGCTTCACTGCCTTGCTTGATAATCATGCTTAATAATGACCAACCCCAGCCACAAAGGGAGTGTACTGGAATATGTTTCTCATAAATGTGATCAACTATTAACAAAGTTCTGTTACTAGGTAAAGGCCAATTCCTGGCGGCTACGTGACCTAAGACTACAGCCCCCTCTCAGTGAAAAAATGCAGACTCTGGGAATTCCAGAAAAGGTGTTAACAACCACCTTTTTGTGGTAACTCCCCTAGCAACAGCTAATCAGCAGATAGTAGAAAATGTCTGAAGTGCCAGATGTTCTACCAGGCAGTTAAAGATAACTGATAACTTGACCAACGACATTGTAGTGACATTTGGCACATACACCTCTGATTACACTAATCATCTTAGAAAATTTTTTTTTGATTTTCCCGTGGTGTGATATGATTTGCTGAATAATGCCGTAATGTGTAGAATGTCCCTGAAAACCCTATAAAAACCCTGTTGATCCAAGGGTCGGGGCTCTCGATTCTGACCTGCTGCATCGGTGACAGTCCAGCTTGCAATAAAGACTCTCGTGTGCTTACAGCAGACTTGGCTCCTTGGGGGTCTTTTGGGGACTCTGAATTCTGGGCATAACATAACCTTGAACATTCCACAACTCAGGTGGTCAAGCAGTTTACAGAATCCTATCACAGCCAAGGGGATTTTCCCTGGATTCTGAGTACACAGGGCACACTCCCAACCCTGAGGCTCAGGGGCAGGGGAGATCTTAGTAAAGGTGGAGTCAGCTTCTTCTCTCTTCCATTAATCTGAGATGGAGGCAGTCTGACTACCTTCAACAGACAAATACACGAAAAGTGAGAGGCTTTTGCTTACCTTTCTAGAATGGAGAGATTAATTAAAAGTTAATATCCAGGCTGAGCGCTCATGACTCAAGCTTGTAACTCTGGCTACTCACAAGGCTAAGACCTGAGGATCTTGGCTCAAAGCCAAACTGGGCAGAAAAGTCCATGAGACTATCTCCAACAAACTACTCAGAAAAAACAGAAGTGGCACAGTAGACCAAGTGGTAAACCACTAGCTTTGAGCAAAAAGAAGCTCAGGGATAGTGCCCAGGCCCTGAATTCAAGCCCCAGGACTAGAATACATACACAAAAAAGTTAATATCTAGGCTGAGCCACAGTAGCTCATGCCTGTAATACTAACTACTCTGGGTGCTGAGACCCGTATTGGCGATGAGGAAGGACATAGGTACTCTATAGCACTGGAGGAATGTGCAGCTGTATCTTGGCAGTATGGATTAGAATTTGATACTAACTGGGTGCTGGTGGTTCATAGTAGCTACTTAGTAGGTTGAGATTTGGAGAATATAATTTAAAGGCCAGCTGAGGAGAAGAGTTCACTAGACTGTTTCTGAAATAACCAGTTAAAATGTTGAACTGGAGCAAGGTCCAAGAGAGAGCACTAGCTCTGAGCAAAAAGTCAAGGCAAATGCTGGGAACACTGAGTTTAAGCACTAGATTTAGAAAAAAAAAAAAAGTTAAAGAACCAGAATTTAATACTCCTGTCCTGTAACTCATTAGTCAGCAGTGTCATTTTAGGAGTGTCTTCTAGCCTGATTAGAGCTGTTCATGGTTGCTGTGTCACAGTTAGAAGTGTAGAGAATGTGACTGCTTAATAAATATATAAGGCACCAAAAATAACAACAAAAAAAAACAAAAATAAACTAATTGTGCTCATCTGGAATCTGAAAGTGACCTCATTTGTAAATAGAATCTCAAGTCGAGATTGTAATATGGAGGTC
The DNA here is from genome assembly GCF_023159225.1 of Perognathus longimembris pacificus. Classification (NCBI taxonomy): domain Eukaryota; kingdom Metazoa; phylum Chordata; class Mammalia; order Rodentia; family Heteromyidae; genus Perognathus; species Perognathus longimembris. The sequence goes on from NC_063165.1 coordinate 71,383,618, forward strand.
AGATCGGGCCAGCGCCATCATTGGAGTCAGACTGACTCCATCTCAGATTAGTTAAAGAGAGCAGAAGCGGACTCCATCTTCACTAAGATCACCCCCAACCTATCCGGGGAAGTTCGCCTTTGCTGTGATAAGATTGTGTAAACTGCTTGACCACCTGAGTAGTGGAACGTTTTCAAGGTTAAACCTGTGCCCTCCCATGAGTAGGCATATCTACCTGCATCATGTGAACCCTGCCAAATCCATGTGCCGATTCTAACTAGAATGATAGGTTGGTTCAAACAGTTACTATGAGGACAGATTGTAACCCCATTGGCCACCTGCTGTGACCTGGAACGCTCTGTAAGTGTTGTAACTGCATAGGCCACCTGCGTGTGGCAGGCTTGATCAAGTGGTATTTGTCTATATAACCCAACCCCGAGTGTGGGCCTGGGCATGAGGTCCCAGCTCCCAGGTCTGGGCTGTGGCCCTGGCCAGTCAGTTCACTTTTAACTTCCCCAATAAATCCTTTTTTTTTTTTTTTTGCTTGAGACTGTCTTTGAGTGGTGGACTCTTGTAGGGATGGGGGATTTCCCTGTCCCCCCCACACACCTTGGACCCCATTACATTTTGGTCCCCCTCCTTTGGGGTGATTTCATTACAGTCAGTACAATACTGTAGCCTTCCTGCCCCTCTCTAGCCTCTCAACAGTCTTCAAAAGTACTCCTTTCTCCCTCCTCCTATTCTTTGCATGTGCTCTTCCCTGTGCTGGGAGTTCTGCAGATGCCTCACTGGAGTGTTTCCCATTGCTGGATTTGGAAGTCACTTGATGCTACTTCCACTTAAGGACTCTACATCAACATGAATGAAAGTTTCTTTTCAGAAGCAGAGCCTAGTCTAAAACTCTTCCATTATATCAGCATTGCTTTCCTGTTATACAAGCTGGATTCAAAGTCCCTTAGCTTTTCCAACTTTCTCCCAGGCCCTTCTTATAAGTCTTTTATTATTTAATTTTGCTTTCATGTCAGCTTCTTGCTGGAATTGAACTGATGCCAAGAAAGCCCTTTTAACCAGGGAACCGTGCCTTGTGACATTCTTTTTCGGGCCTTGGTGTTTTTAGGAAGCATTTGGTTACAAATCCCAAGCAAGCTATTGAGAAGTTCAGTTTCCAAATCATTGGTTTCCAACAGAAAAATTCCTTGTTTTCTTTTTCTTTCTTAAAAAAAATTTGTTTTTGCTTTGTTTTGTTTTTCAGCTTTCCAAGTCCAATGATCCCACAGATAAATTTTTTTGGTTTCTTTTTTCAGTCATGGTCAATATTTTATTTTCTGATCCTCCACACAATTTATTTTTCCACCTTTTCTAGTGTAGATTTTCCTGCTGCCCTTAAAAGCTTTTTCATAGTTTAAAGAAGCAAATGACTTCTTATTTCCTGGTCATATGATAAATCAACATCAAGTAATAGTGAACAATACAGGGAAGAGGTAACCTTATTTATTTGTGTGTGTGTGTGTGTGTGTGTGTGTGTAAGCATGTGCACACATGTGGCCTGTTGACATTGTCAGCATGTCAGCCATACAGAGAAATTTGCTTTGATGTGAAGCAGGTGATGTGTTATCTTCCTGATTTCTAGTTTATGATCTGCTCACAGATCCTTTGACCCTTGATGTATCATTTGCAGTTTGGAGACTTTCTTCTTTGCTCCTGAACTTGGACTCTTTCTCACAGGTCCTACTTCTAAAAATTCCCATCTATCTCATACTGCATCTGCTGCCTCTCAAATGTTTTTGCTGTGAAGCATATATTCATGCTCACCTGTTTCCCCTTGACACGAATACCAAACAAATTTCAAAAGACTGTCTCTGTCTTCCTTTGAAGGCATACCATTAGCAAGAAGCTGAGTTGGCTGTCAACTCCATGCAAGTGGGAAATGTGTCTGACTTAATCTGTTTGCTATCCTTAGCTTTGCCTGGTGCCAGAATCATGATAGGACAGACAGAAATATAGCATGAATGAGGAAACACATCCACTGGATGGATAAAATGAGATAACTGTCTTCTAAAAGACAGTTCCTAGGCCTTCAAATTAACATACAATAAAAATGCAAAGCATTAATTTTTATCTTCATTTTTGTTAAATGTTTTATTTTAAGACAAAATATCTCTATGCAGCCTTGGTTTCCTCTGAACCTACTATGCTCTTGCCTTAGCCTCTCCAATGTTGGAATTACAAGTGTGCACCACCATGCCAGGCTTTGGAGGAAGTTTTAATTGACATATAGCGCACATACAAAAATGTACACAATTGTAACACCACTCCATGGCTTTTCACAACATATGTTTTTCAATAGCAAATAAGGGTTAAACAAGTGTAAAAATATCAATAGATCCTGGAGCACTTCTTTTTATTCTGTTGATGGTACTGGGCTTTGAAATCGTGGCCTCTTCTCATGCAAAGTAGGTAGTCTACCACTTGACCCATAACCCCAGCCTCTTTTTGCCTTGGTAATTTTTGAAGGAGGGTCTCATATGAGCAGTAATGCTGTTACTTGTGCTTTCCCATACCACATGATTATGGATATGTCCCACTGCACCCCACCTTCATACTTCCCCTAAATCTGGAGATAACAGCAAAGGCCACTGTACTCAGCCACTGATTCAGATGAAGTCTTTTTTTTTTAAATTTTTTTATTATATATATATATTTATTATCAAACTGAATTACAGAGAGGTTACAGTTTCATACATTAGGCATTGGATAAATTTCTTGTACTGTTTGTTACCTTGTCCCTCATTCCCCCCACCCCCTTCCCCCTTTCCCTTCCCCCCACCCCCATGAGTTGTTCAGTTTATTTGCACCAAGCAGTTTTGCAAGTATTGCTTTTGTAGTCATTTGTCTTTTTTTACCCTGTGACTTCGATTTTGGTATTCCCTTCCAATTTCCTAGTTCTAATACAAGTATACTCGGTTTCCAATATACTCAAATAAGATACAGAGAAAGTGTAGGTACAACCACAGGAAGGTGATACAAGAAGATCATCAATAATAGAGGCTACAATTACATATGGCACGTTGAAAGTAGTTACAACAATCGTTTCCATAACATGGAGTTCATTTCACTTGGTATTATCTTATGTGTTTGTAAGGGTTCAGATGAAGTCTTACAAATAACTTTTTGCCTGAGTTGGTCTCAATCCTCAATCCACTGATCTCTGCCTCCTAAGTAGCTAGGATTTCAGGCTGGATGCCCCCAGGCCTGGCTTTGAAATATTTCTAATTTTATAGCTCAGAAAGATGCTTAAATGAGGCCACTGAATCATCAAGACCAAAAGGAATGTGTTTTATAGTTTTTAGAAAACATTAATGAAAGTTCCAGCTTATGATTTGGATCTTAGTGAGTAAACTACTCAATAATGTGGCTACTTTCCCCTGCTTTAGTAAGAAGTATAAATTTTGTAGTTTTAATATATGAAGAAAAATATGATGAAAAATATAATAACAAATTGGTATTTCACATACTTTAAATATAGGTTATACAAGAATGTACACATAGAAACCACTTAAAATATATTTTTCAATTATATCCTTAGCCTGCATATTTTATGTATATAATCAAGTGCAGGTAGAAGGAGTCATTAAAATGTTTTGTTAAGTGTCTCTATACAGTTATAATATATACTATGCAAATTATATATTCATCCACCTATATTATTAAAAGTTCTTTTGGGCCACAGGATTTAGGTAATGAGCCATGATGAATTTATGCTGTGATTTTTATTCTGATGTTCTTGGTGATATCCTTCCTGCCTACTCCATTAGGGAAGTAATTACTGTTTTCTCTAGGTGCTTACATAACTAGCCTAGTGCTTTGCTACACAGCCTTCCCTGAAATTGTCTTGCAGTGCAAGAGAGAAAAGCATTCTTACATTAGTAGGTAAGCATAACTGTCTCCTGGCTACTTCCAAAGGACATCGTAAGAACTAATGGAATTATGTCATTGCAATACCTTTAAATTCTGAGAAAATTCAAACTATGTGAACAATTATAAATTTAAAAATCAATATATTGGGTGTTTGTATTCTATTAAAAATTGTCAAGTGAATAGTTTTGCTTTATATTGTGAGTTTTTTACTAAATTCAAAGGATAGTTTTGAATGGATTAAATTTTTGTGAGAGAATTTATAATCCCTATCTTTCTTTGTCTATATATATCATATGTGTGTATGTATATATATACATACTATATACATATATGAATGCATACCATATATATGTGTATTGCATATTATATATTATATTTGTTTATATAGTATATACACATATATACACCATAAAATAATATAGAGTATACATAGTGAATATGGTGTATGTATGTATAGAGTATATATGTATATATTTGTATATATACCTATATAAAGTGTATATATACTATACGTGTGTGTAGTAGATATATACACTATATGTATTATATATAGCCTATTGTATATATACTATGTACAGGATATATACACACATATATTCTATATGTCATATATATTTGTATGAATATGTATGTGTATATGCATATTTGTATATACATACATGCATACATGAAGGTATGTATGTACACATATATACTGTGCATACCCTATATATAATACTATATGTAGCACATAGTGTATATATACTGTGTATAGTATATATATATATACATACACGCTATATGTTATATATACATATATGAATGTGTATGTATGTGAGTTTACATAGTTATGTATGTATTTATACACAGACAGACCTACATGCATGCATACATTGAGGCAGGTTTCTCTCAATTTCAAGCAATACTTGAAAAAGTTAAAGATAGGTTAGCTTGTACATCAGAATATTTCAGCCCCATAATCAAACACTTAATGAATATCTAAAGTACATGGCCCTGTCATGTTTGAACACATTAATTAAGAAGCTGTGAGGTTTCAGAGAATGATTCATTACAGCCCTAAGAGGGCAAAAGTGGAAGACCAATCAACCTGACTTTTTGTCTGTAGAGGAGGTTCACTACAAATAAATAATTTAAAGGGGATTTAGAGCCTCAAGGGGAAAATGAAAGATCTTATTGAATGGTAGAAAAAAGTAACAAGGGCAAAGAAAGTCAAATTACAACAGCTGTACTTTTTGGTGGGTCATTTGAGTCTTGCTGGGGGGACAATCCCAGCAGGAGGAGTATTTTCACATCTTTTAGCCCAGGCCCCAGCAGGGATGAGGAATCCTAATCACTTCATTGGAAACACAAAGTCATTAAAGAAGCAGGGGCATGTGGAAACTATTTATAGACATACTCAATGAAATGCTTGTGTGACCACAAGCAGTAATGGGAAGCACACATTGCTCACGGACACATTAAAAGAAAAAAAAAAGATTTATTGTGGCTGAATAAATGTAATCATGGGATTCTCTTTGGTGAGGAAAACCAGAGAATTGTTCTGAGAATGACTTCTCTTTTGGGGGCAGCTGTAATGAATAACTGTGGACTATGTACCCCCATCAAGTCCTTTTGCCTGTTTGATAATGGTGACTAAAATATTCTGCTTTATGATGTTGATCAACATCAACTTGGATAGAGTTTTTTAGATTTATTTTGGATGGAGGAGCTTTGAACTATTTCTGGATCTACAGCTGCTCCTGTACTAATTCCTTAATGAATACTTTTAAACTGGCCTTACCAATTTTGGTGACTAAAAATCCAACTCTGGTATTTAAAATCTGTGGTTTATAGTACCAGGAACATTCAATTTAATCCAAATGTTTGACTCTAGGAGATCAAAGTCTTCATAAAATTACTGTATTCATTTAATGCTAATCAGCATAGGCCAGAGCCCTTGGTGTGCAAGTTGGTTAGGTTGTATTCGTAGTTTCTATTGCTGCATATCTAGTCACCCTAAACATAATAGCTTAGAATAACACACTAATTAACTCACATCTTTTTAAGCCAGAAGTCCATGTCTGGGTTTTCTGCTAAGAGCATTATAAAGCTGATCAAGGTGTTGGCTACCTGTACTGTCTTATAGGGCTCTGGAAAAGAATCTGCATCCATTCTCTATAGGTCAAGGACCTTGTAGGATTTTATTTTTGGTTGTTTGTTTTGTTTTGTTTTGTTTTGTTGCCAGTTCTGGGCCTAGGCATTGTCTCTGAGCTTTTTGTCTCAAGGCCACTACTCTACTACTAGAACCACAGTTCCACTTCTGGCTTATAGGTGGTTAATTTGAGATAATACTCTCAGACGTTCCTGCCTGGTCTGGCTTCAAACCTCTATCCTTAGATCTCAACCTCCTGAGAAGATAGAATTAGAGAGGAACCATTGGTATTTTATGATGTTTAAGACTGCTGTTCTGTACACCTCGGGGGGGGGGGGCGGGGAAGGGAAGGGGGCGGAGGGAGGGGGGTATGAGGGACAGGGTAACAAACAGTACAAGAAATGTATCCATTGCCTAACGTATGAAACTGTAACCTCTCTGTACATCAGTTTGATAATAAAAATTTGAAAAAAAAAAGACTGCTGTTCTGTTTCTTTTTTAAAAAATACTTATTTATTTATTGGCAAAGTGATGTATAGAGGGGTTACAGTTTCATACATAAGGCCATGCATACATTTCCTATGTAATTTGTTACCTCCTCCCTCATTTTCTCGTCTCCTGCCCCCTTCCCATTTCCATCCCATGAATAGTACAATTTCTTACAGCATGCAGTTTTGTCAGTATTGCTATTGCATTGGTTTGTCTTTTATTCTTTGTCTCTCCATTTTGATATTCCCCTTTGCTTCCCTAGTTCCAATACATGTATATGCAATATCCAGGAAACCAAAGTCAGTTACAGTGACACCCAAGGTAAAAGCAAGGGGAAAAAAAGACAAAAGAAAAAGGATGTTTTCACATGGATGTTGAAAATAACAACAATAATGGTAAAGCACTTGTTTCTATAACTGGGAGTTCATTTCACTTAGCATCATCGTAGGTGTTCATATGGACCTAGCTATTAAGTTATTGTGATCTTCTGCTAGGATTATCCTCTATGTGTACTAATTATTCCCAATGAGGGAAACCATAGAGTCTATGTTTCCTTGTGGTCTACTCACTTCACTTCATATGATTTATTCCAAGTCCTTCCATTTTTCTTATGAATGGGGCAATGCCATTCTTTCTGATAGAGGTGTAGAATTCCATTGTATATATGCACCACATTTTCTTGATCCATTCCTCTACTGAGGGGCATCTGAGGGGCGATGACTAATTGTGCTGTGATGAACATAGTTGTGATGGTGGCTGTAATGTGGACTTGCTTGTAATCTTTTCGGTAGATGCCCAAGAGTGGGGCTGCTGGGTCATAGGGGAGCTCTAGGTTTAGCCTTTTGAGGAATCTCTATAAAGCTTTCCAGAGTAGTTGAACAAGTTTGCACTACCACCAACTGTGTAGTAGGGTTCCCTTTTGGCCACATATCCTCCAGCATCTATTATTATTAGCTTTCTTGATAATGGACATTCTTACTGGGGTGAGGTGGAATCTTAATGTTTTGATTTGCATTTCTTTTTATGGGCAGTGATGTTGAGCATTTCTTCATTTTTCTCTTGGACGTTCTCATTTCCTCTTCAGAGAAGTCTCTTTTTATGTCTTTACCCCATTTATTGAGGAAGCAGTCGGTTCTTTGAGGATTTGTTTTGTAGGAATTTAATTTTTTGAGTTGTACGTATATTTTAGATATGAGGCCTTTGTTGTATGGCTAGTGAATATCTTCTCCCAGTATGTGGGATTTCTATTTATATTGCAAGCTATGCCCTTTGCCATGCAGAAGCCCTACAGTTTGATGAAATCCCATTTGCCTGAACTTTCTTTGATTTGTTGTGTTTCTGGGACTTTATTAAGAAAGTTTCATCCTGTATCAAGGAGCCCAAGTATTTCTCCTATTCATTCTTGCAATGTTTTCAGGGTATCTGTTTTTACCTTGAGGTCTTTGGTCCATTTGGAACTGATTCTAGTGCAGGGTGATATTTCTGTTTCTTTGCTGACTATAAAGTGTAGGGTGATCTCTTCCTTTAAGAGCTGCATATATACATTGCTACACAATCTCTCTCATCTTTAAATTCATCAATAGAGAATCATGCCAAGTCTCTTTTGTGTTTGAATCTAAGATTTCAGAAAGAGCTCAAGCTCCTTTAAGGGTTTATCTGATTAGGTCAGCCTCACCCAGGAGAATAGCTGAATATCTGAAAGCAGCTGTCATTAATTATCTAGTTAACCATAGTCTTAGGGATAATGCAAGGTATGTATGAGGGAGTAGATTTGCAGGGTTCATCTTAGAATTCTGTATAAAATTTTTCTTTGAGTAATTGAAGATGATCAAGTATGCAGTGGTCTATATTTCAAGTAAAAAATAAAATCCTCTTCCAACAGATTTTACTCACCATTTCCCCTCCTCAACCACGAAAACTGCAAACTATGACACAATGTCAGGCAGTGCTTCTGAAACTTAGATGTTTACGGAAAACGTCTGTAGGTTGCTGGTATCATTTCTAAAACAATTCTAGCTCTTAGTCTCAGAAAGAAAAGAGAAATATGCATTTCTGTGTGCCAACAGTAGGACTTGAATTCAGGGCCAGCATACTCTCAGCTTTTTCACTCAAGGCTGTGGCTCTACCACTGGAGCCATACTTCCGCCTCCAGGTCTTTTGCTGTTTAATTGTAGATAAGAGTCTTGTGAAGTTTTCTGCCTGGGTTATCGTTGAACCATAATCTTCAAATCAGAAACATGCATATTTAGCAATGATTCCAGTACATTCAAATCAGCCAAGTATATACTACTAGACACACCATTGCTTCTGAATCTATGTCGAAATCCTGGGAGTCTTAAGTGGCCACCCACATTCCTAGGACCTTGTACTGTTCCAATCAAAACTGTGCTGTTCCTGAAAGAACTGAAAACTAAATTTGAGATCTCTCTTATTTAATCCTTGAATATGGCCAACTATTTGAACATAATGCAACTTTTGATATGAAACATAATCTAACAGGAAAAAGAAAGAGAAATACTATATAAGGAAACTCAAATGTATGTCTTTATAAGGTTATTAAAATGTCACTGTTTACATTGTGCTATTTCTTCTAGACTTATATTATGTCTGTATTGAGAAAAGAGTGAATAATATTTACTGATTTGGGCTTTAATTCATACACAGTGACAGTCATGAATGAAATAGCAAGATTTTCTGAGTACCACACACACAACCATCATTGTTCTTTCAGCTCATTGGCTTCAGTCTAAACACAATGTCAAAGGTTTGATTCATGAAGAACAATGAGAAATTCAAATGAAAAAACTACTACTGAAGAAAGTACACATTAAAAATTAAGCCTTTCTTTTCTTTGTTCAAACAAATTTTTAGAATTACTGTGAAAACAGCATTGTCTCATCTTTTAAAAGGCTGGTGTCTTCAGTGTATTTATGTTGTATTTTCCAGCCTTTTCACTCCATCACTAAATTAAAATTGATTTGTCACTGGAAATGACTAAACACATTCAACAAGAGGTTTGTGCCTTTTAACTAAGTCATTTGCAATCAGGTGTGAAGCACATTTTCCTCCTGATCCTGCACTTTTGAAGAACAATGCAGAAGATACCAATTCAGAGATTGTCTCTGGTAACTAACTCATGTTACAACTTACCTGCCTTACCTGGTAAGACAGAAACAAATCCTTTCAATTGCCAAGAGCAGTAGTGACTGCAGTGATAAATATCTATTTAGCTTCATTTTTCCTTACCAGTTCATGGCAAGAGAATAAAAATTTGTCATATTTTCCCACCTGCTAATTCTCCTACTAGAGGGGAAGCCTGCTTTTGTAAAAGTAGGGTTCTGTACAATAGCTAAAAATGTTCTGATACTACAGCTTATGGTCAAAATTAATACAAAATAAATACTATGGTACCTCATGCTGACTAACAAAGGGAGTGGTTTCTAGAACATGTTTATTTGCCTCTATGTTAGAAACTATATCATCCCATTTATGAGGGTGTGTGTGTGTGTGTGTGTGTGTGTGTGTGTGTGTGTGTGCGTGTGTGTGTGTGTGTGTGTGTGTTTACTCTCTCGCTTCCTTTTTTTTTTTTTTGCCAGTCTTGGGGCTTGAACTCAGGGCCTGAGCACTGTCCCTGGCTTCTTTTTTCTCAAGGCTACCACTCTACCACTTGAGCCATAGCACCACTTCTGGCCTTTTCTGTTTATGTGCTTCTGAGGAATCAAACCCAGTGCTTCATGCACGGTAGGCAAGCACTCTACCGCTAAGTCATATTTCCAGCCCCTTCCTTTTGGATTTTTGAGTAGGGTCTTGTGTTATAGATGAGGCTGGTTTTGACCTTTCTCATATTTCAGCCTCTTTAGAGTGCTGGGAACCTAGGCTTGTGCCCACACACCTGGCTTTATGATTATGACATTTTTTATAGGTCTTGGTATCCTTCAAGGTGAGACTTCAATGACTTTAGAGATGACATGGTTTCCTTCCCAATTTTACTTCAGATCATCATAGTGTCTTCTTTAAACATGTACTCTTTTCATTCTCAGATTCCCTCTCCTTCCACCTTTGCACTTAATTCTCCAGGATCTCAAGTTTTACTAAATTACTGCATGGCAACTATGGTAATTTATAAACATTTCTCAACTATTTCTTAGTATTAATTCCAAACTCCCCCTTAAAAATTAATGTATTAAGATTGAACCCTACATTGTGGTGGTGTGGAGAAGAGGGTCTTTATAGAAGATGCTCGCTGCTATGAGGGCCTCCTGCACAGAGGTTTAGTACTCAGGAAATGAATGAAAGGACTGGCTCAGGCTCTTCTCCCGCTTCCCCTGCTCTTCCCAAATGTGAGAACAGCATTGTCCTTTCTTCCACGTCTTCCCTTCTCCTGTGTGAGATCATCCAGGTGGCAACACTTGTCTTGAATTTGGACTTCCCAACTTCTCAAATTGGAAGACAATATATTTTCATTCTTAGGAAATGATCCTGTATGAACATTTTGTGATGCTGACACAGACAGATAAAGACAGTCTTCATCATCTTTGGAATCCTCTTCCTTTGCTGAAGATTTGGCTGTGGCTTTTGTCTGAATTTTATGAGAAAAATCTAAGTTATATTGCATCAATTCCTCCTAATGTTTTTTCTGACATTCAAAGTGTATTTGTATAGCATACTCTAATCCCATAATACAAAGAATATTTCATTAAGGCTTGACTCTGGGCCAGATTCCAAGCAATCAGTCTCTTCTGAGAACTGTGATATCACTATTTCCCTTGAGTTTTCAAAAAGGGTTTTTTTGCTTGTCACTTTCTTAACACCTTCAACCCTCAAAGACTAATCAAGACTAATTCTACAACAAAGAATAAAGATTACCTTGATATGCTAACTATTCATGCCACCATCAATGTTTTTTTGGTAGTATGTATCAATTATTTCCATTTTGGATCTTTAACTAAAATGATCTTGCATTTTGGCTTTTTCTCATAAAATCTTGGTCCTTTCCTTATTAATGCTTTTTTCTCCCTTTTGATCTTTGTTTTTATCTAATCTACGCACTCATTTTGCTCTTGATAATCATATCTCTGAGTATTTTTTCTTGTATATACTTTGATAGTGTTCCACCACTTTTGTCTTTAGATATCATTTTATGTCAGTCCCTATTGCTATTTGTTTTCTGTGTCTAGTTTTATTATACATGTTTATAAATATAATTTCTTTGCATTGTGTCTTGGCGCATAGCTTCTCATTCTCTTCTCTTATTTTGTACGTAATTATCAATTGAAACATCACATCCTAATTAGATATCTCTAGCTTAATTACTGTCCTGAATTTCTAACCACTTTTATGACTGTACTGTAGAAAATTTCACAAAATATTGGGCTCATATCAAAACTTCAGCCTGTCCAGGATTGCCACCTTCATCTCAGGGTCCTGTCACAGCCTCATCAAGTCCCGCAGACTGTGGGATTCCCATTTGTGTACCTAGTGCTAAGCACTGGCAAAGATTCCACATATGCTGAGTTAACGAATTCCAACCTCTCTGTCAGTCATCTTCTATTTCTTATATCTGTACTTCAATTTAAGGCCAGAGAACTTTCTTGAAATTCTTCTTTTACATGACCAAGATAGGTCCTGCTAGATCAATCACTCGTATTGTTATAGTAGTCTTTTTTGCTGCTTTTGTTCTCAGTTGTTAGAGTGTAAGTCACACAAGGGCAGAAATGTTACTGTGTTGGGATCACTATTATAATAATCTCATCTAGGACAATTATTGGTGCTTGAGTAGTTAGGATGACAGATGTGAGGCAGTTGTGTGTTGATGTTGCTTTTTGTTTCTTCATTTGTTTTTGTGCCTGAACAGCAGAGTTCTTAATTCATTCCCTGCATTTAGTCATTAATCTACCTTGCATACTAGTGACATTTATACATTCTTACTCTGGATTTGATATAAAACCTTGACTTCTTATAGCTAGGCAGAGGGATGTGTTCTGGTGGTGGTGGGAAGCTGTCCAGATAACCTCAACAAAAGGCAAGGTTCCAGCTCAATAACACTGGAATATAAAGGGCTGGAAGTATGATTTCCATAGGCAGAGTGCCTGCCAGGTAAAAAATGAAGGTTTAAGTTCTGAATTCAAATCCCAGTAATGCAAAAGACAAACAAAATTTCTTTAGAAGTACCGGAGTCCTTATTTTGTTGCATGGTTATTATTAACTAAGACTTGATTATTTCCCAACTATACATATAGCATATTTCAGATACATGAAACACATTCTTTTTTTCTACTTTAAATTATTTCAACTTTGTAGCTATTTCAATAAAACTTTGTAGCTATTTCAATGTGTGTGTGTGTGTGTGTGTGTGTGTGTGTGTGTGTGTGTGTATCCCAGGAATAGATATATTTTAATTTGTTGAAAGCATGTAACTAAGGCTTTTTGTGAAGTGTCTCTGTATATTTTGGTTTATCAAATGCATTTTTTTTTCAAAGATTCCTCCTAGTAACTGAAAGAATGTTTAAATCATTTGTAAAAGGACCAAGATGGGATAGAGTGAGAGAAGTTGGGACACATTGTATTCATCTGTGGAAATAACCCCTTATGTAATCAATATATGCAACTAAAATGTTAGGGAGAAAAAAAGGGAAAGTAGTTTCAATAGTTTATATGCGTTTCACAATCTTTCAGTACTCTGAACATTGAGTTCAAATAAGGCGTTGCCGTCATTTCTCTTCTTTAGAAGATAATGGTAATGATCAAGAAGTTCACTGTAATCAAATTACAAATTATTAACTCAATATAATAAGAAGTGAAAATTCCATCAGTGACACTACCAGATATTGAAGAGCTCCCCTAGCAAAAAAGATTCATTGTTACATCCCACTTTCCAAACAACTTACATTGTAACAAAACCAAAACTGTGTGTGCCAATTCTGGGGCTTGAACACAAGGCCCTCCTATTTTCCAGGAGCCACAACTCCACTCCCAGGTTTTTTGATGGCTAATTGGAGATAGGAGTCACAAAGAATTTCATACCTAGGCTGGCTTTGAACTGTGATCCTCAGATCTCAGCATCCTATTTAGGTAAGATTACAGGCATGAGCCACTGGTGCCCTGCCCAAGACTTAATTTTTATTGATCTCTTTCAAGTACATCTAACTACATAATTGTAAAATATTATCTTTTGATTTTGTTAATCACTGTGATGCATGTTGATCTGGTTCTGTGATCTAGACCTTTATTTTGGTAATAATATCTACACTAAATGAACACTGATGATTTGAAACCTGTCTGTTTACTTTTATTCATTGCATTTTCACAGAATAGCATTCTTTTATTGATAAGTGAAATATGTTCTTTGATGTGTTCTCCAAGTTTTATTTGTAAGTTTCATGGTTTGGGGAATTGCATAAGTTACAAAATAAACACAAAAAATTTGTTTTTCACCCTGAGGTTTTGTCACTCATTGTAACTTGATAGTTTGAATTGTCACCTTGCTACTACTTTTGTTTTATAACAGAAGCTTAAAATAAAAAAATGATATTGATAAAAAACTTTTGCATATTGAGCTTGTGCACATTGCAGGTATGTCCCATATTACTGAGAATGCAACATCTTTGGAAATTTAAAACTTTGATAGTAAAAATCTAAGAGAGTAAAAACAAATTCCAAGTCAGCATCATTTGGGAATATATCTGCATAAATATAAATACCATGTTAATGCTCCAAATTCAAATCTACAGTGAAAACAATGTTACCTATCTTGAAAAAAAGCTAGGTTTGTTACAGGAAATTACAAGTGATTTTCGCTTAAGAACTATATCAATATAATTTATCACTTGAAATTCTTAAGGAAGGAAATTGCATTGTGCTCTCAATGGAATCCAAAATATATTATTTTCCAAGAATTTCTCTAAGAAATTTCATTAAAAAAACAATGTGGCTAGGAATGTGGCTTAGTGGTAGAGTGCTTACCTAGCATGCATGAGGCCTTAGTTTCAACTCATCAGTACTACTTTAACAAAAAATCATAATAAAACAAAATAAATAAAAGTTGGGCTGGGAATGTGGCTTGGTGGTAGAGTGCTTGCCTAGCATGCATGAAGCCCTGGGTTCAATTCCTCAGCACCACATAAGCAGAAAAGGCCAGAAGTGGCATTGTGACACAAGTGGTAGAGTGCTAGCCTTGAGCAAAAAGAAGCCAGGGACATTGCTCAGGCTTTGAGTTCAAGTCCCAGGACTGGCAAAAATAAAATAAATAAAAGTCATAAGCAATATGTAATTTCACAAATTCTCATGATGTACTTATTGGTGACGATTCTGGAAATTACCTTTACAAGCTATGAACAAATAAGGACAGATTCTGCTAGATATTTGCTAAAGGAAAAGTAAAAGGCATTTCTGTTTTGTAATCACTTTCAGTCATTAGTTATGAAGAACAATCCTAGCAAAAATACATGACATTTTATTTTATGACTAGCCACACTAGCATGGTAGGAATGTGTCCACATGTTTATGTGTAGAACACCATAAACTAAGTGTATTTCTGTTGTATTTACGAGCACAAAGGAGTCAAGCAAGCAGGCAAACAGAGAGCCTCTGAGTCTCTGATATTAAACCAGCTACAATTCACAGGAAGGAAAGAGAGCTGGAACTGAGCTACAAAGAAGGAAAGAGAACATGGACTGAGTGGCCTTCACCATTTATTTCTAAGAACTTAACCTGTATACTGGTCTGAATTTGTGAAAGGAGGTTAAGCTTGAAATTCAAAGACTTTGCCCAAGGGGAAAAAAAAGAATTCTTTCAGTATTCATTTCACTCATATTTAATGGAAAATAAAGTGTCATAGGACTCTTAAAAACAATAAGGGTATTTGGAAGCATTATCTATCACAAAAATCAGAATTAGTTTTACTTGTTGGAGTTTGGACCCTATAATCAGTTTAAAAATGAGATTATACTGATTGCAAAACAAAAAAATATGAAAAACTGAAGTAATAGTTCAGTTATTTCTTGTTTTAGGAATATATGACCTCCCAAGTGTTATCAATAAATTAATTTGAAATGTTGATAGCAAACATGCTCAATATCTACATTGGCAAGAATAAGACACTCTGCTTTATGAGAAGCTATATGGTTTGTCAATATTGTCTCAGATGATAGTACACTTAGAAAAATAAGTAAAGTAATAGTGGAGTTGTATTATCACACTTGTATACATAGTTATCCTACATTTGGATCATATTCACTCCTATTACTTTATTCCCCTCCCTTATTTTTCTTTCCTCTCTCTTCTTCCATAGTAATCCTCCTTTTATTTTCATGTTTGTTTTTTATTCTAGATTCCACATATGAGGTAAAACAAATTACACTTGTCTTTGGAGAATGGGCTTTTCTCACTCAACATCAGCAATCTCCAGTTCCTCCCATTTTCCTGCAAACTACACACATTCTATTTTCACAGTTAAGTAAAATTCCATTCTGCAGATAGACAGCATATCCTTTTCTTTGTTTGGTCATTCGGTAATAGGGCTTGAACTCTGGACTTGGGCACTGTTCTTGAGCTCTTCAGCTCAAGGCCAGCACTCTACCATATGAGTCACAGCGTCACTTCTGGTAGATTGCATTTGTTTTTCCTCTTTATTGTCAAAGTGAAGTACATACAGAGGGGTTACAGTTTCATATGTAAGGCAGTACATTTCTCATCCAACTTGTTGCCTCCTCCCTCATTTCCCCCCTGCCTCCCCCCTCCACATTTCCCTCTCCCTGCCTTGAGTTGTACAGTTGGTTTACACCAAATGGTTTTATAAGTATTGCTGTTGCAATGGTTTGTCTTTTTATCCTTTTTCTCTCGATTTTGGTATTCTCTTTCCCTTCCCTAGTTCCAATACACGTATGTATATACAGTATCTAGGGTACTAAGATCAGTTACAGCAATAGGGGTAAAACCACAGGAAAGGAATACGAGAGAAAATAAAAAAGGAAAAAAAAGGGTATGGTTTCACATGGCATGTTGAAAATAACTACAAGTGATATACCACTTGTTTTCATAACTTGGAGTTCATTTTGCTTAGCATCATCTTATGTGTTCATATAGGCATAGCTACTGAGCTATTGCGCTCTTCTGCCAGGATGATCCTAGCCATGTACTAATTATTCCCTATGAGGGAAACCATAGAGTCCATGTTTCTTTGGGTCTGGCTCACTTCACTTAGTACTAGATAGCATTTTCTTTAACCATTCTTTCACTGATGGACACCTACACTATTGATACTTACTGAGTGCATATTTGATGTCAGGCATTATGATAAGCCTTTTACATACTCTATTTTATCATGTAACTTAACAAAACCAGAAGTGGGTATTAGTCTCTTTAGAGATTAAAAATTGAATGCTCCATAATAACTGCTTCCATAGATTACCAGCAGCAGTTGCTAATCTAAAACTGGAACTTAGGTTTGAAAGACCCATGATCAACTGGTTTTATCGCTGGGTTATCTACTTAATAGAATCACTGTTGGGTGTGCCCATTAATACTGCCATGGACATTGCTTACACTGGTGTTTGGTGCTTTGCCTTTTTTTTTGCATATCATTTATTACCATATCTTCTGATGATGAAATTTTACGTAACATTTTTATTGCTGTCATGTATAGGTGGACTAAAAATCATTCTTTTTCCTTGAGAGAGTATTTGTTATCACTGATCTGGTCCATCAATTTTTAATGACATTATGTAACTTTCTAGAAGCCATTTTATTTCATGTTGCTTCAGACATCCAGTGTAGATACTTTGCAGAAAGGGTCATAAATGGAGGGGTAATATTGGAGAGTTTACTTCTAAAAGTTTTTATTTTATTGTTTTACCTGAGAGAAATATGAGAATTATTCTCTGTGGGAATAGAATTCCTTCTTAAAAAAGTTCTTTTTCTTAAGAATCCAAGGCTAAGAAATATTAGTTTCATTATTTGCCCTCTTTGTGGATATATGTTCTAAATGTTTCAAAGTTTATTTGTAGCAATGTCAGAAGCAATGGAATGAAATGCTGGACACCTGGTACAACTTAGATCTGAAAGGCTTCTTCATCTCTCTTCAGTGATCTATGGACTGCTTTCAGTTCATCATATGCTCTTGGATATAATATTGAGAGTAATAATTCTCAGGAAGAAGGAGAGTATTTGGTTGAAACTAGAGTAATAGTTTTCAACGTACTCCAGCTTTCCATGTGTACAAATTCTCTGAAGTTTTGTGTGGTTGTTTCCTCTATTCATTTATTTCTGTTCCTTCAAACCACTAAAGTAGTGATTCTTTTTACTGATGCAAACAGGTATTGTTCTTTATATTAATTTTGCTGCTGGTACTGTGGCTTGAACTCACAACCTCTGGTCTTTCTTAGCTTTCTTTTGTTCAAGGCTGTTGCTTGACCATTTGAGTCACATATCAAATTCCTAAAGTTGATTTATTTTCTTGGGGTGTATTAATGTTGACCTGTTTGGTTTAGAATAATGAAATATACTAGAATTTGTGGGTCAGCCCATGAATAAGAAATGCTAGCTTTTATAAAAGGAAACGTACAGTTTTTTGGCTGTCAACATAGAGCCTTTTGTTTGAGGTCTGATTTTGATTTTGAAATTCTATAAGAGTGGTACTAAGGTACACAGTGATTTAGGAAATGAGAAGGTTTGTAACTAAGTCTTGGAGGTGGTACATGCCTGTAATCCAAGGCACTGTAGAGGGGAAGCATGAAGGATCATGTGTTCAAGGCCAGCCCAGTCAAAATTAAGTCATCCTGCCTCAAAACATAAACAAGAGACACACTAGGTCTGGAAGCAGTTCCAGTGGTACAACAATTGCCTACCCAGCACAAGACCTTGGCTTTGACAGTTCTTTCCCCCAAAAGTCTTAGAGTACAAATCAACCAATTTTGTAGACTTACAAAGACCATCCAAGCTATAGCTGCTTGAATAATAAATATTGACTCCAAACAGGAAACCCTGAATAAAACCCAATAGAATCAGAAAATAGAGAGGAGGGTTGCTACAGTGAGACCAGAGGAGGTAGTCAGAGGAGTAGATCACAAAGGCTGGTAGCTATGCATATAAAGTCATATAAAATATTTTCAAAATGAACTCCAAGAAATAGAAACAATAGATCTTTTCGTCTTGTATTGCTGTTTTTTGTTGTCTTTTCCTTTTGTCTTATTTGTTAATTTGTCTCTGGGATGGTAAGCAAGGGAAAAACGGGTGACAAATTCAGCACTGGTACTCACTGGACATGGTGGAAAATGATCTCTACAACTTTTGGGGGGGGCAGGAAGGAATAACTGGGGGAAGGGGAGGGAAGGGGTGACATTTTCCAAATAGAACACATTCTATCTGACTTATGTAAATGTAACTCCTTTGTAACTCACTTTTTTTTTTTTTTTTTTTTTTTTGCCAGTCCTGGGGCTTGAACTGAAGGCCTGGGCACTGTCCTTGAGCTCTATTTGCTCAAGGCTAGTGCTCTACCACTTGAGCCACAGAGCCATTTCTGGCTTTTTTTTGTGAATGGCAGGGAAACATTCTACCAGTAGGCCAAACTCCTGGCCCCTTGTTATAAAAACAATATATATATATATATATTAGTACAATAAAATATAGAAAGTCATTTAGTTGGCTTGAATATTTGGTGAGGCATGAAACTTTAAATTTTACACTGTAAAATTTGTAGAAGAAATGATGTATATTGTGTGTGTGTGTATTGAGATTGATAGAATATTTCATCAGGATAAGTATTAAATAAAGAAGAAGCATTTTTTCATTTTCTTTGGACTCAAGTCCATGAGTTCCCATTCTCTCACTTATTGGGTGAGTACACAAGAGCTAGTTACTTAACCTCTGTGTTTTCTAATCTATAAAATGAGAGTAATAGCAGCATCTACTTAATAGGGTTATGTAAGGATCAAATGGATTAATGTCTGTCAAATACTCAACACAATGCCTGACATGCCGTAATTAATCAACATTAGCTGTAACACATAACTATGAGTGTAGTGAGACAACAGCACTCTTGTCTTGCTAGTGGGGAGTTAATACTAGGCTTTCTGTGTAACTTAGGAGAAAGTGACTTAAAATACTTTGCTGAGTATTGAGCAATTATCAGACAATATTTATAAATGGTGTTTTGTCTAGAAAGAAAATGAAGGAGATGGTTCTCATTAGGCTATCTTCAAAAGGCTAGATAAAAAGAATCTGTAAACAGACAGCGATTGCTTCTTCATGCTAATAGTCTCTACTACGTTGGTTCTAATGTTAGCTACAATGGTGTAGGCTGTATATGATTATGTATGCTTTTCACACTCTATTTCATAGAACTTTGTTTTTCAAATTTGAAAGGACACAGTGGCTGGTAAATACTTTTCTCTTTTTTCTTTCTTTCTTTTTGTTTTCTTTTTTATCAGTCCTGGGGCTTGAACTCAGGTCCTGAGTATTGTCCATGAGCTCTTTTTCTCAAGGCTAGTGCTCTAGTACTTTGAGCCACAGTATCACTTACAGTTTTCCAGTGGTGAATTAGAGAAGAATCTCATAGCCTTTCCTGTCCCAGCTGGATTCTAACCACAATCATCAGATCTAAGCCTTGTGAGTAGTCAGGATTATAGGCATGAACCACCAGTACCTGTTTCTTTCTGATTTCTTAGTTTTGGTGACTTATCTTTATCATATTAGCATCCTCATGGCTTCTTCCCCTTCAGTCATTACTTCTACTCTCACAGCAGGGATAAGAGAAAAAGACTCGATGAGAGAGAGGAAGGAAAGGCTTTCTACTGTGAAACTTTTGTTGTCTACTGTGAGAGGAAGCTTACCCAAGGACATTGCCTGCTTGTCTCTGGGTTATACCGGTGCTCCAAAGCAGTAAAGTATTTGGGAAGCATTTGATTTTGCAAACCCTATATCAGAAAGATTCAGGGGGATAAGATTTGAGGATGCAATCTGTGTTATATTTACATGTGTTGCATTGGAGAAGTTTTAGAACAAGACTAATAGTGGTGATAGCATTTGTAATGTAAAAAAAAAAAGAGAAAGAAAAGATATCAGAACTGAAAGGACTTAAAACCCCAAACCAATAATTCTGTCTTCATTTTTGATACATACACACACACACACTCTCTCTCTCTTATTAAACTTACTTATTTTTTTAATCTATTAAATGAGAGTAATAGTAGCATCCACTTGATAGGGTTATGTAAGGGTCAAATGGATTAATGTCTGTCAAATACTCAACGTAGTGCCTGACACACTGTAATTAATCAATATTAGCTATAACACACAGCTACGAGTGTAGTAAAATAAGTGATATATATGTATATATTGTTGTATAAACAGACATGCCCTTTATTTGAAGCCAGAGATTGTTAATTATCATCTAGATCTCTTCTGATGAAGAAAACCTTAGTAAGTATGAACATCCATGCTTATTGTTCAAAGCTTTTAGCAGGCACATCCAGGTGTGGCCATCATTGCTCTTGATTCTGAGCAGCTCAGGCTCTTATATACCTCAGGCTCTCCAAGGTAAATCCTGCCACATGTCACAAATTCTGGTGAAAAAAATCAGAGAATATTCCAAGGAAGTAATAAGAGAAGGCCTAAAGAAAGGTCGGAGGATGAAGAAGGATGAAGGCTTTCATGGACTGTAGATATTTGAACCTTCAGGGCCATTAAAAACATGATCTAATCTGGGTGTCAGTGGCTCATGCCTGCAATCCTAGCTACTCAGGGGGCTGACATCTGGCTGTTCAAAGTCAGCCCAGGAAGGAAAGTCTATGAGACTCTTATCTCCAGTTAACCATCAGAAAGCTGCAAGTGGTGCCATGGCTCAAGTGGTAGAGTGCTAGCCTTGAAGAGCTCAGGGACAGCACCTAGGTCCAGAATTCAAGCATCATGACCCACAAAGAAAGAATAAAAAGAAAAGAAAGAAAGCCACAACCTACAAGAGAACAATGAAGTAAACCTATATAAGTTGTTCCTAAGTTTAATGCATGTCTCCTTCTTTCTTTCTCAACCTGTTTCATGCAGTTTTCCAGCACCATCTTGGTATTATTTTTGCAAGGACCCTCAGGCACCAGGACCTGTTCTCACCAGGAGAATAGTGCTACTTTTCCTTATGTCCTTCCCTACCTGAGCTCAAGTGCTGCTCTCATTTCTCAGCTCACACATGTCTAAGTGCCTTCCTTTTTATGACCATGGTGTCCCTTTAACCCCTGTATCAGAAGAGTCAAAGCTTCTTAGGTGCTGATAATTCCTTTTTTTTCAAGTTCCACCCGGGTGGGTCAGTCTCAGTGTCTTTCCTGCTGCAATCTGCATCTACTCCATCTTGGAGACTACATTTTCCCTGATGGTCATAACATTCTGTATATTCCATTCATGTCTATTTTGTCCCTAGTGCCCTCAATTCTCTTATCTTCTTAATAATTTTTAGACTGGAGAATCTATCCATTATTGAAAATAAAGAATTGAAGTTTCCTATGGCTAGTGTATTCAGTACCTGCCATCAGATGTGCCAATATTTTAAAAAATATATTTAGGTGTCCTGGTGATGGGTATGTAGGTTCTTATAATTATTACAACTTCCTTTAATTCTTTGCTACTATATAGTGATTATGTAATGTCATCTTTCTCTCCTGAAACAGTGTTAGACAATCTATATTTTGTTTGGCATAAGTATGATAAATATAGCTACCCATGTTTTATGCTTCAATATTTTATTAAAGTCAAAATATACATAAAATATACTGTGTGTTTGTGTGTGTGTGTGTGTGTGTGTGTGTGTGTGTCTGTCTGTCTGTCTGTGCAGGTACTAAAGCCTAATATTCTTGTGTTGCCTTTTCCCCAATGTTGAGGCTTTCCCACTTGAGCCACACCTCCACTTCCAGATTTTTGATGGAAAACTAGAAATAAGACTCTGGGACTTTTACCTGGACTGGCTTTAAAATGTGATCCTCAGATATCATCAATCTGACTAGCTAAAATTACAGGTGTGAGCCACCAGTGCCAAGTTTGTTGTTAAGTACCTTAACATGTGCTACTCTCCATCTTCTTTGGTGAAATAACTCGTCAAATATTCAGACATGTTTAATTAGTTTTTATTTGTGATCATGTATATATATATTCTTGATAATAATTCCTTCAAAGACATAAGATTTGAAATGATTTTATTTCCTTCTGTGGATTGCTTTTTTACCCACTGATATTCAGCTGCCCTTTGATGCATAGTTCTTTTTTCATTTACATCCACAAATCTGTGTGCAAGTCACAACCCTCTGTGCCTGCATTGAATCTTTGTGTGGTCATTTGCTTTTGTAATGAAAGGAAAAGGACACTTGAACTTGGAGATATAAAAATGCAGGTACTTGCCAGGTGCTGGGGGTTCATGCCTATAATCCTAGCTACTCAGGAAGCTCAGATGTGAGGATCAGAGCTCAAAGGCAACCCTGGCAAGAAAGTATCTTAGCTCCAAGTGATCACTATAATCCAGAAATGGAGATGTGGCTCAAGTGGTAAAGCACTAGTCTTGAGAAAAATAAGTGCTTAGGGACAGTGCCCAGACTCTGATTTCAAACCCTAGTCTGGCACAAGGGAAAAACAAAACAAAACAAATACAGGGATTTATATTCCCCTCAGAAGTAAGGCTTGATGGTAAGACCTCTTTGAGGATGGTTGCACAGCACCAGGTAGTAGCACTCAGAAATAGAAGGGGCTCTTATCCTGCACCTGCTTCCTATGGAGATTACAGCTCTCCCCTCTGAAACCGCACTTTCCGTGAGTGCCAGTGGCATTTGCTGAAGCTTTCCTCTGTTTTGCTAAGGGAGCATCTTCTCTTCCCTTTTCTGTTGCCTAGCACCCAATGCTAGAATTCTTTACTGGTGTAACACAGGCAAAGCCATTTTTTTTCAGTGGATTTAACTGTCTACCATCTCTGTATTTTATTTGATGTGGCACACCTGGCCATCTCTACCCTCTTCTCCCTACAGCCACATACCTGATGCTTGCTTTCAATCCTTCAGAGACCCATGCAGCCTCTCTAATCTACCATTGTCTCTTTCTACTTCTGAGAGTTTCATCGTTTAAAGCTTACATTTCATCTGTTAATCCATTTCTTGTGTGGTATTACATAAAGGCCCAACATGTGGACATTCAGTTTTCCAAGCACAAATAACTGAAAAAATTGTCCTTTCCTTACTGAATGGTCCTGGCATTCTTTTCAATACTTCTTTTTACCATTTATGTAAATGCTTTATTTCTAGGCTCTCTTTTCTATGCCATTCATCTGTTTTTATGACCTTACAACTTTGTTTTGATTACTGCACCTTTTTAATATGTTTTGAAGTCAGAAAATTTTAGTCTTCCAGCTTTGTTCTTTTAAAAAAATAAAATTTGACTGTTATTATTAAGGTGTTGTACAGAGGGTTTGTCACTTTACAAGTCAGGTAATGAAAACATTTCCTTTTGGACAATGGCACTCCACACTCGGTTCCCCCCGCCCCCACATTTTCCCTCTCTTGACTCGGCCCACAAGTTGCATGGTTCATTTTCCACATAGTTCCTACTCAGTAACATGTCTGCATTTGTTCACCCTTCCTTCATCCATTTCAGTCCTTCCTTTTGCCTCTCAAAAGACAAAAAAGGATAAACAGAGAACAAAACAAAAGCAAAGCAGAGACAACACTGCCACCATGATCAAGGACAACAACAGAAACCTATGTTTCCATTTCCTGGAATTTGTTTCAATACACAATATTTTAAATTTCACAGACTTAATGCCTATGGGTCCCTCCCACAACAGTATCTTCCATTAGTTTCACGGTGTGTGACTGCCAAGAGTCCCTGTTTATCATTTCTTGGTGTATTTTATTTAGGTCTAACTTCCACATCTGAGAGAAAACATGCTCCATTACTTTGTCTGAGTCTGGCTTAAATCACCTAACATGCTTTGTTCTAGGGCCATTCATTTTTCTGTGAATGGCGTGGGTGTGTGTGTCCACATATATTTGATCTATTATAGGACATCTCATTCCTTCATAAGATGATTTTGGATCCTTTGAGATTCTGTCTGAATGTTATAATTGGTGTTTCTATTTCTGTGAAACCTGGTCTTTGGAATTTGACAGGGAGACTATTCTACATGAAACAGTTTGCAGATACACTCATCTTAGAATTCCAAGGAGAAGTCATATTTTCCAGCCTCTCTGGGTTATTTCTAAAGCCTTTACCATGAGGCATGGAAGCATTGCCTTTGTGTTTGTGTATGTGTTGGGGGGTGTATCTCTGAATCTCTGAGAATTTGGAGGAAGTTGTATCTCCAGGGAAGGGAGATGGGTACTGCCTTCATGGAACTGTACCGGCTACAGTCAGCATTCTCATTGACTGTGGTCTATCATCAGTGGCCAAGACTGCAAGTGACCAGAGAGGTAATAAGGCCCAGTGGGGTCCTTGGCTGCAAAAGCTACTCTGGTCCTGCCATGTTCCTTTCTCATCACGAGGGGAGAGGAATCTGTTATGTTGAAACCCATGTAGAATAAAATTTGGCTGCATCCTCATAGTTACGGGAAAGGAAGGCACCACAGTGGGGAAATCAGAGTATGGACTAGAAATTGGGGTGCTTCAAGATGCACGACTCGCACCTCTGTCCCCAGTTCTGCTCTTCTGGAGAAACCATGGAGATACAATAGCGGGGAAGAAGCAACAACATCAGTTCCTTCTCAGGAAAGGAACCATGGTGGAGATGTGGGCTCCTCTCAGTTCTGAATTGGTTTTGGACACCATGAAGGGAGCAAGAGACATGGGTAGAGAAAACTGCAGTGTGTGTGGTGGTAAGAAGAGCATCTGTGGCTTTGGAAAATGAGTGGTGGGTTCCTCTAGTGTGTTATCTTGCCGACATCACTCTCCTTTGAAGTTTCTTCAGTGAAGATACCAGAAATTTAAATTGTGTTATGGTTTGTACTTTTATTGGACATACTCAACTCAATTAGAAACATGTTTGATCACATTGGTAAAAAATAAACAAAAAAAGCACCCTATCACTGGAATCTTTGATTATATAATCCTAGATAGTTTAAAATATTTAGCTCTGGGCTATGAGATAGATAAAATACCTACATTGAATGTCTGCATTTTAGACTTTTAAATATATACTTTGATGTGTGCATAGCCATGATAATGAACATGAAATCCATGTACATGTTGGTTTTGGAAGTTCTCCTGTTCTACATAGTATCTTATGTCCATATCCACCATCCTGCTGTTTAGTTGATACAACTACACGCATAAACTGGACCAGGAGTATTTCAAAGGTGCATCTGAATCTGCCCTTACCACTATTTAGCACAGTTTTTGGTGGTTTAACAGTGCAAGTAAATATTTAGTGACTCAATAAATACATAAATATTTACATTTGACTATAGGGCCTAGTGTTCTGTCATTCCCTTGCAAATACATGTATGGACATGGACAATTGTGTGCCTTAAGTGTGGAGTAGAGAAAGATCACAACATTTTGAGAAGCATGAGATTTAGAACGTAGAGAGAAGGACATCTATATCTTAATCCTAAGAGGTACAATGGGAAAGTCCTTTGGATGAAGAAATAACACTTCATTACAAAAACAATTTTCCAAACATATTTTTGGGGTGGCTTATACAGGAATTGTTGGGTTTCAGTTTATTTGTAATTGTCTTTGACTTTTCTCTTGAATGTCAATGTTAGTACTTTTACGATGATAATTATCTCTATGGTATGCCTAATATAGCACATAGCTATATATAGGTATGTATATATAGGTACATATATTTGTACACATATACACATGCATACACATTTATACATGGATATGTACACATGTATATATCCACACGCATATGTATATACAGATATATATGTATACACACATGTATATGTATGTAATGTAAACATACATACATATAGGTGTACACTAATAGGTATACATATAGATATATACATGAATGCAAATACATATATCCATACATATATGTATATATGTATATACACATATCTATATAGATATATACATAATTAGGTGCAGATGTAAAGCCTTACAAGTAATTTATAATATTGTTTTTGTCATGTGATTCAAATAGGGGTCAGTGGTAACTTGCTTTACTGTTAATAGTTTTGTTTTTTACATTTAATTTTAATATTTATATTCTAAATTTATCATAGGAAGTGTAGTAATATTTTGTTTTTGATTTATTGGTTTCTTTATGTAGATGCATGTATCTTCATATATTGATATACATATGTAAATACATATATATTTAAGGAATTTATTCTGAAGAATTATGAGGATTTATCATGAGGGAAAAGGAGAATTTATCATGATGAATTATTAGTATTATTTGTGATGAGAATTGACTGTCTCCTTTATGGAGGCTGAGAAGTGCAGCAATCTACTGTCTACAGTCTGGTGACACAGGAAAACCAGTGTGCTATTCTGTCTGGGTTCAAAGTCTGAGAACCAGAGAAAACAGTGGTATGACTCTTAGTCTGAGAGCAGGAGGCAACTGATGTCTCAATTCTGACAGTCAGTAGTGAACTCTCCCCCTTCCTGCCTTTGGTCCTATGCATTCTTCCAATAGTCTTATACTCACTCATATTGGAGAGACTAATCTGCATTAATGAGTCCATTGACTCAATTTATGACTCTCACATGGAAACACCATCACAGTTATACTCAGAAATAATATTAGGCAAATATCTGAATATTCCAGAGTTTAGTCAAGTTGGTACACAAAATTAACCATCATAATATATTGTCAGAAAAAGGCTTTTGTGGTTGGCATACTGTCTGTTTTGTATTTAAGTTTTACATGTTTACTTGGCAAGGCTTTATTCTTACTAATCACACTTCACTAGAGATTCCTACCTATCTATCAGGAATTTGTATTTATATTTGATTTTTATATAATTGACTTGAACTGCTTTTGGAAATCATGCACCTTGATACCCCCCCTCTTTAAAGTTGATTAGAATAATTTCACATCAATTATATAAGTATATAATAATCATGAATTAGAATTTCATGGGGAAAATTAATGATTCCATACTGCGTCTAAAACACGAATAAATATACACATATGCTCTCTGTATCTGTATCCCCTGCTTCACAAAACAATTTGCCCATAGACTTCATAAAATGATTTCTCATAGTTGTTTAGTCTTCAATTTTATGTTAATATTCCCAAAAATCAGAGATCTGGAGAAAATAAGTAATTTCATCAGCATTACTTGATTTAAAATGTTGGCTGTGGTGGTACTTAACTGCTGGTCATCTTCAGGCACATTCATAGCTTTCGTTCTGTTCTCTAGGGATGTGTTTTCCAACCTCAAATGGCCAAGGCCTCTTTCCAACATTTGTTACTCCATTAATTGTTTAGACATATTTGTCTTCTAAATAACTTTTTGGAAGTTAGATATATGTATACTGAAAGGAAATAGCAACTTTCTCTAAGATTCTGTTCCTTAAAAAACCAAATCACCTAATTTGCTTATAGGATCCTAAATAGTGAGAGTTCCATTACTACAGTGAAGGTCCATGGCTGAGCCATAGCCTACATCCACACATCAGCCAGCTCCTCCATAACGGGATTAAGGCCTGCCATTGTACTAAGACAAATGCTCTTCTCTCAAGTTTCCATAGTTTCCTGATTAAGTATAGGCTCCAAAAGCTGTATTATTATTGTTGTTGTTATTACTTTGATGCAGAAGTAGTTTTGGATATAAAGGATACCAGAAATATTGGAAGTTAAAAGTTGATAATAAAAGTGTTGGAGCATACAATTAGGGGTCAAACTAATGAGAAGGTAGAAACCCCATGTTTTAGACTGAGGAAATCCTGAGGCTGGAGGCTCACTTGGGAGTGAGGCTAAGGGCGGTGTTAGGGAGGGGATGTTCAGTCAGTGAGTGGTACTAAGGTAACCAACCTAGGTAACTAAAGGAAAGATTTAGTCACTCAGTTAAGCATCACATGCAACATAAACTATATCTCCCAGTTCATCACACTAATCTGCAGGTGTTGCATTGTTTTCAGTGTTTCTCTCCCATTTTTGTCTTATATTTCTTATGCAATGTTATATTAGTGGAATAGTATTTTCTTATGTATCTGTAACCCCTCTGTACATCGTCTTTACATAAAAAAAACTAAAAATAAATGGGATGGATTGTTTTAAACCAAATGTGTGGAAACTGGTTATTAGAAAGTAAGAATTAAATTAAATGAATTATATGGACATTCAAATAGGGTTTTAGATGTATTATGATATGAGAATTACTTTTGTCCTTAAAAGAGAGAGAGAGAAAATAAACTATCTTGTGGCTTTGGAGTCAAGTACATGTCACTTTTGTTCATTGGAACTCAGGTTGGAGCTCTACAGTGGCCTGGGCTAGATAATGGCTTCTAGAAGTGGCATTTCCTCACATTTGGAGAGTGGGGACCAGGCTGGAGGTGCTGCTGATGAAATGTGAGGGAACAGTATGAGAGAAAATAAAGCCAAAGGAAAGATTTACAGTATAATTGTGCTCAAACCGAACAGTACAATCAGAAATATTAACTGAAATTGAGCTTCTTCTGTGTCAATCCAGAAGCTTCAAGTGTTGCTTTGACTTGGCATCTTTATTGAAATAGTACAATTACAGAAATGTATATGTATAATAGTCCCATATACAGTATTTAACAAAACAGATGTAACTCACAAAGTTCTGAGTTTTCTTCTATTTAAGTTTAAAGAACATAGTTACATTTTAAAATTATTTTTCAATGCTTTTTTGTTTTTAGATGTGTTTTAACTAGGTAGAGAGTAAAAATAAGAGGAAGGCACAAAAGTTTACATTTTTAAATGGTAAAGAATATATTCAAGAAGGTGTAAAATTTAAATATACAACATTATGAATAATTGTGAATATTTGTATAGCTACCTCTCCATTCAAGGACAGTGCTGCTCACATCTGTGCCTGGCATGTCCCTTCCTACTTACAACTCTGTCTTCCCCTTAGAAGAGATCTCTAATGCAGCTTTGGAAAGGGGTAGGCAGCCATTTTTTCTGCCAAGGTCCATTTGACTATAACATGAGCCCCAGGCCACTAAAAAAGTTCTCAATACAGTCAGAAGGCTACCATTGGCCAGTGAGAGACCAGGTTGTCCTATCATGGGCTACGTGGTTTTGATGGCCTTATGTGGCTTGCAGGCCACATAAGGTAATGAGCCACACAAGTCAGTACCATTTCACTTTGCTTCATTTCACTTTGCCTTATTGTTAAGCGATAAGATTTAGTTTCACTTGTATAAGAAGACAAGACATATTTGGCAAGAAAAGATTTAGCATTTGTAGAAATGAAGGTTGTTACCACTCAATATTAATTAAGCACAGTCATTATGTCCTAATGAACACACAAGTGTGTGAGCACAAACTTTTAGCCTGGCCATTTCATTAACTCTTAGTTAAACAATTGGAAAAAACTTATATTTTTTGCATATATATTATATATATATATAAAAGAAAACATATTAACTTATATATGGTACATACTGGTGAGAATTACACAAGTATAACTCCTTGGAACAATTAACCCACACTCAAAATGAAAATCAGAAAGCTAGTGTTAGATCAACAAGAAAGAAGTAGACAAAGAGAGAAGGACACGCACACATCCATCCATATATATGTATATATACATATGTGTATATGCATATACATACATACATACATACAGACAGACAGACATTATATATATAGAGAGAGAGACTGCATTCCACATATTCCCCTCCCCCCCCACACACTGTGTATGTGCATTCACATACATGTGTGTGAAAATGGAACTAGGAAAATGAAGGGACTGAATGGGTTGGGTGAGATGAAAGGAGAATGATGAAAGGAGAACCACTGATCAGGATAAATTCTACTCACAAATAGATTTTTAAAATTAACACCTGTACAACTACTTCAAGATCATAAAATAAAATATTCATTAAAATAATATTTTTCTACTATTTTAAATTTGTGAATGTGTATGTGTGTGTGTGTGTGTGTGTGTGTGTGTGTGTGTGTGTGTGCCAGTCCTGGTGCTTGAACTCTGGGCCTGGGCACTGTTGAGCTTTTATACTCAAGGCTACTTCCCTACCTCTTGAGCCATAGCTCTATTTCCAGCTACTTGGTGATTAATTGGGGGTAAGAGTCTTACAGACATTCCTCCCAGTTTGGCTTCAAACCATGATCCTCAGATCTCAGCCTCCTGAGTAGCTTGGATTATAGGTGAGCTACTGTCGCCAGGTTTTAAGTTATAATTGTCTTGCTTTTTCCATTTCTCCAGTCCTTTGGAACTGTAATTGTAGTTACTAAAACATATTCTCATAATAACAGTGCTTTCTTTCTTGTTCTGATTATGACTTTTAACTGTGCTGATTACTGCCGTTGGTCTCCACAGCAGTGTGATTGGCAACATGTAGGAGGTATTGATTGGTTCAGTCTTGCTGATGTGCAGAAGGACTGTTAAGCTGCTTGGAGGAAAGCTCTGGCTTGGACAGCATCTACAACCATTCTTCTATCTCCTCTGTAGACCAGTCTATTGATCTCATAAACCTTGTGGATGCACTTCAAATTGTTTTACTTGTACAAACCAATCTAAGAAGAGTTTAGCCCTTTAAAAAGTGGCTACTAGGCATTGAGAGGCTAAGAGTTCAATGCTTCTGAGTATTTGGGGCTGGATGAAAAAAAATGGAGTTATTTTTCTTCAGATCAAAAAAGACTAAAGGGACAAAGACTCCAACACATTAATAAATGAGACATGACCCTTTCCACTGATCCCAGATATTAAAGTTGCTTTTCTAAAATAAGAGTTTTATTTTTCAAGACAGATGGGGTCAGGTGAGAAAGAAAAGGATCAGAAAATGAAAGGTGATGTTACATCAGAGTAGCTATAATTAATAAGTGCTATTGGCAACACTAAGAAAGGTCAAGAAGGTAAAAACCACAATTTTAAGTGACTATTGTAACTAGAATGCAATTTTCCAAAGAAAAAGTGCTTTCACATAAATGTGTGTTCATCTTATTACATCAAGCTCAGGTAAAATTGGATGAAATACTGGGTGTACCTGTAATGCATGTTTCCAGAGCTATCCTTGTTTTAATCATGTGAGACCCTAAGCCTGTATATGGTCAAAGGATTCCTGCTGTCTAACAAGTATTAGTATTTAAAACAAGTGTATTACCATTGCTGTTGTTTCCAACATACCATGTGAAAACATGCCTTTTTCTTTTGTCTTTCTTCCCGATGGTTTTACCCCTGATGTCATTGTAACTGACTTTGGTACCCTGGATATTGTATATGCATGTATTGGACTAGGGAAGGGAAGGGGAATATCAAAATGGAGAGACAAAGGATAAAAGGACAAACCAAAGCAACAGCAATACTTACAAAACTATGTGCTGAAAATCAACTGTATAACTTGGGGAGGTGGAGGGAAATGGGGAAGGGGAATAGGCAGGGGGAAAAATGAGGTAATGAGGAGGAGGTAATGAGTTGGATAAGAAATGTACTCACTGACTTATGTATGAACCTAAAATCTCTGTATATCACTTTGGCAATAAATAAAACTTAAAAAAGATATAATAAAAAACATAACACTATAATATTTCCACAACTTTTTTTTTTTTTTTTGGCAGTACTGGGGTTTGGACACAGGACTTTGTACATGCTTGGCTTGCTTGGTCATGACTGGTACTCTAAAACTTGTGCCACACCTCCAGCCTGGCTTCTTGCCAGTTATTTTGGAGATGGAGTCTCTCAGACTTTTCTACCCTGGTAGGCTTTAAACCATGATCCTCCAGTTCTCAGCCACCCAAGTAACTGGGATTATAGGCGTCACCACTGACATTCAACAATCATTCAACTTGAATAATGAAGCTTAAGGACTCATAATGTCCTACTTGGATACTGTGCTATTTTATTAGTAAATAACCTCTTAGTGAACATCGCCTAATTATTTCACAATTTTATATCTTATGTTTTAAACACCATTTATTTCATATAATTACTTTTTCTTCCCTCTAATGGTGGTCCTCAAACATTAGTATGACAGAAAAATTACCGTGACAGAAGTACTTATTATTTTATTTTGTGTGTGTGTGTGTGTGTGTGTGTGTGTGTGGTGTGTGTATGCGCATGCACACTAGTCCTGAGGCTTGAACTCGGGACTTGGGCATTGTCCCTGAGTTATTGTGCTCATGGCTAGTGCTTCACTTGAACCACAGATGAGACACTGTTTTTCTGATTGAGTTGTAGACAGTTTTGTGGTGCCAGGAATCAGGAATGAATAGGTAATCAATAAATATGGGCTTTGGATGTAGGAGAAAAGAGGGTGATGCCCAGTTGGTTTGTGGGGAGATATGGAAAAGATAGTTGGCAGAATGGACTCCTGGTTTTTTTTAAAAAGTTATCTTTTATTTGAGTTGCTAGGGAATGTGTGTGCACATTCTGTACCATACAAGTCATGTTTAGTGTCTCAATTTTGAGTAGGGAAACTTGAGAAATTCTCAGCACAGCCTAGTTTCCTCCCAGTAGCTCACTAGCAGGACCTGAGTCTGATGCTCTTCTCGTGAACATCTTTATCTGGTATTCCCCTGGGCAGCTAGGGTCAGACTTAGACTCAGTAATGAGAAGTTATCTATAGGATGTCTAGCTTTAGAGAGAAGGCTGTTTTTTCTAAGGTTAGCCTTCTCTCCCATCCAGATGGTTTGCCTTCTGCAGATGGTGAGGCCCATATGCAGATTCTGACCCACTTTGCTAATAAAGAAATCGGGCTGTTCCAGGGACTAAACAACTTGGAAGCAGGTTAACGGATGCACTTATTGAGGTGAGACAGAGGGACTGCCACATAAGTAGGCTAATAAAACTCTTTCTATTCTAAACACAAAGAATCGTTACTCAAAAGATAAATTCAAGCAGCATAGTCTCTGGGTATAATAGAAGTTCATTCATCAATTTCATTTTTTATGTCAGTACTGGGGCTTGAACTCAGGATAGGCACTGTCACTTAGCTTTTTCACCCAAAGCTGGTACTGCACCATTTAAGCGACAGCTCTGCTTCTGAAATTAGTAGCTAGGATTTGAGGTGTGAGCCATTGGTACCTGGAAACTTATTTTATTAATCAAATGTGAAACGCCATTAACTTCTACCAATTTTACTTAGTGTAGACTCAACTAGTCTTCATGTATAATTTGGATCATTTAATTAGTGTTCCAGTGCAATTGTCAAGTAGTTGCTAAGGAATAATTTAATTAGTTTCATTATATACATAATCAATTATTCATATAAGATTTAATATTATTTTTTCTTTAATTAAGTGCTTACATGTGTTTGTAAGAAAACTAGTGTTCAAATAGTCACCTTTAAAAATTCAAATGGGGGGCTGGGAATATGGCCTAGTGGCAAGATTGCTTGCCTTGTATAAATGAAGCCCTTGGTTTGATTCTTCAGCACCACATATATAGAAAATGGCCAGAAGTGGTGCTGTAGCTCAAGTGGTAGAGTGCTAGCTAGCCTTGAGCAAAAAAAGAAGCCAGGGACAGTGCTCAGGCCCTGAGTCTAAGCTCCAGGACTGGAAAAAAAAAATTCAAATGGGATAAGTGACTCTTTTCCACTTAGAGAAAGTTCTATTCACATTAAATTGTGTAGGGAAATGAAAAGAGGAGAACTTAAACCTTATGAACTTAAATTTATCCTAAGCTTTGGGAGGGAAGTTATAAATTGTGAAGGAGGAATTTAAAGACAAAACTGGGTAACATTCCATTTCTTTGTAGCATGCTTCATTTCATGCATTTTTAAACTTCACCAAAGTGAATGCACTCAGGGTGGCAGAAATGCTCTTGAACTGTTTTCACAATTCCACTCAGGAAAACCGGGTCAGTCCAGGAAGCGTGATTGACAGGAAAAATCATCCTAGCTTTCTTTCAATTCTCTCTTTCCACTCTGGCTAGTCATGGCTAACCTATCATTTAAAGCCAGCGCACACCCTCTTGTTTTATACACATTCTCTGTTTTGGAAACCTCTGCCCTTTCTAACCTCTGGTTTTACTCTTTGCAACTGTGATCAACAAATTACAAAGTAGGGAGTTTTATTCAGATTTTTTCCCACTGTAGAACCTGATATCTTTATCCATTCAGGTATGACATTGTTCTTATTGAACAACAATAACAAGAACAACAAAAAAACCACAGAAGGTCATCAGTGGTGTTTGTTTCCCTGTATATGTTCTCTAGCGATGTAGAATCCATTTGTTTTATCTCACTTTCAAAAATGATCTTTATACAAAGGGGTTTTAGTTTAACATGCAAGTTTTCCCACCCTTCCTCTTTTCTTTTATTTGTCCCCTCTGCTTACTTCTTCCCAGCTCCTGACAAGACTGACACCAGCTTCCTGATATTCATTTTATTGAAGTGTATGTTAGCTGTTCAAAGGAGTTATACCATTGGAACCTTCTCCTTCCGTATGACTCTGTATATGTTTTCATATATGTTTATAATTTAGATCTAAATGTATTCTAACAAGTTCACTGCAATAATCTTCACTATAGTATGATGAATGTTCTTTTAGATAAAAATGCTTAATTTACTCATTTTTGTTTCTTCCCTACAAAACCTAAACCAGATTGATTGTATGTTTGAGATAGTAAATGCATAAATACAGTTTTTTCATTATCTATATTATAAGCATTTCTCATAACTGAACTTTAACACTGTGTTTGAGGCAAGAGATGATGGATTTAGTTTTGGTACTCCAATGAAAATGATCTGAATTACAAGTTCATAGCCACATCTTTCTGAGGTACTTTGATGGCCTGAATCCATGTGCTGTAGTCCCCACTGTGAAGACCTTTGGGGAAATCATTAAGTCCCGAAGGCTCTGCCGCATCAATGGATTAGGAAGCACATTTCTCTCTGTTCTTCTGTCAAGTGAGAATATTAGCAGATGTCGCTGCATCATTGCTCATCCACCCCTGCTGCCACACGAGGACACATAGATGAACCATTTAAGACGAGGAGACCCTCACCAACAGAGACTGGACCTACTGATAGTTTGAATGTGAATTTCCCATTCTCCAGAGCTGTAAAAAATTTCTAAAATTCTTTGTTTATTTGTTTTGTTTTTGTTGCCAGTCCCAGGGCATGGAATCAGGGCCTGAGCATTGCCCCTGGCTTCTTTTTGGCTCAAGGCTAGCACGCTACCTCTTGTGGTGCTGAGGAATGGAACCCAGGGTTTCATGTATATGAGGTGAGCACCTTACCACTAGGTCATATTCCCAGCCCCCTAATCTATTCTTTATAAATTACCTAATCAAATATATTGTATTATAGCAGCATATGCAGGTACAGACAACTATTTGTTTCTTATCAATAATCTTTTACAAGTATGTATTCCTATGAGCTCTACAATAGCCTACAACTGTTTAGAAAAACAGATACACGGCCTTTGATCTGAGTTTGACTTTTCTCTCAGTTAGATACAGATTTTAAGATTTTGCAAACTTTCACCTTTATAACTTTTATTTTTCTCATACTGAGGACTAAACATTAGTCTTAATGAACTTTTGAAAGAGATATGTGAAAGAATCTGTCCCAGAACTATCCCAGTGGACCATTTGGAGTTAGTCGTGGACAGAAGGAGGTTTATAAGGAGCTTTGTTAGTGAGGCCATATCTCCCATGGGAGAGGGAGCACTTTAATCCAGGTGGTTGCATATATAACTCTGGGGCTAAAGCTAAAGGGGAAGTGGGTAGGTCTGAATGGTCAGTGGGAGTGGCCCACTATAGCTCTAGGGCAGGGAGTTCAAGTATGGGTAGAGCTGGGGGCTAATGGGAGGGGCAGAGGACCTGAAGTGAGAGAAATACTAGCAATATGTTTCTGCATATTGACTGTATGTGATGTGACTCCAAATATGAATATGAAGCTATTTCATACATATTTGGCATTGAATATCAGTGAAGATTTCTTCCACAGCACCTGCCCTGGGAAAAAGACACCTAGATAGACTTACTAGGTTCTAGGCCATGTGTCTGGAGAAAGTTTGCTGACAGTAATACAGACAGGACTAGAATCTAAACCTCTAAAATGCCCTTTCATGCCTAGATTATGATCTTAAGTTTAACATTTATCTAAAGTTCTGAAAACCATGTGTTATCATCCCGCTGTGCATGGTTCGAAGCCTAAGATAGTACTACAGGGGGCTGCCCCCAGAAAGGATAAGGAAACTGTCATTCAGAGAGGTTCATTAACTTGGCCACAATTAGCCAATGAAATAGAAGCCATGTGTACTTTGTTCCCTTCTGTTTGGCTCTAAGTTTGACCAAGATATCTTGCTTTAATCTACTTAACCTAGGGGGAAGAGACACAGCTGCAGTAGCAGGAACTGCTGGCTCCAGAATGCCACAAAGACATGACTTGTTATCTAGTGGCAAGCCACAGAGAAGATGACAAGAACCATAATGCAGCAGCAAGGAGAGTAACAAAGACTCAGCAGAGGAGGAAGACAGGCATGGACCACAGAGGTGATTACTTTGCACATGATGCTGGAGTAGCCAATAAGGTAGAAAATGAAATAGGGAGATTTCAGGCCAGCCCAAACTAACCTTATTCACTCTGTAAAATGAGCTTAAATTTTTAGAACAACCAGGAAAAAATAATACTGCAAGAGAGGCTTGTGTGCACCTACTGTTTGGGAGGAAATATCATATTATAGTCATCTGTAGCCAAGGAAATACAGATAGTAAAATTGTCAGTTATTTATTGAACTACTGCGGTTGAATGGTTACCCATGAGTGAGTATCTAATTAACATAAACTGGATAAAATTATAACCCAGTAATTGAAATTATCACCATGAAGTACAACTAGAGAGAAATAGACACCAAGCTATAATAGATATCAAGCTATAATGCATTGTATTCAGTCCAACTCATTCTTTCTGATAATTATGCTACCACCTTCTTCCTTATTAAGATTTACACAAATTGAAACAAAATCAAATTAAATTGGAAAAAGGCAACATGCCATGGGTATAGTCAAGCAAGGAGTTTGTTTGTGAAAATAATAAGACCTCCTTCGCATATATTCAATTACCATGATGTATCACACAAGGCCTGGCAGCCCTGTTGTTGATTGGCTATATCTGATTATGGTAACCAGTCAGAATGAGGAAAAGGATCTTGGGCTTTGGAGCTTTTACCATTTCAAAGAATGTTTTCAAGGAGAATTTTGAGGAAATACAATTTAAAGCAAGTTCTAAAATTCCTAAGGTTTAAGTTAGAGCTTTGCAAAGTAATTATGAATAAAAATCACCTGGATATTTGTGAGAGTGAAGCTTTTGATTCTCTAGTTTTGTAGTGGGGAGGCAGAGGCTTTCCTCCTCTAACAGGGAGATAACAAGTTTTTATCATCCTGCTGTGTATGCGGTGCACATGACAAATGACATACTATTGATTTCTGCACTTTGGGTTTAGGCCATGTTGAATATATCTGGATCTCTAAAATACTGAAGATTGGATGCTGGTGGCTCACATCCATAATCCCAGCTACTCAGCAGGCTGAGACTTGAGGATTGTGGTTAGAAATCAGCACTAGTACAACTAACCACTACAGAACTGGAACTGGAGCTGTGGCTCAAGTGGTAGAGCACTTGCCTTGAGTGAAAAAGCTAAGGAACAGCACCTAGGTCCTGAGTTCAAGACTCAGTATAGGGGCACGAACACACATACACACACATACCACAGTCAAACACTGAGAACCTCAGAATAATTCTGAGACAATTTGAATTTAAGAACAAACTTTATTAGCAGTGAGCACATTAAAAATAAGACAATAAAGTGTTGTGTTTTTGTTTTAAATTCAAATTGTCACAGACTTATTTTGAGGTTCTCAGTATTTGATTTTAATATAAGCACATTCAAAATAAACGTGAAAGACAGGCACTGGTGGCTCATGCCTGTAATCCTAGCTTCCCAGGAAGCTGAGATCTGAGGATCACATTTCAAAGCTAGCCCTTGCAGGAAAGTTTGTGAACTCCAATTAAAAACCAGAATACTGGGAGTGGTGCCAAGAGGGGGGTGGGGGTGGGTCAAAGTGGTAGAGCACTAGCCTTGAGCAAAGGGAGCTCAGAAACAGCACCCAGGCTCTGTGTGTTCAAGTCCCATGACCGAATTAAAATATATGTGTGTGTGTGTGTGTGTGTGTGTGTGTGTGTGTGTGTGTGTGTGTGTGTACCCTTCTTGACCAATACTGGTTCTTTTACTAGAAAGCCACATAATGAATCAAAAGCAAACATTAGGACAAATTTGCTTTACCATAATATCAGCCCCAGTACCCATTCTAATGTGTGTGAAACTACTCCTATGCTGTTGGGCTTTTTTTTAAGGTCTTTAAGGACTTAATTATTCATATGAACACTTCAAGAGCAGCATTTTATAAATCACAGGGGAGACTTGATGGTAATGATGAGAGAATTTGATCTCCTATCCTGATATATCGGTGCCTTCTTTTACATCGTCCTACTCTTGCTCTGACCAAATCATTCCTGGTGATTTAACAGCATCTAAATATAGCCCCAAGAGACTCTTTGATCATAACATGTGATGTTTAAGCTTGTGCTGTTGAAGTCTTCTCACTTAGATTTTGGGGTCAACATGAAAGTCTCAGAGTTCTTTGTGAGAGTCCCGGAGCAGGTTTGAATGCGTTGAGTCTTTCTTTGCCTAACACATTGAACCACCATAAAAAGAAGATCATCAGATGTGTGTAAAAGCACCTTCTCAAGTTCAATTTACAGTAATATTGCTATTATTCTACTCAACAACAATAAAATGCTCTTTTCCCCTCCATCTCAGGGCAGTGTGGCTTATTGAAGGATTGAACTATTTTGTGTGGATGAATTCCATTTCTTTTCTTCTTTTTTCTTGATGAATGATCCTTGAATATTAAGGGCTAGGAATTGGAACAAGCGCCTTCACATGTCATTAGTGAATGGTTGTGCACTTCACAAATTTTATATATGGCTTTGAGAGGAGGTTGGGATGATCATCAGCATGATATGAATGGGTTTACATTGATATACAAAAATATTAGCCTTTGATAATGCCTTGTCTTATCTGTTTCACAAGATTTCTCTGAGGATCAAATGAGAAGAAGTCTTTGAAAGTGATCTGTAAAGTCTAAAATGCTATTTCTCTCTTGTCTTCCTTCTGCCAGGCTATTAGAAGGCTACTACATTAATGCTAAGCTACCACTTTGATTACATTATTTTCCAGCTGAAATGCTTTCAGTGCATCCCTCTGATGCACTGAATTTGCCTTTTCTTGCCATTTAAGAAACATCACACTACATTTACAACCTCATCTTTAGCGCACTTTTTCCTCCCATGTCGTTATGTCACTCACCCACCCAAGTTCTTAGAGCTAATTTTTTGTTGTTTCCTGTATATTTCCACATTCTTACTCTACTGGGACCTAAGGACATGTTCCAGTTTAAGAGTGTATATTTTCTTTCTATATTTTCTAGTACTCCATTTAGTGGCTATGGCAGAAAATGGAAGGTAGTTTGATTTTATCTTTCTCATAATTCTGCCTCCAACTAGGAATGGGGAGATTTTCTTTGTGTTCATTTCTCCCTCAGACCCACCATCAATTGTTAACTTCCATTCACCAATTCCACCAGATATTTTTCAAGACTCACATTCAATGGGTCTTTTATTGAGCAGACATTTATAGAGCTCGTGACCTTAACATCAGTCTATTACAGCTGTGCTAGCATATACCACAATCTTGGTGACTTTCCTTTCTGAAAGTCTGAAGTTCAAAGTGGATCTCACCAGGCTCAGTTCATGGTACTAGCACACCCATGTCCTTCTGAAGGTTCTAGGCAGGAACCATGTTTTTGTTTCCCCATTCCTTGCCTTAATGTCATTTTCAGCATTAAAGCTAGCAATCATAGTACTTCAACCTCTTCTTCTGTTAAAGATTCTTTTCGTTAATTTAGGGCCCATCTGAATAATCTAGGATAGTCTCTCCATGCCTATCTCTATCTATCTATCTATCTATCTGTCTGCCTGTCTTCTGTCTGTCTGTCTGCCTGTCTATCTAATTTAGGGCATCATGCTTGCCAGGTGGGTTCTCTACCACTTACTTGAACCATTTACTCAGGAATTTTTGCTTTCAGTTATTTTCAGTGTTATTCAGTTATTTTTCTATACCAAATAGAATTGTGCACATACTTTGATTGTTCCCACCAAGATTTTTTTTTGGAAAGATTTCTGATATAGTACTTCAGGGACATATTTAGCAAAAAAAAAAAAAAAAAAAAACAACAACCCATATTTCCTTTTACAATGAGAACGATGACACAATTCAGAAGAGGTAAAAGTACTCTAACAACATTTTCCAAACAAAACAGTAAAGTCCATCACTTTGAGAAATTGTTTCACAATAATTCATTCTATACAAGATAAGCACAAAGTCCTCAGAACATTGTAGCAGATGATGTGGGGAGTATAAGGATTTTTAAGCCAGAAGTTATATTTGAAACTTATCTAGTGTTAGAAAAAAAATGAAATTGCGTACATACTCTCCAAGGCAGCATACAAGGAACACTACAGTGTTAGGATATAGAGCAGTGGGAATTCAAACTAATTCAAAAGGATATGAGCAGGGAAGATAAGATTAAGAGACAAGAAGATGCAAGAGAAAATATTTGAATATCGCCTACAACTACAATTAGGATTGGAATATAGGAAGGCATTCCTTTTGGGCTGTAAGAAAGTAAATTGGCAAGGTAAAATGAAGACCAAACAAAAATTCAGAAAGTGGAAAAGTGAAAAATATCTTCAAGAGCGATATATATGCCATTTTCCCCAAGTATACTCTTAACAGTAGACATAAAATCATAACAGCAAATAAGGTAGTAACCGATTTCTTTGAGTTTGTTACCTTGAGGTAGTACAGACAAGCACATGACTAAAATAAAGTATAATATACACTATGGTCAAGTAAAACAGAAAGAGATCATGGTGCCCTGCCTGCTCATCACAGAGAGCAAAGAAGGCAAACGAATCACTTAGACTGCTGTGACAACACACCTATGAAAAGAGGAAAGTATAATTTTGGCTCATTATTTTAGTCTATGTTTGGCAAATGTAAGTCAGAACAACAACAATAACAAAAGTTTGCAATTATGACAAGCTAGGTATGGAGCCACAGCAAGCCTGAGATGTTATTTTTTAAAAGTCAGGAAGCTCCAGTCTTTCAATGACACAATATCTTTGCATGTAGGGGGTTGTAGAGGAAACTAAACAGGAAGGCACCTTTATAATGAAGTCACATTAGACAGGTAAATCAATTTAATATAGAGAAATAGAATTAGTTACTTTAGCTTAGATCTTTAATGATGAATCTTCATGAGAAACAAACTGTACCCTTAGTCCCTACATCAAAGAGACAGCTATTTTCTGGCAGATGAACATTGATTTTCCCCACATGAAATATACAAAAACCTATAGTTTTATATTGGGTGGGGGGGGGTCAATGGGAAAATCTTTCTGCTTCAGGACATAGAAAGATAATGTAGGTTAACTCAGGATGCAAATCATTGAAAATTGACAAGATGGACTCATATTGCTGGTTATCCTGATCATTGCATCTTCCTTCCTGATGTTTTTTCTCTGAAGATAACTCCTTGAAGTTGATTTCTAACAATAAGGGACCCGAGTGGTTGTGCTCCCCTAAAACTAACACATCTGCTTATTACAGAAGGAACTTCTTGATGGCCTTGGAGAAAATACTCATAGTTCTCCTATCCTATCTTAGTATATCAGCAAATAGCTCATTTCTCCCATCCTAAGCTCCTTTGTCTTGTCTACCAAATCAAACACTGGAAGTCTCTGTGTAGAGTGACAATTGGTTGTACCCATAAGATATGCAAATTGAGTATACTTAGTCCACTAAATAGATGTATTTGTCCTGTGTACAGTATGGCCTACACAGTATCATTTCACCTTAGATATCTTAAAATATGTATAAAGTCATTGCATGAGATTATTTGTCTCTGAAAAAAAGACCTCATAGAAATTTGAACAAAATAATGGCTGTTAAGTAGACTGAGTAGAACATCTCATTTCTTCCTTTTATTTAGCTTCTTTCCTTCCTTCCTTCCTCTCTCTCTCTCTTTTTCTCTCTCTCTGTATCTCTCTGTGACTCTGTCTGTCTTTCTAATGTCTCTGTCCCTCTGTTTCTGTCTCTGTCTCTCACACACATTCTAGCTATTTGAAAGTGCTCTTAATTAATTGATTTTTATATGGTTCTGAGGAATCAAACCCAGGGCCTCAGACTGCAGGGCAAGCACGCTACCTGCTCCCTGAAGCTAAGAGTAAAAACAAGTAGGAAAATAAGTCATGACCAAAATATGAACGCCCAAAATCAACCTCAAAAATGATGAGCAGACAACCAGAGAAACAGTAAAGGTCTTGAGCAATAGATGGAGAAATTAAATAGGCACTTATCTTGCATCCTTCTCGGCTAGAGAAAAA
The DNA here is from genome assembly GCF_023159225.1 of Perognathus longimembris pacificus. NCBI lineage: Eukaryota > Metazoa > Chordata > Mammalia > Rodentia > Heteromyidae > Perognathus > Perognathus longimembris. Next base: position 71,426,723 of record NC_063165.1, read on the forward strand.
AAGAAAAGAAGGAAAGTGGTTAGAGAACATTTTATTGAAGTATAATCTGGGAAGAAACACATGGCCTTAAGCATAGCATCTAAAAGAAACCCAAAGACTTCTAATTGTGTTTAGGATACTTGGCAACCCTAGGGATGAATCTACAAGGCATTTGATTTAAGTCTGTAAATCCAAGTCAGATGATAATGTCCTTTTGGTATTGTTATTCTTTTCTGACTCTAACCTACCTCAAAAGATTCACTCATCATGGTTCTTTACTTTTCATTGATTTTCTTGTTATTCTTAAAGCTATTTTAGTATTGCGTGTCACTTAGAAAAATCTCACAGAAGTAGGAAACAGAATAGGGTTATCATAGCCTGGGAGTGCTGTGGGAGTGGGAAAGAGGATGAGTGGATGGTTACAGAAGCAAAATCAGGTGAGTGGAAGCAGGAACTTCTACTGTTCATGTTTACTTGTATGTGGATGTGAGCTTGATGTATGATAACACATGTATGTACAACGTAGGACCTAACGTATATATATGTATATTTCTAAACTTTATTAATTTAGAAAGGCATATATAGTATTCATAGTAATAGTTAAGAACAGTAACATAACTATTGTGAACACTAGTTTTTTTTTTTTTGTTTCCATGAATTGGAAGCATGGCTCAAGTGCTAGAGTGCCAGCCTTGAGAAAAATGAAAAGAGAAAAAAAGCAAGAGCTTGGGGCTCTGAGTTCAAGCTATACTATATCTTTCTCTTTCTCTGTCTCTTTCTTTCTCTTCATATATGCGCACGCACGCGCACACACACACACACACACACAGACTCACACATACTTTTTTTGGCCAGTCCTAGGTCTTGAACTCAGGGCCTGCGTGCTGTTCCTGAGCCTCTTTGTGCTCAAGGACAGCATTCCACCACTTGAGCCACAGCGCCACTTTCACTATTTTCTGAGTAGTTTATTGGAGATAAGAGTCTCACAGACTTTCCTGCCCCAGTTAGCTTCCAGCCGTGATCCTCAGATCTCAGCCTCCTTGAGTAGCTAAGATTGCAGGCATAAGTTACCCATGCCGAGCCACACACACTTTAAAAAATAGCTAAATAGGATTTTTAATATTCCTAGCACACAGAAATAATAAATAATTGAGACAAAGAAGATAGATCTCCATGAATGATATATATATGTATATATGTAGCTATTACTATATATGTGTGTGTATACATGCATATATGTGTGTCTGTATATATGCATAGATGTGTCTATATACATGTAGGAACACATATTATATACACATATTAAAATGTTATATACAAAAATATAATATGAATATTGTTTATAAGTTTAAAATGTAGATAATAATATACAGTTTTTAAGTGTGAATATACTTTATAACCTGAAGACCTACATGCAGTCAGAGATGATAAATTGGAGGGCTTTTCTTTCACTAGAAGGAGAATCTGCAAGTGCCTGAAGTGATATCTGGAATTAGATGTCATATATTAGAAGTCAGGCCAAATTCAGTTATAGGCATGTAATGAGGAAGACAGCTGTTAACAACCTTCCTGTTATTTGGCTGATAGATTATTCTACACCCTTTAGATTTTCATGGCTGAAAATGAGAAACTTTCAGTCTTAGGTTCAAACACAATCTATGTTGTTCATCTGCATTGTAGTAAGATATTGACTTATCTAGGAACTAATAAAACTAAATTCTCTTCTTTTCTGCAATGTCAATATAAAATTTAGGGGGACCAAAAGTTTGACTATAACAATGAAGCTATCAATACAGAAGAAAATATGAGAAAAAAAATCTTGGAACCGGGAAAGACTTTTTAAGCAGGAATCAAAACCCAGAAAACACAAATTTGGTACATTTAATTTGCAGAATGTGAACATTTCTGCTTAGCACACACACACAAAAAAAAACCACCATAAAACTCAGAGAAAAGTGGAGCAAAATTATTTACAACACACGTGACAAAAGATACTGATTTTATTTATCTACAGAGAACTCTTATAATACCATAATAAGAGATTAACAAATAGAAAAATATACAAAGTAAAGGGATACATTAAATATAAAAATGAAATACAATGGCTTATAAGCATAAGAAGTGATGCTTTACCTCAATTTAAAAATGCAAATTAATACAATGGCACTCCATTTTTATTAAAATGGAAAAGATAATTAATAATCACATTTTTGGAGGGTAGCAAAGAGAGAAATAGGTTCTCTAATATACCCTCAGGAATGGAACTGTATATAACATTCTTGAAAAACAATTAGGAAATTGTTTAAGAAACTGAAAATATCCTTTTAGCTAACCTTTATATTGGTAAAAATGATCCCTTAAGTGTCCTTTAAATCATGTGCACAAAGATATATATTTTAGGATTATATTCCATTTCTTCTAATACTTTTTATGTAGATATCTGCACAAATGACATCTTTTCTTACAGGATGAAACACTGATAGTCTACTAATTTCAAGACTGTTCGAGGGATAGCCTTTCTTGAGTCTCAGGGTTACCTTTCTTCTCCAGCTCCTTAATTAAGCAATACTCTTGGTTTTCATTTGTTTTTTTTTTTTTCTCTAGATTCATATAGTCTTGTATTAATACTCTGTCAAGTATGTTTTTGTTTAGATAAGAAATTATAGTTGGCTTATAATCCCTGCTTCTCCCAATTATGAGGGCATAGATTTTCTAGCTTCTTGAGCTGACATTGAAAATCCCTTTTGTTCCTCTCTGAAAGCTGTAGAAATTTTTCTTCTTTTCAGATGTCTGATATTTGTAATGAATGTTTCCTCAATCCCTTATCCTGGGAAGTTAGGATAAAGCTTAGGATATAATTCATAAATTCATCTCATAAACTAATGATATGAAATATTTTCATGTATTACTTTATTATAAACTTACTAATTGTAAAGTATAGCATGAGTACAGAAAAGCCTTATGAAATAAATATTTGGTTTCTTATATCATTGAAAGAAATATGGGTTGGAAAGAAAAGACTCAAGATGAGAAATAGAATTTTGTAAGCCACATCAAAAGTTTTCTACCACAACTATTTTCATTTCAAATACTTTCTTTGACTGTCAGTGTTTGGGGATTTGCTAACCACTTTGCTTTTGTTTATAATCCTATCATTGGAAGGTACATCCCAAATCAATTATTTTTTCAAAGCTCTTTTATTTATTAGCATACATTAATAGTACAATCCTGGTTTTATTGTAACATTTCCACACATGTATATAAGGTATGCTTATCAGCCTCACCATCTCTGTCACTCTCCTCCAAAACCACACCAACAGGTTTCTCTAGTTCTTTGAATCAAAAGATTTCTTACCATAATTTTTCTTGCAACATATTTTTTGAAGAAACCAGGGAATTTAACTGGTAAACCTTTTAATAGGGTGAATTTCGCTGATTTCATCTCCACGATATACATTGGTTAAATTGGGTGTCCACCTGCAATTCTCTTGATCTCTGCCTTCAAAGTAGTTGGGATAGAGTGTGTGGCACCATCCTTTCCGCTACTTCTAATTCTCTCCATCTGAAGTGCTGCTTTTGAAATAACTATTTTAAGAGTGTTTTATGAGACTTGGTCTTTTTGCCTGGATGTGAATGCCCACAGGCTCTATACGATAGTGAGGACTATTATTAAAATAAGTCTGGGAGTTGATGACTTTGATGATCCCTGAAAATATAATATCAAATCTTTTTATTAGTATGTAAAATTGTTCTTGAATTTCAATCTTTTTTCCTTTCCCTGACTTATTTACTTTTTTCATTTCTGAACTTTTCCATGTATTTTCCTTAAGATTTTGTAGATAGCTTAAAGCATATTTTGGTCCTTGGTACTGGCACAAATATAGACTGAAAATCGATGGAACATACTAGAAGACCCAGAAATATACCTACCACCATCTGACATTTGACAAGTCAAAAATATATGTTGGAAAAAAACAGCCTCTGGAACAAATGGTGTTCAGAATACTGGACATCCTTATACAGAAGACTGAAATTAGATCCCTGTCTGTTGCTTTGTACTAATACCAAAATGCATTAATGTAAGCATTGAAACCTTGAAACTACTACAGGAAGGAAAAGGGGACACATTAAAACTTATTCATTCCACCTCTCTTTCAATTTAATCTTCATTGACATAATTATTTTTATTGATATTCTTGCTGTGTTATATTAAATTTGTTTAACTTTTCTAATAATAATTTGTATTATATTCTTAACATTCTTTAATTTCTGGCTTCCAAAGGCTCTTAAGCACTGCCCAGCTGCTGTCTCCTCTTCTACCCTTCATTCTGGTGGTTTTAAATATGTGTAATTTTCTACTTATTCTTTTATGAAGTTGAGGGAGAGAAAAGAAACAAAGATTGTTTTCAACCATTAATTTAATTGTTTAATTTTTCTGTGGTTTCCTCATTTCCTCACTGGTTTACACATTTTTAAAACCTCATTAACTTGCATGTGTTGCAAATATTCATCTTACTATGTACTTGCTGTCATTTAAAAATTCTATAGCTTGGTATATTGATACTTTAAGTTCTCGTTCTTTCCCTTATGATTTATGCTGTTCTATGTTTTAATTAATAAATTTGCTCCTGTTTTATGCATTATTTTCATATGTTTTTAACTATTTGAAATATGCTTGTCATGTTCATATTTTTATTTCATCTAGGATTATGTCATATATCATATGATTTGAGGAAAGATTTTTCTTTTTCAATGTTAATCAATTTTTAGCTGATTTGGCTTGCATACATCTCTTGTGTACACCAGTTTTCTCCTTTACACGTCTGCTTACAAGTTCTCTGATCATCTCCATTTTTCTATCTCTCTGAGTTAATGTAATAGTGTTTAAACAGCAATACCTTTGTAGTAACTACTACTCATTCTCTAGATGCAGAGAATTTGGCTATTCTTTACTGTAGTCATTTCTAAGAAAATGCTATGGCAATTTCAACTAGGATGTCATTCAATTTATAGATAAATTTCAGAGCTATTCACTTCTACTTCCTCCATAAAGCTGGTATATATCATCTTCACACAGAACATTTCCAGATAAATTTTTAAAAAGCATATAAACATGTAATAGCTTTCATGTACATATAGACACTATGCAAACTTTTGTATATTTTTATATTGAATATTTTTTGTATATTTTGCATATGGATAAAATTTTTGTGGAAATATCTTTGCAAATTCATAGCAACAAGAGTCTCTGGGGAAGAGGACTCAGGTTGGAATCTGAAGTGAGAAAGATGTTTACTTTTCACTCTCAAATATTTTATTTTGTGCATGCATTTTCTTTTCTGTTTTCTTTACTTCCCTTTGGGTACTGAGGATTGAACCCTAGACCTCTACATATGCAGCAAGCACTCTACTATGGAGCTATACTCTTAACTCCCACATTTTCTGTTCAGCAATACTATTTGATGAATACACTTTAATGGCCCAAACCACAAGTTTAGGTGAGTGTTACGAGAAAAATTCTTTTGCTGTGATATCTTCCATGGTTTAATATGAAACACCCAAAACACCAGGCCTGAAAATAGAGAACCTAGCAAATTGAGACCAATTTTCTTACTACAGACAGCTATGGTATCACCGTGTACTTCAAATGAAAGTAAGTAGTTTCTGCAGTATGCATGATTATGTCTCTTCTGCTATGTGTATATACAAAGGAAAGGAAAGATTAATTGGTGGTTATTAATGATGAGGGAACAATATCTCTGTTCATCAAGTAATTTATCATGAAAATATATTTGTAAGTTTTTTCTCAGTCGTATGGCTTGGAATCAGTACCTAGGCACTGTCCCCAAGCTCTTCTGCTCAAAGCTCGCGCTCTACCACTAAACCACAGTGCCACTTCCTATTTCCTGGTGGATAATTGGAGATAGGAGCCTCATGGACTTTCCTGCCTTGGGTAGCTTCAAACTGGGATTCTCAGATCTCAACCTTTTGTGTAGCTAGGATTACAGGTGTGAGCCACCAGCACCTGGCTCTGTAATGTTTTTTTTTTTTTTTTAAAGAATGAATTAGAAAGTGAGCCTAACAAAAGTATTCATGGATATTTTGAGGGTTGGAGTAGTAGTTTATTGTGTGTGATAAAGAACTGAGAACATGTTGATGGTTTTTCTTAGCAATGGTTGTCGATGAATTGTCAGCTGTTTCTTATTTCAGTGTCCTAGCTACTCTCTGCATCACGATTATAACTCAAGAACTTTTTCATCCACATGATGTGCTATTATATCTTTTGTTGAGGACTTAGGTAAAGGCAGAAGAAATATTTATCACCTTTTTCAGTTTAATTACTTCAACATAGGTCAAATGATCTTCATAAACTGGAGCAATGTGCTGAACTTAATGAGGCAGAATCCCAAGAATGAGGAAAATCTTGAAATGATTGAGGGTCAGATGAAGAGAGAATTTGGTTCATAGCAGGACACTATAGAAAATTTAAGTAGTGACAACAGAGATTAAATTTCCATCTGAATTCCCAATATTCTACAACCTAATGAAGATATAGTTACAATTAATTATATTAAAAGAAATCATTTCTACAATGACAAAGTTGGTGCTCCATTAGAATTCAATTGTACTTCCTAAATCTTGTATTTCCTAAGAAATATCATTTTCAGAAGAGTAGTGAATAAAATGATAAAAAAAAGTCTTATTTACTTTATATTAGAAGCAGGGACAAAAGGTGAAGCAATGTAACAGTAGTCACTAGAGCCCAATAGCTATACCCTTATGATCACATAAGATGATGCTAAGTGAAATGAACTCCATGTTATCGAAACGATTGTTATATCACAGTTGTAACTACTTTCAACGTCCCATGTGTATCTGTAGCTTCTATTATTGATGATGTTCTTGTATCACCTTCCTGTGGTTGTACCTATACTATCTCTGTAATCTTATCTGAGTATATTGGAAACCGTGTATACTGGTATTAGAAGTAGGAAATTGAAAGGGAATACCAAAATTGAGAGACACAGGGTAAAAAAAGACAAACAACTACAAAAGCAATACTTGCAAAACTGTTTGGTGTAAGTGAACTGAACACTTCAGGGGGGAAAAGGGAAAGTGGGAGGAGGGAGGGGGGTATGAGGGACAAGGTAACAAACAGTACAAGAAATGTATCCAATGCCTAATGTATGAAACTGTAACCTCTCTGTACATCAGTTTGATAATAAAAATTTGGAAAAAAAAACAGTAGTCACTAGACACTGTTGGAAATGAACTTTACAACTTTGGGTGGGGAAGAGGAAAGTGGGAGAAAATAAGAGAGTAGGTAACACTTCAAAAAGGAAAGTACTCATTACCTTACTTATTAACTATAACCCCTCCATATGTTACCTTTACACCAAATTTTTTTAAAAGATGCAGAAATTGTACTTTGAAGAGAAATTGACTCTTGGAAGACAAGGTAGTTATCTTCAAGTAGTTAAAAGTATGTCAGGTGATGGAGATTCTAGGACAAAATTCCAAAAAGTCTGAAATACAGTTGTTTTAGAATTCCAGACACATGATGGTAAGCTCAATAATAAGATTCACATGTATAAGCTGAGCCTAAGAAGGAAGTTTAAAGATTCTTTAAGATGTTGAATGAGATGGGGCTTTCAGTTGCACACTTTATATTCTGTTATTTATTTTGTTATGACAATACGATTTCAAATATGGCCAGGTTTGTCAGGAGAGATCACCGCCACCTACCTTGACTGGCAGATTTGTTGTCAACAACTATTGGGATGAACTTAACAATTGCAATTTCATTTTTTAAATTGCATTTTGTGGCATATAGAATGAGTGAAACAAGGAGTGACACAAATTTCTCCAGTAAATAGCACAGAAAATGATCTGAATCAATGCAGGTGTTAGAGTTTCTTTCAAGCATGGCAGTAACTGTTAGTGGATGATTTGTCATGATGGACCACATGTCCAACATGTGAGTACTTTGACACGGTGGACACCCTATGCTGAAAGACTGAATGACTAGTTCTGAAGCTAATCCTCAGGACACTAGCTAGATCACATTTCCTAACATTCCTCATGGATTCTGTGTCCTTGAAGGTGGCATGAATAGTAATGAAGGAATTCTGAAATAATATCTGCAGCATCTCATTGAGAAGATCCCCTGTAGCCCAAAAGGAAGCTCTGAGAGATAAGTTGACAGTTTTCAAGGGGTTTGAAACCCTTTAACCAGAAATTCAAGGCAAATCTCCAAACCTGGGGTAGTAGGCAATACTTACAATTATGACATGTCACTGGAAAATACTTATTTCACATGAGCATTTAGAGGATATCTTTGGGGCTTTCTTTGGACATCAGAAAAAAAGCATTCTGTAAGCTCTAAGGAACCATAAAAGCATCATAAAAAGTATAATCACATCACACAACATCAAATTCTGTAGCACACCTAGATACTTTTGTGGACAGAAACCCGTACAAAGTGTTTTCAAAGTGTTTAATTTATTTGGTACCAAAAGCCCAGTGCAGCCACAAAGAACTTCACGACAGCTCGATTCTTTTCTTCAGCAATTTGGAAGCACTGATCTTTGAGCCATCTACAAGAGAAATCCTATAGTGTCCTTTTTTTTTTCTATGTATTCTTATCTTGCATTATACAGATGAGACACAACCATATTTCAGATAGTATTCTCCCCAAATATCATTATTAATTAACTAGTAAAATAGTGGAAATACATGATGGTATATTTAACTTCATCTGTTTCCAGTGATACAATTTAACTGATATTTAGAGTGATTGAGTTTACTATTTCTCTCTAGATGTTAAATATCTTGCAATTTAAGGACAATGTATGTATAATTTAAATGCTTTCCCTTTATAAACTATCATATATCTTTATTTCTTCAAAAAACAAGTAGTAGGAGGAAAGAGTCATGAATTTAAAATTAAGAGACTTCCTCCTCATTTCCTCCCCCTACTCATTCTGCTTTCTCTCTCCTTCCTTCTCATTTCTCTTTTTAACAGACTCTTTCTAAACTCCCAAAATCTTTTTTCTAACATTTTGCTGCATTCACTAAATAGTTAAACAGTTCATTAAGTATAATTTCCCCATCAAGTCAGAGCACTCACTACATGTGTGAATAATACAAACAAGTTGTAAGAACACATTTACCTTAGAAATATTGTCATGAGCATCAAAGATAAAAAAAAAATTTGATTTTAAAATAGTCAACACAGCTTGGAAACCATGGTGATATTTATTCATGATAATAAATGCATTTTTAGTGAAAGCCATGGGTGTACAAAACATAATCTGAGTCATGACAACCCAATGACCTTATTTAAAAATACAACACATGATACATGACTCATTAAGTTGCTAAACTATATGAGAGTGGAAAAACGATAAATTAAAAACACTAAAGTATGTTTAAATATACTCCACCCACTAATAGATACCAACATTGGAAAATAGAATTAAAAATGGTTCCTTTGTTTTAACTTCAGCTGCTGAGTTTTTGTATTGAACCATTATAAATTTTAAAGATGTTTTGATTGTTATGTTATTTTAATATAAAACTGCTAGTACCTTGGCTTATGATTTTTTAAAGAGGGCTAAATTCTTTCACATCCCTACATATTTAGGAGTATATGCAATGTCATTTGTAATATATGGATCTAAAAGAGACAGCATAAAATATCTAATAAATAATATGATATATAGTGTACAATACAGCATAGAATGACTGAAGACATTTAAATTAAATTTATGTATTAGGAAAATTCTTCTTTATTAGTTATACATTTCCATTCTTCAATGAGATGCCTAATAACTTATTTTAAAAGTACACTTCATTTTTTCCAAGGACCCATTTAGTTCCATTTTCTATCATACAAGCTTCAAATAAAAGAATTTGTAAATAAAAATTTCCTATCTGCAATTTGATAACTGGTCATCCAATTTTACCTTTCAATTCAAATTTTTAGAATAATTAAAAATTGATAATGTTTGGAAATTAAACCCCAGGGGGAAAAGGCACTTAAGCCCTGTATGTGACCACACTAATCTGTATATTTTAGACCTGTATACAAATATGGCAAAGTTCCAAACTAAAACCAAATCACAAAGTATATGATATTAGAATCAAGTTGGCCACTGTTTGTCATCAATAGAAGTTTTTTTCTTCCCTCCCTCCCTCCCTCCCTCCCTCCCTCCTTCCCATCCTCCCTCCCTTCCTTCTTTCCTTCCTTCTTCCTTCCTTCCTTCCTTCCTTCCTTCCTTCCTTCCTTCCTTCCTTCCTTCCTTCTTTCCTTTCCCCTCCCTCCCTCCCTCCCTCCCTCCCTCCCTCCCTTCCTTCCTTCTCTTTCTTTCTTCCTTCCCTTCCTTCCTTCCTTCCTTCCTTCCTTCCTTCCTTCCTTCCTTCCTTCCTTCACTTTCTTTCTTCCTTCCTTCCTTCCTTCCTTCCTTCCTTCCTTCCTTCCTTCTCTTTCTTTCTTCCTTCCCTCCCTTCCTTCCTTCCTTCCTTCCTTCCTTCCTTCCTTCCTTCCTTCCTTCCTTCCTTCCTTCCTTCCTTCCTTCCTTCCTTTCTTTCTTTCTTTCTTTCTTTGTTTTCTTTCTTTCTTTCTTCCTTTCTTTCCATTTGTCCTGGTCTTATACTCAGGGCCTGAGCACTGTCCCATAGTTTTATTTTTGCTCAAGAGTAGTGATCTACCACTTGAGTCACAGATCTACATCTGGCTATTTTCTGATTAATTGGAAATCACGATTTTTCCTGCCTTGGTTTGCTTCAAACCTCACTCCTCATGTCTCAGCCTCTTGAGTAAATAGGGATGCAGGCATAAACCACCAGTGTCTGGCTACTGATAATTTATTGAGTGACTTCTGATTGAAGTTTGATATGTATGTTGTTCTGATATCAAACACAAGAGATATAAGCCTATTAGAAACTTCCTCTTAGTTTATTGACTAAACAGCTAAAACAATTTCTGTAACAGTAAAAGTTGGCAAGGTAATTAAATGAATGATAACAAAATCTCAGCAGGGAAGTGTCCATTAATTGAATTTATTTGGGAGCATGTTTTCACAAGTATAACCAAATTATCTAATTTTCAGTCACATTAAAAAGTGATAGTCTATAACAACTAATTAGTAGAGGAGAAGTAAAGGCCAGTACTATGAGCCAATCACTGATGAAAAGAAAATTGCTAACATCAAAGGATTGCCATGATGTTTGACAGCTTTCCTATGCATTCCGTTCATCATTTTTTTCCTGTGAAAATATGTCAGCAAAAGTCTCCAAAAGAAAAACAAATCCTATTAATTTCTCTGTAGAATTGTTTTTAAACCAATAATATTTGCCTCCCTCCCCATTCTTTCTGGAGAGTAGAATGTGTATCAGTAAGACTGTGAAAAAGCTCACACTAATTGATGAAGTTCATGTATCATAGGTATGGTAACTGAGTTCTGACACTTTCATATCAAAATTAGTGTCCTCTCATTTTCTTCCTTAATGTGGTACATGGTTTCTGGTGTTTAACAGTATCTGTCATTGTTTTCTGGTTTTGCAGATCAAAGATATCTACATTAAAGCATCATTTCATCAATCTTCAAATCTGAAAGGAGGAAGTAAATAATCTATATGCAGATTTTTCTGTTTTAACTTACACAGGATCAAGAATTGGATTTTTGTTATGATTGAGCAAACTAGGTTCCCATATGCATAAAAATTTGATGATGAAATTTAACTTTAGAGGTCAAATAGATACTCTTCATTGTTCACATATTCAATAACAATTTTAAATTATAAAATCTATCAGTAATATCTTTAACCACTTATTGTGGAATAAGATTACTCTTGATAAATATCTGACAATTTTATGTAAGAGTAAAACAATGAAATCAAGTTCATCTTAAGTTTCTAGAAATTCTAAGCAGTCTTGCTTAGTTTCAATTTAATCTGTGTTAATAATAAACCCTGAATAAATAATGACAAATATTATTTTAATTTTGTGACTTACTTTTCTCTTAAGGAAATTTGTATCTAAATACATTAATTAAAAGTGAATAATATTGTGCAGCAATATTCTAGATTTAAAAATCATGTTTCAGCTTTTAAAGCAATTCTTAATATTCTGTTTAGTATGGGATGTCATTTTACATTGAGAAAACTAGAAACTAGTATTAGAAAACCAGTACTCACATTGAGTTTGACCATATGACCTGAGAAGAGTACTAAAACCTAAGTGCTTTGTTTCCCACACAAAGTCTTTGCCATCTTCAATTGGCGGAAAGAATAAACTGGTCCCTTAAATAAGCTCCCTAAATTAATATAAAAACAGGTATCAGTAATGTTATAAATAGTTGGATTGATAGGTAAATAAAAAGCAATCGATGGGCAAGTAGAAATACAAACATCAGTAAGAGAGAATAATTTATTCCCAGTGCAGTAATGCATATGAAAGTATTCACTTTTATCATTGTTTAGTTTATGGTGGCCCTTCTATTTCTCATTTTATCTTTTGATTAATCAACATAGTGAAAGTTTTCTGATTAAATAATATTTCAGATACTAACAATTCTTTTTAGGGGTTTACAATAGCTGTTCACAATATGAACATGAAACCACATTAGGCAAAAAAATTCTACTTGTAGACCACTCTGGATTTTGAAGACTTTGCTACTAGCTGGGAATTTTATTTAAAATTGTGAATCAATATCTTCAGTTGATTCATATTCAATAATTAGAAGAAGAAATTATAATTAAAGAAATTCCTCTATCTTTTAGTATCAGCCTTGCTCAATACTTTTAAATTCTTTCAGAAGAAAAAAATTTTTAATCTACACTTTATAAGAGCTTAATTACCCTTATACTATGAAGCCAGGTATCTGTATTTCATGAGATATTGTTCATTTACTTCCAATAGACCTTTGCCTTTAGTATTTCACTTAGCATTTCTAAGTGAAAACAATTGGCAACCTAATTTTATAACACTTTTATATAAAGGGTATTCAAAAATACAAAGCTACCATTTTTGTCTGAGTACCTGGAGGTTACAAACTCATAATGTTAAACTCTCAAGAGTTTTGGATGAGACTTGCTTTTAAATATACAGTTGTATTTTCAGTAGAAGTCATCTACATGTATGTCTTCAAAAACCCGACTGGTCTAGAAAAGTGAGTCTTTAAGACAGTCATGTCTTCTTTTGATTTTGTTATTAAAAAAAAAAGACAAAACAGCAATAAACATTTTAGCTCTTTAATGAGCAAAGATCACGCCTCTTAGCATGTGACTAATAGTCATTATCCAGATTATCTTTATTTCACGCAATGACCAGTGGCATGGTCAAGATGTACAAAGTTGTTTCCATCAAGTAGTATACAATTTTTTTCTTTTGTATAATAAGCTTTCATTCTTGAAAAAGAGTAACTGAAAAGAAAGGTTTCTGTTACTGCAGTTAGTTTGTCAGAGAAAGTTCTTTGCATTATCTTACAAACTATCAAAATTGCTAGTCATCTGAAAAAATGTAAAAAAAAACCACATAACTTTAGTCTAATAGAAATATAGTACAGGTAAGAGAGAAAGTATTTATCAGGATGTGCTCTTTAAGTCCATCTCAATGTTTTTTATATAAATGTACATCTGATTACATATACAAACATCTGGAAAGGTCTGTGATATACTGATATTACTGGTAAACATCAGGAGAATAAAGAGCTTCCTGTGGTCTTAGAATATTTAATTGACATCACACATACGTGTAAGACTAACTTCCACCAGGTGTTGACATCCTAGGTTCTGTATCTACGTTGTACTCTACTGAGATTGCGTGAATAGATTCCAGTGAATGAACCTCAGTGAGAGAGGTGAACGATGTGAAGGGGGACATAAGTTTGTACTGAATTAGAAGTCATCAACATTTTGTCATGCAACATAAGTAAATCAATTCAATGAGACCCAAAATCAGATTGGTAATAAGGGACGTCCTCCTATGATTAAAAAAAACTGTTTTGATAGACTCATTGTAACATTTCGCCTTACCAAAAGGAACAGAATTCAGAATAACAAAAGTCACAGCAAATTATAGATCCTGCAACACATGTCCAATTAGGGCTGTATTTCTACAAATTATTATTTTGATGGTAAAGAAAAGAACATTAAAAACACAAGAATTTTTTTTCCCCTCTGGGATTCATATCAGCAAGTATTCACCACTATGCCTATAGTTTCTTGAAATACCATTAAGAACTAATTCCTTCTAATATTGAGACTACCATGAATTCTTTTATTATAATTACTTTTGCCCCTTAAAATCTTCTTTAGGTTCTGCCAATTGATGGAGGAAGCTTCTATTAAAAACTCCAATGGGAAGAGAACAATTTTAATTACGGCTTAATCAGCAGCACAGCCACCAAGCATATAAATTATCATGCACATCGTGCTAAAAATATCCAGTTTCCTTTATGCCCACAACTTTATACTGACAGCACTTATGTGATATGTTGTACCTGCCAGTCCTCAGACTTCATTGTTTTACTGGCAAATTTCAGCATGAGCCTTGGCTAAGGCCACTAACAGCATTGGTGCCTTGTGTGTACTTATCCAAATATGTAAATATGGTCTACACAATAAAACGGCTCCAAATAAAAACGGATGAAAATTATCTGACATTCCATTGGGGTGTCCCTTGTGCATATTCATAGTTGTTTTTTATAATTTAAATTTTTGTATTTCAGACATAGTTCTTTCCTGTTTGGTGTTCCACATGCCTAATTCCATTATGTAACTGAAATCTTCAAAAAATTAATTCTTGGATGTGAATGTGAAAGTATCATTCAGAACAATTGCTTCAAGCAATTGAAATTTGTAAAGTTTAAGCTCTTTGTGTATATATGTATATATATATACAATTCATTTTTTCAAAACCCCCAAAGTTCTTGATATGTATATTCACATAATATTCCTCCTTATTTAAATAGTGAGAGTCTTGTAGGTTGAGAGCCAAGGAATCTTCAGTCAACTTTTACTGCAGTCCATCAAAAAAAAAAGTTTGTTTCTCCTACTGGCTATACCCTGGTTGTTGAATGTGAATGTGGGTGGGGGTGAGGATGGGGCAGCGTGCTGTTCTGTCCTCCTGTGAATGTGTTGAATGTGTGCAAGGGCTGGATTCCCGGTATAGTGTTGGGAATCATAGTAATGGTGTTAGGTGTCATTAAGGGAACATCATCAGGGGACCTCCTCATAGCTAGTGTGTAATCTGGGGGGCAGGCGGTCCGAAGAACCACCTCATGTGGATGGATGGACTCACATTCATGATCCAGATCAGTGTGCTTCATTTGGAGGGACATGATTTCTTCTTCTTGTGCATGGGTCAGGTCATTGGTGGTAGTACGCTGAGGGCTGCATCTCCTATGCACATCGTGTCTCCTCTTATCCTTTTTGTAGTACAGGGCTGCAAAAGCTAAGATGTTCAGAAACAGTAACGACGCTCCCACTGCAATCGTGACGCTCAGCTCTGTAGAGTAGTCTCTCTGATCCACTGAAAATGGACTTGGTTGTTGCTTGGGATCGTCCTGCTTTGTAGTGGGAAAGGCCGATGTGACGGGGATGGAGTTTTTCCTTGTTGGTCTGAGAGTGATGTCAGTTGATGGCACTTTAGTTGTTGTGGAGGTATACTGAGAAATGTCATTGAGATTATGCAGATGAGGGACCAACTCCAACCACAGATTGACTTTATTGGCTCTGTAATGCTCTTTCACTCTTGGTTTTAATCCAATATGGAGATAAAGTTGGTCTTTCTGAGAATATCTGGTCCATGCTACTTCTTCAAAACGATTGGGTTTGGTGTGGATGAATTTTGTGTCTTGAGGGACTGGTTGATTTGGGTCACTAAGAAAGAAGAAGAAGGAAGTATGAGAACACAATGATTTTCATTATTTTTCATGGTAAAAAAATACTACCAAGTTAACATCTAAATGAATAGGTAAATTAGCAAGCTTTCAGATGGTTTAGTATTAACTTGGATCAATTTAGAAATTCAAAAGTTTTAACAGATTAATAGATGATAATGGAAAACAAAAGAGGTTCTATATTTTTATTCTTTGTTTATATAGAGTTGGACTACTATCAACTTAGACTCTCAAAGTTATTTCTATATATATAGAGAGAGATAGATATAGATATAGATAGATATTTATATCTATCCATCTATCTATCTACCTATATATAGGTATATAGATTCATCTAATAAACCACCTACCAAAAACAGCATGAAAGAGTAGAAAGTACTTAGAGTTTCGAATTGATAGAAGAAGACTTGATTACTGGTGCTACTACTTATCAAACATAAATATCTGTTTGAACTTCTCATGTCCCTTCTATGTAAAATGAAATTAAAATTATCTGGCTTGCCTATCTCTGAAGGTAGTTGGATTGATTAAAGAGTATTGTGAACTGAAAAATGCTACGAAACAATAGGAAGTCCTGTGTAATTCACAAAACAAAATTGTACTATCGACTAATGCAATAGAGACATAAGCTTTCTTCACAAACATCCCAAAAGCAAGAACTAATAAACCAATGTCTATTTGAAACATCACAATGTAGAACAATTTTAGTAATCTCTTAAGCTATTTAGGTATGAATAGGTATCTCATTAAAATACTTAAGACATCACTTTGTAAAAGAATTAGAGCAAACCTCATTGTGTAGGTACCTACCCAGTTTTAGCAAAATTTGTCCAGTATGTCATCACAACAGCACTCAGCATCACATCATTTTTGGAGAAATTGCAAGGAAATAACTCTGTAGGGCCAATCATGGGGATTCCCAAAACATAGGGAACTTCATCTCCATGGGCTGCATCAGCCCAGGCTGGAACCTGATCTGTTTGGCAATGATGGTAAAAGGCATAGAAGTATGTGGGTGAACCAAAGTTGGAGTGAAGATCTGCAGTAGCTACAGCTGGTGCCACCCACTGATGGTCTGTAAACAAAGCCAGTAAGGTCTTCCTTCTGGTTTCTGGGTTATGGCGGTCAGCCCAGTCCGTATACATAAATTTAATCGTTTCTCTCAAAACATCTTTGCCTTCGGGATATCCATATAAGTTATCAACAAAATTGGAAACAGCAAAGTCGAAGTCACTAGCTGATATACCATCATCACTATCGACGATATTTTCTACGAATTTTAACCCTTCCCCTTGGTTAACTCCTAACATGATGTCATAGTTGAGAAACTCTCCTTGTTCCATTAGGATCTGAGGGTCATCTGGTATTACATCACCGTCAATCACAGGTCCAAAGGCTATGTGGTAACGGGCTGGTTGAATATCTTGATCAACGAGTTCTTTGTAAGGCTTCTTCTGGAGGCATTCCACTAATTCTACTGTGTCTGAAACATTGCAACCCACTTTGGTGGCCAACATTCTAGCATATTTTGCTGGCTGGAAACTAACAGCCCAACTGGAAAGGGCTGTTCCACTTTGAGCTATTGCTCGTTGAAAAAGTCCTATGGGAAAATCAACAGAAAGTTTCAGGTGATCTTTGAAGAACATTGTGGTAAAAACAATAGTATCTTATACTTTAAACATGTATGTGAATACCCAGGTACATTTCAAGAAACAGAGACTTTTTTTTTTTGCCTAAAAGAAGGAAAACAAGGTCATTCCCAGGGTATAATGAATCAGAAAGGTGGATCTGTATCTTCTTGTACTTTTGAGTGGTACCTGCTTGTAGTCTAAATTTTGCAGTATCAAAGAGACTATACGTGAGAAGAGAAGAAGTTGTTAAGTAGTAGAGATAAAAAAAATTCTCCAAGTAATTTTCTCAGTGAGGGTATAATTACCTTCTAGAAACAGCCAGTGTTCTCTTTGACTATCAGAGGAGACATGTATTGTCTATGTGGAATGTTTTCTGTGTCTGTCTTCTTTCAAAATGACTAGCTATTTTTTGTTTTAGCTAGATTTTATTTGAAAAATATTGTTGAGTTTTGACAACTACAGGGGCTGGGGATTTTATTTAATACCCTGAGGATGGCCCTACAGTTACACAAAACAGAATATCACTTTAGACATCATCTTTTCAGATCTTCTTGTCAGATGTAGTGTGTTGAATATTCAACTTTCATAGGAAGACACAACATTTGAAGTGTGCTTACTAGGCTAAAGAAGAATCTGTCAACAAGAAGATTTAGTGGGAGATGGTTTAAACTCTCCCACTTCTTCATGTGCACTGCTGTATTTTATCATAAAATAAAAGCATACAGGGTCCACTACTTTCTACTTAATTGCTTTAAAGAATTTTAAATGGTTTTTCCTATACGGCTAGATAAAAGCTGCACTCCATTTAAATTCACAGATGTACCTTACTCATTAGAGTGTTTTCTAATACAATTCTTACTTTGCAAATACAATTTTATCTATTTCCATTAAAATACTTTTCATTATTATCAATTTCTACATGTAGTTTTATCATTCAGTTACTTAAAACATGTCCAGACATTCATACAGTTTAGTGAGAAAAGAACTCTTTACAAAGATGTTAAAGCAGTGTCTGAATTTGAAGTTTCAAATTTTTCTCCAAAGATAGATATATTTTTAAATGCCTGTAATGTGTTCCTACACAATACTGAAATACTCATAACATAAAAAGTACTAATTTGAATTTGTTTTGATTATCTAACATGTTTACTTTGACAGAAGGAGTAAAATAGAGCAAATTATACAAAAAACTTATGATGTAACAAATGCATAGTCTGGGGAGATAGAATCCAAGCAAAGGAGTAGACAAATAAAGAGTGAACGGAGGAAAATACAGGAATAAGTACATTAATATTCTCCACAATTAAGGAAATTGAAGGGAAGGTTGGATTGGGGGGGGTGAGGATGATGAAAGCAGTGACGTTAATAAATATCAACTGTATTCATATACTATATGGGTGAGTAGTGATTCCTTTTTACAACTACTTAAAATAAAAATAAATTGATCCACGAAACATTTAACAGTTTAAATTTTTACAACTAAAACAATCCTCGTGGTTTATATAAAATTCTTTCCTACTTTAGGGATTCAGTGACATTAACTCAGTAAACCAAGGCAGATTTAGTGGAAAATGCACATCATCTATAAAAGTGCATTCAAATATGCCAGGTAGGTGGTATTGGGGAAATTATGAGCGGGCTGCTGAGTGTATTCATGACTGACTTGGCACATGGTGGCTGCATGCCTGCACAGTGCTGTATGTATTTGCAAAGACTACTCTTTTCTTTTTCTTTTTCTTTTTTTTTGGCCAGTCCTGGGCCTTGGACTCCGGGCCTGAGCACTGTCCCTGGCTTCTCTTTGCTCAAGGCTGGCACTCTTCCACTTGAGCCACAGCGCCACTTCTGGCCATTTTCCATATATGTGGTGCTGGGGAATTGAACCCAGGACCTCATGTATACGAGGCAAGCACTCTTGCCACTAGGCCATATCCCCAGCCCAAGACTACTCTTTTCAAAGCTAAGTTTGCATTGGAGGCAGAATTGCGAACCTGAATCAACCTGGTGATTCCTGGAGATCTGACCTCCCCCTGCTCTGTCAGGAGCTCATTTAGGGGATGTGTACAGGACTAGGTAAAACCCAAGTCTATGTTTCTCACCATGCAGACCCATTTGCTTGAGATTATGATGGAAGGTGACACCCTCAGCTATTGGCAAAGCCACTTGCCACTGTTTATCATCTTTTTTAATGAGGGCTAAGCTATGAATCCTTATTTGTCTCTTTATCTAATGTTCGTTTGACATGGACCTAAAACGGACTTAAGTGCCTAATATCCCTGGCAATTTTATTTATTTATTTTTCTTGGTCGTGGGGCTTGAACTCAGGGCCTGGGCACTGTCCCTGAGCTCTTCAGCTCAAGTCTAGCTTTCTACCACTTAAGGCACAGTGCAACTTTTGTTTTTCTGGTGATCAACTGGAGCTAAGAGTCTCACAGACTTTCCTGCCTGGGCTGGCTTTGAACACTTATCCTCAAATCTTAGCCTCCTGAGTAGCTAGGATTACAAGTGTGAGCCACCAAGGCCTGACTCCTGACAATTTTTTTTTGTTGGCAGTACTGAGGTTTGAACTCAGAGCACTGTGCTGGGTAGACTAGTGCTCTACCACTGAGCCAGGCATGGAACCCAATCCTGCGAATTGTTTACAAGTTGCTTAATAATAACTTCTAAGTATTGCAACTGCTATAGTTCCAAGACAAGAATAATCTCTTCTGTTAGTAAAACTCAAGTCTATAGCTTCAAAATAAAATGATTAATTATAGATTGAAATCTTCCTGCAGTTTGAAAATTCTCATCTTCATTTTGCATTTTAAATAAGAATACAGATTGGGGGCTGGGGATAAGGCCTAGTGGCAAGAGTGTTTGCCTCTTATACATGAAGCCCTGGGTTCGATTCCCCAGCACCACATATACAGAAAATGGCCAGAAGTGGCGCTGTGGCTCAAATGGTAGAGTGCTAGCCTTGAGCAAAAAGAAGCCAGGGACAGTGCTCAGGCCCTGAGTCCAAGGCCCAGGACTGGAAAAAAAAATACAGATTGGAATTATTTTCCTCCTAGGGGGTCTTCAAATCCCATTCAGCTGGACACACTTCCATGACTACAACAATTAAAGACTATTAAAAGAGATAACTCATTTTTTGCACCTGTGCTGGTAGATCTACACCCCACCCCATGAGATGCTATATACACCAAGCCAATAAAGTAACTCTATAATAAAACATGATTCTCTAAATACATATACTCCTTGAGTATTTATCTATTCTTTTGGAATTGCAACTTTGTACCTAAAAATAATTCTGTCTGGTGTTTATGTCATAAACTCAGTTTTGCAAAGTAAGATTCTCTATGGGTTACATTTGTCAGTGTGTTTTAATTTTTTTCACATATATGAAATGGCAAGTAAGTAGCAAAAGATAAAGGATGGTAAATATTGATGCATATTCTCTGTCTTCCTCCTCTTCTTTTCCATCACACAGAAATAAATAATGCAGAGAGTGTATTTGTATTGTGGACTTCTGCAACAAGACTGTTCTTGTGGATTTTCAAGTTAATAATGAAGTTAGAATGAATTAATAAGCACATGGCAAAATGGAGCCCGTAATAAATGAGTTGATGAGCCTTGGATAGCCACTTTTTTAAAAGAATGTCAATGCCAGGACATGGAAAAGAAACAAAAGAAAAGCTAATATTTCATGGATTTCAGCAGTAGTAGTGCTCCATGTTGTTTGTCCAGTTTGAAGGGGGAAATAAAACCACTTTTTGAGTTTCAAATAGCAAAGCACAAAATCAAATGCATTTTTCTTTTTTAAATCAAAAGCTTTTACTAGAGGTCTGAATGATTTGACAATTTGGGATAGTGCACGCAGAACAAGGAAATACCCATTCTTTTCTCAGACAGCAACTGAATTCACACGCTTCCAGACAAAGTAGCTTATGACTGCTTCATGAGTGTCATGTTAAATAAATAATAAAGAGCTAAACATATCCGTTGTCTTGAGACTAGATCATATATACTTTTGTTTTGATTACTGAATAAACAGACAGCTGCAAGTGTCTTTACCTGATTTCCCAAATCACCCTTTGAAGGAAAGAAAATTAAAAATATATAAAGATAACTCTTCTGAGGCACACTCACAAAGGAAACCTTTGCAAACTCCACAGGGGACAAAGGAATGACTCTGACAGAACTTTTAGACATGCATAGAAAAAGGAAGGAACATAGTTTTGAACAGGTATTGAGTTCAACCTAACAGTCAGTTTGCACATAGAACTATATACAAAGCATCACATACTACTGATGGTGGCATGCAGACACCAAAATTGTCAAAATTTGCAACCTGCATAATACCTTTGGTTGAATTGCTCCAACGGTTACCTTCAGAATAATGGGATAAGGTCAGTAGATTGACACATGAACCCCCAGCACCGGAGCCAAACACAGTGATTCTCAAGGGGTCACCGCCAAAGAATCCAATGTTCTCACTCGTCCACCGTAGAGCCTGTATGAGATCGAGGAGGCCATAGTTTCCTTTTGCAGCCTGGTCCCCTGTACTCAGGAAACCTGGAAAATAAAACCGAGAAGACACTTGAGGACATCTTCTGGGGTTCACATGTATTAAGAAAACATTGTATGACTACTTACAGGTGATAATTTTTTATATTTAAAATTTTAAGAATTTTTAAATTAAAAAAATAAATAAATATCTGTGACAAAATAGTGTGTTTAAATACAGTTGAAGCTTGTGTTGATGAAAGTGAGTGTGGTCCAAGTGTTTTAGTAAAAATTATTTCCCACCAGATAAAACAATTTACAATAAGATCATCAGGGCTTGAAACCTGTACAGTGGAGTTGATTTTCCCTAAATGCTTTCCAAATAAAATAACAGATCACTAAAGAAGATTAAGGAAATGAAAACATTCTAAAACATCTCAAGGGAGACATTTCAGAAGACAAACCCTTTGTTATGAGAACTTGGGAAGTATTATGGAACCTACACAAATCTGAACTTTTCTGGTGAGTATATGCCAGTATTGTGCATATATGCATATACCTATGTTTATCAATTATACTCCATTATTAAGAAATAGGTATTTTAAGCTGAGTGTTGATGACGCATGTTTGTAATTCAAACTTAAGAGGTTGAAATTTGAGGAGCAAGATTCAAAACCAACGTCAGTAGAAAATCTTTGACACTCTTATCTCCAAAGTCACGAAGGGTGGACTAAAGGAGTGGCTCACAGAGTAGAGTACCACCTATGAGCACCCAAGCTGAGCACTGTCAGTTCTACTTGTTTAAAACAGACTGATAGAAATACCCATTGATTGAACAAATAAACCTATAAGCAAAATGAATTTTTGGACAAGATATTCTTTGCAATCATTGTAGAAAGAACAGATCATGGCAAAGCCCCTTCTGAATAATTATGAAACATGTAAGAAATAAAATGTGGTTTGACCTTTTCCTGTGAAATTAAAAAATGTTAGAAACAAAAGTCTTATAGTGCATTGTGGATGCTCATGTGTGCATCTTTGCATAATCCTGGAAATATTAATTATCCTTGAGTTTAAGGTTAAATTTTTACAAATACAATATATCAACAATATAATTGTGTCTTTTTGGTATACCCACCGCATTTCATTGAATTTTCATCAAACTTATGGAAATTATCACAATATCTTCTTACATAGAAACAGTGTTAAATATAATAAAACAAAAAGAAAAGCTTTGCAGAAAACTTTATATTTGCTTTATATGAACTTTTCTAAAGACTGAGATATTCATTTAAAAGTCTAAAGAATTTTGTTGCAAATTCTAAAAGGAATTTGTTGCTTTGGCCTACAAAGGTAGACTGATGACATAGGCACTGAAAATAACATTGTGAAATGATGACTATTAGCTAGACAGGAATCTGGAAGGATAGAAAATTGTATGTGTAATCTACTGAACAAATCATGGGGGAAAGGAAAAGGAGAAGGGGGGAGGGGAAATGAGAGAGGAGGTAACAAACAGTACAAGAAATGTATCCAATGCCTAATGTATGA
Source organism: Perognathus longimembris pacificus (assembly GCF_023159225.1). Lineage (NCBI taxonomy): Eukaryota > Metazoa > Chordata > Mammalia > Rodentia > Heteromyidae > Perognathus > Perognathus longimembris. The sequence continues at coordinate 71,450,277 of NC_063165.1, forward strand.
AACTGTAACTGCTCTGGATATCAGTTTGACAATAAAATTTAAAAAAGAAAGAAAGAAAATTGTGTGTGTGCGTGTTGTCTGAAAGAGAGTGTAATACTTTAAGTTGTTTCTTATACATAATCTAATGTCACAAATATACGTAAGTAAAAATTTGATTTCTTAAGCCACTTAGAAAAACATGGCTTTTTATCTAATTCTTCTCAAAATAATACTGAAAAACCTCAATTATTTTCAAATGAATATCTAAATCTATACAAAATAATGTAGTAATAAAATAACTTTCATTCCATGTGCAATATGAGACCTATGAGAATTAGACAATTCCCTCTAATCAAATTCCATTTTTTAAATAACTTCCGATTTTACTTGTGATATTTTCAATTCCCTGGTAGATAGGTTAGGGACAATGCCCAGGCCCTAAGTTCAAACCTCAGGACTGGAAAAAAAATTCTAAAATACATTGTTTCTTAAAAATTACTTCTTCAAAAAAAGTTTTGAAACAATTCAACTCTAAAATAGTATCATTAAGCTAAAGTACCGACACATATGTAAATCATGCAGTAAAAGTTATTAATTGTCTGGGAATATCCAGAATGACTACAACATTTATCCAGTTTTATTTTTCAGTATGGAATTTCCCTCATTCTTCATTCTGTTTCAAATGTCATCTGTTCCTATTTTTCTATCAGTTGATTGAACTGTCTATTTTACCTAGCTAGTCTATTTTATATATTTGAAACCAAATAGCCGGTAGGGTAGATTTGGAAAGTCACTTTGAGTTTTATAACAGTATAAGAGCTTAATTTCTATCATTGTTAAGGCCAGGAAAAGCCAATCATATCATATCTCTCCAGACCTAGTAGAGTGGTTTATGTCACATGCATTTTCGATGATGTGTTCAAACAAAAACCTGTAGCTCAGCAAAGGAGCACAAAAGACGGGATGTTGAATACATCCCCTCAGAAGAGTCAGTTTACTCAAATGACACATACTTACAGCACTCCTTATATCTGGTTCTACACCTAAATACTTGTTTAAAGTTACTTTTAATTGATTTGACTGCTAGATTCTTAAAAGAACTATTACATTTCACTCTAGCTGGAACTTTACACTGCATTCTTCAGCTTTGCTCCAGCCATGAGAGAATTGAATTTTCCTTTTCTGTCACTTATATCAGTCTTGTGCTGGCCCTCATTGCCACCTCCTAGAATGTGTGACTGACATTCTAACATACGGATGTGTGTGTGTGTGTGTGTGTGTGTGTGTGTGTGTGTGTTTGTATTGGGCTTGACTGTAGGGCCTCACACTCTCATTTGCATTTTTGTTTTGCTCGATAATCTAGTACTCTACTACTTGAGCCACAGCTCCACGTCTTGTTTTTTGGTGGCTTATTAAAGATATGAGTCTCACGGACTTGTGTGCCCCGACTTTACATGCAAAGTGATGATTTCTGAGTCCACATCATGTAGTTCGGGTTATGAAGAAGTAGTAAGGGAACTTGCAGTTTGTCACTGCTGTGGCCTGAATACAGATGGATGGCCATGGTTGGCTTTTAGAGTCAAATTGTTAAGTTCATCAAAACAGAGCTATATAGAATGTTCTAGAGCCAGCCTTGCAGACATGAGACTGAGGAACAGTGAGTGGGTTAGGAATATGGATTTGAAAATTAGCTCATTAAGGATTTCCCTTCTTAAACATAAAAGGATTTAAAAACTCTAGGATTAAAACCTCAATCCTGGGAATCTTCCCATCCAATTCTCCAAATATGGTCCAAGGCTGAGTTTTCAACTTCACAGGATGGACTCACAGGTTTGTAACTTTTCTTGTAAAACAGCAAACCATTTTATTTTTAGTTAATTTTAACAAAACAAGTTGATCTTCTATTTGAATACCAAACTCATTTCAAAAAAAGTATTCTAGGGGCTGGGGATATAGCCTAGTGGCAAGAGTGCCTGCCTCGGATACACGAGGCCCTAGGTTCGATTCCCCAGCACCACATATACAGAAAACGGCCAGAAGCGGCGCTGTGGCTCAAGTGGCAGAATGCTAGCCTTGAGCGGGAAGAAGCCAGGGACAGTGCTCAGGCCCTGAGTCCAAGGCCCAGGACTGGCCAAAAAAAAAAAAAAAAAATGTATTCTAGTAGACAGTAGGGCACTGGGCTATGAAAATAAAATTATTTTGCTATACATGAATGAATAATTGATATTTATTTTTTTGAAAAATATTTCAGGTTTTCAATATTACTAAAGTACTGTGTTTTTAATTTCCTCAAGTTGGGCATACTTAAACAACTGTTAATATATTACATACACACATAAATATACACACTCACACTAACACTCAAAATTAAACACCTAATATTAGACATGAAGCTGTCAAATTCTTCAGAGAAGTCAGACCTGTAGGAAATTGTATTTGCAATAATTTACCAAAGGTAAATGACTTACAAAATTATTATTAATTAAAAGTAATGTTTTTTGGGATGAAGCACTCTCTCTCCACATACACTTTAAACAAATAAGTTAAATATTTTACTTATCATAATTTCATCTAAGTAAAATAAATCACTCTTAACATTATTTGAAAAGATATCTTTCAATAAAGTTAAAAGAAAAAAGAAATAGCTTCAAGGTTAAATATGTGTTACATAGACAGCAGGATTACATTTCCTGTAGATGTCTTCAAGTTATTCTGCAGAGAATAGTTGGGAAGTCATTTCAAAACACATGTTTCCTTCCTAGTTTTAATTAAAGTAGTAAAGGCATTTGTTAGAACATAAACAAATTTAAGGGAACCTATTAAAGGTAAAGAACAAGTTTGTAGTCATTATAGGTAGTGCCTTAGAATTCAAACAAACATTTAATTGGATTGTATTACAGACACAACACTGTGTGCCAAGGATCCTGTCATGATGATAAAGCATACAAGAATAGGTATTCATTTGCCGACAAGTCATTATTTCAGAATAGTTAATGAAATTGCTAACCAATGTTAATAACTCAGCTATAAAAGAGCAAGGGAGGGAGAATGGTACAACGCTACTCTAAAATAGGCAGAACTGTTCAGCTGTATTTAATCAGGCTCTGAATGGAAAATAGGGAGGTTGTCCCACTCTCCAACCCCTCAAAACATTCAAATAAGTAAGGATGCATACATTAAGGTCTCTGTGATGAATTAAAATCATAGGACATTTACATAATTTCATACAAAGTAATGTTCTGGCATTTTCATAATGTATATAATATATTCTGATCCTATTTATCCCTTTTCATCCTCATTTATTCCCTGTCCCTTCTTGGTATTTTTATTTTCTTTTTTTGCTGGTCCTGAGGCTTGAACTCAGGGCCTGGGGCTGTCTCTGAGTCTCTTTGCTAGCACCCTATGACTTGAACAACAGCACAACTTCCAGCTTTATCTGAGCTGTTTAATGGCAGTGAGAGTCTCTAGGACTTTTTGCTCGAGTTGGCTTTGAACCACTATCCTCTGATCTCAGCCTCTTGAGTAGCTTGGATTATAGGCCTGATTCACCGGTGCCAGGCTCCCATCTTGTTTCTTAACAGTGTTCTATGTACTTTCATGTACTTAAAAAATTCTGCATGGGATGAAATCCACCCCTTTGTTTCTTCTTCTTTTTGTTTGTCAGTTCTGATCTTAAACCCAGGGCCTGCTCATTGTCCTTGAGCCTTTTTTCCTTAAGGCTAATGCTCTACAATTGGAGCAACTTGAGGCTTTTTGGTAGTTAATTGGAAATAAGTGTCTGATGGACTTTCCTGTCCCAGCTAGATTTGAATCACACCACCAGCACCCAATGGACTTGTCTTTTTGAGTCCAACGTACTTCACTTAAGATGACAATTCCTAGCACCATCTTTTTCTTACAGAGGACATGATTCCATTGCTCTACTACTACTACTTCTACTACTACTACAACACACACACATGCACACACGCATGCCCGAAATATAAGAAATTTTCTTTATCCATTCATTATTAATGGGCACATAGGTTGATTCCATGTCTTGACTATAGTGAATAGTGCCTAAATAAACATTGGCATGCGTATATCTCTACAGTATGTCAATTTTGTATTTCTTTGTATATGTACTCATGAGTACAGCTGAGTCATATAATAGTTCTACTTCGGTCTATGAGAAACTTCCCTAACAACATATATAGTGACCATACTAATTTACATTCTCAATAGCAAGGTATAAATTTTCCTGAACATTTACCAGCATCTGTTGTTATTTGTTTACTGAGTGATAGCCATTCTTACTGAGGTGAGATTAGAATCTGAATGGAGTTTTGTCTTACTTTTTTAGGATGTTGAACACTTTTATTTATGTATTTATTGGATATTTGTATTTCTTCATTTGAAAATTATTCAATTCATTGTCCCATTTACTCGTTGTATTATTTATTCTTTTGGTGTTTAATTTCTTTGGTTCTTTATATAGTCTGGATATTTATTACCTGTCAGTTGAATAGCTGGCCAAGATCTTCTCACTTTGAAAATGTTGCTTAGATTTTTCTGAAATTTTTATGCTTATATTATAGTTACATACTTTTGGCAAATATCCAAAGAAATAATCTTTCATCTCACTGTATCATAACAGGAGGGACATGTTGATTTACCCCTTGTCTACAGGGTGATCATAGAAATTTGGTATGTTTCTCCACTATGAAATTATTATTATTATTTTCCTTTGCAGGTATAAGTACAATGTAATTAGTTCTATTGCTTGACACGGTACATCTTCCTTTCTCTTATTACTTTCACACAATCATTCTGCTCTAAGGCATATTAATTCAACTGTTTTATTATCAGTTAGACTCGGCTATGCAAAAGTTTTCTTCTTGACCTCAATTCATGTTCACTAATTTACTCATGCATTCACTTCCATCATTATCAGCTCTTGGGTCTTGTTTTACCAAGAGTCAATAGCCCTTCACTGCTATCATTTATGCTGGTCCTAAAACCATACCCCATTTGTCCAATGAGGATCTCAATGTCTGTAATAAGTAGGAGTCTAGCTGGATGACTCCACAGCTTTAGAGTCCCAGAATCCCCCCTGTACAGCAGCTGTCAACTCAAACCTTACTCATTCTCTGTCTTATCTTCAATGTCATGGCCAGGAGGCTGGAAGAGGTTCAAGCAGTTATTTTGTGTTTCTCTAAACATCAAGTCTAATCTGGCCATTCTTTGCTAAGAATGTACTGGGGCTGAGTTTTTAATATTTCTGGTATCATCTTTAGGTTGACCACAGCACCACATGGCACAGTAGGTATATAGAAAATGCTTCTGCAGTTGAAAGTGACTGCAATTCCAGAAAAAGAATTAAAATATAGAGACGCAAATATTATTTATGCACGGCCTAAGTATACATGCAATTGGCTTTCTTGTGCTTTACAAATATCAGGAAAATCTGTCACCATTCCTGATTTTATTTAGACTCACTTAGAATTAGATAACTACAAAGATAAACTACTGAGGGAAATGGATATGCTGTGCATTCATTCAATACAATTACCCATTTTTATGGGCAAGACTCAAAGGTTAAAAAAAAAGAAAAACAAGAATATGTCTTTGCAAAGAGAGAAATAAAGTAAAAATACTGGAAGACAGATGCACAAAACAGAGAAAATTTATTTAAAAAATGAAAAAAAAAAACACAGAAAAACAAACCACCAAAACAAACAAACAAAAAAAGACTTGATAAAACAGGTAAAAATGGAAAACAAAAAAACCAACGACGTTTCAGAAGTGAAAAAAATTAAAAATTTTTTTTTTAAAGTTTAAAAAATGTTTGAAAAGACAAGGAAAAAAAAATGGAGTCCTCCTTGTTTGGGTGGTCTTTCCCCAGTCTCTGGTTTCCTTGCAATGGTCTGCAGTCTATTTTCCTGATTGGCTGGTTTGACTTGCTTTCAGTTTGCAGGGGGTGGATCTGTTCTGACCCTTCTCCCCTGTTGGTGCAATCCTGGGTCTCTGTGGTTCACAGAGCTTGCAGGAAGGCCTTGGGCGTTTTAAATTCTAATGATATGTTTACAACAACTTTTTCTGAGAAAATCAGTTCTTATTTCTTAAAAGACATGCTTCTGAGCCATAGATTAGAGGCATGTGGCATGTATTTGGTGAAAGTTTGTAATTAGGGCATTGGAATAGGGGCTCAAAGCATCCTGAGATTTGAGCCATTTCCTATTATTTTGGTAAATATTTTCTTCAAGGAAGGAAAGATTTAAATTCTTCCATTCGAATATGTCCTATTGAGCACTGGTGACTCATGACTGTAATTCCAGATACTCAGAAGACTGAGATAGGAGGATCATAGTTCAAAGTCAGGCAGGACAGAAAAATCTTTGAGACTCTTAGCCCCAATTAAACAGAAAAAAGTTAGAAGTGGAAGTGTGGCTTAGCAGAAGAGGTGTGTGTGTGTGTGTGTGTGTGTGTGTGTGTGTGTGTGTGTCTGTGTATGCACATTGACTTCTGGACCTTGGTGTTGTTCTTGAGCTTGTTTGCTTCCTTGCTCTATCTATCTATCTATCTATCTATCTATCTATCTATCTATCTATCTATCTATCTATCTATCTATCTATCTGTCTGTCTCTCTGTCTATCTATCTATCTATCTATCTATCTATCTATCTATCTATCTATCTATCTATCCATCTATCTATCTATCTGTGGAAGGCCAGTGGTCTACCACTTGAGCCACAAATCTACTTTCAGTGTTGTGGTGTTTAATTGGAGATAAAAATTTCAAAGAATTTCATGTCCTGTCTGATTTCAAACTACAATCCTCAAATCTCAACCTTCTGAGTAGCTAGGATTACAGGTATGAGCCACTGGCTTTCAAGTAGTAGAGAGTTTGAGCAAATAAGTCAAGTGAAAGTCTTGTTCAAGTCCAAGTTCCAACACACTCTCAGTCACTCACAAACACACACACACACACACACACACACACACACACACACACACACACACACACACACCCTGAGGTAGATTACTAATTCTGCTGCCAGAGCCAGCCCCACCACATATACCCTTAGATATCTAATTTACTGGACTTTAAGGGATGTGACAGCTCTGAATTAACAATCCAGCTAGTACTTGAAATTGGGACACAATTGTTACATTTTAGTTTTACTGGAGCCCACCTAGTATGGTGATTTCAGGCCTGTAGTCTACCCTCAGCATTGCCCAAGCCCAGAATCTATTGCCGTGATCATCGGTGAAGAATCACCAATGAGACAATTATTTGCACCGGTTGGCCTTCAGATGAAAGAATTTTTCAAAAGTTTTCCTAGCCATGCAATTTCTCCAGTAGCTAACATGGACCTTCAACTCAGAGGGTCATGGGACACTGTTCAATAGCGAAGGAAATATTGAAACAAGTAGAAGGCCAATTTAGAAGGAGCAGTGATCTGAATCTCCCCCAGGGCGTCCTCACATTAAGCCCAGATTTGTAATTGAAAATAAATCTTTCATGTCCGGGAGACAGTCTGAGGTCCTGTCTTGGGTACAGTTTTCACTAAGCATTATATTTTTTCAGCTTGAAGTCACTGTCCTTTGGAGCTGATTTGACCTGTAAAGTCACAGTTGGATGTAGGCTGCCAAGTGATTAGCTATTCAAGAAAAAAAAAAGGAGACTAATCTCTGTATTAATATACATGAAGTGAAATGGGAAGGAATCTGAGACTGGAGGCACAGAGGCGATGTTACAGGCAGCTACTCTAGACCCAGTAGCAGAATCAGACCCTAGAGAGAAAGGGTGACATTTGGCAGAGGGGGTATGCAAGGCAGCTGCTGTGACTAGAAGTGACTATGATTTTCTAACACTTTAAAGAGTTGGTCTTTTTTTTTCCAGAATAAAAAGAGCATTCTGTATGCCATTTAGCAAAAAGCATACAAATGTGAATTCCATTTTTTCTTTTACACCAAGGATTAGAAGAAAGCTATGTTGACAAGGAGGTATTATTTTTTAAAAATTTTCCCATATTTCAAAGAACTGTCTAGCCACTCAGGACATTGCTTCACTTTTTTTTTTCTGTTAGAAATTGCCATTGTTGCTGGACATTAGTGACTCCTGTCTGTGGTCCTAGACACTTGGGAGGCTGGGACTGGGAAGATGGAAGTTCCATTTCTATGGAGGAAAGCTGGGTGTGCTGATATGTTCCTGTGATCCCAGATGATAAGAAGCTTAAAGTGGGCACAAGGCACCACCCTCCCACCTCACACATAAAAAGTTAGACCCCATCCCCAAAATAACCAGCAAAAAGCCAAATTGGATGCATGGCTCAGTATTTTGCACCAAGCTAGCGGGTAAGTGTTCCTGAGTTCAGAAACACACAATATTACCAGGAAAAAGGAGGAGGGGAGACAGGGGGGAAGGGGAAAGGGTGAACTGGGGAGGAAGTAATTTGCAAATGCTGGTGTTTTAAACATAAAGAATGTAAGATGTTTCCACCAAAATATTTATTAGGAGTAGAAGGACCTTTAGTAACTAGTGTGACCACATAATAGGAAAGAAAACAGGATGAGGGAAGTACTGTGGTCTTCCTGATATCACACAGCTGATTAGAATCCCAATATTCCTAGAAAGGGCAAGAAATAGGTGCATTCATTACTGAAATTATTTGCAACATTAGATATATTCCCTTTCCTTTTCCTTCCTTAATGAACTTGTTCCAGGCCATGAGGTTTTGTTCTGTAGATGCAGTTGGCAAACATCTCTTCAAATAACCTTTCATCCATCTTTAATTTCTGGTCAAGTGGAGGCATTTTCCCAAACCAAAATCACAAGTAATGAATATTCCAAACATATTCTATCCATATTTTTACTCATCTTTCTTGTAGTTAAGTATGCTGATTTTTATCTACCAATTTTCTTTGTATTTCTAAAGGAAAAAATAGCCTCCATTTGAAAGCATGGGCCAATAAAATCTTTAATCTTGACTTTAAGATTTTATCTAGGTTGAGAAAAATGCCCTTATAAACTAATTTTATTACTGTATCTGCTAGCAAATTCTTTTCAGAACTGAAATATCCATACAGAATAGGCCAGTTTCCTTTTCCTATGAGCTCACAATCATGGAGAACATCTGGCAGGTTCATCTGGTAGGATATTTAAGACAAATACTTCCTTCCTCTCCAGGCAAAACAATCCAACCCTCTTTTGTGTGCTCCTTGTGAGACCTATTTCCAACAATACGTAAATGTCTGGATAAGTAATATAGATGGATACTCATTGTGCAGAGCTGAGTTAGGCATTTAATTTGAAATTTATCTAAATAAAATTAACTATGGCAAAGGCAATGTTAGCTTTTCTATAGAAAACAGGTTTTTTCACCTGTTAGCCTTGCCAAAAGAAATATCATCCTGCGTGATGTTAATCTTTTGAAGTAGCCTAGGAGAAAAGACCTTACAGGCAAGCTTTTCCTAGGTAGCACACGGCGCCCATAGGTCAGGACAGACATTTCCATGGCACAAGAAAAACTGCCTGTAAGGAAGATGCTTTTCTTGAATTTGCACAGAGTTATCTTTAGCATTACTGGCAGCTCCAGGACATGGTCTGCTTAAGTGTTCAGTATACTACTTTTTTTTTCTCTTTTCCCAGATGTTTTATCATTTCTTCAGGAAAAAAAAAATCAAAGATACATTGTAAAATGTCTACCCATCCATTATACCACTAAATATGCCTTGCAAGGTTTACCTTTGTTATTAACTATTTCTTTCAATATTGTGTTTACCAATATTGTATTTGTATATTCTGTACAGTTTTCTTTATTTAACTAGAGTTATTTGGTCTTTCCCTAATCTTCAATTGTCTCCCAAAGTTCACAACATAAAATGGTCATCACAAGTTACAGGCACAAGTTTGATAAGGTGTAAATTTACTCTCAGATTGAGTTGGTATGGTAATTCCATGGTGAAACACATAAGCCCTTTCTTTATTAAAAGAAATAATATGTCAGATTTCACCAAATGAAACCTCACTCAGAAAAAGAAGTATGGCTCAGAGTGCAGAAGGGGTGATCAATATTTGATTACTTGTATATCCTAGGCCAGAGCTGTTACTTTCCCTCAGCTGGGCCATAGTTGTTTCTCAATTATTAATGACCAGAAGTAAAGAATGTTAACTTCTCAAACTCTGCTCCAAGGCCTTGCACCAAATATGCTTCAGGTACATGACCCATTGTCTTTTCTTCTCTCCTCTGCTTCTTTGATTTCAGGCAGAATAGGATTTTTGTGAGCTTTTTAAAAACATCTTCTAGACTTCAGAGTCTATCTCTAGGCTTTTTGTTAGGCCGGTGTCTTTCTATTTGTTCCATCATGCACAAGTTTTTCTACAACACATTCTCACTCATCAACTAATATTTTTTTTGTTTCCTTTACAATTTTTTTACTCAAAACACAAATACTTCAGATGAATTCATATATATATTTATTCACATTTCAAATCAAAAGACCATTTTTATTGTTTTTTTGCTGGTCCTGGAACTTGAACTTAGGGCATAGGTGATGTCCTAAATTTCTTTTTTTCAAGGCCAGTGCTCTACTATTCAAGTTATAGCTCCACTTCTTGTTTTATTGTTGTTGTTGTATTTTTTGGAAGTTTATTGGGATAAGAGTTATATGAACTTTCCCACCTGGACTGACTTCCAATTGTGATTCTCAGATCTCAGCCACCTGAGTAGCTAGGGTTACAGGTTTGAGCCATTGTCACCAGGCAATAATAGATATACACTTTTAGTACAAGCATAATCAGGTACCACATGCCTTAATCTATGTAGACATCATATACAATGGTAGCCCATATGATTACATCACCTACAAATATTGTAGCTTTTTTAGTTTGTGTGATTTTCTACTATAATGCCTACATACTGATGAAATCTGCTAATGACACCCTCCTCAGATCATGTCCCTATCATTAAGCAAGGCATGCCTGTATTTGTCTAGTCTTTCCAAAAATAGACTAATTACACAATTTCTGTAATTTATATTCTAATGTAGGATAATTAATAATAGTGCTGATTAGCCCTATGTGATATTGCTAGAAATTACTGGAGTACGTGTGTGTGTGTGTGTGTGTGTGTGTATGTATGTGTGTGTGCTGGTACTGAGGCTTGAACTCGAGGCTTCCTGTTCTTACTTGATTTTTGCTCACCACACTGGTGCTCTACCACTTGAACCATGCCCTTTCTTGCAGTTTTTGCTGGTTTATTGGAGATAAGAATCTCTTGGATTCATCATCCAGCACTGGCTTTTAAAAGTGATCTTCAGACGTCAGCCTTCTGAATAGCTAAGATTACAGGCATAAACCACCAGCATCTAGCTTGAGAGATACATTCTTGAGAAGCATCTGACTAAGTACTCTGAATCCCTTGATTCACTTAATTAGCATAATAACTCTGATAAGTAGACCAGAGTTTAAGGTCCCCTAAGGAGTTAATTACATAGTCTGGCTTTGTCTTGAAAAAGAAGAGAACACTCCATATTTTAAAAATGAAGTATGGCTGTATGTAAGAACATCTCTTTAAGCAACATATTCCTTTGCTACATTATAAGTAATTCTAGCTAGTAAATTTTAACATTTTGAATATTCATTGATTTGGGAATGAATGAATATTACCAAAATTTACTCAAGAAGAAGCTAACTCAAATAAACCAGTTATCTAAGCTAATTTTTTAAATTTTAAATTCTATCCTAAAAGTTACAAGAAGAGATATTTTTGTAAATGATATTGATATGATTTTTTCCAACAGAATTCTTATGCAGTTTATACTATACCCAGACAAGAATCTTAATAACAGAAACCTTCCCAATTATGAATTTTACAAAAATAAAATAGCATGCATTCCAAAAAAAGTCTTCTTCTTGAACAAACTAAACTATGACTTTTCCCATATTCTGAGTATCTCTCTTCTGGACACTTAACCTTTTCTTCCCTTAACAAATCATCTGGCCAACAACCTCTCTTCCTCGATAATGCGATTCCTCTTTTTTAAAGGGAATGGGTCATGGAACAAATGCATGACCCATTTGTGACAATGAAACGCAGCAGTCTCCTTCTTTCAATACAAAGGTACAATCAGAGAAGAGAAATAAGTAAGAAAAAGAAGTAGGAGAAAAGTCCCTTGCTTTTAAACATACACAATAGAAAATTTGTCTTTCATCAGAAGTATTTCCAGGCTAACGTTTTGTAGTTTCTTCAGCCTTCATTTAAGTAGAATAGGCCTCATTTTTCATAAAGTACATAAAGAGATAACATACTCATTTAATTCTACACTAATTTTTAAAGGGAGTAGCAAAACTAGTTTCTACTGATACCAGTACTAATCTCAAAAGAACGTGAGCAGTCAGTTCAAACTCCTAGGGACAGGACAGTCTGGTCATCTTGCAAGGAAGGGCTGTGCTCTTTGGTCAAGCAACTTAACCAGCCTTGACATTGGATCTTTTCCTCTGGAGCTCTGTCCTTCGTATCTTTTCTCTATCACATTAGGGTTCAAAGGAAGTGGAGGGATTTTCCTATATACATTCGGTTTTGGTTTTTGTTTTTTTTGGCAGTCCTGGGGTTTGAACTCAGGGCCTGAGCACTGTCCCTGGCTTCCTTTATTGCTCAAGGCCAGCACTCTACCACTTGAGCCACAGTACCACTTCTGTTTTTTTTATATATATGTGGTGCTGAGGAATCAAACCCAGGGCTTCATGTATCCAAGGAGGAGAGCACTTTACCACTAGGTCATATTCCCAACCCCTCCTATATACATTTGGAACACACCTGTGGTTCAGTTCAAAGAAAGATTTGTTGGCAGCAAATAACAGGCACTAAGTTTCAAAGAGTATGGCAAATAAGTAAGATGCAAATGATCATCCTATATTCCCAGTAGAGTAGTAAATGTAGCCCTGAGTTCCTTGCTAGCTGTTTTATGACATGATATAAAGCATGGAATGGGGAAAATCCTAAAATGTGTATGTGTGTGTGTGTGTGTGTGTGTGTGTGTGTGTGTGTGTGTGTGTACATGTGAAATGTGACCTAGGGATTGAACTCAGGTCTTGGGTACTATCCTTGAGATAGTTTGCTCAAGACTAATGCTCTACCATTTAAGCCAGACCTTAACTTCCAGCTTTTTGGTGGTTAATTGTAAATTAGAGTCTTATGGACTTTCTGGACTGGGCTGGCTTTGAACCACAGTCCTCTCAGAATGCAGTCTCCAGAGTAGCTAGGATTACAGGAATGAGCCACTGGTGCCTGGCAAATCAAACAGACATTTTTAATATCTATAAAACAGGAATTCTGGTATACATTATTTTATTCAGAATCTAAAGTTCCATTAAGACACAAAAAAATGGTTATGAATCTAATTTTCGGATTCTCTTTAGGTCTCATACCCAGTTCTCACTTGAAACATTTCCACAAATGTGGGCCATCAAGACTCCACAAGACACAGAGAAGACATAGACTAAATGATGGAATAAAGGTGGATTGACAGAGGTTAGAAAATAATAATATGAAATAACTCGAATCTAAAGATTGTTTGTTAGATTATAATGCCCATTTAGGGTTCTAATTTCCCACACTATAATCCAAAGGAAAATTTCACTATTATGCAATATGGTCCTAGCACTCTTCCAAAAAATAGTAGGTTAAATTGATAACAATATATATTAAAAGTAATATTGATAATTATCCATGTGCCTGACTCTGTTTCTTATTAGACAATAAACATTTGAAGAGATAGAGGACAGAGAAAAAAAATCATCATCATAGTCCTTGTTAAGATCTAGTACACCAGAGGCTATGTGGATATACTTTTAGAATACAAGAATAGATAAATGAATTGGAGTGCTTTTTTTTTTTTTTCAGTCCTGGGCCTTGGACTCAGGGGCTGAGCACTGTCCCTGGCTTCTTTTTGCTCAAGGCTAACACTCTGCCACTTGAGCCACAGCGCCACTTCTGGCCGTTTTCTATATATGTGGTGCTGAGGAATCGAACCCGGGGCTTCATGTATATGAAGCAAGCATTCTTGCCACTAGGCCATAGTCCCAGCCCTGTGGTACTATTTTTATTAAGACAAATCGAATGTTGGTTCTGTTGTTCCATTCATAGGTCCCCATAACTTGTTGTTGACCCAGCTGAGCATCCTTTGTGAAACCTGAAGTTGAGTCAAATTCTTGCACTTACCAGGGCTGACACTGAACTTGCACTGCATTGATCCATATCCATCGTCAGTACAGCCAATGTGAATGGATTAGTCAGGCCTGGTTTGCTTATTTCTTGAATACAAACATCCATGAAAAACATGACCCATAGATTTATTTTGTTCAAAAGTCTGTAGTAAACATACATTTCTTGCATGCACATTTTCAGGCAGATTTACAGACACTTCCAGTCCTTGTTCAGATGAGGTCAGATACTGGGACAAAGCAGAGCATTAACCAGTATTTCAGCGGAGCCTGAACCCCTCCCATCCTTCACAGCCTGGGTGTTTTCTCGCCGAGACAGCTGTGTGTAATAGCTGCCTGAGAGACTAGAATGGAAGGTTGGCTTAGGCTGTCTATCTCATCTGGGTGCCTGGCTGCTTGATTAGTGAGTGATGGATGCAAGTTGGTCTAGCAGACAGCTGTCAACTATTGAGGGACAGTAGATAACTGTACATAAAGATAAGTAGATTAGAGAGACTTCTCAGCTGTACTGATAATATCTTTTAGATGAGAAGTCTAAATAAGGGAAAGAGTTGTGAAAGGAAGCATGAAGAGAGACCTGCCACGGGTCCTTCATAGGGTTTGAGAGACAGACTCTTAGCAAAAGACAGAGGTAGGCTGAGTTTTTTTTTTCTCTCTCTTCCCAACATACCTTCTTCTCGATTAAGAATAAAAAACTTATGCTTACAGGGAGCTTGCTGAGCACTGAGCCTGTTCATGTCAAAGACTATAATTATAGTTTCTAGATGATGTGTGTCGCCAAGACTTGACACATAATGGCTGTTTGGTAAATGTACAGGGACTCTGACTGGAAATAGGCACCATTATTCTGAGGAAAGAAATAACCTTTCATGATGGTCTCCAAGTAACACAAAAAAGGACAATAAGGTCTTAAAACTTGCCTAACCCTATAAAGAGAGTCATATCCAGTGTCCCACATTGAGTTTCAGTGCTTAAGATGGATCAGCTTTCACATTTGTAAAAGACCCATTATGTAGGCTTCTGTGTTATTGATTCTTGAGACTTATTTTATTCTGTGTTCCTATATGGCCCTGAAAATAATAAGGCTAAGGAAGCATAGGCATTTAGCTTGGATTAGCTCAGTTTATTCATTAGTCCCTTGTCCTACAGTAGCCTAGCAAAGATTCCTTGGGTTCACCTGATGATTATTTGTGCCCACTTTGGGTTCTATTGTCCCACACTCTAAAATAAAACACCATGGCTGCTCAGAGTTCTTACTGAACTGTCCCTAGCACATTCTCTAACAATAGTTAGTACTCAATAAATGCTTGATAAATTGGTTTCCCACACATACACACACACAACCACACACCTATGTACTTTAAAGATTTTTGCATGTACATGACTTAGACTATATGCATTTAGGGAGATTTAGAGGAGAGGAAAATTATGCCTCACTGTAATCCCTCAAAAGGCTTTTTCTCCATTGTCAACCACTGGACTGACCACCTATCCATTCAAAAGTGCCTTTCCTCTAGGACTGAGAAAATTGAACTAGAGTTATTCCAGCAATTGTTCTATCCCACTTGTCCTTGCACACGCGTCCATGTGTTTGCACGTGTGTGCACACGTGTGTGTGTATTGTGTGCACTTATATGTGCACACAAAGCTGGACCTGCAATGATCAAAAATTGAATTTAAAAATTAAGATTACATAATGAACAATCAATATACTGAAAGATGAATGATTTCATTTTTACTTGAACTTGAAATAGGAAAAGCAGAAAAGTCTGGTGGGAATCTTGCCATTTTTTTTTTTTTTTTGGCCGGTCCTGGGCCTTGGACTCAGGGCCTGAGCACTGTCCCTGGCTTCTTCCCTCTCAAGGCTAGCACTCTGCCACTTGAGTCACAGCGCCGCTTCTGGCCATTTTCTGTATATGTGGTGCTGGGGAATCGAACCTAGGGCCTCGTGTATCTGAGGCAGGCACTCTTGCCAATAGGCTATATCCCCAGCCCCGAAATCTTGCCATTTTTGATTCCTTTGAGAATTTTCCACTTCTTCCTAGCTTCAACAGTTTTCCAGTTCCATCCATGGTAGGGACTAGTATTCTTTTCTCTATAAAATTAGTATTGGGACAGCTAAATAATCTGACAAACAAATTTATATCAAATGACTGAATAAGTAAGAGCTTATGACTTGTGTCCCTAGGGCTTGTGATGTTATAGACACTCAATAAATTCACATGGGATTGGATGAAAATGTACACAAGTATGACAATGCCAAAAGATCACCTATAATAGTATCCAAGTAATGCCAGTTCATTTCAACTTGCTTACAACACTTAGGGGTTATAAGTCTTAAGAATGTGAAGGGTAGATGAATGGAATATTGGAATCAAAATAGAAATCTCTTAATATGTAATTATAGAGCACTTACAAAGTTTATTTTTTTTAAATGCTGAGAGTGCAATGGGCCAGTGGCTCATGCATGTAATTCTACCTACTGATATCAGAGAATACTGGTTCAAAGCCACCCCAGGTAGAAAAGTTCATGGGACTTTTATCTCTCATTAACCACCAAAAAGCCAGAAGTTGAGGTATGTCTCAAGTGGTAGAACACTAATCTTGAGGGAAAAAAAGCTCAGGGAGAGTACGCAGGCATGGAGTTCAAACCCCAGGGCCAGCACACACACGTACACAAAACAGTATAATTTACCAATCAACAAACAAAAAATACTGAGAGTAGGATCAACTTCTTCAGTATTTTATGGATTTCATGAAGTTAATTTGACTTCTTTCTTTTAATTACTAGCATGATTATATAGCTGATTTTTATTCTTCATGACTTCTAATCCCAGGTAAAAACTAACAAATCAAGAATATTTCACGAAATGATACTCAGCAGGAGCACATAGTACAAGACAGTATAAGTTCAGTTGGCTATTAATATGTAGCTACTAATAGCAATGCATTTTTACAACAATGTTTTAGACTTGGTAGAATTAAATGCATAATAATGAGCTTCCTTATGTTGCCTTCCATCAATCTAGATAGAAAACCTATGTCGTGTGTTATTTATTAAACAACAGCAGCTCTGTAGAAGAATTAGTTTAAGAAATAACAGGGGTGGTTGCCTTTTGAATTAAAAATCATAGAGACTCTAAATGCCACTTTAAAAAAAATGAATGCTATTAATCTGCCTCCCCAAATGGAACCTGGAGAGATTAAGCTACTGCTGGCTACACATCTGTTACACAAAACAGCTGTCTGTGATGGGTATAGACTACAACAGAAATAGATTGTGTAGATGCTCTGTGGGCTTCCAAATTCCTTAGAAACACCTAGTCACACACAGTCTCTCTCTCTCTCTCTAATTTTGTAGCAACAATTAAAATAAATACGAGATGTCAGAAAATAGTCCCAGTTGGGGGTAGAAAAAAAGCAAAATGTGTGTGGGGGGGGGGAGAGGTAGAGCTTGAATTCCACTCCAGTTAATTGAGGCTAGAATCATTCCTGTGACATTTATGGCAATTTCACATTGGTGCACTTCAATTAAGGAATAATACGAGTGCAAGGTAATTTATACTCATAGATTAGATGTCGTCTGTGAAAAATTACTGATTAACTCCAAGGCAGCCTCTGGAGTGCTCACCAAGCATTTTAATGGGGGTCTTTCTGTCACCTCTCATCCTGAAATCTGGTCTGAAACCAGCAACACTTTAAAAGATTCAGTACATCTATTTTATACCTCTGTGACTTCTCCTTTATATAGCCTCCAAACCCTCACTGTATTATAAAAGTAGGTAATTTTAATCACCTAATTTTGCATTATTTATCTATACATTGCTATTTTTTATTTCTACTTTTCATGTACTTAGCATTGGCAGGTACTTTTTCAGTAAGAAGACAATTTTTTTGGATAATACTGTTATTAAAATGTTTTGTGTTATATTTCCACTGCAGTGAGCATTCACAACTCTCAACAATGAGAAAATACTGTGGTAGTTTTAGTAAGAAGAGATAAGATTTTAATTACTATTTTTCCAAAACTAAAAATTTAAATCTGAGTAGGTGACAAGCATCATGGAAAAAAACTGTGCAGAATATTTGACCTTTCTTAACTCCAATAAATTAAGCAGGAGGATTATCACTTGATTATCTGTTCTCAAGTCATTACCTTCTTTTTCCCCAAATGTCTAGAAGACATAGCTAAGAAGAATTAAAGAATAACTGAAAATAGCTTTATTGAAGCTATTATTCCTCTTATTTTCTTTAGTTACTAGCTGAAGAAAATTAATTGGAAGTGTAAAGAAGCCCACATTTATTTCATTAGAAAAGATAATGCTCTAGTTAGTGATGAGTTATTTGGTCTGGAGATAAAAGAGCAAAACGAAATGGAAGGAAGAAAATTCAGCTTTTCTTTTTCCTTAGAATGGTGGAGGTGACAGTGGGTCTAGACCTAAAAGAGACAGAAGTTCTGAATCCAGTGATGAGTTGTGCCCTTGTGGTATGAACTTTGCTGTCTGTGCTGTCGAATGTCTTCATTAGGTATTGTAAGAGCTGACTGTGTTAATGTACTGAGTATGCAGGCTCAGGACGTTTGCCATTTTTGTGGCCTTGTATGCAAATACTAGAAAAACTTCTAAAATGCTTTCTATATATTCTTCTGTTACTAGGATTTTTTCTTAAGAATGAGAAAATTGTATAAGTACTAGTGGCCTACATCTTTTATAAAAGCTACTCAGAAGGCTGAGATCTAAGAACAGGAATAAAATCAGCTTAGGCAGGCAAATTCCAATTTCTCAACAACAACAACAAAAAAAAAAGTCAAAATGGAGGCATGGGTCAAATGATAGCCAGCCTTGAGAAGGTGTGGCTCTGAGTTCAAGACCCAGTACAGGCACACAAAAAAATAGAAAACAAACAAAGAATCAGGATTTATATGCAGATGTGTATTACTTAACATATTACCAGGCAAGTAGTCATTTTAAAACATTATATAGTATACTCTTACACAAACAAAGAAGCCTACTGAGTCACTATGTGTTACAAACTTATGACCACACACACACACACACACACACACACACAATGTTCATCAATACTTACACACAATGTCCATCCGTACCAAAAGCATCATAATGAGCAACCTTGTAAATGCTTTATAACTTTCAAACAACAGACTAAGGAAACATAGAAAGCAGTTGAGATTAAAAATAATTACAGAGAGACATATTTTAAAAGAGCTTTGAAGAAAGAAACAGTCAAGAGTAGGTCCTTAGTTAATAGAATGATAGTTGAAAAGGTGTAAGCTCACTTTTCTGATAATTTGGTGTGATGAAAGGCCTAGTTCTGACTGCTCCATAGTTAAATTGCTGACAGATTTTATTTAAAGCTGTCATTGCTTTTTTGTTTTGAGTCTCCTGCCTGCCCCTGTCATGAGCTTGAAACATAATTTTAAGCCACACAAGCAATGGATGCACAAAGAAAGATGGATTTGATTTTTTGTTTTTAGCCAGAACTGGAGCTTGAACTCAGGACCTTTTATTCTCGCTTGGCCTTTTCACTCAAGGCTGTTCCTCTATCACTTAAGCCATACCTCCACCTCTGGCTTTTTTTAGCAGAAAGACATACTTGAATGGACAAAAATTAAATATTTCCTTACTCAAAACCAGGAATTATCAAAACAGTAGGAAATGGCAAACATCACAAATGTCCCTAAAGTGAACATTTTAATGTACTATGTAATATATTTAACATACTATATAGTATATTTTACTATACTAGTGGTCAGGCCTGCTTAGACTCTCCAATTTGGAGTTTATAAAAGTTGTGTTTGCAATGGTGTCAGGGCTGGGTGTGGCTGGGTGTACATGTCTCATGCCTGAAATCCTAACTTCTCAGGAGGCTGAGATCTGAGGATCATGGTTCAAAGCCAGCAGGAAAGTCCATGTGACTCTCATCTTCAATGAACTACTCATAAAAAGCCAGAAGTAATTCTGTGGCTCAAGTGGTAGAGTGCTAATCTTGAGCACAAAGAGGCTCAGGTATAAAGCCCAGGGCCTGAGTTTAAGGCCCACAGCTGGAAAAAAAAAAAGGCATCAGATTAGCTAAACCCAAAGTATAAAAATTTCTTGGGTAGAAAATATTTTAAAAATGTATCTCCTTATGACAAGGAAAGACTAAAATGAGATGTTCACATTTAGACAAATCCTGAATCATTTTTTATTTAAAAAGATAAATAATACATGCTCTTATAATCTGAGCCAAAAAATGTACATCAAGTAAAAAATAAAATCAATAAGGATGTATCTAGAAAGGAACAAGAATCACAGAGCCACAGTACTCTGCGTCTTTATTTCTGAAGATGAGAGTAGCATCCTAGTTTTAGATGAGAAGGTTATGACCCAAGATACAAGCTGCCACAATAAGATTCTTATTCTGAAATATTCAAAAGCTTAGAATCTATATCCTCATGTGTTTTATCTGGAAACAAAGATCTCAGCACAGGGCATATGTAAGAGGATTGGAGGTCTTTTGTATTTTGTGGACTCTCATCTAGGAATCCAGATATTCTCCTCCTGTAATCCAGGTGACATATATCACCAATTGCCAATATGCTCTATGTACCATATAGTGTACTGTACCATAAAGCCTCTCAATGGATCTCATAACCATTTAAATGATGTGCTGTCTTTTCCTCTAGCTCATTTATTTGCACACAAGAGAAGTAGAAGGAAGCAAAATTTTCTTTACAATGATTTAATTTGCTATGATATTTTATCATATCTCTTCTATCATATAATTACTAGTTTATAATATGCAGCTTAATATTCTTTAGACATATTTTACTGTAAAATGAAAAAAATAATTTTCTATGTTCCTTTTCATATCATGCTCTGAGAGTCAAAAGGCATAGGCTCAAATTGAAGTGTGAAGTAGCCATCACCCAGTGGGTAGCCCAATGAGCTATCAGTCTAGGAATTCTAAGTCATGTATATTCCAAACAAAATTGTCTAGTCACCATTTAAGTACATGTTTACCTATCAAAGTGAAAATATTTGAGCATCCTCTTGAGGCTAAGTGTGTGTGTACAAGGAACCCAACCAGCATGTTCTTGGCTCAAGAATCTTATGTCTTTGGGAAGGCAGATAATAACCCATGGCATCCACACACATATTCTGGTCCATGTGGACAAGATGAAGAAGTATGGAATCTAGCTTGTTGTGACTATGGTGAATTTTGATGAGTTTTTGATATGGAGTTTGAAATCAGAGCTGCTGTATTCAAATTTAAGCTTTCCTTTCTGTCATCTATGTGATGATTAAGTTGGGCCTATATACTATGCTAATACCGTTCATCAGGATTGAACAAGTCAACATTTTTCAATTGCTGAGACTGGTACATTAGACATGAGCTATAGTCATTAAGTAAAGAAAATTCAGCGTGGTCAACTACATAATCAATTCTGAGTCCTTCAAAATTGTCATAGATTAACTCTCAGGCTTGACTTTTATTATGTAATCTACTATGGCTGGGTGTACTGTTGTATGCCTATTGTGATAACTACTGGAGAAACAGAGCAGGAGGGCACAGTGGCTCCTGCCTATCACCCCCATCATGTGGGGAAGCAGAAGTAGGAGGGTCACAGGCCTGGCACTAAAGCAAACCACTTCCTCAAAAAATAACCAATACAGGGGCTGGGAATATGGCGTAGTGGTAAAATGTTCTCCTTGTATACATGAAGCCCTGGGTTTGATTCCTCAGTACCACATACATAGAATGAGCCAGAAGTGGTACTATGGCTTGAGTGGTAGAGTGCTAACCTTGAGCAAAAGAAGCCAGGGGCAGTGCTTAGGCCCTGAGTTCAAGCCTTTAGATTTAAAAGTTTTGGCATGTTAAAAGTGAGAAAGAATCCCTAGAAAGTTTAAGTATGTAACAAAGAGAGTCCGAGTCAAGACAAGGCTGGTTTTCAATTATTCTCCATGGCTTATTACCCTAATATCTACTTTATTGGGACCCTTGGTGATGATTATTCTGTTGCTGACATTTGGACCTTGCGTTCTAAATAGATTGGTACAGCGAAATAGGTACACACCTCTTCTGGACAAAGAACTGTTGGAATTTAGTTTTGGGCCTGAACCACAGGATTGTGCTTCATGTCCATAAATCAAGAGGGGAATATAGAGTTGAAGTAAACCCCACTTTTGAGGCAGTAGCCATTTTGTTGACTGTTTAAACTATGAGTTACCCGGGCCACCAATTATCCCAGCTAGCAGAACAAGCTTATTAGGGCCCAGCCGGTCAGGAAACTCCCTGCTTAACTCTAACCACCTGGGAATGCTTAACTCTAACTGCCCCGGAATGCCTCTAGCCCTGAGCCAATCAGATTTGTACCTGTATCCTAATTTTGCTTGAACACCTGATTGCTGTAACTTTGTGTTTTTTTTGCCTTTATAAACCTTGTGAAATTTCAGCTCGGGGCCTTCCTCCTAACCTCTGCTGTGTCGGAGTGTAGGACAAGGCCCGAGCTGCAGCCCGCCTGAATAAAGCCTTGCTTTTGCAATTCGGAACGTCTGGCTCTCGGTGGTCTTCTTGGTGGTCGCCTGGCGACTTGGGTATAACACCACAACTGGCAAAAAACAAAACAAAACAAAAAATAACCAATGCGAACAAAAGGGTCACAAGTGTGGCTCAAGATCTGGAAATGTGGCTTAGTGGTAGAGTGCTTGCCTAGCATGCATGAAGCCCTGGGTTCAATTCCTCAGTACCACATATATAGACAAAGCAGGAAATGGTGCTGGGGCTAAAGTGATAGAATGCTAGCCTTGGACAAAAAAGAAACTCAGAAACAGTGCCCAGGTACTGAGTTCAAGCCCCAGGATTGGCAAAAAAAAAAAAAAAAGTCAACAAAGAAAATATGAAATAATTTAAATATTTCTTTATGAAACAGAATTTCTGGGGGCTTAATAGTAAACTACCATGATAATAATTGTCATGCATCATTTCATGACAATGAATTATATCAAAACATATAGAACAAAACACTAAGAAATATAGCATTAAGAAAAGAGATTTTCCTGCAGATCACAATTATTTTAGCAGAATTTAACTCTACCAGCAATTGAGAAAAATACACTGGGCATACATAATTTGAATTATGTGATATCCAATACATCTTCTTAGAATTAAAGGTTAAATTAATATGTCTATATGAAACCACACGTATCCCATAGAGAACTGAAGTTCTTTTCAAGAACTTGTATCATTTGTGTCAAGACTGATTATACACCAGTCCTAACACCTACATAGTTTCCCCAAAAACCCCATTAGTAATATTCATGCAATCATTTATTTATTAACATGTGTTCAGGACCCACCCAGAGGGGCACTCCTGCAATACTAAGGATAAAACTGTGAACCAAAAGGGTCTCACCACTCTTGATTTCTGGAGATTTACATGAGGTGAGAGGTACTGGAACAAATAAGCTATTTAAATACTTTATATGTTCTACCATCTAATGATGCTACAAAATTGCTTTAGTGATGCAGAGATAAAGGTAGGGTGTCTTTATAGAAAATAAACTACAGAATGGGAGAAGATTTTTGTCAGCTATACATCAGACAATGGGCCAGAATATACAGAGCTTAAAAAATGAAACCCACAAAGAACCGACGGTGCAATTCATAAATAGGCTAATGACTTACAGAGAGACTTATCCAAAGAAGAAATAAAAATGGCCAGCAGATACATAATGACATGCTCAATATCTCTAACCATAAAAGAAATGCAAATCAAAACAACACTGAGATTCCACTTCACCTCATTTATAATGGTCATTTGAGAAAATAATATCTTATTCTGGTTTGGGGTGGCCAAAAGGGAACCCTCATACACTGTAGGTGGATATGTATACTTGTTCAACCACTCTGGAAAGCAGAACTACTTTATGGGTATTTATCTAAAAGATTACAAACAATACTGTAAAGCCACCTGCACAACTATGCTCATTCCAACAGTTTTCACAATAGCCAAGGTATGGAATCAGTCCAGATGCCCCTCAATGCTTGGATGGATCAAGAAAATGTGGTATATATACACAATGGGATTTTACTTACCCATTGGAAAGAAGGACATTGTATTATTTGCAAAGAAATGGAAGGAATTACATTAAGGGAACTAAATCAGGCCCAGAGAGACTAAGGTTACACATCTGCCCTCATATGTTTTTGCTGCAATTAGTTTATAAACACACAGGTAAATACATTGGGTAGTATGCAAGTACATATAAATGTATTGACTAAAATGTGGTAGATTCAAGGGAGAACTCAAATACAATAACTCAAAGTTGAAGTTCAACAAAGTAAACATCAAGAAACTGATACTTGAAAGGGGTGGGGTAAGGTCAAGG
Organism: Perognathus longimembris pacificus; assembly: GCF_023159225.1. NCBI lineage: Eukaryota > Metazoa > Chordata > Mammalia > Rodentia > Heteromyidae > Perognathus > Perognathus longimembris. The sequence continues at coordinate 71,474,855 of NC_063165.1, forward strand.
GTAGATGGGTAGATGAATAGAGAGAAGGGGAGAAAATGCAATAAAGAATCCAAAAGATTTAATAAAAGTGAGGGAAGGGGGTAAGCAAGGGATAGTGAGAATGTTGAAAGGGGTGACATTGATCAAGATATATTATATTCATAAACTGCTTTATTGAGTGGCCACTCTTTTGTACAATTACTTAAAAATAATTATTGTTTTAAGTAGGATGATTTGTTTTGGTGATTTCAGAAGAACTTAGTTTTACTTCTTCATTTTATTGGCTTCATTTGCTACATATCTTCAGGGAATTTAGGCTATTTAGTTCTGTTCTTTACAAAGAGAGTTTGTTATTTCACATTCAGCCTTTTACAATATTACACAAGCTATCTATCCACAACACAGTTAACAGATTCACACTTTTAATAGGAAAGCAGTAAGTACAAATCCTATTTGTATCTATAGAGAGCAAAAAGAGATAAAATAAATAATGTCAAGTTTATTAAGGAGGATTGTCTATTTTTCATTAAATTTTATCTTCTGTTTTATATATTCTGGGTCTCAGGAAACTGAATTTATGCTGCATCTGAGCATAATAAGAGAATTCAAAGGATGATTTGTGTTTAAAAGATGTGTTAAACTGCTAAATCAGAGTCACATTATCCACATACATACAAAAATCACTGAGCAGAAAAAAAACTGACTATTCTGAGAAGGCTGTACTCTTGTTTTCTTTTCTTCACTTTAGACTCACTGAAATTAATTATAATCATTTCCTAGGACTGCGATCTTAGCCAAGAGGATGAGTTCAGAGGAAGATGGAAGAATAGAATTATGTACAGTGCATATACAGCCAAAATAAGGAGACAGACACTTCTTATAATGTAATATAATACCTGATTCACTAAGACAAATATTTTCATGAATAGATTTCTAAAGGAATTCTAGGTAGAATGCTCCTAACTGGAACAAAGAGAATCTGACCTCTCAACACAAGTCTATAACAAGGCTGAGAAAATGCAAATCACATATTCTATATACCAGTTAAATGTTGGGGTAATACTAAAGGAACAAGAGCATAATTTAAATGGTATGAGAAATGATTCGTGTGTGTGTGTGTGTGTGTGTGTGTGTGTGTGTGTGTGTGTGTGTGTTGGTACTAAGTCTTGAACTCAGGGCCTGGGTACTGTCCCTTAGCTTTTATTTCATTTTTTTAACTCAAGGCTGGTGCTCTACCACTTGAGCCACAGTTCCACTTCTGGATTTTGGGTGGTTAATTAGAGAAAAGAATCTCGTGGACTTTCCTGCTTGGGCTGGTTTTGAACCTCAATCCTGAGATCTCAGCTCCTGAGTAGCTTAGATTACAGGAGTGAGCCTAGAAGAGATTTTCATATTATACAAAACTTGGAATGATGGAATATAGAAGTTGAACACTGTTGGCTCACATCTGTAACCCTAGCTGTGTAAGGGGCTGAGAAGATGGTAGTGTTTCAAGACTACCCAAAGTATCTCAACAGAAGAAAGTAGGTGTGGTCATCCATTTCTATTATCTCAGTTATGGTGGGAAACGTAAAATAAGCTAATTGTCCTCCAGGTACTCTAGGCACTGACCTGGGTAGCATATCTATATCTATATCTATATCTATCTATATCTATCTATCTATCTTCTAACTATACCTATATGCACATATTATACATATATCTATGATACTCTGAGTTCTGAGTTCAAATCAATACCAGTATTGCCAAAACACACAAAATCAGAAAGAAGTATGAGATGTAGAAACATGTATAAGAGGAAAGAAATATGAAGACAAATTATGAAAAATTTTAATATACAAGGCAATGTTATGAACAGGTATTCTTTCACTGTATATTTTAAATTGAGGCTATTAATTTAATGATTGTATTTTACATTCATTTTTTAACTTAGTGATTTGGGGTGAAATAAGTTTTGTTTTCTTTATTGTGTATAAGTTAAGGTAGGCTGCTGAAAAGTGATATAGAAAATTAATGCTTAAATGAACACATAAAAATAAGAGGAAACCAGGTATCAGTGATTCATGCTTGTAATCCTAGCTACCCAGGAGTTTGAGATCTGAGGATTGTGATTTGAAGTCACACCTAAAAAGTCTGTGGGATTCTTATCTTCAATTAAACAGCAAAAAGCTGGAAGTAGTTTTGTGGCTCAAGTGATAGAGCACCAACCTTGAGTGAAAAATCTATGGGACAAAGGGTCTGCCCTAAGTTCAAGGTGTAGTACTGGCACCAAAAATAAATAAGATTGAACTCTTTGCTTTGTATTTGCTAGGCAGGAGCTCTACCACATGGGCCTTGCTTCTATTTCTTTTTACTCTGTTTCTTTCTATGTAGGTCTGACTTGTTAGTGCTGATCTGAAGTGTGATCCTTCATGTATGCTACTGACCATAGCTGGAATTACAGCCACCTACCAAGAAGTCCAGCCTGTCCTCTTACAATAGGGTCTTGTGAACTTCTTTGTCCAGGCTGATGTCAGTCTGAGTCTCCTGATCTCAGCTTTCCAGGTAGTAGCTAGATTATACATGTGAGCTTTTTCTTTGCCTGGCTTCAGTCTTTCCCATACTTGCACTGAGGGCCACAGCGAAAGGAGGATATTTCATTCACCAGCTTTGCTGAGGCAGAGGTGGAGGTAGCTTTGCAAAATTCATCTTAGATTTGGTAACATGGAGTCAGACATGCTTTAGGCTATTGTTCTAGTTCAGCATGTGGACACTTGAGGCAAGGAGAGAAAATCGGAATGCATTATACAAGGGTAAAATTTCTTCCCTTTTGTATTGATTAGAAACTTTACAGTCCTGTGAATAATGGATAAGATTAATATCTAGAAAGCAGTCACATACTAATATTATAAGATATTTTGCTATTTCATAATGGTTTATGCAATCATATTTCCATTGAATTAAAATGCATTTGTATGATTATAATAGCAAAACATGCTGTTAAAGAATTAGGAAAACGTGAATTCTAAGAATATCACCAATAATCTCTTCACCCAATTACCCACTATTAAATGATAAGTGGATTTCTTACATTTATATATATATTATGTACAACTTCTATTTCCCTTTTTCACTTAAAATTTCATCATAAATAATGCCTGATATTATTGTGGTTGCTTTACAATATAACATGCAATAGCAAAATAATATTTTCTTATAAATGTCTATACATTATTACTTATGTATTTTTGAACATTTGATTGAGGATATCTCCCTAAAAATAATGTTGAGGCAAATATTTTTGTACATGCATCATTATTTTTCTGCACTCTGACATTTTTTTTCATATTTCAGGACTAAAAACTCTAGGATAAAACCTATTTAAATTTAACATAGACCTATGCCATGAAAGTTTTTCTCAACAATGTGTTTATCACTTTATAAATCAATAAAAGTAAACATGCACTCTACGCTCTTATCAATTAACATATTTTTTGTAATCATCTTTGTTAATTTCATGGGGGGAATGTCATTGCATTTTGTTTCATTGTGTTACTTTGATTTCTTAGGGAGGAGGTCATTTTTCTCATTAATAGATTGCTTATGAATGCATTTAACTTTTCTCAATGGAAAATTTCTCAGGAAAATACTCATCTAGATTCTTAACCATCTTGTAAAGTTGAAAGTTGTGTTTTTCCAAGATCCTGCTTTCCTACCCAGGACAGGGCATCTTCGGGCACCTGGTGAAGCATTGTATGTGTGGGGCACACTGACTGGCCCCGCCTGTCCGCACCCAGGAGGTGTGTGGTTGTTGTGCCCTGAAGAGCCCCACCTGCCTCAGTCCCTGGGGGCGTGCTTGCTTGCACTGCCTTTGGGAAGAGGGATCCCGGTTAGCCCCACCTGCCTTCTGGGTCCGGAACTGGAAAGGCGGCTCTAGCTGGCCATGCCTCCCAGCCTTAAGACCATGTGCAGCAAGATGGCTGCCGGCAGTAACCTGGGGGCGGTCCTGCTAGTACTTAGGCCACCCCTTAGGGAGGTCCCATGGCCTTCCGCCCTTGACTGACAGCTTGGACCGCCAATCATCGCCCCTGGCTAGGTATGTTACACCCTCCTCTTCCTGCTGCCATTGCCCATACTTAAGATCGGGTCCACCCCACTAAAACTGAGAGCAGTCTTGAACATCTCCTGAGTCATCTGATTGTCCAACTGCCAATGAAAGGTTGGGTTGGGCTGGGTGCAGGTGACTCATGGCTCGTTACCTATTCTGGGTTCACACTCAGCAGGGTGCACTTCCTTGCCTCTCCCGCTGGTTGGGAGAGCACCCAGGGGGCAGGGTTATGGAGTGTGGCATCCGGTCCATACTTGGGTGAAAACCTTCATTGCACAGCCTTGTATGGGTACAGAAAGCCTTTCTCTTTAGGAAACTTTCCATAAAAACCATTTGTGACTTCTACAGTGAAATTAAAAACAGTTTTGCTGGGGTGTGGAGTAAATTCTAAACACTTAATTTACCCATTTTGATCAAGTAAATTTTATGAGATTGGTATCAGAGTAGAAATTCAGACTTCAATGAATTTTGCTCAGATATAAAGACAAGTAATTCCATTCCTCATCAATAAGCAACAACAAAAAGGCTAATATAAAATGAGCCTAAAAAGTTGCGATTCCCTTCCCACAAAAAAGAAATCCTTTCAAAAACAACATCAGAAGATCTTAATAGCAATATAATAGAAATTTACTGTATAGTTGTGCCTTTCTCTTATTGAAAGTTTCTTCATTTAGTTATACAAAATTTGAATCATAATTTAAAGGGATTTAGGAAATCCTACAAATACATTTATCTGCCAAATGCATGGTTCTTTATTTTCAATTTTCCATTTCTGTGCAGAAGATCATTTTGTAATACAAAGACATGAAAGAAAGGAAGAATTGCTACAAACTAAACAACCTAAAACAAGTAGTATCATTACATCTCTATTAACTTGACCATTGTATAATTTGGCATTGGTTCAAGTTGTAATGTTTGTATGCCAAGTAACTAAGAAGGGGTTCAGAATTAATACATATTTTAAGTCAGGCTTGGTGTATATTTCAATCCTCTTGTTAGATGAGGAAAACAAGAATCACACTTTCAGAAAATTTGTCCAAAAATACTCAATAAGTGAAAGATTGGTAATTAATATCTCTATATATACAGTGCCAAAGCCCAGACATATTTTTCTATTTTTAAGCTTTTATAGGCAGAATTTTATGTCATAGTTACAAATTTGACCATGTTCATTTTATAGTCAAGATATAATTTGGAGACTGGAAACATGAATAAGAATCACATTTGCATGTTTCATTTGACTTCACGTTTCTTTAAAAAAAATCCTTAAGTAGTTAAACAACAGGGTTTCAATTGAGTGTCTCAATCTGTGAGTAGTATAATGCATCATGGTTTATTTTTGCATACCAATCCTTTTATGTATTCTTCAGAAAGAATGGCTTCTTTCATTTTCTTCATGAGTCTATATGATGAAAACTGTAACCACCACTAGTTTACAGTTGGGACATTAGAACACTGAACAATGAAGTTTTTGCCCAAGCTCACAAAGCTGGCAAGTAGCAGACATAACAGCCTGGAAAACAAATCCATGTAGTATTTGGCTAGTCTACAGTTTAAACTTCAGCAATAGGCTATCTCTTGGTATGCTGTGGAAACAGATTGAATTGTTTATCTCAATTTTCAGTGTGAATATGTCATATATCATTTATTTATATTAATTTTTCTTTCAAATGAGTTTCACTGTGGTATTTCTCATAGGCATTTATGGTACATAGGTTAACTCAATTTTCCCCATTCTCAACCTGTTTTTTTTTTTTTTAATTATCTTATTGTAAGTGTGATGTACAGAGGGGTTACAGTTATATAAGTAAGGTAATGAGTACATTTCTTGTAGAATATTGTTAACACTTCCCTCATTTTTTTTCTACTTTCCCTCTCCCCCAGACTCCTTGTCCCCACCTCCAAAGCTATAAAGTTCATTTCCAACATAGTGTTGCATTGGTTCATCCTTTGTCATTTGTTTCACCACTTTGTCGCTCCCCTTCTCTTACTCAAATCAGATAAGCATAGAAGACATAGGGCACCAAACTCAAAAACAATGACAATAAGGGATAAACTAAAGGAAAAGAAAAAGAAAAAGAAAAATGAAGGAAAAAGATATAACTTCAGATAGTATTTTATAAAAGCAAAAATAAAAGCAAAGCATACAAAACCTCTTATTTCCATATCTTGGAGTTCATTTTTATTACCAATGTTTTATATGGTCATATGTGCATAGCTATTGAGCTATTGTGATCCTCTACTATGACTACCTTAGACATACTAATTATTACAAATGAGAGAAACCATGGAGTCTGGCTTACTTCACTTAGTATGATTTTTTCCAAGTCTTTCCATTTCCTTAAGGATGAACCAATGCAACAGCAATAGTCACAAGACAATATGTTGGAACTTAACTGTACAACTCGGGGAAGGAAAGGTGGGAGAAAAATAAGTGAGGGAGTAGCAAGTGTGACAAGAAATATACTCACTATCTTATGTATGTAACTGTAACTCTTCTGTGCATCACCTTGACAATAAAATTAAATTTAAAAATCAATATTAATAGAGAGAACACATTTCATACAACCTGAAATGAAACAATTTTTCATCTAATATTAAGGGAAAATTATATATATATATATCAATAAGATACTTAATTGGTATATATTTATTTGTTCAGAACATATTAAGATGGAATTAAAATAACACATTTATCCAATGCTAATTAGCATCTTGTCATATTATTTTCTAAAGGTATTTTTTAAATGTTTCCTCCTCTTACATACAAAACGCACAAAACACATAGATGTGGCAAGGTATGTTTTTGGCCACTTAGTAGATACACTGCAAATAGCTGCCTTTGGAGATGAACGGCATGATTCATGCTAACCAAGTTATGATTGGACTCATAATTGAGCCACTTATCAATTGAGCCAACTCTCAGGTAGAGCTGCATGCGTTTGATTTGCAAAAGTTGTTCTTCCTTACTTTGCAGGAAGATACAATGATGAGGATCATTTTAATTTCTTTCATGAGCACTCACTGGAAACAAGGTAGCAAATGACAAGGTTGTTTATTTGTCACAGTAGTGTGCCTGTAAAATCAAATGAACAAAAGGTAATCTTCGTTTCCTGAGTCAATTATCTTAATAAACACCAACATAATTAACTAAAGAACTCTCTTTGGAAAAACCGAATGAGAAATGATTTCAATATAAGGAAACAGAGTAAGAAAAACACAGAAATTCTGAGCTAATAACACATTTTCTCAACATCTCCAAATATGCTAAAACTCTTAATATGCAATGTAAATATGTATACTTTATATATGTATATATATACCAATAAGATACTTAAGTGGTATATATTTAAGTATTTAAATATACTAAATAATATCAGACTTGATTATTGTTTTTGTTTATTTGATGGTCAAATTGAAAGAAAATACACAAAAATGTTAATTTAATTCACTTCCTGTATTATAATAAATCAAATAACTATTAGATTATGTCAACAGTAACTTCTTTCTCTGTCATTTCCACTTGAAATATAGTCATTTGTATTAATTATGTAAATTTAAAACAATTGTTAGAAATCTATGTTTTAACACTTGGTTCATTTGCCAAAAACTATTTCTTTTTTTTTTTTTTTTTTGGCCAGTCCTAAGCCTTGGACTCAGGGCCTGAGCACTGTCCCTGGCTTCTTCCCGCTCAAGGCTAGCACTCTGCCACTTGAGCCACAGCGCCGCTTCTGGCCGTTTTCTGTATATGTGGTGCTGGGGAATCGAACCTAGGGCCTCGCGTATCTGAGGCAGGCACTCTTGCCACTAGGCTATATCCCCAGCCCCAAAACTATTTCTTGATCTTTAGGGATTTTTTTCCCTGCCCCTTCTTATTTATTTTATTTTGTTTGTTTGCCAGTACTAGGGTCTAAACTCCTAGTCTCCAGCTCTCTGAGCTTGCTTTCTTGGTTGACACTCTACCACATAAGCCACATTGCCAGCTTGGCTTTTTACTCGTTAATCAGAAATAGTTTCTTGGACTTTTTCTGCCTAGGGTGAACTCAAACCTTAATCCTCCACATCGTAGCCTCTTGAATGGCTAGAATTACAGGCTTGAGACACTGTTGTCTGGCGCTATGCCTACCCCCTTTTTAGATCAGAGTTTACTCATCTACAAAATAAAAGCGCTGAACTATATGATTGCTCAAATTTGATATTTTGTGGTAAAATTACATTCATTTAAAATATGATGCCCTGAGAACATATGAAGCAATAGAAAGCAAAAACAAAAGAGATGATGAGGAATTGAAAAAACAAACAATTTTGAATCTCTGCCATAGTGCTTACAAATGTCTTGCTTTCCCTTAACTTTCTGATGCTCAGATCCCTCATCTATAAAATGGAGATGATAATAGATATCCTATTCCCTTTATTTTAGTGTGCCATAAATGGAGCTTGAATCTCGTGTCTCACACTCTTGCTGGGCTTGTTTACTAAAGGCTGGATGGAGCTCTGCCACATCAGAACACATCCTGCCTGTTGTATTGCTAGTTATGTGGAAATAAGTCTCTTGAGCTTTATTGCATGGGCTGACTTCAAGTCATATCTGCTAGTTCTCAGCCCCCTGAGGAGCTGGGATTACTCATGTGAACCATAGACTAGACATCGAACTTATTCTATTCCCCCTACTTTTTCACTATTGGAATTCCCTTGTGAAGAGTTTCAATCTTCATAACCCCATAATATTCTAATGAATATAATTAATTCCTTGTATTTTTAATTTGCCTTAGGGGATTGGTTAATTCAGTGTACATGTAAAAAAATGACTTATTTCTTCTTTTTTTCACAAAGTATATGTAAATCTGGTAGATCAATAAAATGGTTGCTCTTTTTGATCCCTAAAAAGTCCATGCAATCAATTCTCACAGCCTTTAGTGCTTCATTTATTATAAACTTTCTTAGACTGGGTTTAGAATTATTTTAACATAAGAAACTTGAAAATCAAGGATACTAGGCCTACTTGCTTTCATTTCTTAGATATGGTAATAAGCAAGTCTTTGACTGTTGTATCACTAGGATCCAAGCAGGCCTTTGTTTCTGGGGAAGTAGAAAGTCAACCTGTGCACAACTGAGAGATTTATTCCTTAAACTTCTACTTTGGGTCCATGATCATAGTCAGACATAGGGAAATATTCACAAAAGAACATTATAGCAAGTCACTTCTTTCCCTAGCATTGTTTTAAATTTTAGTGGATGCTATATAGCCCTTTTTAATTAAGTGACAAGCACCTGGCTCTTACATTGTAAGGTAATTGAAAAGTAAAAGAAGTAACAATGAAATGCAATGCACTGGGAGTCATGTAAAGGCTGAATTCAGCAAAAGTATCTAGAATCTATCACATATATAATCTTTAATAGCAGCCTAATGTCATAGTCATATGGAAAGTCATGTATATATATATAACCTGAAAAATAGCACTTCAGTATTGTGTGAATTAGACTAGAAAGTCCAAACCACCAACAAAACCCTCCCAAACAGCTCAGAGAAGATTCTTCCAAAATGATCATGAGTTTAGCTCTCCATTCCAAGCAAGATTAAGCTCATGCCCTGAGTAACAGATGGATATAGGCACCTGGAGATAACAACGGGGACACATCATTTTAATTAAAGTCATGTGCTTTCTTGTAACCCAGAATGTTCCAACTAGGCTCATAAAGAACTTCAGTGGTTTCTTCATAAATAAGACAATTTCAACCATCTGCCTCTTAATCTACTCTTGAAACATTTTGGTGATCCAAGACATCATAGAATCTTACTACCCAGAAATGGGTTGTAATTTTAAGAAATATATGGGAAATGTGAAAATATGCAAAATAGAACACTCAATAAATAAGAGTAAACTATGGCAATCTTGTGATCATATTTACATAGCCTCTAATGAAACAAGATCATCTCTATGTTTCCTGTATCAGATATTATTTATTTCTGCATTATAAATCTTTTCCTTATTAATTTAGTCTTGGTACCTGAGCTTAACTGTAATGATACAAAATGAAAACAAGCAAACAAAAACAAATAAGAAATCCAAACACTCAAAAGTGTAAAAATGTTTTCTGGTCTTTATTATAATCTTTTATCTCTCATCTTATGCTTTTGAATTATAAAAACTGTATAATACTACAGGAATAAATATTAGAAACTTTATTTCTTCATGTAGCGTTTTTTAAATTCACATTAATTGCACAAAAATGGTGTGCATGAGTTATAGTTGTCAGCAGAGCAATTGGATTTAAGCTGAACATTTAGTGAATGAGAAAAGATCTCCAGCTGCTGTCACCAATAGCAGGCATTGGCTGAAAGTAGGTGACTGAGGAAGAATAGAAAATAGAAAGGTAGGAAGAAAATAAGTCTTGGAGAACAGTGATCTTTAAGGAACATCAAGAAAAGAAGACATGAAAAGAAACTGCAAAAGTGTCTTGAAAGGCCTCACATTGCTAAAGGAACAGCAGAAGGTATGCGTATGTTTTGAGATTATTTTGTACTATTAATCTTATTCTAAAGTCACCTTATGTAACTACATCTTACCCTATTCAAATTAGCCAATCACGAGAAAATTGTGAACCTTATCTTAACCAGTCTGAGAAGAGGGGCAAGGCCTCCTTCATTAGGCTTAAACAGAGGAGAACCCTGTCTGGTCTGTGTGCTTGCTTGCCAGATTTTTGGTTGATGGCTCACTCCTCTGTGGAATTAAAACTATCAGGCTAGAGATTTACAGAAGAGATAAGCAAGACCTCAGGAGGAACGGAGATTTGTACCTCCTCTTTACTCTCTGGTGGCACAAAATATGTTCACATGGGCAGAAATAAATGATAGGAAGTTCAGGAATTAATACTGACAATGTGAAAATATCAGTTGCACACTTTCAAAAGTAACATACCACATCTGAATAGTGGAAGCATGGAGAGAGAAAAAAGTGATGTTTTCAGATATACACGTCCACTTATATCAACTCAACTTTTCGTACTGTAAAACAGATATGAACGGAGCTGAGAAGAATGATGCCTGGGAAGAAACAAGCAGAAGAAACAACCCACTAGAGTGCTCAGGGGATATTATAATTACATGCATCTCACAAACTTGAATGATAGAAGAGAACTGCAATTTCAGTGAAGGAAAACTTTGCTTACTCAAACAGGAATCATATATGGTTAGGTATACTGATTAAGCTGAATATAATAAGTTCTTATGTCAAAGTAAGATGGACCCCAGAACCAACTAACCAAAGAAACATATTCTAAAGCATTAATTGATTTTCCCCCTAATCTTTCCATGTCGTTACAAAGTGAGCCAGATCCAAAGAAACATAGCTTCCATGGTTTCCCCCATTGGTAATAATTAGTCAAAGTCTCTTAGTCCTGATGGAGTATCACAATAGCTCAATAGCTATGTACCTATGATCATATAAGATGACGCTAAGTGAAATGAACCCCAAGATATGAAAACAAGAGGTTGGTTTTTTGGTGTTTGTTTGTTTGTTTGCTGTCGTTATTTTTAATCTATTATGTGAATTTTTCCTTTTTTCTTTCCTATGGTTTATACTACATTGTCTCTTTGTTTGATTTTGGTATCCTGGGTATTGTATATATGTTTATCTGAATTAGGGAAGGGGAACATCAAAATGGTGAGAGAAAGGATCAAGGGTGAACCAATGCCATAGTGATACTCACAAGACAATATGTTGGAAATTAACTGTACAACGGGGGGGAGGGTTGGGGAAAGGAAAGGTAGAAGAAAAATGAGTGAGGGGTAACACGTATGACAAGAAATGTACTCACTATCTTATGCATGTAAACCCCTCTGTATACCACCTAGACAATAAAATTAAATTTAAAAAACAAATCCTATGTACATCCTATGAAATTAAGAAGAGTGAGGGAAGCAGTGGGGAGGGATGGGTTAGAACATTGAATGGGATGACATTGATTAAGATGTATTGTGTTCATAAAGTGCTTTTTTAAAATGGTAACTCCTTGTACAACTATTTAAAGAATATTTTGTAAATCAGGAGAAGAAAAACTCTAATAAAATTATTCAGAGAAAAAATAATAATTGATTCTGAAATGATGATACTGATATGTGAAATAATAGTTTATAAATTTAACAAAATTAACAAATCATCATCAAATGGTTTCTCCTGTATGCAATTATTTGATTTGAAAACAACATTCACATATTTACTAGATAAAAAAGATGTTCATTGATTTCTGGGTGGAAATGAAGGTTTATTGATTTTCTGAACTTTGAATTAAATTCTGCCTACCATATCTCCCCCTCTGGAACAAAAGAATGAATTCATAACTCAAGAAATCTTTTGTTATCTTAAATATTTTGAGAAACAGACTACAAGAAAAAATGTGCACAATCTGCTTCTATTATAAATATCAAGAGGTTTGAGGCAAAATAAATGCTGGTCTTATAAGTTAGTACAACATAAAATAGAGTACATAGCATCTGTGTGTCATGCAGATATGTACTCACACTATAGTGGGAAGTCAAATTATTGAAAAATCAAAATCTACTTATCACAAAGTAGTTAAAGAGTAATGGAATAAAATTTAATTTAATTCTATTAATTTAATTAATTATAATTAATTTAATTGATTCTATTCATGTTCAGAGGGAATCTCAGAAGGAAGACCTATTTGGAAATAGGATTGTGGCAGATGTAATTAGTTAAATTTAGGCTAGGGGCATTCTGGATTGATGGGGTTCTGAGTCCAATTTTAACAGGTTGCGAAAATGAGTAAAATTCAGACAGTGAAACAGAAGACAGACATCCATGTGGCAACGAGGTGGATATAGGGATGAGGCATCAAAGCCTAGGAATTCCAAGAATGACTGAAGGCACAAAACGAAAAGAAGCCAAGAAATGTTTCTCCCCTTAGGAAAGTGTTCTGCACTGTCCATAATGATTACATGTGGACTTACTTTCCAGAACCTTGAAGGAATGTATTTTTATTGCTTAAGACATATGGTAACTGGGCATTGGAGGCTCATGCTGTAATCCTAACTACTTAGGAGGCTGAGATTTGATGATCAAGGTTCAAAATCAGTCCAAGCATACAAATCTGAGACACCTCTAAATAACTATCAAAAAGCTGGAAATGGAGGTATGACCCAAATAATAGAGTGCCAGCCTTAAGGGGAAAAGCTAACGGAGATTAGAAGGCCAAATTCACCAGAGTACAGGTGCATGCATGCACACACACATATAAATAAATAATAAGAGTGTTGTGATTTGGGTCACAAATTTGTGACAACAGTCCTGGGAACCTAGCATGCCTACATTTTTCAGACAAGCAAATGTTTATAGTAACTTCTGTTGGGGAGTCTGACTTCTAATAAGCTTCCGGGCTTATTCATGACACTGAAAAGCTGAGTGCCCCAAGGTCTTTGGTAAGTCTGTTTTTGTTGTAATTGGAATACAAGACCAACACCTACTTGGATTCTTCACTGTAGTCACTCTGCCCTACTGCCTCTGACTTTATGAGGATAATTCCATAGAAAAATGACCCTTGTAAATTCTACCATCATCAGTCAGTTGGAGCTGGCAAAGTGCTCTTGCTGATGGCTTTCTTGATTAGAATTCAGGGCAAATAGCCTTCCACTCTGGCTTATAAAACAAGCTAAACTGTCGCCTGCCCCCCTTACCTCATCATTTCCAGAATGGTACTTATCTTTCAAGCCACAAAACAGTGCCAGTGCCAAGGCCATAAAAAAGTGTTATATGGTTCTGCCTGCCATCTTTTCAAGGTGGGTTGGCAAAGCAGAGGACCACAGACAGAAAAAAAATGGAGTAATAAAGTTTAAATAGTAGGTAATAATATTAATCTGCTGTGTGGAAGTGCCGATTAAGAGATTGAAGCAACTCTCTGCAGTTCTAATTGGATTTTCCTGTATTTTCGACAAACCCTTAGGGCTCTCTCCTGATAAATCCTGTTTTGGTTTGTCATTTATTCTCCATGAATGACTCTGTGTAATGGACTTACCTACAAGAAACACACAAATGCTTATGTAACCATAAGATTCTTTTTGTGGCTCTCTTTTTCAGTCTGCTGGCATGTTACTTTCTAAAAGACAAGTAATTAATACTCTGAATCACTAGACTAATCACTATCTAAATATTTCATGTGCATAATAAGATATAAGCCCATAACTGAGGTACTAGGAAAGAAGAGTCTTGCATAAAGGGACAACCCGGAGCACTGTGAGATAGTAAAATGAACTCGTATATCTTTGTGGTTAATATCATATACACAATGAAAGAGGAATAAAGCTTGTAGATGGATGGCCTGCCTGCATACTTCTCAAATATGTAGTCATTTTCATACTGTCTACAGGGTCCACTATTTCTGAAACACCGTTACTGGTCTAATTTTCTACATTTCTTTTCAAGAAAAGGTTCCAAAGGATATTAAGGTACAAAAGATTACTCACAGGTGAAGATTTCACTAACAACTCTATTTTGGGGGGCTTTTTTGTTTTGTTTTGTTTTTTGTGTTGTTTTTTTTTGCTAGTCCTAGGGCCTGAACTCAGGGCCTGAGCACTGTCCCTGGCTTCTTTTTGCTTAAGGCTAGCACTCTACCACTTGAGACACAGTGCCACTTCTGGCTTTTTTCTACATATGTGGTGCTAAGGAATCAAACCTAGGGCTTCATGTATGCGAGGCAAGCACTTTACCACTAGGCCATATTCCCAGCCCTCACTAACAACTCTGTTAGCTCGTTATCAAACATTTGTTATAGACCAATATACTTATTCATTATATCCTCATAGGCCTAGAAAAAAAAAGTGTGAAAGAGGCCTGACTGGAAACCTCTGTGTACAGCACTCCCCACTGACTTAGAACTGTTAGATCAATTTGTGTTTCTTATCATGGAACTAGTGAAGCTTCGATTTTCCTTAGCTATGATTTTCATTTTAACTTAGTCTACTCCCACCATCAATTCCACAGACATCCCTAGACCCCATCAAAGTCTGTCCACACAATCCCAAACTCAGAGATATGAGTATAGTTTGTGCCTCCCACTCTCAGGGTAGAAGTTTCTTTTTCCATTTGGGGCTGACACATGCTTCAGACTCGAGGGACATTTTAGCCCTGATTGCTAATGAGTTTTCCTTAACCTCCCTGCCTGCTCTCTTCACTTATTTTCTGATGGTGTATTTTGCTTCTGTTTCTAATTAGTGTTTTGTATGTTTCTGTGTTTGTTTGGTTCTTTTATATTCCTTGTATGCAGCAGTATTGAGGCTTGAAGTCAGAATCTCTCGTTCTTGTTTGGCCTTTTCCACTCAAGCTCTCCTACGTAATCCACACCTCCACTTCTGGCTTCTTGTTGGGTACTTGGAGATAACAGTCTCACAGACTCCTTAGTCTCAGCCTCCCATGTAGTTAGGATTACAAGCATGAGCCACCAGCCCTGGATTCTAGTCTGTTTTACCCAGATGGTCTTTACTTCCAACTGTGATTTCTAATCACCCACATCAAGGTGATCTTTTTCATAGGCCTGGTGTCAGGGATCCAATCGCCTCTTTTCAAGGCAATGATTTTGTGTTCAAAGAGAGGCCTGCTTTGTTGTACTCCTATTACATGCCAAGCACTTTACACTTAACTTTCACAATGTGGTTCTCCATGAATGCTAGGCTTGGTAGGCTAAAGTGTCAGTTTGGGGCCTTGTTCCAGATGTTTTGAATTAGTGTCTTTAGAGACAGACTCTAGAACTCATCATATGAAATAATACCTATGACTATGTCAGCATTGCTCTAAGGACGATGCCTCGAGCAGCACTTTTCCCTAAGAGATTAATTAGGGTTAATAATCCTCATCTTCAGATTTAAAAAATATTAAGGCCTGGGCTGGGGATATGGCCTAGTGGCAAGAGAGCTTGCCTCGTATACATGAAAAAAAAAAAAAATATATATATATATATATTAAGGCCTGAACAGACAGGCAATTTTCCCAACTGATGAGTAGAGTCAGAATTCAAATTCAGAATTTATGGCTTGAAACTCCTTCCATTTTCACTCTTCCTTTGTGGACTATCTCTTACATGTATTTTCCATGAGACCCTGGTTCCTATTCCAGGATGAGAGGTAGCTCAAAATATGCTTGGTTGGTATGGGGCTGGGGATATAGCCTAGTGGCAAGAGTGCCTGCCTCGGATACACGAGGCCCTAGGTTCCATTCCCCAGCACCACATATACAGAAAACGGCCAGAAGCGGCGCTGTGGCTCAAGTGGCAGAGTGCTAGCCTTGAGCGGGAAGAAGCCAGGGACAGTGCTCAGGCCCTGAGTCCAAGCCCCAGGACTGGCCAAAAAAATAAATAAATAAATAAATAAAAATAAAAATATGCTTGGTTATGACACTAGCTGGTGCTTTGCCAGTATTTTAGAAAATAAGGAGCCATTTTTTTTTTTTTGGCTAGGTTGTGAATTTGTCTGAAATATATTGGGAAATTTTATGTTCATTTTAAAATAAGAAGATAGAAAATGAACAAATATGGTAGAGAGTGATTTAGGTCAGAGTGACTCACCAGCCAAATACAAACCAGAACTCTGCAGTCAAAAGGAGAGCATCATCCCAATTTCAATAAATGTCAATAACACCCTCAGGGCAAACCTCCCACTATACAGAGCTCATGAGATTATGAAATGCTCTCAAACAATGGAAAATGGGGTACTGTCAGCTGGATCCCTGAGTAGAATGTGAAACTTAGAGAATGTCAAGAATCAAGGCACTATGAGGGGCAAAAAGTGAGAGATGTAGGCTAATTATGCAGTGTGGGTTCATAGAGCAAAGCTCAATTAAGCCTTTTTCATGCACTGTTCAGATGGGATTCAGGTAGAAGGGTCACATGGCCCTCATCCAAAACCTACCCAAAGGTGTGGATGGCTTTTTTTAGTTGGCTGTAGGCCTTGAACTCAGAGCCTAGCACTATCACTGAGTTTGTTTGCTCCAGGCTAGAGCTCTACCACTTTGAGCCACAGCTCCACTTCCGTTTTTTTGGTAACCACCAGAAATTAATGGGAGATCAATTGGAATCTCATGGACTTTCCTGCACAGGCTGGCTTTGAACTAAGATCCTCACATGTCAGCCTCTTGAGTAGCTAGGATTACAGGTGTGAGCCACTGGTGCCTTGCTGTGATACCTAATCTCAAATGATGTTCCCAGAGTAAACCTGGACCTCAGCAGTACTGTTATGAGGGAGAAGTTCTGAAGAATATAAAGTGCATAATGAAAAACATGTTCTCTTTTTTGAGACTAAAAAACAACAAAAAAAGTATTGTGGTGGGAAAGACTGAAGATAAACCAAGAATAATGTACTGAGTAAAGTCAGACAGAATTGTACTTAAACCATTCCTGATCATCTTCTTCCTGTTACGTCTGATAGCATAAAATACGCCCCCCCCAAATAATTTCATGCCTTACATTTTTTCCCATTGCAATTTTACCTTATTAACCTTGAGAAAAAAGGGTTAGTGAGTGAATGACATTTGTCATGGTTTTTTTTTAGTAAACCATAATCCCTTTGTGGCAGATTCTATTACCATGGATATTCTCGTGTTAACCTTGCTTGATTATTTAAAGGAAACTTAAATAGTATAGATTTAACTTGTCTAAAGTATTAATTTTTTCCATAAAGGAGCTAGTAAAAGTCATAAAATTGCTGTGAGAGGGCCAAAGACAATTTTCTAAGGAAATTATTCACAGATTTAATATACTTTAAATTGCAAATCTCTGCTTCTAAAGTTCATTTACTTTCTGGCCTAGGAAAACTTAAGAAACGTGTGAAGTTGGTCTTCCTTCTCCCTCCTTCCCACTGCTCTTGCTGGCAGTTTTGATTGTTGTGCCTTGCAATGTCTGATATGAGGTCACCTGACTGCCCAACTATGGCCTTTGTTACATGTGGCCTGAGTCTGTCATCCATGCTCTGCTGTGTGCTCTTGTTTTTTCTCCCCTACTCACTGTATTTAGTCAGTTCGTCAATTAGGGCAGGTATTAGGGTTGAACTCAGTGCCTGGACCCTTAGCTTTTTTGCTCAATGTGGTGTTCTACCACTTCAGCTACACCTTTATTTCCTGGTTTTTGCTGGTTAACTGGAGATAGTAGTCCAATGGACTTTCCTGTCAGTGCTGACTTAAAATCATGTTCCTTAAGTCTCAGCCACCTGAGTAGCTTGAATGACAGGCATGAGGTACAGATAAATTCTTCTCTTATTATCTTAAAAAATTATTTAATTTTTTGAGTACTTTTGTACTTCCACTTCAAGCTATATCTGCATATCTGGCCTTTTGATAGTAAGCCAACAAATGATTTGGCTCAGGCAGTTTGTCCTTTTAACAAATCTACAATCTCCAAAATGTAACAAAAATGCTTCTAAAACACTTGAGGGCTAGGAATGTGGCTTAGTGGTAGAGTGCTAGCCTAGCATGCTTGAAGCCCTTGGATTCCTCAGTATGAACATTGAGGCTGAAGTGGTAGAGTGCTAACGTTGAGAAAATGAAGCTCAGGAGCAGCAGTGCAAGAAATAAGAAAATCCCTACACATTTTATACATCTGGCTGCTGAAACTTTCCCACAAGGGTACCACAAGGATAAAGTCAGGGTAGTATTTAGAGAAAGATAATCACTACAACTACATAAACCATAAGCCACAAAAGTGTATCCCCAATAATTTCTTTTTTTTTTTTTTGGCCAGTCCTGGGGCTTGGACTCAGGGCCCGAGCACTGCCCCTGGCTTCTTTTTGCTCAAGGCTAGCACTCTGCCACTTGAGCCACAGCAACACCTCTGGCTTTTTCTATATATGTGGTGCTGAGGAATTGAACCCAGGGCCTCATGTATAGGAGGAAAGCACTCTTGCCACTAGGCCATATCCCCAGCCCATCCCCAATAATTTCCTGTGGCTTTTTGTTGACTTCTTTTTGCTCAAGGTTGCCACTCTACCACTTGAGCCACAGTGCCACTTCTGGCTTTTTCTGTTTACATGGTACTAAGGAATGGAGCCCAGGGCTTCATATAAGCACTCTACCACTAAGCCACATTTCCAGGCCCTAATTTCCTGTTTTTAAACCAGTATCGTTAGCCCTGGTAAAAAATAAGGACTCAAAACCTTGTTTAAGACTCAGAATTCTTCCTCTCCAAAGAAATCTTTAATAAAAGGGGAAAGATTTGTGATCTGAAGAGAAAACAGAGTATCTTCTCTTATAATCTTTAACCCCGGTCCTTCAATTCACAAACTTAACTCCTAAGATGAGGAGTAAGAGGATGATGATAATAGTTTTCTCTCTGTTAGGTGAAGTTTAACTAATCTCATAAACTACTTCAAGTGCTAATGTAAATATTTACAGTTTGACTTATGTATTCCAGTTATGTTGAAGTCCTAAATGTTATTAATTGAATATTTGTGTTCCTTTAAAGTTCAAATGTTAGAAGCCTGATTCCCGGGCCCTGCTGCCCAGTGTGATATGGTCCTAGCCCCTAAGGTTTTTGATAGAGGATTACATCCTGAAGGTGGAGCCCCATTAACCAGGATTTAAGACCTTAGAAATGGACTTCCTAGGCACAAGCTCCTTCTTTTTCTGTGAGGTAAGGAGGCAGTGAGAAGCTAGCCTCCTGCTGTTCCAGGAGGGCCTGCCCACTTCAGAAGCTGGCCATTAGGGCAAGTAATGCTGCCGCCAAAAATAATCAAAACAGATTCACCTTACTTCCAAGCTATTCAAGTCTTAGATGTTGTGAGGCTGCACTGAACAGACTGACTCAGTGTGTTACCTCTGATTATACTTCTGTTGGGAAGCAGAGTCATTGCAGAGGTGGTCCTTTTGGGTAGACACTAAATGACCATGGTCATCATTAAAATAGGAAATGCAACAGCTGTACAGTAGGAGAGCAATGTGTGACATCAAGAGTAGAGACTAGAGCTATGCAATTCTATGGTCATTAATAATTGAGGGTAGCAGAAGAGGAAAGTCCAAGAACAGATCATTAGAGGTTTTAGAAGGAACCCAGTGTTACCATGCCTTGTTTTTCAACATCTAAAATCCAGAACTGAAGAGAAAAGAGTTTGGTGGACTGAAACAATGAAGATTTAGGCACTTTGCACTGGGTACTGGGGTCTTACATCTTAGCTACTTAGGAGGCTGAGATCTAAAGATCACAGTCCAAATACAGCAAGACAGGAAAGACCTTAACACTTTTTCTGAGGGAGGGGAATTGTTTGTTAATCTATTTTTATTGTCAAGATGATGTACAGAAGTGTTACAGTTATATACGTAAGGTTGTGATTACATTTCTTGTCCAACTTGTTATCCCCTCCCTCGTTTTCCTCCCACCTTCCCTCCTCCCCCACTCTTTCTACATTGAACTACCAAAAGACCAAAAGTGGAGCTGTGGCTCAAGTGGTAGAGTGATAGTTTTGAGCAAAATCACTCAAGGACAGTGCTCAGGCACTGAGTTCAAGCTCCAGGACAGGCACAATACGTACAAACATACATACATACATACATACATACAGATTAAACTACGTTGATATGGTAACCCTAGGAAACTATATTGATGAGTGTTTTTTTTCTGAATAGCTTGCGCATGTCTATCGTACGAAGATTTGAAGTAGACAGTAGCATAGCAGAAACAATGCCACTAATTCTGTGACTCAGGTACCTGACAGGTCAGTGTGACAGGTATTTTGAGGTGGAAAGATATATGTGACATTCATCAAGTACAGGAGACATGTCCTAAATTCACCATTCTCTCAGCTAACCTAGCCCCATAATTCATAATCCCAATGGTAGTGTCTGAAAACTCAATTCCTAAAATAAGTCAGACACAGAAAGGGAGATCATGAACAAGGTACTTGGGAGAGTTAGAGTCTCCTTCACTCTGGTGGCTACTGACTCTTCTCTATTTTAAAAGACAGTTTTCAATGTTTCAAGAAGTGTCACTTCTATCTATAAAGGCCCCAGCAGTGGAAAATGGAGGAACAGACAGGATTTCTTACTTGAATTCTCACACTTTGCATAGCTTAGAGTTAATAATACATGTTAGAAAACTCTTGAATGAAAGAATGAGTGAAATAATGATTGACTCATAAAGTCTGAACTTATTTATCCTCAAGACAGGTAGTTTTGATTTGTTGTGATTTCAAGGGCAGTGGGCGGGGAGAGCTCTGTGCCCCTTTATTGATTTCTCATTGGTTCTATAAACCCTTCTTTTATCTTCCATGAAAAACCATTTGGTAGTGACATATTGCACAGAGGGAGGTGTTAGGGCATCCATGGGTAGAGTTGAGTCTCAGGTCTTAGCTCAGCAATTAATTAATTAATAATTTAAAAAAAACTAAGTACCCAAACCTAAAAATGTCACAATTTAACAGGAATTGTGAAAATATAATAAGACAATTGAAAGCAAATTGAAAATCCAGTGAAATTGGATTTCCAATATCTGTACTGCCAAAACTCTCCCATTGGGGCTGTCGAGAATCTCCTCTGGAACACATTTTCCTCCTCTGAATATTAAGGAGATTTGACCATATAGGTGGGAGCAAGCCTAGAGCTATTTATCTCTGCGAGGTTAGGAGCTTTAGAGTAGTGGGAGGAATAGAGAAAGGAAGGTCATCACATTGGGAGACTGTAGTAATAAAAGAGAGAAGCACTGTTTTATCTGGAGCAATGATGACTGCGTATAACATTTCATTCCCACTGTCCTTATGTACATTTGCTGACAAGGCACCATCTTTTCTGCTAGATTTCCATGGCTTTCTGATACCTGCATTTGATGTGGTATTTTACTGATTCATTTGAATGAGCTATCGTGTGTGTATACATATATATATGTGTATATACATACTGTGCATATATACTCATATATATGCATGTGTGTTTATATATATACATATATGTATATAAATGCCATTATCAATCACTGAAGCTTGAGACCACCTAGCACAGTTAACAAAGCAAATGAAAGACGACAATGACAATCATTTCACAAATAGCTTCACTCTGCCTGAAACAAAATTTTCTCTGTAAAAAAAAATAGTTTCTTTCCTGTTGCATTAGTGAAGATGTATACTCTTAATATGCAAACTTCCCTACCCCCTCCCCTGCATCTCAAGTTGAAGGCCAGTGTTGAGCGTCTCACATTCATACTGGGCTGAAGGTCCATGAGTGGATGGGTGCTTCTACTTGATGGCTTCTCCACAGGCTTCTGGAAGTGCTGCTTTTTTTTTATTAGTGCCCTCTATGTGCTCAAATATTTCTTCCTAGGAATCTCAGATAATGTTGTGAACATCATCATTGTTCAAGCTAAAACATCATTTGTATCTCGGGTTAAGAAGGAAATATTACAAAGTTGGGGGAATTATGTCTATAAACACATTGGATTTTTGAACTGAAAAAAACCTCTGAGGATATTGATGATTAAATCACAGTTTATGAGCTGAGGCTCAATTTTCAGGTAACTAGAGAAAGCCCTAGATAATAACAGACTGACCCAAATTTAGGAGTCAGCCCTGTCAATTTCATGACAGTTTCGAATTATTTATATAATTAAATGAATGTGGTAGAGAGTGTCTGTCCATTGTCAATGCACATCTATTTTCCCATTATTTTCGCAATCTTTTAAATTCTGGGTCACGGGAATGCATTCAATCAAAAAATGAATAATTTTTCCAAGTTTATCACTGTTTGGTGTGTGTGTGTGTGTGTGTGTGTGTGAGTCCTGTGACTTGAACTCAGAGTTTGGGCATTGCCCTTAAGCTTTCATGGTTAAGGCTAACACTTGCGACACAGCCTCACTTCTGGCATTTTGGTAGATATTTAGAGATGAGACTTTCCAACTTTACTTCTCAGAGTAGCTTGGAAAGGTAATCCTCAGAACTCAGCCTCCTGAGCACCTAGGAATCAGAGACACCAATTCACACATAAAAAAAGTCAGTTTTATCCTGAGCTTTCTATTACACACATAGCCAAGGCTAATCCTAGGTGTATGGGAGTTACTGTTACATACAAAACAAAAAGAAAGAAAATACCTGAAGTTTTCTAAAACCTAAACAATAACAAATTTCATCTTCAACAATCAAAAGAAATGAAAGAGACTGTAACTACCAGTCCATTCTTAAAATTATAGTATCAAATCACATGTTAACACTATGTCTTATCATGGAAGTCTAGTAATATACATGGGCAAAAAAGGCAAACAAATCACTAATAACATTCTATAGATTCATAGTAATTTATGAATTGTTTCAGAAAAGTGAATGCAAATCTAGAGTAATTAGCATAGAATTGAGATACTTAATATAATACAAAAATAATGATTCAGAAAACAAAGAAAATAATGGAGACATTTAGGTTCTCCTTTATTTAGGTTTCTCCTTTATTAATTTGGAGTTTGTGTTGGTAGAAACAAATTTTAACCATTCTAAAATACTCAAAATTATCAGTAACCATTTCATATTAGCCTCAGGATATCAGTGTCCTCTTCCTATAATCCTAGCTTCCCAAGGAGTTGAGATCTAGCCCAGGCAGGAAAGTCCATGGCACTCTTATTTCCAGTTGAACACCAAAAAGCCAGAAGTGGAGCTATCGCTCAAGTAGTAGATCACTAGCCTTGAGCACAAAAGCTCAAATGCAGTGCCCAGCCCTGAGTTCAAGCCCCAGGATTAGTACTAAAACAACAACAATATATTATCTAAAAAATCTTAGTGTTAATCAAAATCATTTTTATGCAAAAGTATCTCAAATAGTTTATTGATAAAATACTAAAATAATATATGTCACATGTACTACCTTTGGCTCACACTGGGCGCCAGTGGCTCATGCCTGCAATCCCAACTACTCAGGAGGATGAAATCTGAGAATCATGGCTTTAGGAAAGTCAGTGGGACTCTGACCTCTAATTAACCCCCAGAAAACTAGAGGTGGATCTGTGGCTCTAAGTGGTAGAGTGCTAGCCTTGAGCAAAAGAACTCAGGCTCCAAGTTAAAGCTCCACAACCACCACCACCACCAACAACGAAAAGATAAATTTAGATATGATAAAATAGCATGACTAAACCAGTCCTTCATTTTTTGTCATTAAGACAAACAGAAATCTGATTCATCACCTACAAATGTAATGTTTTATAAATAATTTATAATTTTATATAATCATGAATTTAGGAGTTTGTTATAGTTTGTTTATTTTTTATTTGGGCCCCAGGGCTTGAACTTTAGCCCTGGATGCAGTCCCTAAGCTATCTATTTATTTATTTATTTATTCATTCATTCATTCATTTAATCAGTTGAGGGACTTGAACTCAGGGCCTGAGCCTCTGTGTGCTAAGGAGCAAGCAGTCTCCCACTTTCAGCCACATTGCCACTTCCAGGTTTTGGGTGGTTTATTGGAGATCAGAGTCTCATGGTGGACTTTCCTGCCAGGGCTGGCTTTGAACCACCATCTTCAGATCTCAGTCTACTGAGTAGCTGGCATGAGGCACCAATGGCTGGTCTGTCCCTAAGCTTTTTTGTTCAAGGGTAGAACTTTATCTCTTTAGCTACCTCTCTACTCTGGTATCTTGGTGGTTAATTGGAGATAAGAGTATCAGAAATTTCCCTACCTGGTCAGGCTGCAAACCGTGATCCTCAGATCTCATCCTCCTGAATACAGAATTACAAACCTGAAACACAAGTGCCTAGGCATACTTACCACTGCCCCCCTCCCATCCTGGACCTTGAACTCCTGGCCTAGGCACTGTCCCTTAGCTCTTTTATGCTCAAGGCTAGTACTCTACCACTTGAGCTACAGTACCAGTTCCAGCTTTTTCTGTGATTAATTGGAGATAAGAGTCTCCTGAACATTCTTGCCTGGGCTGGCTTTGAACCATTATCCTCAGACCTCCACTTTCTGGATAGTCAGGATTACAGACATGAGCCATCTGCAGCTGGCCATGTATATTTTTAATGCAGTAATTTCACTTCCAGCTTTTTGTTCTAGAATGTTATAAATAGCATTCAAAACTTAGACATCAGAGGAGTAAAGCTAGTTAGTTTTAATGCCATTTTTTCCTACAAGTTCTTCCCATGGTTTAAAAGAGGATCTATGATAGGGCAGGGCTGTAGCTCAATGAGTGAATACTTATCGGGCAGGATTGAGACTCTGGGTTCAATACCACCACTACAAATAACAATAATTGTCTAAAACAACATACAGTGTAGACAATAAAGTCCCATCTTGACTAGTAGATTGTTTGCAACAAAAGAATGAATATCAATATTATCCTTTTGTGGATAAATAGAACATTAAATAGTTTTGTTTCTAATGAGTCTGAAAATTCTGGTTCTGCACCAATTAATTAGTTGAATAAAATATTTTACATGTATTTACTGTCAATTTGTATTATAGGTTTATTTTAGTGTTCAGAAAATCATTAGTTAACAAAAAAATGCCTATGGATATTATCAACTGTTTCAGCAAAATTTACCAACAGCAAAAATTTCCCACAACTCCAGCCTGGCCACTGTACACAACTTGGAAAAGGGAGGCTCAATTTAACTTCTCTTTTTCTTTTTACAGTAGGCAGAAAGAAGTCCCCTTCCCAATTTTGTGTTCTAATCCCAAGAACTGAAGAATACACTGCCTTTCATAATAAAGGGGATGAAAGAATGTTGGTTGATTTGAAGTACGTTCATCATCCTGGATGGTCAATCACTTGGGATCATACATATTAAAGGAGAAAGCAGACAATATCATATGACTGCAGGGTAAAAAGGGCGTGAGCAATTCTGCTCCTTTGAGGAAGGAGGAAGCACACATAAGTCAAAGATAGTGGCAGCTTCTACCAGACAGACAAAGCAAGGCAACAGGATCCTTCTTCAGCTTCCAAGAGTCAACATAGCTCTGCTAACTTCATATTTTATCCCAGTGTGAGCCAGGCCAGACTTCTGACATACACAATAGTAAGTAAATCATATTGTGTACTTTCAATACACTCCTTTTGCAGTAACTTATTGTAGCAACTATAGAATGCTATTAAACTTATTTCTGAATTTTAAATGCCAATTGTTTAAAAGATAGTAGGGAAGTGTAAGTCCCAAGACACTACACAGTACCAGGACAAACATTGGAGGTGAGGATTAGTAAGGAGAAAAAAAAAAAAACAAGGAGAAAGACAAGATCTACTTCTTTTCTTCCAATTATTCACAGAGAAATTGTAGATTTCATTGAGGAGAAAGAGGGTCCTTAAGCTCTTAAATATTTCAAGACCTCTGAAAATCGAGTCATCGTAGAAAACACGCCATGTTTACTCCAGCATCCTATCTATCCTGGGAAACATGAGTCGCTTCTACTACTCTAGTTTGCAATACTCTTTGAAGGGAAATAATGATAAATTCCACATTTTTTGTTGTGTACCTACTGTGCCACACCATACAGAGTGCAAGGTGCTAGCAACACAGCCAGGTGCAATATTAATAAAGGCTTTCAGCCCATAAGTCTTTTACAGTAGGGAAAGAAAAACTCAAGGAATGAGTAAGAAAATGAATGTAATACACTTAGTGATGTTGTACATAAACTTTCAATTAAGACTATATGACCTAAGAATTGATGCTAGTGTATGAGGATGGGGTTGGAGACCACAATCCATGTGAATTTCATGGGAGCTCAGATGTGTTAGTGAGGATCTGATCATGCAGTGATCTGGGTAGAGAGCATTCCATGAGGAAGAATGGACCTACAATGTGTGTCTAGAAAGAGAATTTAAGGTAGCCCAAGGTGTGGATCATGGCTGGATCTGGAGGAATAGACAAACATTAGAGTAGATAGTGGACGTGGATGTGTACAAAACATCCTTCCTCCAGAGTGACAATATATGGCCAACATAAGGGATGTGTTTATCTAGGACCTAACCACTTTCATGGATATCTGTTTGTAGGAATTTTCTGGCCACTATGTGGTGCAGAAAACTGATGGAAAACAAAGTGTAGGTGCTCTTTTGGTGCTAGACTACAATGCAGAACCACTCGCTTTGTGATGGCCTTCTATATGCTCACCTGAATTCTGGATAAAGCATAGCACTAAAGATTACTGCAAGAAAGGGAGTAATGGCTCAACCAGAAGGATGGAGGGAGGGAGAATTTAACAGAGGTTGACAATGAAAGTAGCAGTTTCTAATTACTACCTGTGTATAGCACTAGGCTCACACACACACATAATTCTATTGGCTTTGTATATTTGAAGCCTACTCACAGAAACAGAGAAAGAACAAGAGAAACATTCGCTGATTTTAGGTTTGCTGGTAACTTCCTGTGGATATCTATCGATTAAATTGTATTCACTTTTGGGGCTTTCATTGTTTATATATTATTACTCTGTTTAGTTGTAATGGCATGGTCATGCAAAACAAGGCAACATATAGATAGCCTGTCAGATTTGTTAATGCAAGCTACTTACAGCCAGCTAGGCACAGGCCAGCAATATTAGAAAGGATTAACAAACTCTCAGTAACATTCTATCTGGTAGCAGATTTAGCTCTCTAACATAATACTGATCAGCTTGAATTTGGGTATTGTGATGACAAACTACTGTATCCTCTTCTTGACTGAATACACTCATTAATAAGCTGTAGAAGCAAATCCTATCATCTTCATCTCTGCTTTTAGCTTTGTACATATGGTACAGCCTTCACTAAAAGAAATGATATGGGTTGTCATCTAATTCAAAACTATTTCCTTTGCTTCCATAAAAATATTTTCCAGAAATGACAATATAAAGTTTGACCACTATTTTCTTTTGCATAGATATACAGGGAGCAAAGGATTAGAAAACAACTAATATTTTCATGATCTGGAAATAATGGGCCGAGTGGATTCATTGTGAATATCATCATTCATGTCATCAAAAAGGCATTCTTCGATAGTCTCTGTTAAAATAAATTGATTTGCCTTTTATGAAAGCTTTGTTATAGAAATGTATCAGGAGGTTTAAAAATATATTCAAAGGAAGCAAAACAAATATGCAGTGTTTGCATTATTTACAATTAAAATTTGGCAAGCCATTCTATTTTGCATATATTTAAATTAAGATAAACTAATTTGTACATCTAAAGTTTTACTGAAGGGCTAAAACATGCATATTTCTATGCTTGGTGCCATAAGGGGTTTCAGAAAGGAATCAGAGATTGTAGTGTGGTGAAGCAATAAGATATACAAACACAGAATTATTAGTATCTATGAAATAGTACAAGTAAACATCTTTGGAGACAATTATCTGTGACTTTTATTTGGGAAACAGGATAACAAAAGTATTCTGGACAACAAATTCTTCTCATAGTGAACCACCTAGCTTTTAGCCTCTATAATTAGGAGCCATATGTATTTGGACTTTCAGGAAACCCATCCAGTTTACACATTTGGCTTGGCAAGATAAGAATTATATGTTGCTTTTTTGTAAAAGATAAAAACATTCATTTCATTTCTAAGTCTCAATAGACTTGCATTCTGTGCATATCCTATATATGAGTACCTATGGTTGGATGGACCTGTTACTTTTGCTTCAAGAATCTGATAGGAATTAGCTAAACACATGTAGAAAACTGAAATTAGATCCTTATGTGTCACCCTGCAGCAGAACCAATTCTAAATGGATCACATACCTCAATGTAAGACCAGATGCCATGAAAACATTACAGGAAGGAATTGGGGAAACACTAGGGCTCCTTGGCACAAGTTGAAACTTCCTAGTAAAGACCCAGAAACAATAAATCAAAAAAAAAAAAAGGCTGGATAAAAGGGACTGCAGTAAACTGAAGAGTTTCTACATGGGGAAGGACATTCCTAGCAAGATAAATAAAAAGCTCACGGATTGGGAGAAAGAAGATCATCACTAGCTAGACAAGGGCCTCATATCTAAAATATACTTAGATGTAAAAAAAAAGAAATCCCCCTGAACAAATCCTCGAGGAAGCAATAACCCCATTAATAAGTGGGCTAAAGACTTAAACAGAGACTTTTCCAAAGAAGAAATAAGAATGTCCAATAGATACATGAAGAAATGTTCAACAAGTCTGGCCATAAAAGAAATGCAAATCAAAACTGCATTGAGATTCCAATTCACCCCAATTAAAATGGTCATTTTTAAGAAAATTAATAATAACAGATGCTGGTGGGGATGTGCCCACAAGGGAACACTACTACACTGTTGATGGAACTGTAAACTTATTCAACCACTCTGGAAAGTGGTACAGAGGTTCTTCAAAAGACTAAACATAGAGCTGCCCTATGACCCAGAAATCCTACTCCTGGACATTTACCTAAATGACCACAAACAAGGCCATATTACACCTACCTGCACAACCATGTTTATGCAGCATTATTTACTATAGCTATGTTATGGATCAACCCAGATGGTCCTCAGTAGTTGAATGGATTAAGAAAATGTGGTATATATACACAATGGAATTCTATGCTTCCATCAGAAAGAATGGCATTGCCCCATTAGTAAGGAAATGGAAAGACCTGGAAAACATTATATTAATCAATGTAAGCCAGACCCAAAGAACATAGGCTGCATGGTTTCCTTCATTTGTAAAAGCTAGAATATTTCTAGAATATTTTTAGCAGAGGATCACAATAGCTCAATAGCTATGTACATATGACCATATAAAATGATGCTTATCGAAATGAACTCTAAGAAATGGAAATTAGGTTTTTCTAGTGTACTGTTTAAAGCTATTACTTTTTCCTTTCTTTCTTTTTTCCTTTTTGTTTGTCATTGTTTCTTTGTTTTGTTTTGTTTTGTTTTGTTTTGTTTTGCCTGTCCTGTGGCTTGGACTCAGGCACTGTCCCTGGCTTCCTTTTGCTCAAGGCTAGCACTCTACCACTTGAGCCACAGCACCACTTCTGGCTTTTTCTGTTTATGTATTGCTGAAGAATTGAAGCCAGGGCTTCATGCGTGCTAGGCAAGCACTCTACCACTAAGCCACATTCACAGCCCCCTGGCATTGTTTTTTTTATTTTTTTTATTTCTGTACTCTTTGTCTTGTATATAAATCTATCTGATTTGGGGAAGGGGAGCAGAATCACAGAAATTTTGGGAAAAATGCAGTAGTGCTAGTCACTAGATACTATGTTGGAAATGAACTTTCCATTGAAGGGGGAGGAGAGCCAGGGAGGAAATGGGAAAAAATGATGGAGGGAGTAACACTGTTCAAAAAGAAATGTACTCATCATCTTACTTATGTAACTGTAACCCCTCTGTACATCACCTTTACTTCTTTTTTTTTTTTTTTTGCCAGTCCTGGGCCTTGGACTCAGGGCCTGAGCACTGTCCCTGGCTTCCTTTTGGTCAAGGCTAGCACTCTGCCACTTGAGCCACAGCACCACCTGGCCATTTTCTATATATATGGTGCTGGGGAATCGAACTCAGGGCTTCATGTATATGAGGCAAGCTCTCTTGCCACTAGGCTATATTCCCAGTCCCTTTACAATACTTTTTTTAAGTCTTCTAGGGTCTTGTGCTTTGCAGGACTTGGGAGGAGCCACTGAGGAAAAACTACAATGAACACTGGCCAAGTATTCATCAGTACTTATTCTCAATTCCAACTCTTTCTTTCTCAATACCAACTCTTGCTTTCTTCACAGATGACCTAAACATAACCATACTGAGTTTCCTTCTTTTCTCTTTATAGCTATCTTCACATTAGTA
Organism: Perognathus longimembris pacificus; assembly: GCF_023159225.1. NCBI lineage: Eukaryota > Metazoa > Chordata > Mammalia > Rodentia > Heteromyidae > Perognathus > Perognathus longimembris. Next base: position 71,505,638 of record NC_063165.1, read on the forward strand.
GGCCTGAAAAACCAGATATTTCTGTGTGTGTGTGTGTGTGTGTGTGTGTGTGTGTGTGTGTGTGTACATGCACGTGCATTATGTGCCAGTACTGGAGCTTGAATTCAGGGCCTCACTTTCTAACCTGTTGTTTTTGTTCAAGACTGATGTTCTACCCTTTGAGTCAAAACTTCTTTCTGACCTTTTTCGTGGTCAATTGGAACTAAGAGTGTAAGGGGCTTTTCTGTACCAGATGATATTCCAATTGTAATCCTCAGAATTTAGGCTTCCAAAGGTAAATGCATGATCTTAAAAGAGAAGTACCATCAAGTTTCAACAATCTCACCATTCTGGAAGGAGAGGAAAGAGAAAGAACATTTAATAGCCTTCACCTTTCCCTGATAGGCTTGATTGGCAGTCTTTGATGCTGGATGAGGAAGTTTTTGATCTCATTAGTCTGACTTATATGTGTATTTGGAACTAGAATGACATTTGGAGTCAGGGAGAAGAAAGCAAGTATACAGGACATAATAGAAGTGTGTAACCAGAAACAGATTCTTTTGGACAATCCAGGAGCCTCATGCTGAGGAGAATTAACCTTCTGACCCACCTTGCCTGGGGTGTGCTAGGGAAACAATGGAACATACAGCCTGAGTTCTGATTCTCTTTTCCTGTTCCACACAAGTGTTCAGAATGCTAGGAATGAAGGGCATGGTGGATTATATATTATCTTTCCAGGATCCATCATGAGGATACAAGCCTCTGAGAGGTGACATGTATTGACAACTGACTACTAACAGTTTGAAATGAAAACTGGTGAGGGAGGTTGAGTACAGAGACCCAGGTGCTCACCTTTAAGTGTGAATGGTGTCTTCAGCATATGGTATCCATGAGAAGGCTTGTACAAGTGAGGGATTTGAGAAGCGCCTGTAAGCCAAGAGGGGTACCAAAGGAGGAAAGTGCTGTTGCTAAAGCACGGTTCACAATTTCTCCAAACACTGGCCTGGAATTCCCTCCTTCGCCTCATTGACTGGAAGTTTATGTATGCCCCGAACCCAAGATCTGATTTCTCTCTTGCAATTGCAAATGCAAAGGAGATCAAATGAAGAGAAGAGCAGATTGCCATCTCCTTCAGGTCTCGGTAAGTTTCTACCCAGAGATGAACAGTGTTTATTGCCAGAAAGCAGGTTGCATTTTGTTAATTTGAAGTTAGGTCATGTGTACGTATTTTTAGTTTGCAATAAATATATTTGGAAAGTTTTGTCAATTTCTTTTGGACTTGATTGATTAAAGTGTTTTCTCAGTTGCTCCATTTGCTTTTGGGGTTCTAAGAGACTAATTTTACCTAGTTTTTCTAGCACATAAATCTGTGTTGGTTGGAATGTTTAACAAAAGCAATACTGGAGCCAGAGACTAGTAGTGCAGGCCTGTGATACCAGCAAAGCAGGAAGCAGAGATTACAGTTCAATGCCAGCCCAGGCAGAACAGTCCAAGAGACTCTCATCTCCAATTAACTGGTAAAATGCTAATATATGGGTGTGGCTCAAAGGATAGAGCACCTACTGTGGACAAAAAGCTGAGCTAGAGGGTGAGGCCCTGTCTGTAGGTCACAGTTTAGACACCAATACAAAAAAAAACATAGTAATAATGGAGGAGGCCAGTATCTACAAAGAGTTTATTAATTTGCTATTATAAAGCTAAATTTACATATGCCCATATAGAATATGACTTTGAAGGCATAAAAATCCTGAAAAATTAAATACTGTTAAAAATGACTACAATATTAAACTGACAATGTTCTATTCCATAATCAAAGCATAGGTACTTTCATTTTTCAATGTTAACTGACATTGAAGTGTTCGTTTTTAGTGGTTTAGGGTTGTGTAGACTTGGCATGAAAGAAAAGCTGAAGGGTTAGTGAGTAATGGAATTCTAAACAGCTCCATTTTCTTCTTGAAAATTGTAATGTTTTAATATTTAGCTTTAACCTCAGGCTAATTGTATTCTGTGAAAGGAATATGACAGAATCAATGTTAAAACTTCAAGTGCTTTGTTTTGAATATTTTAGCTTTCTTAAGAGGAAAATTCAGTTGATTCCTAAGGGTAGAATTATTACAATTATATTTTGTATCACTTGAGCTATTTGTTGAGCATATAATTTTTTTAAAAAAATTAATCATATCAAAATTAATAAAAAGTGCCACAATAGTTTGCTAACTATTTTTTGTTAAAGTATAATCACATATTTTCTGGAACTTAGAGACTTCATAACACCACGATCATGTGATAAGTTTTCTATCTCTGCCAGCTCATTCCTGGCTATCACATTTAAATCCTTCTTTAATAAACCCCTGCAGACTAGGATATGATATCTGAAAATGAATAATCCGATAGGCTTTACAGGTGGCAGCTATTAAAAAAAAAAAACCTGTTTGAAGTTTAGTTGGTATACATTTTAATGTTTTACCTGCCTAGAAATGCAAAAGTTGGAAAGTTGAGCTAAATGATACACAGAACTATCTTAGACATGGAAGAGTGGCCACATTAACAACCAAGTTTTCCTCTATGAAGTTTTTCTAGGGCATTAGTCATGGATCTGAACAATCTTCTATGATTTACCATGCATAGATACAAATCCTGCTAATCAGATTACATGTCTGCTTCTGTGTGGGTTTATCCTGTTTGGGAGCTTTCATCACTAACTTTATTATTAAAAAAACAACAACAACAACAACTTCTAGATTTAGGAAATCAAATACCAAGAGAATGAGACTCATTTACAGAGGACAGAGGGAATAGAGGAACCAGCTATAGATGAACTGGTCTTATGCACTAATCCACTGACTGGTCAGCTGCCATGCTCAACAAAGATTTTGCAAATACCATGAATCCGTGCTTTTACTTAATTAAATTTTCAGCTAATCTTTTTTAATATGCCAAAATATTTCTTCTTTCGGAAACAAGTGAAAGTATTAGGGAGTATTAAAATATATTTTGATTCACTGCCCATAAAAGACATGGAAATCACTTTGGCATTAAAAGATATCAAATACATAGGCTCTGGGGTGGTTGACATCTCTAATTTTAGCTAATCAAGAAGTTGACATCTGGAGTTTAAGGTTTAAAGCTAGTCTAAGCATAAAAGTCTACTGGACTCCATTTGAAGTTAACCACAAAATGCTAGACTGGAGGCATGGCTCAAGTGGTAGAGCACCAACTAAACAAGGCAGCTCAGTGAGTGGAAAGAACTATATTAAAGGAGGGGGCAAGAAGGGAGTTACTAAAGACTCAGGGTAACAAAATACTAACTTTATAACTTTGTTTAAAAACATCACATAGTCTATAGGAAAAAATCAAGATTTGAGAAATAACCCATTTTCCTGAATAATTACCGATTTTATGTTCATACAAGTCTGTTGTCATTTATATTTCATACAAAAATAAAAACCTGACATTTGCTATGTTAACCTCATTTTACAAATTGTTGATATTAAAGTTTAAGAAGAATATATGCTTGCTATATTTTAAAGATAATAGATCCAATAGAAGTTCTATATTATTAGAAACAAATCATAACTATCCAGGAAGTCTGTTTTGAGTTTGTGTTGCTGTGAATTTTCTTTTCCTCCCAAAAAGAATGGAAAAAGTCTCCACTAATAAAACAATCACAGCTGTATCTTTCAAATCTGGCAATTCTATAGAAATACATCATATGCAAAATTTTCTTTTCCCCAAAAAATCCTCTTCATAAACTAATCTTCCCCAAGTCCAATTCACTATTCATGTGAAATAGCACCCAGTGTTGGTGATATAGGGAATAGAAAGGTAGTAGTGTTGGGTATTTTATCTATTGTCTTTTTATACTTACTTGCTTTTGAACACTTCAGATCTCTATGTTTATTTTAGGTAAATAGTATGTTTAATGGTGGAGTAGCAAGCAAGGTATTAGTTTAGACAAAAATGTCCTGGGACAGAATTACTCAGGACAGCATGCTTTCAATGGCTCCCTTCTCTCCTAGAAAAATTCATTTGACTTGAGCTATCCCAGAAAAAAAAAATGTGCAATGACCTAATTTGGAGGGTGAAAGCCTGTTTTCATAGAAGCAATGAACTCACTTTCTCTATTCTCTATTACTCCACAGTGGATCATCCAAACAAATTTTAAACATCTTTCAGTGCAGTGAAATCCTTGTAGCAATTGGGATGGTAACCTTTGCCAGGCTTCACAAACACAGAAAATTACTCCTCTCCTCTAGGTCATTGAAGCATCAGGGGATTTCTGCTAGTGTCAGAAGTGTGAGACAGTGGATAGACATGGCCAAGAACTCTAATCATCGTGAAAGAGATCTGATGTGTTTGCTTCAGTAAGCAAGAACATCACACAGACATATCTGTTCTGGTCAGGGACTTCTAAGTGACATGTGCAACTCTTGTCAAAAGGAAAATTTTGCAAAATGAGTATTTCTTCAACAAAAGAAAACTCCAAACTTCTAATTAAAAAACAAGGGCAATTTAGCTGAACAACAACTTTCCCAGGCTCACCAGTGCTCGGCACAGCCCCCATTAAGTTCTGTTGGGGAGAAGAGAAGGTTGACCTTGATTATTGTTGCAACAGACATTTATTCTTGAATATCAGATTTTTGTATGAGTCACCCAAAGATTCTTCTCCACAGTAACAGCAGAATTCTTTACTTGCATCTCTGTTGCCATGGGGAACAAAAAATGAACATTCTAAAAAGAATCAGGATGACTAGTTACAGGCCAAGTCTAATAACAGGGGTTGGAGAGAACCCAGCATAAAAACATACACTTGCCACAGCTAATATTACAGGAAAATGGTGACTTCACAAGGAAAACAAAGTAGAAGTCCATTGAAACTTTGACCCATGGTGTAAAATACTCACAGCTTCAAAACTGTTTTCCATGATTTTTTAAAGTAGAAAAACACCTTCATGCTTACAATAAAAAAATATATATATAGTATTTTGACCACCTACTGTGAGGCTAGCAGACACAAAGGCAATTGTGAACTAAGCAGCAGATAATTGGATCCCATCCACACTGGGACCTGACAAGATCATTAGTGACTTTTCATTTGGAAAGAGCTATTTTAACAGGAACAAGAATGAAATACCAACCCTTCAGCTCTTAGCTCAGTCAGGCAAGATGGTTTACGTTTAGATCTAGGACATGTCATCCTAAATTCCTTAAATACTGTAAGAACTGTGAACAGAAAATGTCTTTCAAGGGACAGAAATGAGAGGCAGAAAGAATGCCAGGACAGTAAGATAACAAGAGAGGAGAGATGAAAGGAAGAAAGGGAGAAAAAGGAGAAGGAAAGGGAAAAAACAAGAGCCACAATAAAACTGATCATAGAAAATGAAGCAAGAGGAGAAAATGAATGGGAAGAAACTGCAACAGAAGGAGATTCTAAGGAGTGGAGGGACACATGTTTTCAGTAGGGAATTTTACCTCAATGGTCAGAATAATTAAAAAAAAAACAATAATTGTGGAAATAAGGGAGTGCTTTAGATAAAGGTTATGCTTCACACCCTAGGCATAGCTTTGTTTGGGTGCAGATGGAAATCCTAGTGGGAAATATAAGTATTAGAAAGTGATTTCAACATTATGCTTTTCTTCTAGGGTAGAGCTTAGTGGTAAAGAGCTTGCCTAGCATGCATGAGGTCCTGATCTCAATTTCTAGCAACACAGAAACACGGACACAAACACATAGACACCACACACTTTCTCTTGCACTCTTCTTTCTATCTCTCCTCTCTTCCTCTCTCTCTCCTTTTTTTCTCTTCCCCCTCTCTCTGTATCTGTCTCTACCTGTCTCTGTCTCTCTGTCTCTGTCTCTCTGTCTCTCTCTGTCTCTGTCTCTCTCTGTCTCTCTGTCTCTCTATCTCCCTCTCTCTCTTTGTATTTCAGCTCTGAATACATCTTGAGAATTTCCTGACATCTTCATCCCTTCTGGTTGGGCCTCATCTATTTGGAGTTCCACTCTTTGGGTCTTCAGGTTATCATTTTTTAACCTGCCCATCCATGAGTGAGGGAGCAGGAAACAGCCTGTCATTTCAGACAGGTATCCTGAAGAGATGACAGAGCTGGGAGGCAGGAACCTAGAGCCAACCCCAGCAGTATCTCTAAATGAAAGAGACTTTTTGTGAAAGACCAAAACACATCTCATTTCTGCCCCCAGTTATACACACTTACAGTTCTAAAGAACATTACTCCGTGATCAGAGAAAAAAGTTGGCTAGACAGTGTCCTTGATAGCCCTGGTAGTGAAGAGAGTGTACAGTACTTCCCAGAGAGGAAGACTAAATGGTGTGTCTAGAATCACGAAAGATATAGTTGCCCAATTTTATGGCTGAGACATTGATTGAAGTGAGCTTTAGGTCTCATATAAAAGCCCATATGAGATATCAAAAGTTATTCTTTCATTAGTTGAAGTTGATCTATGGTCAATATGCAGTATCTTCTTTGAAATCTATTCTACTGAAGCATTTGCCACCATATGTTCTCCGAGTACTAGACTGTTATGACACATCTTGTCTGATGAACTAAATGCAACTTTAATACAGATCTGCATGTGACTAATCTCAGCCCCTCCCAAAACATCTAGATAGTACTTATGTACCAGATGTTTACATTTGATATAGGAAACATAAATTTACATTTGATGTGTAAATATAAGCAATACTGGAAGAAGCTGACTACTAGGTTAGGATGTGAAGGACTTCAACTCTGGCTTTATCTCTCTGCTAATTTTGAGCTAGCTAAATTGGGCCTTAAAAATTGAGGAGTCAGAATATGAGTAGTTATTTATAGCTGTTAGTTGCCCATTACCTATGTTTTCAAGCACTTCTGGGGCTTTCTTGCCTTAGCACAGCAATTAGTTATCTTTATTTCTACTTTACAGATGAGAAAACAGTAGATTTATTTGTCCAAAGTGAAAACGAGAGGCAGTGGGTTCAAATTCAAACATGTACATTACTATGAAGCCTGACTCTTCTGACCAAGAATCTAGAATATTTTCCCAGTCAAATCCAATCTTTGGGGTAAAATACCCCATGCACAGCTGTTCAGAAAAGGACACTGGGAAGAAAAATGTTAGACTAACTTTACTGTAACTATGGGCTTTAGGAAAATCCTTATACTCCTTGAGAGTTTATTTTCTCCTTTAAAAATGCTACTTCTTCCCTAGAAATCTGAGATGCTTCCCAAAGATTTATAAGGAGCCAAACATTGTCCTAAATCATTACTTCTGAGTTAACCTTCATCACAAACCTACAAGGCAGGTGTGCACTAGCCTTATCATTGTCTCACAAATGAAAAGAAAATCCTCTCCCTTATAATAGTAGTTGCACACTCACACACAAAGTTGTTCAATAAAAGGAATATAAAATGAGCAGTTCAGTACAAGGCCAAATGAGAAATAGTTCAATGTATATTTCCAGTCACTAAGTGACACCCACAGCAAAAGAAGTATAGGCTCTCAAATATGATTTAGTGAATAATCATAATAAAGATGAAATTAGAATCAAGGTAAAAATAGTTCATAAAAAGATAGCTAGTCTCATTAGCAGTAGAAAAGAAATGCAAATAAAAATAAAATACTCTTTAAAAATTGAACATTTAAATAATAATAACAGTTCCTGTTTAAAACGTTAGCAAACAAACACCCCCATGTTCTGATGGGAGGAGTAACTCTGGTATATTTAGAAAGATAAAATTTGTTAAGAGATTTTTAACTTTTCTCACCTTTAATTCAACAATCCCCCATTTAGGTGTCTATCACAAGTAAATTAACAGGACAACACATGCACATGTGTATGCACACACAAAAACACACACACATAGTATATGATATATATATATATATATACTGTGCACACAGTAACACAAAGTTATACAGAAAGACAAACTAAAGAGTGTCTGGGCTCAGATGCCACCTCTCCAGTCCCTCCCACCTCCTCTTTGACCTTAAGTAAGTGCATGTCCCTACACTTTCATTCCCAGTTTTGTCAAATAGCACTTCACATAAACCACTCCAAAGATAGTATGTGCTTTAGCAAATAATAAGGCTTCATTTGTATTTTCTTCATTATGATTAGTATTTGGAAGTCTAAACATAAAACATATATGCCAATTTATTTGAAGGAATTATGTTTCTGAAGATGAATCATGTACAGAAATAATGACAAGCAAAATCATAAATATACATTACATGCAGGTGATATCTATTTCTTTTTATTGCATTGTACATGATTATATGGATGTACATATAACTACTTGTAGGAAGGAAAAATAAAACCAACAACCTCACTATTACTGGACAAAGTTTGGGATTCTCCACAGCAAATATGTGTTAATTTTATGATCAGAATAAATCAACAGAATTCAAAAGCAGTTTTATAAACTTTACTTTAACAAACATGTATACACATACACAGTGAAGGTATTTTCTTTAAAAGGGATGCATATGGATGTCTCTGGGTTTTTGACAACCCACATCTATTCTATTTCCTCCTAACAATCATGGGTGCATTTTAAGAAAGGTACTTTATTCTTATGAGCAAAGACTGATTTTTAGCCATGGAAATCATTGTTACCTAAGACATGCTGTGTGGACTTCACATTTTTGACAATTTGAATCATGAATGCATTAGCAAAGAGATACAACACATTTGGAACTCATTCATCCTGGTATGGTTCCTAGGATCTCTGTGATCTGACGCGAATCACACACAGAGTTCTGCTTCCTGCTCTGCCTGGTGGCTTGCTTCCTGAGGGTTTCCAAGCGGGCCAATGTAGTCTTCCTGTGATTCTGTGGTTTTTTTTTTTTCCCCTACTACTCTACAACCTTTCCTTTCATTTAAGCCAATCAGAGTTCTTCTCCTACTTTCTTTCCTGTCTTGTGACTACAACACTACACATGCATTTTAGCCTTGTAATTTTCAATCCTATTCTCTATTTGTTAAGATTGAATACAGGCCAGTTTATATTTGTCTGTGAGAGTGGGCAACCAAACATTGAGATATGGGTGATAGTTAAAATGACAGTCTCATTTTTTTTTTCCCTAATCAGGGCATCCTCAGTAACAGGAAATGGTCCAAAAGTTCTTGCTGTAAGTTGACTGAATAAAATATTCATCAAAAGCACAGGTTTGGCCAGTAAGGGTAAATGCCACTTCTAGCACCTGCTAATGTATGACCTTTGGAAAATTAGCATAAAATAAAGATGGAAACCAGGGAAGTTCATAGGGTTTGTGAAAAAGATTAACAAGTCTCTCTCTCTCTCTCTCAATCTCCCTCTCTCTGTTTCTCTCTCTCTATATAAATATATCATATACATGACCTTGACATACAAAGACACACACACGTATATATCCTAATAATAATAATAATCATACATATATATCCTAAGTGATATACACAACACTTAGGATATAACTTACATACAGAAAGTTCTCAGTGTGTTCGCTAGCTTTTTAAAGCATTGTATATTATGATGATATCAATTACAGGTACTTACTTGAAGTTTTGCTTATATATTTTTTCAGTCAATTGGCATACAAAACTGTTTCTACTTTTAAAAAATTCTAAGAGCATTTCTGAGTGCCTTTTGATCTATCATCACTGAAAATGTGATCACAAAGTCCATTCTACAGAAGCACCCTGAAATTCTAATGCAACAGCAGATTTTTGTACATGATAGTTAACTTCATTAGACATAATGGACAATTGTAGTTTCCTGAACACATTCTCATTGTAATTAATGGTCTCAAGAGAGAGATCAGGGTAGAACTATGAGAGGGGTGACATTAATCAAGTTGCATTGTGCTTATAAACTGACATGTTCAATTGAAACTCCTTTGTATAGCTACTCAAAGGTAATAAAAATAAATTTAAAAAGTTTTATACCTCTCAAATAGAAAAGGATTTTTTTTGAGAATTCATATCTTCCAGAAATGAGCGATCATCAACTTGACTATATGTGCTATTTTGAGCAAAACTTTTGAGCATAACAGACCTGAAGTAGGTTTTAATCTCCTTCTTTTTTCTTACTTAATCTCAAGTAGAGCTTAATCTTCTTTGCTTTTTAAGCAAAGATGGTCGTACTTTATTTTCACTAAAATTCATTTGGATCTAGAAGATAATGTTGTATCTACTTATCCTGCCAATATATTTAAAGAATAGTGTTGATCCAGTATTAATTCTTTCTATACAAACAGCCCTGTGGTTTTTTGAATCTGAGTTTTCCTTAAACTATAACCTAAATATTGAGATTTATCCATAACTGTTGAAAACTGGATACACACTCCTTCACACCCCACCCTCATACTTTACATATGCAAATATAAGAGTAGATTGGAGACTTACTCTAATTTTGATTAAGATGATATTGGGATTTGTTTGTTTGAGGAAAAGCTGCACAAGGAGAATCATGACACACTTTTCTTTTTCTTTTTTGGTGCCAACCCTGGCACATAACCTGAGGGCCCGAGTGCTGTCCCTGAGCGCTAGTGGTCTATCACATGAGCTCAACTTCTGCCCTTTTAATATCTCAAGGACTTTCCTGACCTGACTGGCTTTGAACCATGATCCTCAGTTCTCAGCTCCTAAGTGTCTTGGACTAGAGGCGTGGGCCTTTGGCATATGGCTTTCATATCATATTTAAAGGACATTGTATTTCTTTGGTAGTAGCAGTAGAGAACCACCTTGAACCATCAAGCAAAAACACCATTTAACAACAATGTAGTACTGAGTCCCATTGCTAAAACTATGTGAAGAAAAATGGCAAATAAAAAATGAAATAATTTCTAGGCTTTGAAGTGACTATTGGATTAAAAAAATAAATTAACAGAACAAATAGAAAATGTATAATTCTATGAGACAATTATCAGCAGAACATTTTTATTTATTTATTATTTTGCCAGTCCTGGAGCTTGGACTCAGGGCCCGAGCATTGTCCCTGGATTCTTTTTGCTCAAGGCTAGCACTCTGCCACTTGAGCCACAGAGCCACTTCTGGCCTTTTCTATACATGTGGTGCGAATGAATTGAACCCAGGGCTTCATGTATAGGAGGCAAGCACTCTTGCCACTAGGCCATGTTCTCAGCCCAAGAGAACAATTTTTAAGGCATATTTTCTTTGCTCAACCAAGGCTGACAATAATCTTATACAAAAAAGCAGAGTAGCTCTATTTTTATGAATATGATATGATATGGGCTTTCTCTTTATAAAAAAAAAGTCATTTTGTCTTATACAAGCATCCATACTATTTTTCCAATGTCAGATTGTATAATCATACTTGTTTCCATCTTTCGTGGAAAAATCTTCTAGAGTAAGACTGAGATCAATGGAGTAGTTGGGTCAATGGAAAGTTAGAGGTCATGACACTAGGCCTTTGAGAAACTCTTTTCCTTTGTATTTGCCACGAATGTTCATATCTGGTAAGGCCTTTCCATATGGCAATTTGAATAAAACTATGTCAAAACATAGAAGTACCAATTTGCCACTATAACCTCTCATAAAACTAGGAATTCATGAAGAGCCTGGCACCCAGCTTAGTAACTAAACAAAAAGTCTTTATCATCTATTATCAACTCTCACTTTATCTCTAGCCTTAATCCTATTCCATCTCTCAACCTGTCTTGTGCCAGGGGTGTAATTTATGGGGTGGTAGAATAGGAATCATGTATGTCTGTATGTTTTATAAACTGCCTGTAAATGAGTCCAGAATACTAGCTCATGCCTGTAATCCCTGCTGAGGAGGCTGATGGAGAAAGATCACAAATTCCAGTCTAGCCTGGGCTACACAGTGAGCTGGAGTAAAGCTTGAGCTATGCATTGAAACCTTGTCTCAAAAATAGTAAATAAATAAGTAAAAATAATGCAAATGTAAAGCCATGCAACTTACTATTCTAGACTTCTTTCAGATATGAGAGAGGACTCTATGTGTCCCATCAATTATATATATTTTTTCTTGGCAGTACTAAGGCTTGAACTCTGCCCCATGTTGCTAGGCAGGTGCTTAACCACTGAGACATGGCTCTAGCCTTGTTTTTTGCTGTTTAAGGTAAATTCTCACTTCCTGACCTGCTGTGTGCTTATGCTATGATCTAAGTGTTTTAGCTTTCCTAGTTTCTAGGATGTTAGGCAAATGCCATGTATCCAGCTTGCCTCTTTTGAGATGGGTTCTTGGGAACTTTTTTGCCTGGGTTGGTCCCAGAATGATCGTTGTCCTGTTCTCAACTTTTATGTTGCTAGAATGCAGACATAGTCCATTGGTGCCCAGCTTAACTACTAGATGAAACTCAGCAAACACTTACTAGATATCTATAAAAAATAATCATTTTAGTGACCACTCTAGATACAAAAAGAAACAAAAGCAAACAAAACTAGCAGTAGCTTAGTGAAAATCTTCTACAGCCACTTATGTACCATTGAGATAACCACTGTGGAAGTGAGACATTTATAGTGAACTGTGCCTGCCTGACTTTGAAGAAGGGACATTTGTAGACATAATAGTAGAGGACAATTATTTGGGCAGGATCATATCAATAGCAAATGCCCAGAGAGGAGGGAAGTCAAAGCAGATTGGACAATTGTGAGCTGTTCCATGTGGACAGAGTAGAGACTTGCTGGGGTGGGCATGGATGGCAGGAAATAAATTAAGAAGATGAGCCATAACTTGTGTCTCCCACTTGTAATTTTTAAAGCTTATTAATCAAGTTGTTTGTGGGAAGCATAAAAGGTCATAGAGAGCTACATGACTATCTCAGAGCCTTGAAGTAGTGAAGAAGATGAGTGAAAATCATACAAAAGCTAGGCAACAATAAATTATAACAGCACCTGCATTGTGGCTGTTGTGCATGTATTTCTTTGGGAGCATTGCTAGGCCCAGAGTAGTCACTGAATAAATGGCTATTGAATCCAGACATGAGAACATATATTTTCTGTTTAGTTGTTGGGAACAAAACACATGCATTATAAAACCTGTACAGTATGATTGAGTTCTGTAAAAAATTCATCTTCTAAAGTTCCATCTTAGGTAGGACACCAAAGCACTTAGTTTAGTAGGCAATGTTCACTCCAACAAATGATTAGTTCCTAAGCAGGATAACAAACCTGGTTCCTGTTAGATTACAATCACTTTTCCAAAGCTAAATTGAAAGTAGCCAGCATCATGAAAACCTTTTTTTTAAAAAAAAAACATTTCAAGATATAATTAATTTCTCCAATGCTTTTGAAAAATCCTAATATATCCCTGGTGATCTTTTCAAAATCATCAATAGTATTTTCCCTTCAAAGATTACCAAATCCAATCCAAATACCTGCTCTGCCATTCTGGAACTTAGAGTGGAATTTCAGGCCTTCAGTTCTAGCAAGTGGACAGAGTATTTGGGTAGTACTAATGTTTTCACTTCCTGATGTGAAGCTGTGATTGTAATTTCTCAGAGCAGACACCTGTCACAGTCTCCTTCCTTGCCCGAACAAGGTATGCTGTTCAAACATGCCTAGGAGTGCCACTAAACCCTGTGTGATTTGTACTTTAATTTTTGCCAAGGCACCGACTTTTCCAAGTGGCAGCTCCTAGATCTACAAGCCAGCCTTGCTCTTTGATCTCTGCCAAGAGCAAAACTGGAGAGCAAAGAAAGCTTTGCTCATTTGTCATTTGCTTATTAGCCGTGTAATTTCACTAACAGCTTAAAAGAAAATGTAGTTGCCACACTCCTCCACCTACCAGTAAATAACTGGATTATACTTTGATGATTTCTTGCTTATGCATAACAGAACACTCTTTGTAACATCAATTGCTACTTTTCAACGACAGGTGTGACTTTGATAATAGAAAAAATATGTAAGAGAAATCAACACGCGGTGCTGCTAATCTGCACATAAATGTATGTAAGCTTGAAGAGGTGGAGGAATGGAGAGAGTGTGGGTAAGCAAACATGGTCCTAGCATTCAATGCACACTATGTGGAAATGGGATATTCAATGTACATATGTGGAAATGGAACCAGGTAACTTGAGGGGATGGGAGAGATGGGACAGGAAGGTGGCAAAATAACACAGATAAAATGTGTTGTACTCAGAAACTGACTTGTGGAATTGAAATTCTTTTTTATAACTACTTAATGATAATACTAATTTTTTAAAAAATGAAGAGACCAGAAAGTGGAATCTTAGATATACCTGATCTAAGAACAAGTCAGATAAGCATGAGAATGTCCAGTGCTTTTCACAGTGCCATCCAGGTCACAGGAGCGCTTCTGTTAAGTGGGACAAATGTCATAAAAGCTGTGTAAAGCGAGGCTATGTCCATGTGCAGCTGTATATTACTCCCAGTTGGTGGAGAGACCGGAGTAAGATCTCAGATGTTGGTGATCACTGACCATAATCAAACCATTCATATTGGCCCTTAGCAAAATAAACGTCCTGGACATTCATGGTTTGAGTTACAGGGAGCAGAGTCAAAAACATTTCCTAATCTTTAGATGTAAAAGAAAAGAATTTGTTTGCAGATAAAAGAAGGATTCTTGAAGTGTGTTTAACAAAGTGAGGGGGATGTAAGGTGGAAATAAATTTAGTTGGTAGCTATATTTACCTACATGTAGGTGTATATACACTTATATGAAATAAAATATAAAACATGAATATACGTCCATATAATATGCATCTCTATGTAAGAATATATAAGTATACCTATTAGTTAAACACACAAATAGTTATATACTTCTTTGGGTGTAGGTGAATATATACATATTAACTAATAATTGAGTTCTTTGTTTTTCTCCCTCTCCATATATAACCATACACGCATATGTATGTATATATGTATAATAACCATTCTGAAGTGTATATATATGTAAATTGCATGTAATTATTTGTAATAACAATGAAATTTCTTCTTAAATGTCCATATGTGCATAAATGGATGTATTACTTGAATGCAATGCTTTCCTTTTTCTACTATATTTTACTTGATTTTACTCTTTTTATTTTGAGACAGTGTCTCATTCTGGTGCATTTGTTTTTCTCCAACTCACTATTCTCCCACTTTAGCCTCCTGAGTAGCTGGGATTACAGGCATACAACACCACACCCAGCAAATAAAGTGATCATGACAAACAAAATGTATACTATGAAACCCTAATTTGTTTGTAAATAAAAAATGTGTTAGGGTTAACAGGTATAGCACAGCTACTTTTCTAGCACATCCAAGGCTTTTGTCTCAGTCCACAGCACCATGAAAACAGAAAACAATCACAACTTTGGGCCAATATGTATATAGGAAAATGCAAACCTAATATATTATCAGAAAACACAAATGAAAACCAACAATGAGCCATCGCCTCATGCCAGTAATCATGGCAGTGATTAAACAAAAGGAAGGATGGTGGGTGTGGTATGCTGTGTTGTGTCTGTAATTCCAGTTATATGGAAGTTGGAGACAGGAGGATCATGACAAAGTCAGTCCCTCAAATTACATCAAAAAATCAGAATGCAATCTAAACAGCTGAGAGTGTGGTTCAAGATATAGAGCGGGGCTGGGGATATAGCCTAGTGGCAAGAGTGCCTGCCTCGGATACACGAGGCCCTAGGTTCGATTCCCCAGCACCACATATACAGAAAACGGCCAGAAGCGGCGCTGTGGCTCAAGTGGCAGAGTGCTAGCCTTGAGCAAAAAGAAGCCAGGGACAGTGCTCACTCCCTGAGTCCAAGGCCCAGGACTGGCCAAAAAAAAAAAAAAGATATAGAGCACCTGTCTTATATAAGTGAGACACTGTGTTCAGTCCCCTACTGTCAAAAAATATTTAAAGCTAAAAGATAACATTTGCCATTGAAAATGTGAACAAAAGGGATTTTTTTTTTTCTGTACTGGGGCTAGACTAGAACTCAGAGCCTTGTGCTTGCCAGGAATGGTTACTATCCTTCTGCCTACCTGTGTTTTCAATGCCAGAATGACAGATAATGAACATCAACACAGTCTATTTGTTAAATTGGGAAATTGGGGCTCTCACGGATATATATAAGCTGGAGCTGGCCTCCAACTGTGTGCTGTGTGCCTTCTGATTACTTCCTGTGTAGCTAGTATTATGGGTATGAGGCAAAAAGGGAGATTTAAATGCCACTAGTAAAATGAAAATTTGTAAGAAACTTTATAGAAAACAATGTGGAGAATAAAAAGAAAATAGAACTACTATATGATCTATATCCCATTTTCATATGTGTGTGTGCAAAAAAAATGCAATTAGCATGCAAAAAGCCATCTACACATTCATATTTAGTGCAGTAATATATTATGAAAATCCTCCCCAAAGTTACTTCAGCTTATTTGGAACTTTGATAAAGTAACAAGGTATAAAATTAATGCACAAAAATCAGTAGCTTTTCTTCAAAAATGAGAAGATTGAGACTGAAATCAGGAAAGTCACTCCTTTTGTAATAGCCTCAAAAATTAAATAAAACACCTAGGAATTAACCAAAAATGTGAAGGACATCTATGATTAAAACTTTAAAAATCTGGAAAAAGAAATTAAAGCAGATTTTAGGAAATAGCAAAAACCTTTTATGCTCCTGGGTATGAAATGAAACCATGATAATAGCAATACTGCTACAAATTCAATGCAACGAATACACATCAAAATCCCAACAAAGATATGGTAATTAAAACAGCTTTGTACTAGCACAAGCATAGGCCTGAAGACCAATGGAATAGAATGCAAGACTCAGAAATGAACCCATAGATCTATAGCCACCTAATATTTGATAAAGGAAGGCAGAATCACAAGATGGAAGAAAGATAGACTCTTTAACATATGGTGATGACAGAATTGGCTATACACATGCAGAAAGAAAGGTGAGATCCTTATATATCACCTTGCACTAGAATCAATTCCAAATGGATCAAAGGCCTCAATGTAAGGCCAGATACCATGAAAATATTTATAAGAAGGGATAGGGAAAACACTAGCGCTTGTAGGCACAGGTTGAAACTTCCCAAGATCCAGAATCACAACAAATCAAAGGTAGACTGGATAAATGCGATTGCATCAAACTGAAAATTTTCTGTACCATAAAGGATACAGCTAGCAAGATAAATAGAAAGCTCAAAGAATGGGAGAAAAACTTTGCTAGCTATGCATCAGACAAGGGCCTTATATCTAAAATATATGTCGAGCTCAAAAAATTAAAAAGAAACCCTCAAAGAAACAGCACAATTAATGGGCTAAAAACTTAAAGAGAGACTCCTCAGAAGTAAGAATGACCAATAGATACATGAAGAGGTGTTCAACATTTCTAGCCATGAAAGAAATGTAAATCCAAACAACATTAAGATTCTATCTCACCTCAGTTAGAATGGCCATTGTCAAGAAAAGCAAGAATAGCATATGCTGTTGGGGATGTGACCAAAAGGGAATGCTACTACATGTTCTTGGCAGTGTAAACTTATTCAACCACGCTGGAAAGCAGTATGGGGTTGCTTAAAATAATAAACAGAGTTTCCCAATGATCCAGGAATTCTACTTCTCTTATTCATTTTAAGCTGATTTCATAAATACATCCCCAAAACCAAATTTACTTGTCTGAGTAGCTTAACATTTGTCTGTCTTCATTTATTTCCTTGGTCATTTTTTGTTAATGCTGGAAGTTTCACAATGGCAGATGTTAACTGATTATGTAACTCATGTTCTTTGCTTTCTTTGATTTTCAAAGTACTAGTGTTTGAACTCAGGGCCTTGCACCTACTAGGTTATTACTCTACTATCTGAGCCACTCCTCCAGATTGGCTTTTTACTAGTTATTTTTATTTATTTATTTATTTATTTTTGGCCAGTCCTGGGCCTTGGACTCAGGGCCTGAGCACTGTCCCTGGCTTCTTCCTGCTCAAGGCTAGCACTCTGCCACTTGAGCCACAGCGCCGCTTCTGGCCGTTTTCTGTATATGTGGTGCTGGGGAATCGAACCTAGGGCCTCGTGTATCCGAGGCAGGCACTCTTGCCACTAGGCTATATCCCCAGCCCTTTACTAGTTATTTTAGAGATGGAGTGTCACAGACATATCTATCCAGGGTGGCCTCAAAACCTCAGTTCTCCAGATCTGACTGTCCTGAGTTGATAAGATTATAGGTATCAGCCAACAATGCCTGGCATATTCTCTGCCTCTTCAATTATATAATACATGGTTAGTAGTGTTGTGTCTATACTTCATCTGCTGTTGTTCCAAGTATAGAGAAAATGCTTTTACCACAAAAGACCTAAAATTCTTATTTACTGTGCTACTTCAACACAACTGAACAATCAGAACTTGGCATTCTAAGTTTTCACTTCTACAAACTAAATTGTAAAACACTGCTCAAGTATTCTATCTTTCCTGCCATCATGTCCTATGTGGCTTCCTGTTCCCATTTTCTCAATACTCCAGATATTCAAATCACCTAGTTGTAAGTTGGCTGTCCTTCCAGCCTAACAACTTGGAGACCCTCTGTAAAACAATTGTAATATTAAGATTCAGACAAATGACCTAAAAATGGCCCTAGAGGCAGGCCTGCATTTTCCTGATTTGCCCTTCTCTTATTCCTTCATTTGTTAAGTCTTGAAACATCAATTTTTATGCTTTTTGTTTTGTCCTGGTCAAATGGTTGTTGAATTTTAAGTAATTGTCTGTCTTTGAAAAATGAGTTATTGTTTGATATATTACATTAGGGATATTGAGAATAAAGTACTTACAGATACTTGATGTTTATATGAAATACATTTACATACTACTAGACTATTGGTGTAATGAACTCTATTAGTTTTAAAAATATGATACACAGTAGACTTGGGAACATTCTAAAGAATGATGAACATATGCATAATTTAAATCCCAGTACTTCAAATGAAATGGCATGTATTTTCACATTAAACAATGTAAATATTTCCCTTGTTCCCATGCTCAGGAAAAATTCATTTCCATCAAATGACTTTGAATAATAAAGGAACATTCTCTGTTGAGAATTAAAGAAGCTCGTAGTAGGACACATTATAGGTGAAATAAAATAGGTATTGATCAGCAGTTTAAGTTGTAAACATGCAAATTTTGCTCCCTGTCCCATAATTCTTTTCACTCACTATGAGAAGGCAGTATTGTCTCATATGATTATGCAGGGTGTGATGTCAGAAGCTGGTAGCTCATGTCTGTAATCCTAGCTGTTTAGGAGGGTGAAAGTTGAAGACTGTGTTTTGAAGCTAGCCTGGGGATAAATCCGAGAGAACTTTATCTCCAATCAATTAACGAAAAGCCTAAAGTGGTTCAAATGGTAGAGCACAGCTTTGAACAGAAAAAGCCATGTTAAGAGTGTGAATCACTGAATACCAGACCCTATATTACTATATTTTTACTATATTAAAAATATAATAAAATATATAGTAAAAATATAGTAAAATGTCTAGAAAAGAAGAATTCAAATTTTGGATTAAGACTCTTTTGTGTTCTATGTTTTCTCCTCAGACAGGATTGCAAAATACTTTACCATGCCATCACAATAGCAAAAGAAAATGTTTAAAGCAAACTCCCTCATGTTCAGAAGCTAAATGGGCCAAATGTTCAAATATCCTGTAGAAATATTAGTATATGCTAATTGCATGCAAGAGGATGAAGTACTCTAAGATTCTGAAGTATCTTTCCAATTATTGTGGTAAGAGAAAATTATCCTTGGTCTGACTTTAATATTAAGTGTATGTATGTGATTTTATTCTAACAAGAGCAAAAACTTACATACTTGAAATAATCTTTTTCTCCTAGCCAGAACAGTGAATTGCCTTGGTGCAATGTAATGATTAAGAATCATTCCCAGTTGGCCCACCTACTGGCTTGGTTGTAAAGCAAGGAGCCAAGATTCTTGAAGTCTGTTTGGATAATAGGATAATTGCAAGATCAAGAATATAAGTTCTTCTTGCTGTCTGAAAATGACCGATACAATTCCATAAGGTCCAATGGAATTTTAAACTAGCAGTAGCTTTTATTTAGACTGGGGAATCAGGTTATGGATATGGCGGGCCTTGGGTTCCAATTCTGGTCTTGCCATTTTTCTACTGTATGCTCTTCGACATCTTTTCCCCAAGATTCCTGCCTCTGAGGATTGCAAAGGTGAGAAATAGTTCCCACATCACAGGAATGTTGTGTCAAATAAAGTAACATGTACAAAGTAGTTAGTATATCTGGCACACAGAAACCACTCAGTGAATGGTTTCACATATTTTATCATTGTGTGTTACACTTTTAATACCATTTGCCATTATTTCATGTCTTTTCATTTCTTCAAGCATCTGATAGACATATATAAATTTATATAAATTCAAATCTTTCATAAACATATGAAATATACTCTTTGGTTCCTACAGTTTATTTTCCCTTTGTTCCTCACCCAAACCTGTGAGTGTAATTTTCTGATAGTGATCAGGTCTATACTTTCTGTGAACGGTATTCATTTTGTTTTTTGTTTTTTTATATATTGTTTAAAATTATCCAAGGGGCAGCTGGGTCATACCTATAGTCCTAGCTACAGGAGGCTGAGAGCTGAGGCTCACAGTTCAAAGCCAGCTTGAGAAGAAAAAAGTCTGTGAGACTGACATAGCTAATTAATCAGCAAAAAGACAGAAATAGAGCTATGGCTCAAGTGGTAAGCACCAACCTTGAGTAAAAAAAAAAAGCCAAGTGAGAGTGCGAAGTCTTCAGGTCAAGCCCCAGTACTGGCACAAAAATAATACAGATAAAATAAAAATAAAAGTAATCTTTATATTTGGGTAGTTTCTATTTGTTGTATTCCTCCCCTAAACGTGGTATGTCATGACTTGTAGCCATTCAGGATTTAAATAAATATTCAGTATTAAAGAAATGAATACTCTTCACTCTCTTGACTTTAAATAAATATAATTAAATACATTTAGTAAGTAATTATGTAAGTTTAGAAGTATTTAAGTAAATATGATTATTAAGGAAATGAGTACTTCTCAGTCTCCTGACTTGTGAACTTGGTACTGTCAAGGCTGTCATCTTCAAATGTTGTTTGCTACCAATTTTCAGAGTGAATCCATGTCATTCACACAGAAAAGACTCTTCTCTTCAAGCTCTGAATGCATGTTGCTTTGTATCAAACACTCATTGCTTAAATATCCTAGATAGAGGGCAGTGCTACAGTATGAGCAAATTAGACTACTCTTATCCCCCACCAAGAGGCTTTACTCTTTTGCAGATTATAGCTCATTAATTCACATTTAAAAACAACCCAAAAGACAGTAGTTACATTTGGAAATGACAAAACATATCCCCAAGCTTCTAACAGGTTACTCAGAAAATAATTTTAAGAACATTATACTCTACTTCAAAATTGGTGCTTTGCAACCTATACAGTGTCTTCCAGAACAGACCTGTTCTTTGAGATCTACATGTCCCAATGTACTTAGAAAGACGATCTTCCATAGCAAATGTTAATGTGTTGGCACTAAGTGTCATTTAAACTTCAACAATCAGATAAGCTTGTTTGCTTATTGATTCCTGAGGTACCTGGGGGAATGAAGAAAGATAAATATGGTAGCAGGGTTGGCATTTCTCAAGGGGAACGGAAAAACAATCTCCTCTGACTTAATAGGATAAAAACAAAACAAAAACAAATCTCCTCTGCTCTAGGAAGCACCACTGGCTGGAAACTAGTGGCAGACCTGTAACCTGCAGACATGATTAATCGCACATACTGGTCCATATGCCATGTGGGAAACAGATGCATTACACTAAACTCCCACAATCTGTTCTGCTTTGCTGACATTTTTATACTTGCATACTGCTAACTATGTAATGTGACAAAGTATAGGAAATTCCATTCTTTTAAAATGATGCAAGTCTTTTTCTAAGTAGTAAAAGAGCTAGAGGTTAAAAACCAAATTTAAAACTCAAAGCAATGTGTCTCTGTATAGAATGGTGGATAGGAGATGGAACAAAATAATATAACTTATTCTAGGAGAAAGTTACTTGAAATAACATAGGACCTGGGGCTGGGCAATCCCAGGTATGTAGGTTGTTTTATTTTTTTTTTTTTGCCAGTCTTGGGTCTTGGACTCAGGGTCTGAGCAATGTCGCTGGCTTCTTTTTGCTTAAGGCTAGCACTCTGCCACTTGAGCCACAGTGCCCCTTCTGGCCGTTTTCTATATATGTGGTGCTGGGGAATTGAACCCAGGGGCTTCATGTATACAAGGCAAGCACTCTTGCCACTAGGCCATATCCCCAGGCCAATCTTAGGTATGTAGGAAGCATATGCAAGAGGATCATTGGCTAAAGCTAGAGAATAACTAAAGCCAAAGGGCTGGAGTGTGGCTCAAGTTGTATTGCTCTTACTAACTAAGCATAAGGGCCCAAGTTCAACATCCAGGACTACCAAAAAAAAGAGTTGAGGTGCTCAAACATCAGGCATGCATACATATACAAAGTGCACATTTATTGATCACACACTTTCATAATAGGTAACTTTCCCTTCTAGCCAACTGTGTTAGTTTTGTTGGAATAACTTATTTCTTAGTTTGTCATTCATATCATTTATACAATAAACCTTTATTGAGCACCTGCTGTGTTCTCAGTTTATGTTAGGAGGAACTAGGAAATCAGTTAGAATAAATCTCTGGCCTCAGCCAGGCACTGGTGGTCCAGGCCTTTAATAAGTCCTAGCTTGTCAGGAAATTGGGAGTTGAAGATCAAGGTTAGAAGCCAACCTGGGCAGGAAAATCCATGAAACTCTTATCTCGAATTAATTACTACCCTGCCCTCCAAAAGAGGAAACAACAATAATCAGATGTGTGCTCAAGTGGTAGAGCATCACCTTAAGCCAAAAAACTATCGGATGGCACCCAAACCATGAGTTCAAGCCCCAGTCCCAGCATACATATACAAAAATATTCCTTTTCTCAATGACGTGACAACCTAGCATGTAGACTAAGATATATTGAAGTTAATAGATGTTACAATTGATATGTTATAAATATATAACAAATACAGAACATCAGCACTTCAACAAGCTTTTTAATTACTTTCTATTACATACAAGCATTGATAGTATTTTTTAAAAATAAAGTACACTTATGCCATAATATATACTCTTTTCCTCTATCAATACTTATTTTAATTGGCATTAAAATCTGTTATTGTCATGTATCTGATCTGTATACTCATTATCTTTTCAATACACCAGGTAATTCACTCAGACTAGATCATTTATTTATTCAATAAACATCTGTTGACCCTAGACTGGTATTTTGGGCTTGTAATCCAAGTTACTTTAGAGGCACAAATAGTGGGATCATATTTTAAGGCCAGCTCGGACAAAAGGAAGTTCACAAGCCTCCATCTCAACTAATATATATGCATGGTGGTAGATGCTGCTATCCAAGCTGCTGGGGAAAAGCAATGGCCAGGCAAAGTGGCACCTGTCTTTCATCTCCTGCAAAGCAAGGATGCCCAAGTAGGAAGATCACAGATCCAGGCATCAAATGAAACGTTACCATAAAAATAACCAATGTGAAAAGGGGCTTGAGGTATGAATCAAGTGGTGCAGCACCCACCTAGCAAGTGTGTCAGTGCTCCTTCCCTAATGCCATCAATCAATCAATCAATCAATCAATCAACTTATGGATCCATGTCATGATTGCTTGTGAACTTACATATCAATTATCAAACACTATTCACCTTCAAGTTGTTTCTGGTCTAAAACAATAATGTCTAGGCTAATGTAGTAATCAGTAGCCACATCAAATTATTTAGATTGTAATAAGTATAATACAAATTAATCAAATAAAAATTCAATTCCTCAATGTTAGCCACATTGCATATTTCATAGTCACAAGTGGTCAGAGGCTCTTGAATTCGTGTCAGTTCATTCTGCTATGCAAAAGCAATAACTTTTGGATCACACTGGATGACACCAAGTGAGTTCAGAGGGGGATTCAGGGCCTTTGAACACATGTGTATAGAGTGTCTAGCTTACAGTTTTGGAGGCTTCCATGCATACATCAGCTGTGATACAGGCCTGGCTTGTGGATCTCCTGTCCTCTCTTCACAATGGACCTCTCTCTGTGGCAAGTTGGGGATGCATTCTTGATCCATTCGATCCTGTGTCACTATGCCCCAACTACAAAATACACTCTACTCCATCTCATCATTGCATTTCGAAGCACATGACGTAGCTTGCATTCGGACCTCTCTAGGTCCTCACTGAGGCCTCTGCGATCTTTTGTTTTTGAGTCCAGGTCATGTTCCTTGCTCCCCTGAGAGCAGAGCTGAGCAGACAAGCAGACGTTCTGGAAATACCAGCTGATCAATGGACATTTTGCTAACGACAACTCATTTTCATTCAGCATCAGTACACATTTGGCTCCCAACCTGGAAGTTGGTGGTACAGTAGTGGGGATAAAAAGATAAACCCACAGAAAAAAAAATATAATGTCGAGAGGAAGTTTAATTGCATGTATATATGAAGCAGTATGAAGTTAAACCTTTCAAAGACAAGAATAATTGCCCCTTGATATTCCTCTTTATGTTAATAATTGACATTGTGGGTTTTGTTTTGGGTGGGTTTTGTTTTAATCCTTTTCTTCATTTCCAAGTTCATATACAAACGATGGGAGATTTCTGAGTAATAACACTCAGGTGATCTAATCTATTTGGGATAAATGACAAGTAGACTTTGAAACCATCATGTTTATCATTTCATCTAATACTTTGTAACTTTTGAAGTTTTATATTGAGCAATGATTTTAAGAAAATAATGAAGATACCCTACTCTTTCACCAACATATTCATCCCATGGCTTCTGGTGCATTACAAGCATGCCTGATTCATTCTGGCTCCTCTCTCAATGGCTCTTTGATGCTCAGGCTTGCTCCTCACTCGTAACTGGAAGGTAACTCTCCATGCCGGGTGTCTCTAAGCACAGCCTCATGGCATGTGGTCTAGAGGAGCGTCTCCCTGAAGACCTCATGCAGCCACTCAGGTGCTGTAACTGAGACCAGTCTGCCAGGACCAAAGGAATGCACATGGGGAGGCACAGGAAAGCAGGGAGCCAACACACCACATGTCACACATGCACACACGTACACCACATACCACATATGTGTTCACAGTGCACACTTGCACAAGTACCACATACTCAAACTACACACAGGCGCCACATGCACACCCAACACAAACATACCACATGCATACATGTACATAACTGCATACATGTACACATGCAAAATCACACAGACCCACATAGTCATTCATCACATACACATATCACACATACAACACTCACTACACACAAATACAAAGACACACTTCTGTATTTTCCACTGCTATCTGGAAATAAGCTAGAATTTGGTAGATTATTTCAGACACTTAAAATAGTGACTGTTGTATATGGACACATGCACACATGTGCTTAGAGGTGTAGACTTGACATGTCAATACTACACATGCCTTCTTCACTAAGATGCTCTGAGGACTTACTCCATGAACCCTCAACACCATGTGCATTGTCTGTAAGAGCTGGGCTAAGCTATTGCTAGAAGACAGGAATGTTTGAGTAGCTAGGATTATTAGTTCTTTTGTTATAAGCAACAGTTAGTGAAGTCTTCTCTAGATTTTGAGGGCAGAAGGTGTGAAAGGACAGAGGCTCATCTGGGAACAGTGGAATCCACAGAAATAGATAGAAAGTTTAACGATGTTTTAGTGGAGCTGGAAAGGGTAGTGAGACAATTTACACTGCTTGTCACATCAGGGCAGGCCGGGGGAGGAGGAGGAGATTTGTCTTTCTGCTGAAGAATGGGAACACTGAGCCTAGTAAACCACGAGGAAGGGGCATTGCACCCATGAGAAGCATCAAGAGCAAGGGTGTGGAGGAGGCAGGTAACCCCAGCATGAGAATACAGGTTCCCTGGGACGTACAGCAAGAGCTGACAGAAAGGGAGCCTAGGCCACTGGAGAGAGCTGATATGGAAAAAGGCAGACAGGATTGGCCTTTAAATAGCAGATGATGGGAATAATGGAAAGAACATTGCATTTAGGAATGGTAAAGTCAGATTCTCATCTTGGAAAGGTATTTCTCCATGTGCTTTTGAGGATGAACAAAATGAGGCTTTTGCAGAGACGGCCACTGTGTGGGGCCCCAACAGGAAGATGCAGAAAAGTGTTAAGGATGCAATAAGAGTCAGTGAGGATTTAAAAACTCACTGGGAATGGGGTATGTATGGTCTTTTCCCAGCCTGAAGTAGCTCATAGTCACACCAGCTACCTCCACAGGTCTGCCTTCTCAGCAGCTACACCACCACCCACTCCAGGAGAAGCTTAATAGGCTTTTGTGTGTTTCTTCTCAGTGCTCCTCAAACGAGCACCCCCTCCATCACCTGGAATGATTAGCAATACAACATCATGAGCCTCACCCCAGCCCTCCTGAGTGTGTAGTTTAATAGGATCCCCAGGTGATGCTCATATAACATGCACTGTTTCATAGCTCTCCCCACCTACATCATCATGTCCTGGGGGCTAAGTGGAAAGCCCAGTGTTCTACTTCTCCTGACTCCCCCATGGCCCATAATAGACTGGGGAACACACCGTTGGGTAGGCAGCAGGTATTTGCTAGTTGATTTGTCTTCAAAATAAAGAGTGCTACTTAAAGCAAATCAACAATTTCAATTTAACAGACATTTATTGCTACTGGGAGACTAGTTAAGACATTTATTGGAGTATTGTCCAGGTGAACAAAAGAAGTCTTGCTTTAAGGCAATGATAGTGAAGATTATAAAGGGATGCAAACAAAACACAAGAAAAGATTGGTAGACTATGCCAAACAAGGATGTGAAAAGTGAAGGGTAGAGACAAGTTAGCAGCATGGATATCTTAAAAGCACATAACAATCAGCCATGGGTTTTACTAGCCAATGTAATGTTGGCTGACTGTACAGTGTTTTTCAGAGATATTCTTTTCACTTTTTTATATTTTTCTTTTTTCCAAGCAATAAATATCACGTCTGGACCTTATATAAGACAGGCTTTATTTCAAGTGGTATCTTGTTATTGCCTTTACCTTAACAAGATTTGCATCTACAGAAAGGAATAGAACAAGAAATGGAACTAGAGTAAAGTGAAATGCACATTGTGACTGACAACAGGGGAAATGGTGGCCTCAAGGAAGACCACTCAATCTAGATGGGAGATGGGCAGCATTGGGCTGGATTTCATAGAAGAAGGAACTCCCACAGGGAACTAATACGTAAGCCAGGGGCATGTGTGTCTTGTCATATAAAAAGACACAAAGGCTTGTGAGTAGAATTTGGTGATGTTGTTTCAGGGTGCATGTTGTTTCATGCCATACCCGGAGTTATTTGCTCTATTGAAGATATACAAGTTGGGTGATATTATGAAGTTCCACTGATCTGGTTATTGGAGTATTGCCAGCAATGGAATTCTTCACAAAAATACCACCAATAATTTAGGGAAGTTTTGTTGTTTCATCATAAGGGACAGGAGTTTTTGCAATGAATGTTTCTCATGCAAGCACCATGACAACTTAGCATAAGTCTTGCTTATTGTCTGTAATGACATAAAGCAAAACTAAAATATGATTTTTTTCCACCATCCAGACATCTGTTAGAGTTCTTTTAGTCATAAAGGCCATTGAAATAGTTCATTTTCACCTGTTTTTCTTCATTTTTATAGACCTACAGTTTGAGTCCTACCTCCTCTTCGGCATTTGGGCATTTAATTGGAAATAAGCATCTCCTAGACTTTCCTGTCCAGGGTGACTTCAAACTTTGTTAGATTTCAGTCTCCTGAGTAGCTAGGATTACAGGTATAAACCACTAGTGCCTGGCGACCTACAGCTTTTAATTATTTGGGGGATTGTCTTTAACTCTTTTAAAGTTTGAATCTTTTACCTAATGCAGTGTTTAGGAAATTAAGTATGCTATCTTGTTTATCCCCATGAATGTCTAAGTAGAAGCATACACATAGATACATCATCTCTAACAAATTAATCAGTTTCTTAATTATTCAAACCTAGCAATAATTGGTGGTGAAAGTAAGAGTTATTATTATTTTTAATGAACTCCAGAGTAAATTGTTTCTCTCAAATTTGTTTCAGGTGAGTAAATCATTATGCGCTTAGAGCTAGCTTTAAAAAGAACAAGACTAGCAACCTGTGACCCCCTCATTAAAGCCATTTCTACCTTGTAAAATACTTCACACTCTGTATCTGCTTTTGCTGATCATCTGACATTTCTCTGTAAACAACTCAAAAATAAAATTGCACTAGTTTATCTGCCTTGTTAGCTAGATGTAATTATTCAGCCAGCTCAGTATTACACAAAATTGGACTATGTACCTATGCCAATAAAGAAAGAAGAAGAATGAAAGTATAAACTTTTTCTCCATTGCCGAGGCATTCTTTTTGTGAAGGAACTATTGCTAGAAATACCCACATCCTTGATATTTTGATCTTGCCATCCTGATATATCGTAAAAAGACACTCTGGCCTTTTGATTGTCTTTTTCCTTCTTCTGTAACTCTTCTGTGGCTCTTCTGCTTTCTCCCTAAATTAAAAGAAAGGGCTGTGTTCTTTTCATATGTACGTGGCAGCTGGGAGCATAACTAGTATTTGACAGCTCCTTTATTTTACTAAAGAAAATAGATGGTCACATTGAATCAGGTTAGGATTCTATTGCTATAATTCTGTCAATGGTTTGGAAAGAATGACCCTCCTAATCCAGAATGCCATCTATGATTAACTATGACCAAAGTCCAAAAGCCATTACTGTGTGCATTCTATGGGGACAGGTCACCGGTTACAAGAATTTATTAGAGATATCTTTCAGGATGTTACTTCTTAGAAATGGATTTGCACCTAAAATTCTGCTCTTAAGTTAGGAAAGATCTTTTAGGATAGCAATGTTGGGATGAGAAGCCACAGAAATGTTCAATTCCTTTAATCTGTAATTAGAAGTAAGTACTCTAAACAGTACATAATCTTTTGCTCTGGGGCTAAAAAAAGCAGTCTTTGAAGATCAATAAGAGAGGCCAGGTGCTGCTAGCTCATACTTGTAATCGCAACTACTCAGGAGGATGAGATGTGAGTTACAATGCACATTGAGCAGAAGAGTTTATGAGGTTCTTATCTGCAATTAATTAACAAAAAGCCAGAAGTGGAAGTGTGGCCTAAGTGGTAGACTACCAGCCATGACTGAAAATCTTGAGGGAGAACACAAGGCCCTGACTTCAACCTATCTACAAATATATACACACATAAACACAGATCTACAAAACAAGCATCTGGGACAAGGTAACAAACAGTACAAGAAATGTATCCAATGCCTAATGTATGAAACTGTAACCTCTCTGTACATCAGTTTGATAATAAAAATTTGAAGAAAAAATATAGAAATTAAAAAAAAGGTTAGGATAGGTATATATCACAGGAAAGTTTTTATCTCATGCAGTATCACAAACATAATAATCAAAGCTGTAATTCCAATCCAGAAGACTATAGCAAGCTGTTTGATATTTGGTCCTAAACATGTATACATCAGAAACTTCTTGAATGATGGTGTTTTCATTATTCAATTACAATAATACAACAGACATTTTCTGCCTCTGAACTTCTCATGTTCACAAAGTCACATTTGGTTTTTTTTCCTGCCTGCACTCCTTATTTCTAAATACTTTTTTCAGATATATACAAATCCCTTGAATATTGTTCTTTCTGTCTACATAATTAAGAAAATAAAATATTTTGCAATATACTCAAGAGTTCAATTTATTCCTGCCTGGGATTTATCTTACACATTTAAAACAATATTATTTTGTGAGAAAAACAACTCATTTTAAAATAAACATGGCATTTCTTATGTAATACTCTTAATCCAGCAATTGTTGGGTATTTAAGGAATCTAATGATAACTTTTAGTTTATCACTATGATTATCATAATCACAAATGGTTGTAATAACCTATTGCCTTAAACAACAATTTGAGTGACATGTTGAATTGGAATCATTTTGCCTATTTAAAGATAATGAAAAATAAATTAAAAAAAAAACTGAAATAGGATAAAATGGGTTAAGATAAGTTGGAATCACCGATTCCTATTTTCTTCTTTCCGGAGCTACCACAGAATGCTTTCATAACCCTGAGAAAGTGACTGCACTCCATGATCTTCTACTTTCCTCTCACCAAAGATAATAACTTTGCCTCATTATCTACTGCATTGATGAAGACAGGTTCAGGAAAAACATAAAATATGTATGGAACAGAGTATACTGTAAGTTTGTAAATATAAAGATGAAATAAAACATGTCTTGGTAAAAGGAAATACAGAGAGCAAGGAAATCACACTCCAGTATTTATTTTTCTAGTGCTGCCCTGTGTTCTTAACATTTCTATATTCCTGGTCCAAGTGAAAAACCTGAAGAAATCTTCGTGTGTTTTTACTTAGCATTCAGCTATGGCTTCCCATTGCTAAGCAGCAAAATACTCATTTTATACTTTAAGCACCGGATTTACTGCTCCTAATGGAAGATTTGCATTTGTCCTAAAATTACAAATAACAATTATGCCAAAGCAATTACTCTTAACCTCAATTAGTAGCTGTTGATTGCAGTAGGTCATTTTTCTCTATTCCATTTATTTTCATTCCCATTTTGGCCTGGAGGTATTTCTAAATAAATCAATCACAGTTGATGTTGGAACAGGTCTATTGAATAACACCTAGGTCGACTACACACACTGTGGAGAATGAAGAAAATTATAACTATCATTCAAGCTAAAAAATAGGAAGCATACATCAGGGCTCAGTTATCTGAATAACTCTAGGGAACAAGCCTTTTCCCTAAATTAGCTAGTGAGGTTGCTTCCTTCTCACTTGTTCCAAATACAAAGGTAGCATGTAGGTAACATTGTCCACTTTAGAAACAATTTGTGAATAGAACACATAATATGTATGAAGGGCCTTTATCAGCAACCAACCCCAATGGGCAGAAAAAATAATTAAATAAAATATTTCTGATGCGGGCTGGGGATATAGCCTAGTGGCAAGAGTGCCTGCCTCGGATACACGAGGCCCTAGGTTCGATTCCCCAGCACCACATATACAGAAAACGGCCAGAAGCGGCGCTGTGGCTCAAGTGGCAGAGTGCTAGCCTTGAGCGGGAAGAAGCCAGGGACAGTGCTCAGGCCCTGAGTCCAAGGCCCAGGACTGGCCAAAAAAAAAAAAAAAAAAAAAAAAAAAAAACATTTCTGATGCCCTTTATATTCTTTTTTATTTTACACTTTTCCAAGTGAGAAAACTGAGGCAAAGAGAAATAAAAGAACTTGCCCCAATTCAGAAAGCCAGGGAGTAGCATAGCTAAGAACCCAGCACAAGCCTAGCTCTATCAATTACCCCTTCTAACTTCTCATGGTAAGCAACACACAGGTGGAGCAGGAATATTGTCTAGGTTGGTGTCTATCAGTGTTAAAGACCAATCCTAATATGCAGAATGTCATTAATAATGTTCATGTTACTTATGTTCTTGTTGCTTCTTTGCTCTTCTTGTCAATACTATTCCTATTTCTTAAGGAAAATATGGTATAATGAAAGGCTCTAGGAAATGATAATATTTTCATCAAATTCAAGAATAACTCAGTGTAATATTCACATTTTTCTTTAAGACTCAGTTCCCTTAGTTAGGGAACAAACTACAAACTTAAAAACTCAAACTCAAAAAAACTACAAACTCAGCTACAAACTCAAAAGCACACTGTTGAATACATTTTATCAATATTTCCTGTTGAAGACAGTGGTTTGTGTTTATTTCTTCTTTATATTTATTTTATGTGACATATTTATTGTAAAACTAGTAATGGAGCATATATACAAAGTAAACAGACAGAAGTTATCAAAATCAGAGCTGCTCCCCATGAAAATGCCAATTAAAGTGTTTTCAATGAATACAAACATTGTATAAACTAGCTAATTCTAAACCAGCTTTTGAAAACTGGTAAAATATATACTCATTTTAAGAATTTAGTGAAAACTATAAAACTGTAAGGAAAAACAGGAAAACCAATTATAATACTATCATTTGGAAAAACAAATAGGTTAGCATATTTTCTTCCAGACTTTTGCTCTGAAGGGTTTTAATGAGAAAACGTTTGTTGTTGACATAGCCTAAAGCTCTGAAATATATTCCAAATTTTGAGTATTGTCCACATAGCACAGATTAAAAATATCACTATATTTTCCTTTTCCAAATCATCACTTGTATTTTCCTTTAATGGGAATCATCTAAAATTGAATATTTACTTTGTCAGATGCTAAGTGTCTCTCACCATACGCCTAGCCACAGAACGGTATGACACGTCCAATACAATTTAGCATTGCACAATTCTGAGTGAACATAGAATAACTCTGGGAGTTATAAAACTAAGATTCCCTCCTCCCCACTTCCCTCCCTACACTTTCCTAGCATGTCTGTGTTCTCCTATGAATGATGTATATTAACTCATGCTGAACATGAAGCACAATGACATTAAAGGTGACTATATAACATTTAACATGTAAATATGCATGCTTTTCATTTTATATCCAATTTAAATGATTTTACTAGCCTCTGTCCTGTGTGTGTGTGTGTGTGTGTGTGTGTGTGTGTGTGTGTGTGTGTGTGTTGGCAGGGGGATGTGTGCCAGTCTTGGGGCTTGAACTCAGGGCCTGGGCACTGCCCCTGAGCTTCTTTTGCTCAATGCTAACACTCTACCACGTGAGCTATGGTCCCACTTCCAACTTTGTTTTGATAATTTATTGGAAATAAGAATCTTATGGACTTTCCTGCTCAAGACTGGCCTCAAAACATGATCCTCTGATCTCTGCCTCCTGGATACATAGGAATTCAGGCAGGAGCCACTGGTGCCTGGCCATGTCCTTTCATTTTATTTATTTTAAAAATTTTAAACAGAAAATCTCTATCACAAAGTCATTGCTCACTTTTATTGCAATCTTCCACATTGGAACAAACAGAACCTTCAACCCCTAAAGAAAAATACAGAGAGCTTAGCTATGATGAGGCTCTGCTTCCAGGGAGGCAGTCTGCTCAGTAGAGAAAAGAATCAACACACCTGTTTGCATGCAGGGAAACCGCTGTTCCCTGTACAGTCAATGTTGGATTATTTCAACATACATCAGGACTGGAAATTTTAAAAATGCAACTGATGATATATCTTTACTGCATATATATGTATATATAGAAAGAGTATATAATATGCATATATATAATCAAGGTAACCAAAGGTAGTACTACTTTAAACATTGTCGGAAGACTTTCATTTAAAAAAAAATTACATGTTAGAATAGGTAACAGAAATACAGAGACTTTTGTTTGGATACTTCCTAATTTAATTTATGTAAATATACTTAATGAGACTTCAGGTAGGTACTGTTAAGATGCTCAATTGAGGATAGCTTGTACTTCACACATACAATGGTAGGATTTTATTTCCCAACATGAGGTGTAAACGATCTTGATTTCAGGGCCCAAAGCCTGACCTGAACATAGAACTCACAGGTAAGTTGTGAGCACACAATTCTTGCTTCCAGTGTGGAATGGTACTATTATATGGTCAGAATTTACTCCAGGCTTGTGAGCTACCACGTAAACACACCACTCTGCAATTATCACCACAGGACTCCTTCCCACCAAGTGGCTTGGGAGATGCCTTTTTTCTCTCCAATGGCACCAAAGGTAGATATGTCTTCCCCACTTAATGCATGGAACATGTTTCCTACTTTAAAATCCTCCTTACCTCTCTGAGTCCCATTTTCCTCATTTTGAAAAAGATTTGTGGCATTTACATATTCATAAATTTTCTAAAATTGTTTACTATTGAACTATTTTACACATGCTAAAAAGCCTTCTACGTGTGCGAGCTGCACATGGTTAAAAATACCAGGGAATTTGGAAGTAGACTTTAAGGATAAACTTTAAAGCATTGTCCGTCCATACTACTAAAGGGGTAGTGGATATATTTTAAAGCCAGGGGAACTTCATAAAAGGTATTTGACACAATGCAGCAGAGTTTAAGAAAACTCTTGATAGTAAAAGATGTGAATGAAGTCCTGTGCAAGGATTATAGTAGGAATTGGAGCTTAGTAAATAAATAAGGAAATGATTATTATATTAAATACTGATAAAAATAAAGGAAAGAAATAATCTTGAAATAGGAATGAAAAGACTTAATAACTTTCAGCCAAGCTGGTGACCCTATCATTTTAGGCCAAATGTACTTCACAAAACTGCAAAACTTGGGGAAAGAAGTAGAAATGTGGTGATCAGAAAGGATTCTGGGATTATTGGGTAAGAAATCATTTGACGTTAGTGAAATGATCATGAAGAGGATTTGAAATCCTTAAGTATGGCACAGTATGTAGAGCTAGGACAATGAAAACGCAGCAAAGAATTTTAGTGGTTTGGGGAGAAAATCAAAGGCTTTAATTCTATAAACATGAAAGACCTGAAATTAGATATTAGAAAAAGGAAGAAATGCCAAGTGCCAATGGCTCATGCCTGTCATTCTAGCTACTCAAGAGGCTGAGATCTGGAGATTGCACGTAGTTCAAAGCCAGCTGAGGCAGGAAAGTCTGTGAGCCTTTTTTCTCCAATAAACTACTTAGACAAAGGATTAAAAGACAAACCAACGCAACAGCAATGAGGGAGAAGGTAACAAACAGTACAAGAAATGTACCCAAGGCATAACGTATGAACCTGTAACTGCTCTGTACATCACTTTGACAGTAAATCAATAAAAAACAAACAAACAAACAAACAAAAATTACATGTTGTAAACCAACTGTACAACTCGGAAATGGGGAGGGAAGAAGGCATGGGGGTAAATGAGGGAGGGGATAACAAGTTGGATAAGAAATGTATGCAGTGCCTTACATATGAAACTGTAACCCCTCTGTACATCACTTTGACAATAAAGAAAAAAAATTTTTTTAAAGGAGCTAACTCACTATGTACCTTTGCTTAGGAAAAAAATAAAAGAAAAGCTTGAGAGGCACTGTGGCTGAAGTGGTAGAGTGTTTGCCTTGTGCAAACGAAGCTCAGGGACAGCATGGAGGCCCTGGGTTCAAGCCCCAGGACTTGAAAAAAGAAAAGAAAAGAAAAAAGGAGACACAATTATACGCAACCTCATAGTCTATATCAGGTTCCTCTCAGCCAGTGTCCTAAAGTGTGACGCTATTTATTTGCTTATTCATGTCAGGATGGAACCAAGGCCTAAACTCAAGGCCTCATGCTCTCACTCAGCTAAGTTGCTCATAGCTGGTGATCCACTACTTGAGTTATGCCTCCTGTCCAGCTTTTTTTGCTGATTAATTGGAGATAGAGTCCCATGGACTTTTCTCCCTGGGATAGATTTGAACAGCAATCCTCCAGGTTTCAAACTTCCCAGTACCTAGGATGACAGGCATGAACCACAAATACTTGGCTTTTCCTCCTAACATACACATTGGTCCTGGAGTTTGAATTCAGGGTCTCATAACACTTGCTTTGTTGGTTTGCTTGCTTGGTGCTCTGCCATTTAAGCCATGACTCTAGCCCCAGCACTATTTAATTTTAGCCAGAAAAATCCTACAATTGAGAAAATGATGTAGAAGTGGCAGGATTTAGGACAATAGAAATCACAGGCTTTCTCCTAGAACTCATTTTGTCCATGATGCAAATTTAATTCTGTTATAAGAGCAATGCATATCTTGAGTGGAGTGGAAACGGGCTAAGGACTCCAACTTCTCTGGACTGAGCCAAGTGGATGGCCCCTTCACTTACCCCTTTTGTGGAAGGGGCCCCATATATATCTTATGTCGGCATTTGCCTCATGCCTACATGTGCCATATGTTTACAGCATCCCTGTTAACAAAAAAACAAAAAAGGGGCAGATGTTGGGGATTCAACTTGGCACTGAGGGGGAGAGGGCGTTCCTGAGACGCTGCCTTTCCTCCCGCCCTGGGGCAGTGTGGAAGCTAGCCACTCCCATCTCATTCTGGCTTCAACCAGAAGAGATGCCAGGCCAGCCCCTGCCTCTCAGCAACGAGCACATGTGCCACCATGGCGGCTGGAGACCCCAGAGACCTGGTCCTTGGGGGGCTGTGGTCTCCGCCCATAGAGGAAGTTCCATAACATCACTGTGATGGACAGTTCACTAGCCAATCGTTAATACCCAGTCAATACCTCCTCTTCCTGCCGCCATTACTGTTATATAAACCCCTCCCTTGAATAAAATCCTTTGGAAGCAGGTAGACCATCAGACAGCTCCGGGGCAGGGGGGGGGGGGGAGACAGCAATGCAGACAAATTGAAATGCATATTAAATCTTTTAAAGTTTATGTTTTCTATAAATATTTCTTTTAAAAATAATTAATTAATTGGTTTATTGTCAAAGAGATGTATAGAGAGGTTTCATTTTCATATGTAAGGCCATGAGTACATTTCTTGTCAAACTTGTTATATTTCTAATGAGAACAAACTAACTACTTATTGCAAGTTATTTTGGACAGACTTGTGTATTCTTTAATTCTTTTATCTCAAAAGTATGATACTATGTACATTTCAAATTAATTTTAAAAATATAGAAAAGCAAAGATTAAATCAAATATTTGGCTATAGATTCTTTCAATAAAGTTATTAAAATCTGGCAAGGTATCAAGTGTTGGTTACAGATAACTGGACTCACAATTGGTTTTCTTTGGTAAGAATGTAAAATATCATTTTGTATGGACAAATAAGTAAACATGCACATACAAGCTCTGTGACAATTGTGCTATCAAATAAGAATAGAAAATGTTTCATGTGGTTAAATTAACATTTGGTCTTACAAAGCATATATTTTAAAGAACCAAAAGGCACATATTGCAAAACCTGTACTGCTAATATTTGAATCTTTTCTTTGATTCAGATAACCCAAAATTCCATTGGGATGTTATAGAATATTATGGTCCCTGTCCTGCAGATTAGTGCATTTCAATGATAGGGAAATTCCATTCCATGAACGAAGACTATTTTGATAGCTCTTTACATGTGTATATAATTCTGAACACAGCTGGGAGGTAGAGCAAGTTTTCTTACTTATTCCTACTCTTTCAAACTATTTTTTTCTTTCATTAGGATTAAAACAATTTATGAAAAAGGCCTGTTTGAAACACTTTCTTTCCTGTCAGCCTAGGGGCTGGTAGTATAATGCCACAATGCATCATGGAGCCAGGAGCCCAGCTGATGAATGAGGGCCTCCTTGTATTGTTCTGCTCTGCCACCCATTACCGCCATGGAAAAATAGTCAAGAGGCTGTGGAAGAATTCACAACTCCTGCACAAGCTCTGTGTGGATTACTTTATAAGATGCTCTCTGAGAGCCCTAGAGATGAGAAAAAGTTGACAGACACTTCAAAACAAGCCTATAGATGTCAGAGAAGAGAAAACAGGTGTGCTATGATCTGATTCATATGCAAATTAACTTTATATGTTACAGAGTTTGATGAGACAGATTGGATTTAGAAATGTCCATGGGTGGTAAAACAAGGTCTCATTAAAGGAGAGCACTTTACAAAATAAGTGGCCTTTGAGAAAGATGGGAGAGAATGGATGTAGGGAGTGACATTGATTGAGATGCATTGTGTTTAGAAACTCATTTGTTGAATTAAAAAAAAAAAAGTAAATTTGCTGGGCACCAATGGATCATGCTGGTAATCCTAGTTATGACAGAGGCTGGAATCCAAATGATTAAAATACTAAGGCAGTTCAGCTGAAAAGAAATCCTTAAGTCTCTCCACAATACCTACCAAACCTGAGCTAGATGCACAGTTCAAGTAATAGAGTGCCAGGTGAGTAAGCAAGCACAGCAAATTTGAGGATCTGAATTCAAACACCAGTATTAATTACCTCCACTCAACAACTAGAACAAGGAGGCTAACTTCTTAACCT
This sequence comes from Perognathus longimembris pacificus, assembly GCF_023159225.1. NCBI lineage: Eukaryota > Metazoa > Chordata > Mammalia > Rodentia > Heteromyidae > Perognathus > Perognathus longimembris. The sequence continues at coordinate 71,543,633 of NC_063165.1, forward strand.
GCACACAAAGGTAGACACGTTCCCAAATCTACTTAGTAAATAAAGCAATCTTGAAGAAAGTTGAGTGAATAATAACCTCAATACAGGCAGCGCTTATTATTATTGGGAACTCTCTCACTAAACTTTAAGATCAACTGTTTCCTACTCTAAGATGCCTATTCAGGAAGCTTGTGAACACAGAGCTAACCAATCATGGTTAAAATGTGAGTTTAAATCTTTGAACTACAACATGGCAAGCAAGGTACACAAGAACTGATTTGCATCTCTTGTCTCACAATGGTCAACAGAATTGCTAATCCACATGCTAACCAGTGTCAGACAGAGGACTACTGAATGAGATTTTCTGAATCCATGATAGTAGTTAAAATTCAGATTTTCGTTTCATTCTCTTAGCCTCATTTAATAGATGCCTGTCTCTTGAATCACAGGCTCTCAATAGTTCTGTAGAGGAACCCAGGTGAAGATTATACTTCACAAGATGATAGAAAGACCAGGACAATATTTTCAGCCTGTTTCCCAATTCCCTAATTGAGGGAAATCCAACAGATTCACATAACAATAACAAAGTTATGGGCCGGGTGTGATAGTAAACACCTGTTATTCTAGCTAGCCAAGAGGCAGAGACTGAAAGTTTTAACACCAGATTGAGCAAAAATTCAGCAAGATTCCCATCTCAACAATAAGTGGGGCATGGCGAGGCATAAGTCTATAATTTTTCTGCAGTTGTAGGTAGGAGGATCACAATCTGAGGCCAGATTTTTGCAAAATGTGAGACCTTTTCTGAGAAATAACTAGAAACATATAAAGAATTGCAGGGAATCATATATAGCTCAAATGGAAAAAAAAACTGCTTTGCAAGCATAACACCCAAATAATAATGATAATAATAATATTAATAATGACAATAAAGATGAATTTAGAAAAATGAATACAAAAGCTTGATTAAATTTTAGGAATGGTTTGCATAATAAAACATTTAACAAATTTCAGTTCACAGAAGATAATCTTAAAATGCAGAGTAAAATATTGTTTCATTGACTGTTTTTTTTTACATGACAAACTTCTGTGAAATAGTTGTTCTAGTAGTTAAGGAACTTGAAAAACAGTTCCTGATCAGTAAGAAGATATTGTACCTCTATACTCAACCTGGTTTGTTTAGTTTACTTCAAGATGTTTCATTGTAACAGACTAAAATTAGCATCACAGTCTAGATATCATATGTATTAGTAAGAAATCTTCTCAGATCTTCTCTAATTGGCTCCAGTTCAGAGGAGGGGATGGGAAAGTCTAAGAGTCATGTGACAGTTTTTATGGCTATTTGGTAGGGGACAGAGGACTGGATGTAACCCTATTTCTGGTTTTCAGAATGTCCTGCCTAGGACACCTGAGTACGAGGTTGGCTTGTTTTGTATAGACCTATTGATTGAGTCAATCTTGAACATTTGTTGAACTGAGATTCCTATTTAGCATGGAGATTCAAATGAACAAATACCATAGTTTCATTCATCTTTTGAATCTAATTAAAATGAAAACAACAATAATAATATTGGAAAAGCAGAGCTGCCTAGTGAAGGAAACTGGTAGAAATACAAAAGGGAAATAAGTGGGTGCTGAACAGGTTAAGGAAGAGGGGTACATTGTATATATATGTGGAAAATCACAATGCTATCCCTTTATATAATGAATTTCTGCTATGGAAAACAGGAACACTTCATTAAAAGACAAAAATGCAAATGCAGAAAAATATTAACATTGGAAAAATAGGAGAATGGATTTGGGGGGGTATAATTTATAACTCTCCTATTAGTGTGAAAGTGTTTTAAGAATAGAAGATAAAAGAGAAAAATGTAATGGATTCTGAGTGAGCGTGTGTGTGTTGGGGTTTGGATAAGATAAAAGGGAAGATGTGGATGCTAAAATTCAAGAAACAAAGTAAATGTATGCTTTGCATAAAAATAAGAAAGTCTCTAAAGAAAGTGTTTTCATCTTGCCTTCTCTGGAATCACTACTGCTTTCTCTGTAATGGTGCATGTAGGGGAGGGAGATGGGTCTCCCATGGGTGCTGTCTGGGGTCTTGTTAAATGCCTACCATAAGTTAAGATAATAAGACTAGTAAGAAAGCAGTGGCTAAAGGATCTTTGCTGAAGAAAGAGCTCATTGGAATTTCAAAGAGTTCGGATAACAGAAGATAACTTACTTTGATGCCTTGCACAAATACCCTGGAATCCAACTGGAATCTGAGGAGCCTCCTTCCTTGATTAACACATTAACCTCCTAACCTGCTGATCTTCTCTCACTGCCTTTCACTTCTTCCTCCTCCCGGTGTGATCTCTCTATAAATACTTCTGGTCTCTCGCCCTCATTTAGAACAACATCTCTTCTTACTGGTCTTCCTATTTCTTTCTCATGTTCCCCCTTCCCCTTACATGTTGTTCTTCTTCAGATAATACTGAATGTATGATGAGAAGAGATCATATGGTAGGAAACTAAGTTATCGCGTGTAGTGAAGAGTATGTGAACCTTATGGTATGATACTTAAGGCTGAATTTTAAAAATGTTTCTCTCAACTCAAAACTGACCTCAAAATGTTATTTCATTGTGTGTGACCCTTTATTGCTGTGTTTGTTTGGGTATAGTCAAGTAACACTTTAACAGCTTAAAATTGGATCCAAATTTATTTTAGTCACCCAGGCAGACATACCAAGGGTGAAAAATAATATATATCAGACATGTCTGACCATGTACTTGGCTTTCAGAATATGTTGAATTCAGACAACTGGAGATAAGAATCCTCAGTGAATGTCTATGGTAGTAGCCCTTCCTGGGAGCTGGTAGAGCTAGATTACACCAGATACAATGCTATCCAGAGCTGAACTGGAGGAACAGAAGTAGAAGTCCCCGGCTACTCCTGAGTTGACCCAGTTGTCATTCAGTAACAAATTCTCCTCCACCCTGGAGAAAGGGAATTGTTATACCTCTCCACATACATTTTGAAGACTTCACAAACTCAGTTGTAGAAAGGGAGACTATAAAAAGATGAGGGCTGCAAGAGTTGTGAAGAGCTATTATCAATGCTGGAGAGTAACACAGAAAGGGATGAGGGAGGCCTGAACATTGAAGGTGGAAAGTTTATAAGGTATAGACAGAGACAAGACGTAATAGTGATGCTCATATTACAAGCTTCATACAAAAAGCTTTACTTGTTTTAGAAATGGATTTTTCAACTTTAGGACATATATCCTGTCTTGCCTTCTCTCATGAACCAGCATAGGCCTTTACTCTATGAATTGCACACACACACACACACACACACACATACATACTATTTGAAATATGTGTTTCTTAAACACTAAAGTATACACAAATCACTAGTAGTAGAAATTCTGATTCTATGCATTTCAGGACAAGGTTGTGATTCTGCATTTTTCACATGCACCCAGATATAGCTGAAGCTTCAAAGGAGTATGCTTTGAGTAGCAGGATAAATATAATAATGATTCATGGTGAATTTCAGTGATACTCTACTTTACGTGGTACCTAATGTTTATCTGCCTATAACTGGTAGTTCCATTTCTTACCAGATTTATAAGGGGATTTGTTTCCTACTTATATTCTGTTCTCATATATTCTACATTAGTGTTCCATGTACAGTGTGGGTATTCAATGATAAAATGTTCAGATACATTCTACTTTCAGTTATTACTATTTTATATAATCTCTGAGTGCAAATGTAAGAGAATAAAGGAGAAACTCAGATGAAAAATTTTGTTGGCTAGCACCTCCCCAATAAAAGCAAACACTATTAGCAATGATTAGTGGAGTGTAAGAACAATAACAAAAGTGAGTCAAGACAAAATACACACTATTCTTCTGTTTATTTCATTGTTTATTTTAGATTATTATTCATTATTTAACTAATTTAATTGTACACATCTTCTTTCCATTAATTATGCTCCAGAGTCCTAAAGAAAGACTATAGTATACTTGACAATGAGCTCGCTTGCTTGCTTTTCTTTTTTCTCTTTTTCTTTCTTTCCTTTCCTTGCTTTTATTTGCTTTTCTTTCTTTCTTTTTTGTCTCAGCATTGGGGCCTGAACTCAGGGCCTCCCTCTTATGCTTGGCTTTCTCACTCAAGGTTGTTTTAACACTTGACCTATAGCTCCACTTCTGGGTTTTGATGGTTAATTGGAAAAAAGGGACTCACAGATTTTTCTGCTCAAGATGACTTTGAACCCTAAGCCTCAGATTTTGGCCACTTGAGTAGATAGGATTATATGCTGGAGCCACCAACATACAGTGATATTGTTCCTTAAAACAATGAACAAGGTTTGAGTTTTATACAAGCTTTACAACTTAAGATGGATTATATAAAAAACAAAAATTGTTTCATAGGGCACTTGGAAAATAATTACAACAACGATATGGCACTTGTTCCCGTAACATGGAGTTCATTTCATTTAGCATCATCTTAGATGTTCATAGTGCACAACTATTGGGCTATTGTGGTCTTCGGCTATGACTAGCCTAAACATATACTAATTATTCCCTATGAGGAAAACAATAGAGTCCATGTTTCTTTGTGTCTGGCTAACTTCACTTAGCATATTTTTTTTCCAAGTCCTTCCATTGCCTTACGAATGGGGCATTGCCATTCTTTCTGATAGAGGCATAGAATTCCATTGTGTATATGTATCACATTTTCCTGATCCACTCATATACTGAGGGACATCTGGGTTGATTCCATATTTTAGCAATGCCAAATTGTGCTGTGATGAACATTGTTCTGCTGGTGGCTTTAATGTTGTCTTGCTTGTAATCTTTTGGGTAGATGCCCAAAAGTGGGGCTGCTGGGTCATAGGGAGCTCTACGTTTAGCCTTCTGAGGAACCTCCATACCACTATCCAGAGAGCTTCACCACCAATATTCCCACCAACAATGTAATAGGGTTCCCTTTTGGCCACATCCCCTCCAGAATTTGTTATTGTTAGTTTTCCTGATAATGGACATTCTTACTGGGGTGTGGTGGAATCTCAATGTTGTTTTGATTTGCATTTTTTTTATGGCCAGTGATGTAGAACACTTCTTCATGTGTCTTTTGGTCATTCTCATTTCCTCTTCAGTGAAGGCTCTTTTTAGGTCTTTAGCCTACTTGTTGAGGGGGCTGCTGGCTCTTTGAGGATTTATTTTGGCATGTTATGGAAATAAGTGTTTTATCATTGTTATAATTATTTTCAACATGCCAAGTGAAACTGTACCTTTTTTTCTTTTTCTTTTTCTCTCATGTTCCCTTCCTGTGGTTTTATCCCCGCTATCACTGTATATGATCTTAGTACCGTAGATACTGTATATATGTGTATTAGAACTAGGGAAGGGAAAGGGAATACCAAAATCAAGAGACAAAGGATAAAAAAAAAAACCATTCCAAAAGCAATACTTGCAAAACCATTTGTTGTACACCAACTGTGCAACTCATGGGGGGGGGGGAGAGCAAAAGAGGGAGATGAAGAGGCAGGGGAACAATGAGGGAGGAGGTAACAAGTTGAATAAGAAATGTATTCACTGCTTTACATATGAAACTGTAACCCCTCTGCACTTCATTTTGACAATAAAGGGGGAAAATGGGCGGAAAAATGTAAAGAAGTATAGAGTCACTGAGTAATAGTGTCCCATTTGGGGAAAAGAAAGGAAAGGATTAAGGAAGACGTCTTGAAAAATATAGAATTTTATTTCTTCTTGCCCTTATTGTCTTCAAAATCCTTTCAAATCTCTTTATTTGCTTTCTCTATGCTGGGGGAAGAGAAAGGCAAGTGGAGTTCATGACTGTGGAAAAGCCTTTACAGTACAGAAGTGAGGTGGTTGGGTTTTGTGTTAGTACTCCCATAATCACTTGGAGGTGAAAGAGCCACTGGAAATAGTTTGTCCAGCCTCTCCTGCACCACAAACAGCCAACACTATTTGAATGCCTTTAATGCATTAGCTTTTCATTGTATTCTAGCTGTTTGAAAATAGGTTATGTTAGTTATTGCTTGTGATGAAGTTCAAAGCAATATTTTAAGTAGATAACTAAATTATTTAAATTGATTGATGAAACCAGCTGTGAGTAGCTCACATCTTTAATCCTGATTACTCAGGAGGCTGAGAGCTGAGGACTAAGATTCAAAGATAGCCTGAGTGGGTGGGAAAATCCAAGAGCCTTACATCTCTAATTAGCCAGCAAAAATCTAGAAGTGGAAGTGTGGCTCATGTGAGCAAAAAAGTTAAGGAACAGTATACAGATACTGAGTTCAAGCCCCAGAATCAGCATAAATACTCATACATACATACACACATATATGCATGCATATATTCATATATAATCGAAGAAGATGTATTGGCTCTTTAATTAATATACTGAGAATAAAATAATAGCACCAAAAATCATTGTTCATAAGCTGAAATACAAAATGCATTGCTTATCTTCTTTAATATGTTAATACAGTACAATATCAAAAAGGAAAAACAAAGTTACTGACTATACTATTTGTGGGTCTATGCTTTTTAGTTCAGTTAAAGTCTGGTTCAAAAACATCCTTGAATATAAATGATCTAAAAATCTTCTTAACAAAACTTCAATCAAATTGGTTTTACAGTAAAACCTCCACATATTTTTGGGTCTGCCGCTCAACCAAAGGCTTTTGGAATTCTTTTGTTAATGTAATGTGGAGTGAAACTACAGAACACTTATTTATCCAAGGAATATTTATAGATATGTATTTCTTAAATAAAATTGTTTGTTATATATAACTTTCTTCAGTAAAGATTTCAGTGACATGTTTTAAGATATCTCCTTAAGATATTGGTGTTTACCAGTACAAGTAATATAATATGCAGATGGAGTAAATAAAGTTTATATTCTTCATTTTTCAGACTAGCTTTGCATTATTTTTCCGATGTTTGTTTTCAATTTTTATTAGCTGAAAATTTTGTATAAAATCTAATTGTTAAGATCAAAACATCACGTCCTTAGAAGTTTGCATACTATGCATTTTACCCATAAGTTTAAAGGCCCTGGTAAGGGATATAACCCCTTACTTTTTTTTTTTTTGCCAGTTCTGGGCCTTGGACTCAGGGCCTGAGCACTGTCCCTGGCTTCTTTTTGCTCAAGGCTAGCACTCTGCCACTTGAGCCACAGCGCCACTTCTGGCCGTTTTCTATATATGTGGTGCTGGGGAATCGAACCCAGGGCTTCATGTATACGAGGCAAGCACTCTTACCACTAGGCCATATTCCCAGCCTCAACCCCTTACTTTTTATCTTGCACTGTTTTTATTAATATTGTTATCATGATTTTGTTATTATTCTCACCTTTGGTCATTGTGTGTGATCTTATTCTCAAATCTATAATATAGTTCTAAAAGAAAACCTCCTGATCGCAGTGACAAATGGCTATCAGTTTTAGTGGCTGAGTGACAGTAGTTGCTAAATGTTCCAGTCCAACCTCATTATCTTTCTTTTTTCTTTAGAAATTGTGCATCATTAAGAGAACAACACAAAACAAAACTGTATATTAACAAAAAGAACAAAAGGTGAATGAACATATTCATGTGATTTTGTCTGACACTGACTTAAGACCTATCTCTTAGACACGTGTCCCAGAGAAATAAAATCTTCTAGGAAAAAGATTGTAGTTAAAAACATTTACTATTATAATACCACAGCAGCCAACTGGCTTAAATAAAAAGAAAAATTCTGGGGCTGGGGATATAGCCTAGTGGCAAGAGTGCCTGCCTCGGTATACCCGAGGCCCTAGGTTCGATTCCCCAGCACCACATATACAGAAAACGGCCAGAAGCGGCGCTGTGGCTCAAGTGGCAGAGTGCTAGCCTTGAGCGGGAAGAAGCCAGGGACAGTGCTTAGGCCCTGAGTCCAAGGCCCAGGACTGGCCAAAAAAAAAAAGAAAAATTCTGCCATTTTTATACCATGTGGGCCTTAGAGAATAAAAACAGCAGGACATGTTGTCATTCACTAAAAATAAATAAAAATAAAACCCAAACATCTGCAGTATAGTAACTTATATGCCCACGAATTAAAATTAGTAAACCATTTCATAGCCAGTACACTGTGCTACCTGGAATATTCAACGATGCCTCAAAGTTGGTTTTCTGCATGCTGAGTATTTGAATATGCTGTAACTCAATTCCAACTTAAAACAAAAATATTTCCGAGGACAAAATAAAATGAAGGAATACCTTTCCTTCCTTTCCTTATGGCTTAGAAAAGGATTCATGAAGATTTAGTTTGATCTGTGGGATCATTGTAGTCTTGCTTACCCTTAAAAAAATGTGAGCATCCATGCAGATTCCAGTTCCTGCTGGCCTATTTCTCTATTCACTTTCAGACTTCCTTATTCCTCTTTGCATTCTCTTTACTTACTTCTATTGCAATTTATGCTCTATACTGTGTCTATGATATAACGTAACTCTAGCCAGGGAGCCATTTCTTTTTCCTAAAAATGAGAGCTAAATGGGAGAAAGAATCTATTACCTGCTTAGTAGCTATGTTATTTGACATATCATTGAGACTTGGGAAAAAAAAAAACACACTACCAGAGTGATTTCCCTATATTGTTATGAAAAGTTTGCAAGCTTATTTTCTACATACATTGTTCACAAAAGCTTCATTGTCTCCTGACAAATGGTCTGTAGCAAATCTCTCAAATCTTCTCTCACAGTACTACAGCTTAAAAGATTCATACCATCAAACACTGCACCTCAAAGGCTAATGTCTACTCTCCACATTTCAAACACTGGAGCCTAATAAAAATTTAAAGAGTAAGTGCTTCTCTCCAGGGAGCGGCTGTCAAGCCTCTCTTAAAAGAAAGAAACATAAACAGCCTCCACCTAGAGTACCCAGGTCTCATCTTTGAGAAAAGGCAGAGTAAGGGCAAGTATTTTTTTAATTGAAAAAATTCAAGCTATGCTATTTGATGCTAAAAATGAACAACGTTTGATCTCTCCAGAAATGGGTATCCAAAACATTCCAACTACCTCATATGCATTTTGAAGTGAAAATTAAAATCTTTAGGTATACAATATAATGTACATATGCACTCATGTATGCATACAGAAGTATATAAACACACAAATGCATCCGTGCATATATACAGATATAATCTATCTTGGGGAAGTGATTATTTTCCCCTTTTCTGCACAAAGTCTGATTTATTCTGCTCATAGCTGGGTTGCATTAAGTCATGACTGCCCTGGAGACAAAACATAGTTCATTTCAGTTGAGGAGCATTTCACATTTTTCTCTCCTCTCAATACATTTCATCAATGATCCTTCATTTACAGTTTTTGCTTCAGTAAAATTTCTTGCAGTAATATTCCTTCATAAAGGCTTGGGCTGAGAGCTTCAGTGTGGAAAGGACCATGTCCTTCATGTCACCAGTGGAACAATTTATTTGAGGACAGAGAGCTTTGAAACAAATTGGAAAGATCTTCACTTTCTTCATAGAAATGCAATCTCAAATTTTCCAGGACAGCACTTAAAGGGGATTTATACTGTTGTTTTATAATACAAGTTTTACATTGTTTAACAAAAATTGGTGATATCCTTTTGTGATGTCTTTCCATCCAGGATGCCTTCTACAAACACATCTATTTAAAAAAGAAAAGAAAATAGCCTAACAGTAAAGAATATATTTCTATGTTAGTTTCTAATAACCTTATATAATTCAGTGAAGCTGAACTACTTTCCAAGTTTTACCATTATTGACATATGCAAAGCAATAACATATATTTTGTTCATATTTTTGGTTACTATTTTCACCTATTTATTTCTCAAACACAGAAATAGAGAAAACTATAGACACCACTCATGGTTGGAAAAACATGACTGTGGTGGATAAAAAGAATCTGATTTCAATAAGTTCTTATTCAAGTTATTTGAAATTTCAATTATATTTAAAGACAGATATTATTACTAAGCAGAGTTATTTTAAAATACACTGAAAGTTAAAATTTGGTAATCAAAAATTTAAACATGACCTATTAAAAAGTAACTTTAATTAATATTTTAATGTTCAAAATTCAAATTTTAAAAATATAACAAACTACTTTACTTTGTCACAATGTGTCTACTTCAACACAATTTAAACTTCATAAAATAACAGACTTTATGTAGATATTTCCTATTAAAATATCATCAAAGTCACCAGGTATAGCATCTAATGGCTGTATTCCTAGCTACTCATAAGGCTGAAACCATTCAAGACCAGACTGGGGAAAAAATGTTCCTGGGATCCTATTTCATCAGAAAAAGTTGCCTTGATGGTTCTCATCTTTCATCCCAGCTATGGTGGGAAGTATTTGTAGAAGGATCCTGGTACAGGCTGGCTGGGCAGAAAGTGAGACCCTATCTCAAAAATGACCCGGGCACAATGATCTGATGCATGGCTCAAATGGCAGAGCATTTGCTTGCTTGCATATGTGAAGCCTTGAGTTCAAATTCCATGAGCACAGGAGCAAGAAATTATGGAAAATCAAGAATCAATAAAAATTGAGTAGTGTTATTAAATTGTAGGGACAGTGGTAGAGACGAAGAAAATAGTTATTAAGATATCTAAAATGACACAATCTTTGGGCTGGGAATATGGCCTAGTGGTAGAGTACGTGCCTAGCATTCATGAAGTCCTGGGTTTGATTCCTCAGCACCACATACATAGAAATAGCCAGAAGTGGTGCTGTGGCTCAAGTGGTAGAATACTAGCCTTGAGCAAAAATAAGCCAAGGGTCAAAGGCGGTGCTCAGGCCCTGAGTTCAAGGCCCACGACTGGCACACACACACAAAAAAAGACACTGTCTTTTTTCTCTGTGCAAAATCTATCTATACTTGTTGGCATTTTATTTTAGGAATTTCCCTAAAACTATCAGCACTCATTTGGTGCTCCAGTGAGTTCTAGGTATATACCTAAATTATATGTCTTGTACAACTAATATATTTGAGGAGAAAAGTTTATCATTAAATACTCAATTCATCTTTAAACATTTTCTGGTCTTATTGAAATTGAGAACATCTGTTTTCTCTCTTGTGAAGAATCTTAAACACATTAGTGTTCAGATTAAATTTATACATAAAGATGTATAGATATGCACATTTAGTTTCTTAAATTATGTGAAAAGTATATGGTACACTTAGAATAATTTTAGAAAAATACTTTTTTCAACTATTTTAGCCATCCTTAGATAACTTTTATTTTTCATCATTATGTTTTGCAACCGCGAAGAATAAAAATAATCACACTTGCTGTGGTTGACTAACTTTGAATGGCATTTGTCATTAAAGATTTTTAATGAATCTCTGTTATTAGTACTGGCAAGCAGAAGGGTTTTCATACCTACATGCTTTTTCTGATAGCCACAAAAAAAAGGTTACATAAATGTTTATGTTGTATATCTTCTCTGATCACTTTTAACTCAGGATGGGGTTCTGAAATAAATCTTTGCCCATGTGTAGTGTGGTAAGCCTTGAAAAGTAGAAGAGGAATTCTGTCTCACTGTTCCACATCCTTTAGGATTCTGGTTCTTGTTTAATGCGCTGATATTCAGGCAGCACCTTTGTTCTGAATCAGTCAATCACTGAGTCATTAGCGCAGAGCTCTTTGCGGAACTGGCTTCCCCAAAGGAAATCCATCAACATAGTACGTTGATCTGAATAAATCTGCACCAAGCTGTGTGTGTTTTCTGAAGGCTATATAAGGTTTGACGAAGAGCAACTATTTTAGAAATCCATAGAAGCTTAATCTTTCTGAGATATTTCTTTTAAGCAACTTATTGGGAAACATAAGTATGTTCTAACTTAGAGACCTGAGAACGATTTAACATTCCAGAGAAATGTAAACCCATGTTATAATGGAGATTGCAGGAAACAAAACTTTTTATAAACTGGGCACATGCTCAATCCCACAACTATTTCAGGAACCCAGAGAGGAATTGTAATGATAGAAGAAAGGAAATCTTTTGTGTGTGTATGCTGGTACTTGGGCTTGAACTCAAGGTCTGGGCACTGTCCCTGAGCTTTTTCACTCAAGGCAGAGGTCTACTACTTGAACCAAAGCTCCACTTCTGGCAGTTTAGAGGTTAATTAGGGAAATGAATCTTGTGAATTTGTTTGTCCTGCTGGCTTTAAACCAGCATATTCAGATCTCAGCCTCCTGAGATTGCACATGTGAGCTACTGATGCCTAGCCAGAGAGAGGAAACAAACTTAGACTATTAACAAGTGTAACTTCATTAATTTATTGACTGATTAATTAATTGGTCAAAACAACTCTCTGTGGATGAATACATCTTCCTGAAGCAAAATAAGGAAATAACTATTCAAAAGCTGATACATATGATCATAAGTGAGGCAGTCCATGAATATTTCTAAGTGAAGAAAAATTATCATTATTGCTTTAAACAAATTGCTTTACTACAGTACACCATTGATCCATACATATGATAAAAACGCAATTCTGATAGATGGAAGAGAAAGAAGGAGCATGTGAGCAGTAAAGATGTTCCTGGTCTTGGAAGAAGTATACTTGGAAGAACAATACTGTTGGACACAGTGACTCATTGACTGACTCCTTCTAGATTAGTAGGATTAGATTAGGTGCCCCAATGGTTCCCAACACATTTGGGACTGTGGGATTGGCCATTCGCATCTTTCTCCATGTCTAAGGACATTTTGTTTGTTTAGAGGATAGTGATATTGTCAAACATCCTACCGTTTGCCAGTCAGCCCTCCACAGCCAAGAATTAGTCACTAAAGCCCATGCTGCACAGGACATGGGAGCTTGCAGCAGAGATGTCTCTTAGGTAATCAGCTCCACTGAATCACACAAAACTCCTTATAGAAGAAGGAGAGACAGAAATAAGTTTTGTGGGTGTCACTGGATATTTTTACTTTGCAAGCCAACGTACTTATTTCTGTTTTGAGGAATAACTGTGTTTCCCCTCTTTTTGTGGTGTCATTGGGGATTGAACTCAGGACCTTGGTGCTTGCTGGACAGGTGCTTTGCCACTTTTGCCATGAAGGATGTAGCAAAGTAATAATATTCTTAAAGATAATTTTATCCTTATAATTGTAAAAATGTGAATTCCAGATGAATTCATAATTCCTGGATGAAGGTGTGATGAATTTTTCTTATTCATCTGCTACTAACTTGTTTATTGTGAATAAAATTATTGTGACTGATGAAATGATTGGATACAAATGGAGGAGTACACATTAAAGAAGAATAGAGAATGATGTCACAAAGAGATTGTGTACTAATGTAAAAGTTTGAAATGGTCTCCTGCAACTTGTATTTTGTTTGGTGGAACTATAGAAAATCTTTAATAGTGGAACGTAATTGTGCACATACATAGTATATATAATACTGTTTTACCTTATTTTTATCTCTCATATTCGAGCTTTGCACATAGGAAGTGCTGAGTAAAATTTCACGAACAATATAAAGGAGTAAAATCATGAAAACAGTCATTATAGATATTTCTGTAGCTTGTGTGAATGTGTGCAGGTGTGTGTGTGTGCACGCGTGCATATGCACACACACACGAAGGCTTCAATTTAGGGCATCATACTCTCCCTTAGTTTTTTTGTTCAAGGTACCACATGGTCCACACCTCCACTTCTAGCTTTTTGGTGGCTAACTGGAGATGGAAGTCCTTAGATTTGTCTGTTTCAATCTTTATTCTCATAGCTCAGTCTCTGGGGTAGCTAAGATTGCAGGTGTGAGCCACTAGCACCCAGATGAGATTTCAGTAATTCTTAATGAATTACTATCTTTGACTACTACTTAACAATCCTATTCAGATTTATAATAAGTAAATTTCTTTAGGTTACAATTAATTGTGAATACATATTCATATATACATATATACAAGCTATATATACATATATATGTTCTATATCTATTGTTTTATATACATATTTATGCATATGCATATGTACACAGACACAAAACAGTACTGTATTCTTAAGTGGGAGAACACAATTTAGTGCTAGTAAATTCAGTTATTCCGCTTGAGTGTTAATTATATGTTACTCAAAATGGATATAAAGAAGAAAGGCAAGAGCCTGGGAAAGAGAGAAAAATATGCAAATGGAGCTACAAGATCATGTCTTGCCATATATATCCAAATCAGCAGAGGGGAGAAATATTACACATGTATATTTATTGATGTACCTGTAGATGATGAATAAGAATGTACCACTCAGATATCATTACTTATACCATAATACTTCCATAGGTAATACAGGAATCTTATAAAGATTATCCAGGTCATATTAATTAAGAGTCTCTTGGGGGGAATCTAAACTGCTAAAACTGAACAGGATACTAACACATTCTTATGCTCATGTTTTCTGAAGAAAAGAAAGAACTAGAATAATGGAACAGTATCTACCAATGGGGTGACATCTCTATTCCTGACCAAATAAATGAGAGCAGAGCAAATGTTTATCATTGACAAAATTAAAAATTCATTGTTCCATTTAGTAGCTTGCAACTATGTTGTGTCACTTTTTTTTTTTTCACTGAATGACACACATTGTTTTGCCGGCTTTTCCTAAATGCACGCCAGAATGTTGGTAATTGGGGCATGCAAATTTGTTCTGCAACTAAGAACAAGGGGAGGATTTAGAAGCTATTTTAATGTGGTGGTAACATTTATGCTTAAAGCACAATAATATTCATGCCATCATCATGTATTATTCATCTCATCATCAGTGTTGGAAGTGGAGGTCTCTCCAAATATCTACAGAAACTCTGATTCACAATAATCTCATTGATTCTCATCCCTCCCTTCCTCTGCTTTCAGCAAGTGAGAACCTGCAGGCTGAATTATCACAGGTTTTAAACTAGAACCTCATAGGCCTGATCCAATCAGCAGAATGCTTTATATGGTCCACTCTGTTTGATTTCTTTTTAAAAAACAAAATTTGTCAGAGACTAAAAATAGGGAGCTAATACACAAAAATCTGTCTTTCAGTCCATTCTTAAAAGCTGAAAACAAAAGTGAAAATCAGAATTGCTAACAACCCAT
The DNA here is from genome assembly GCF_023159225.1 of Perognathus longimembris pacificus. Lineage (NCBI taxonomy): Eukaryota > Metazoa > Chordata > Mammalia > Rodentia > Heteromyidae > Perognathus > Perognathus longimembris. The sequence continues at coordinate 71,558,706 of NC_063165.1, forward strand.
ATGCAGCAATGATTTTGCTGTAGTTAGGGAGATGGATCTGAACCGGGCGCTGGTGATTTCTGATTTCTCCCAGGACCCAGCAATTACCCAGACTCCAGGGTCTAAAGGAGACTTTTACTAACACCTAGGAAGAGTTCTCAAAGGTCCCAAACTTAGCTTAATCTTAGAAGCTTTCACTGCTGATGTGCTGGGTGGGAGTTGGGGTGGGAGGGTTGAGGGGTTGGGTGGAGCATAACTAGAATGACTCCAGATCTCCATATAATTAACCATTTTGAGGGAAAAAAAAATCTTGTTAAAGCGTCGTTTTTCTTGTTTTTTTTTTTTAATTTACTTATTGTCAAAGTGATGTACAGAGGGGCTAATTTCACATAAGGCAGTGCATACATTCCTTATAAAGCATCAATTTTGTAAACTGAAATTTCTTTTACTCACAAGTCTGTTTTGTGTAAGTGGGATTGATGAAAATGATAGACACTCTATGAAGGATCATGTTTAAAGGTCCACTTTGTAATTCAGATTCAAGTGAGATGTTTGATAACAAATTTTATTTAAATGAGCTTTAAATATTTTAAGTATTTGCTTTGATTTAGAACTAAAACTACTAACACATTCACTGATGACTAACATTTACTAGTTACACATTTGCAGAGAAGTTACTACTGATTATAAAATTGTGGTGGCTGCTTTTTATATAAAATTTCCCTCTCTTCATGATGAATACACACAGAATAATTATCTAAAACTTGGGATTTGTACTGAATTCAGTATCTAATTTTCCAAGGAAGATATACAGATAATAAGTTTATCCATGACCTTCTGAATTGCTGGAAAGATGAAGTGTTTTGTTAACTTCTACAGAAAGGGTTATTACTTCATATAAGCATTGCCATACAGAGATCATCAAAACGTCAGGATGGCTATTGTTCGATTTGGATGAAGCTCATGTAGTGAAAGCAGGGTCCCCCGTGTTCACAAGTGGGGTCTTCGGGAGGTGATGGATCGTGAGTGCTCTGGCCTCAGGAATGGATTGGTCCACTTAGAAATTTGCAACTTAATAGGACAGTTAGAAGCTGAGAGGCAGTGGGCATTTTGGGGGGTGGCTGGAAGTAGTACCTGATCACGACCACCAGGGACATGCCCCTGAAGAGGACGTTTTCTTCGTGGTCCCCTCTTCCTCCCTTTCTTTTGGATCCTTGCCTGCAATAAGGTGAGTTCTGCCATGGACTCCCTCCCTAATGCAATGCCTTGCCACAGTCCTGAAAGTCGTGGAGCCATTGGCCACAGACTGATACTTCTGAAATGCAGAAGTAATTTAAATCTTTTCCCCTCTAGGTTGATATCCTTAGACCAGAACAAGCTGACCTGTAAGAGATGAGTCGCTAATGGGTATGTAAATTCTGTATGAGGAGGTGAGGATTCCTTGTCCTAAAAGAACAGAGCAGAACTGTCACATTTCACCATGGGGCACACAATAACACTCATTTTTACACATGTAAAGTTTTTCTAGAATCTTCTACTTAGTTTTTTTTTTTTTTTTTTTTTGCGCCAGTCTTAGGCTTTGGGACTCAGGACCTGACCACTGTCCCTGTCTTCTTTTGCTCAAGGCTAGCACTCTACCTCTTGAGCCACAGCGCCATTTCTGGCTTTTTCTGTTTATGTGGTGATGAGGAATCGAACCCAGGACTTCATGCAAACAAGGCATGCTCTCTACCACTAAGCCACATTCCCAGCACCCACTTAGTATTTTTGATGGTGGGGTTAGTGAATGGGTGGAAAAGAAAAATGTGAATAAAAGGAGATTTCTGTAAATATAATCTCATGTTACCTAGCAGAAGTTAAATGAACTATGCGATATTACTGACCCACAATTACATAGGAAGATTAAATAACCTGCCAGAGGGTGCTCCTTAATTTTCAAAAATAGTATTTACTTGTTGAAAAGTTAATGTATTCTAGGTATATGATGTAATGATATATAATACACGTACACTTATACTCTATGTTGGAGGTTTTTTTTGTTTTTTGGTTTTTTAGCAATGTCAGAGAAAGGAACTAAAAGAAGAAAGGGGAAGAAAGGAAAGAAAAAAGGAAAGGAGGAAGGGAGAAAGGCATGAAGGAAGAAAACTTTGTGGCAGGGAGACAAAAGACAGTAGAGTAGACTACTGGAGTACATTATGTTTTGCTACAACCCTATATTAATAATAAATTAAGATTTGCTCATGTATGTGTGTATGTCAGTATAAGCAGTACATACCCACATCAGAAATGTACAATACTTTTTCTTCTTAATTAAACTTAAACCAAAAAAGCGTAAAACTCCTACACTGTGGTATTGCAATTCCTATTAAAAATTTTAATATTTGATGAAATTCTATTAATACTTCAATGTAAGTGAAGTTTAGATTTAAGTACCTTTTAAGTACATCATTTTCTTTTAGCATTGCAGTACAAATATATATCAAAATGTGTTACAATTTCTAACATCAAGAGTAATGGCCTTATCTTAGACATGTAGCACTAGCTAATCTTCTAAAATGGAGAGTTTTTTGGGATACAGTCAAATCTTCTGAAAAATGCAAGTAGCGATGTCAAGACATGACTATTGATTCATTTACAAAGCAAAGTATGAAGTATACTTCTAATGCCTATTTGTTTAACTATTCTGCCCAACTATTTTATCATTACCTTATTTCCTAGTATAGATACACTAGTGAATCAGATGGCATTAATTCATTAGGCTTCATAACTGTTATTTAGTTTGTAATTAGTCTCAGCCATGAAGAGTTGGTTAGCAAACCCTAAACATTGTCTGATAGAAGGAAATAAATGCATGGGAAGCTGAAGTAACAGACGGTATTTAAATGTGTCTCTAGGGTTATAGGAAGGGGTACATGGAGGGGGAGGGGAATGCCCTTTAGGCCTCATCATCCTTCATAGTGTCTCACAAACCTAATAAAGCAGGCTCTGCTTTAACTTGGGTCATATGCTGCATGTGATTTGGCTACTGGAAGCCCAGATCTGTGCTCACACCTAGGCATCCCTAACACTGAGCAATAGCTAATTAATTCTCCAAAGTTATGGACCTCTTGCTGCATTTTGGGCCTGTTCACCCCACTTTAGGACCTTTGCATGTATCTACTTTTACAGAAAGTTCTGTTGGGTAATGTTCACATTTGTAGTGTGAAACAGCACCACCAACTTAAAAAGCAGACAACTTATTGAGAAAATGTGAGCTAACAGAACTTGTTAACTCAAAACCCTACACCTGGGCACATACTCCTGGGAATGCCTAACAAGTGAAAGGCACATCCGAAAATGATCAGAACTATACTAATTGCCATAGCAACCAAACACATAAACAACCCAAATGTCAGTAGAGAAAAGGATGGGGAATGCACTGTGGTTGATTCACACTGTGAAATATGACACTCAGGACTGGAAATACATGAATAGTCACTAGTGAAATGTGACACTCAGGGTCGAAGATATACGAATATTCACTAGTGAAATACGACACTCAGCATCGAAAAATACACGAATATGCACCAACATGGAAACAAGAAAATAGATCCCAAAAGTCCTGTATCATCTCACCAATATGACACATTGCATCTGTAGAACTGAACCAGATTGTTAACGAAAGACAGATGCAGTACAATTATTGAGCAACTCAAAAAATAAACACAAATTAAAAATAATTGCAAGCTCTGAAAGTGGAAATAAGGAGTGTTGAAATCAGACAGGTGCAAGGGGATTTTAAATGATTTTGTTTCTTCAACTAGATCATAACAACCTATGTGTTCTAGTTTTATATATTTGATACGTGCATATTATACTTATAGAAAGGACAGTATTAAGAATACATTTTTAGCTGGCTGCCAGTAGCTCATGCCTATAATCCTAGCTAATCCAGAGGCTAAGATTGGAGGATTGCAAGTTTGAAGAGATTCCAGCAGGAATCTTATCTCCAATTAAACATACACAACACACACACACACATATACACACACACATACACACACACACACACAAAGTCAGAAGTGGAACAATGGTTCAAATGGAAGAGTTAGAGCAGAAAAGGTCAGGGATAGAGCTCAGGTCCTGAGTTCAAGCCCAAGGACAGCACAAAATTAATTAAATATCTTTATGGACTTTATTTTTTAAAAAGACTGGCCATCCTTATCTATTATAGCTTGTTGTATTTTCCATCAATTTATCATTATTGAAAATCACATTATTAACTTACTTCTGGTATGTTTGTTTCCTGTCTCTCCCTCTTCTCTACAAGAACACCAATTGCACAAAATGTGGTACCTGATCTTGAGGTGACTCCAATAGTCAGGGTAGAGGAATGTTAAATATTTCTTTGTTGACTGAATGAAAACCACAGCAGCTACTTATGATAATTGTGGAAGGAATGTTTTTGGAGGCCGTGTGCATTTCCCATAAAAGTATACAGTGCATTCTCCTTAATGGCCTTTTTCAACAAGTCTTCAGCAAGTCAAGACATTCTCCCAGCAGTGCTCTGGTATACAGCTCATTGCTTTTCTTAGTACACTTGACCATCTACTGCTGGAATTTGAATGCTTCACATGAAGACTTTTGAATTTTGGTATTTAAACAAATACTAATGTGACAAGATGAATAATTAGGAAATACTTTAGTAATTCCTCTCATCTGTTCTATCACTGGATAGGAAAATGACTCATAAATTTCCTGAAGGATGTAATCCTATTGCTTGCTAACTGCCTGAAAAATAATTTGCTTGTATTAAAGGAATCTTTTTCCCTTGTTAATTTCTTAATGAAAAAATAGTGTAAAAACTATTACTTAAATGGTATGGAAAAGCCTGAAGTACTTAATCTACAAGAAGGACCAGAACACAGTAAGTGAACTGTAACAACAATTATAGGATGAGCTAAGAAGCTATTAAACAATACTTAAAATGCTTGTTTTCCATTCTTTTGCTTTTACTCAAGTTGTACTCTCTATCTTTTAGTTACTTTAGAAATAGTGAATGACCATGTTTTAGTGAAGATTAAAAATAAATTCCTAGGCTGGGAATATGGCCTAGTGGCAAGAGTGCTTGCCTCGTATACATGAAGCCCTGGGTTTGGTTCCCCAGCACCACATATATAGAAAACAGCCAGAAGTGGTGCTGTGGCTCAAGTGACAGAGTGCTAGCCTTGAGCAAAGAGAAGCCAGGGACAGGGCTGAGTCCAAGGCTCAGGATGGGCAAAACAAACAAACAAACAAAAAACAATTCCTAATATCATGAAAGAATTGAATGATTGAATGTGGGGAGGGGGGCGGGGTCAGAGAAAGAGAGAGAGTTGCCAACATGGAGCTTAAAAAATCATTCCACTTCTAAGTACAATTAAATAAAAATAAGTTAATCTGAAGGACACTTTTCTGTTCAAATCTTTCATCAAAATTTATCACTAATATGAAAGGAACACTGATTTTTCTTGACAAAGAATGAATTGCAAGATAGGGAATGAAAGAATATGTGGTCAATGAAGAGCAATTCAAGACTGTTAATGACTTATGGGAGAGGAACAAAACAGGCAGTTATGAGATGTAATTAATAAGCCCTGATTTTGTTGCCTATATTGCTAGAGTTTCAGTACTGTTTCAGTCATATGCATAGATTGTAGAGCATTAGGAATTTATTTTTCTTTGGTACTTTTTTTATTCACAAAATGGGGATAATAATAATAACAACATTTCTTGTCTGATATGTTTTGAAGATTATATAAATAATAAGTATAAAATATGTAAAAGTATATCTAGATTGTAATGATGCTTAGAATTTTTAACCAGTATTTACCTAAAATACAAACTTTATAAATGTTAATTTAACTAAAATGTCATGAAAAAATAAGGAAAAATAAATATATATATAATATATATTAAAAACTACTTCTAGGCAATAGAGGTCTCTAGAATATTAGAAAATAGACTAGAAATATAAATTCATGCTAGTATATAAATGTATCTCTGGTACAAGAAAATCATGGATAAACAAAGTGGATCAACTAAGATGTATAATAAAACTTCAGGTCTCCCAAACCAGAAAGATGTTTAAAAATGGATAAACTAAATAAATGGTATGAGGTTTTAAATAAACATTTTAAGAAGAATGCAAGCCAGAAGGAAAAATAAAACTCCAGCAGACATTTCTGATAATAAACTGTTACCTAAAACATGGAAAGAACACTTGAAATTAAATTAAATAGAAAAATAAACAATATGATGTAAAAATAGGCAGAAGACCTGAAAACATGTCTGATCAAAGAAGATCTACACTGGATAATGGCCTTATACAAGGGAATTGGAAATTAAATACAACTAACTGCATGCCTATCAAAATGGCCCAAACTCAAGACCACTGACACTCCCAGATGTTCTGCTTCCTGAGTGCTGAGAATCAGGCATTCACCATCATGCTCACATGTAGATGTTCATGGCTATCTACAGTGAACTCCATCTTCACCTACAAGTATTGCAACTTTATAATAATAGCAAATGTAGAATACATTATAACACAATAATTCAATTAAATCCTAAAAGGATCAAGGATAACCTTATTAAAATAATTTGCATGAATTTTGGCAACATTACTTAAATTAACAAGAAAGACTCTATTTGGAGATAGAATTTCAGTGCTAAATTCCAAATAATAGATCTATCTATCTATCTATATATCTATGATAAAAGCTTCTGTGTCTTAAACAATTTTCAGCATTAGCAGACAACCTACATAATGAGAGAAAAGTATTTGCTAGTACCCATTCACTAAAGCATTAATATCCAGAATACATAGTAAGCTCAAAATATAACAGTAAAAAAGAAATAATCCTATTGATTTGCACATGAATTGAACATAGCTCTCCAAATAAGCACAGAGGACTAATACATATATAAAGAAATGTTCAATATCCTTAACCACAAAGAAAGTGGAGTTTAAAATGGCATTGGATTTATCTCATCCCAGTAAAAATGGCAGTCATTGAGGAAATAAGAACAAATGCTTGCATGATTGAGTGAAAGTAGAAAAGCTTAAACTCTGTTGGGAATGCAAATAAGGCTGTCCACTATGGAAATTAGCATGGAGGTTCCTCCAAAACATAACTCCAAAAGAGCTAATAAATCTGTCCTGATCATGTAAAGCATTGCAAGTAAACGCAAAGGAGGAGGAGGGGGAGGAGGGGGGAGGAGGAGGAGGAGGAGGAGGAGGAGGAGGAGGAGGAGGAGGAGGAGGAGGAGGAGGAGGAGGAGGAGGAGGAGGAGGAGGGAGGAGGGAGGGAGGGAGGGAGGGAGGGAGGGAAGGAAGGAAGGAAGGAAGGAAGGAAGGAAGGAAGGAAGGAAGGAAGGAAGAAGGAGGAGGAGAAGTAAGGGAAGGAAGAAGAAGAGGAAGAAGAGGAAGAGGAGGAGGAGGAGGAGGAGGAGGCAGAGGAGGAGGAGGAGAGGAAGAAGAAGAAGAAGAAGAAGAAGAAGAAGAAGAAGAAGAAGAAGAAGAAGAAGAAGAAGAAGAAGAAGAAGAAGAAGAAGAGGAGAGGAGGAGGAAGAAGAGGAAGAAGAAGAAGACCAATTCCAGATGTGCAGAAGATTTGTACTAGACATACTTTTCTTTGGAAATTACAATTAGATCACTGCTATTTCTTATGCAATATTGCTGTGCTTATTTGAAAAACTGTCCAGGGTCTGGGAATATGGCCTAGTGGTAAAGTGCTTGTCTCTTATACATGAAGCCCTGGGATCGATTCCTCAGCACCACATACATAGAAAAAAGCCAGAAGTGGCGCTGTGGCTCAAGAGGTAGAGTGCTAGCCTTGAGCAAAAAGAAGCCAGGGACAGTGCTCAGGCTCTGAGTCCATGCCCCAGGACTGGCAACAAAAACAAAACAAACAATCAAAAACTGCCCAGTTTTTCTGATATCTGGGATAGTATTTCAGTTCACAATTCAAAGTCCTAAATATTCATTTGATAATATTTAAACAGACTTTTAGGGTTAGTGTTCATGAAAACAAATTAGAGTATATTATTTTAAACTATTTTCCCCATGGTATTTTAAAATAGATGCAGCAACCCCTAGTAATATGGTATGCATACCTATGTATCTTTTCCTACTCTGAATATTAACATGAACATCATGCCAATGTATCATATGTGTGTGTGAGAGAGAGAGAGAGTTTACAGACACCTGCTCTATTCTGTGATCTGCACATTGTTCATTTATGGAGTACTTGTTCTAATCTAACAGATTTTGAATTGTTTCCAGCCATTGCACAGATCAAATCCTCTACCTATTAGATCTGAGTCTGCAGCACTAGGTAATCCTCAAGAGCTCCTTGGAATAGCCCTGAGAACATGTGACAGAACCAACCGTTAGCCCTCTCCCTGTCCTCCTCTGATCTTGTTTTCATGGTTTTGTGCAAGAAATAAAGTGATGGTGTGGGGTGAAAAAAACCTTCCTCCTATGTGCAAACTTTTAGGAGAGCACACAGAAGAAATCGAACTTGAAAACTGTCTCTACCCATAACATTTTCCTTTTACTTAAATAAATTCTAATGTTCAGTGGTTTTTGCTTTTGTCAGTCTTGGGGCTTGAACTGAGGCCTGAGCACTGTCCTTGAGCTTTTTTTTGCTCAAAGCTAGTATTTTACAGCGGCATGTCTGGCTTTTTCTGAGTAGTTTATCAGATTTAAGAGTTTCACTGACTTTCTCCCTGGGCTGGCTTCCAATTGCAAAAATCCCCAGCTCTCTGCCGCCTAAGTAGCTAGGATTAGAGGAGTAACCACTGGTGCTAGCTTAAGATACTCCTTTAAAATAATTAAAATTATTTAGTCAAGATAATTATTTACTTGAAAATTCTATATGGCAACACTTATTGTAGTTTGAATATGAGATGCTCTCTGTAAGCTCATATTTCCATCCATGATTCCCAGTGAATAGCACTGTTATGAGAGGGAGTAGAAAGATTAAAAGGTAACTGAAAAAAAGTAAGTTATTGAATATATGCCTTGTGGTGGGTCCCTGCTTTTCTCTCCCTGCTCATGTCCAGCATAAGCTGAGCTGTTTGGTCCCACCATACATTTAGCCACCATGATATTTCACCTAACCCTAGGACTACAGTAATGAATCTAGCGATCATGGACTGAAACTTCTGAGACTATGGAACAAAATCAACCTTCCATCCTTTAAGTTACATCTCTCAGGTATTTGCCTATGTATACTCTGACTAACAGAAAATTACTATCAGAGAAATGGTATTATTGTCTTGACTAAATCTTCTCATCCAATTCTTAAGCCTTTGGAATCATTTTGGGGGAGAAATTTAGAGAAATATGTAAATAAGAGCTAGTTCAAGCCTAGAATGCTGTAAATTTGGCTTAGTCATTAAGTCTAGTGAAAACTCAGAAGGCTATAATGATAACAAGAGTGTACAAAGACTGTGCTCATGAGTTTTGGATGGAAATGAGGAATCAAATGAAGCCAGAGAGCTTATATTCCCATTCTGGCAAAGAACTTGATTACATTTTGCCCATGCTCTAAGACTTTGTGTGAGGCTGAATATAAAGTTGATGGGCTCATCATCTGGCAGAGGAAGTTTCAAGGCATCCCAGCACTCAGTTTACAACATGAATATTGAAGATGTTACTGGCCAAGTTTATAATGAGAATTGTAAGCAGATACCATTGTGGAACTCTTGGTACTTTGCCCAGAAAGGAAGTATCTATACAGTTGTGGCAAAGGCGAGTGTGGCTGCTGATTAAGGATATTAAAACAAAGCCAAGTACTTGGCATCAAGACAATAAGTGATGAAGACATCTCAGGAATTGGCCAGGCCTCACTTTTGGAGGATTCAAGAGTACAAGAGTATTTAACTCTTCTGAAAGACTTTGCTTTGAGAAAAAGTTGCTAGGCACATGGCTTGCTCAAGGCCAACTAGGGACATATTGTCCGTGGTGTTCAGCCAAGGTCAAATATGGAAATACAAGATTTTTTGTTTTAGACTAAGTCTTTCATATCACCTTGGCTGGTCTCAAGCTCTTGATTCTCCTTCCATTGCCTTGCAAGTACTGAAGTTATTGTTACTCTCCTCTGCATGGTCAAAAATACAGTTCTTAATGCTTGCCTGGATTCCAATCTTGCTTTTCCCCAACTTTCCTTTGCCTGCTCCTATTCCTGTTGGGTATGAGAATTTTACTATGTCATATTGTGTCTTGGAAGTACGTTTTTAGATTTATTTTATAGGACTCCCTCACAACTTTGGCTCTCATAGGAGATTTTGGACCTGGAATTGTGAACAATACTGGAATGTTTTAGGATTGTAGGTACTTTTGAAGATGGAATCAATGCATTTTGTATTATGTAGCAGGCATGACTCTTTTGAGCCTGAGGTGGAATGTTATGAACTCAAGATGAGATGTCCCATGCAGGATCATACTCAGAAGACTTGGACTTCGATTGGTGTTAATACTCTCAGTGGTAGAGACTTTAAGACATAGAGCCTGGCTGAACAAAATAGTTCACTTGGGACCATGTCTCAAACTTTTTGGGTCCTTCTGTTTTCTTTCCATCATGAAGTAACTTGCATTCTTCCACCATAGTTCTTTAACAGGTATTTAGACTCACTTCAGGCTCACAACAATGCAACCAATCAACCACTAACTGACCTCTCTTGAACCCATAAGCCACATAAATCTTCCTTCTTCTGAGTTCTTTCTCTTACATATGAAGAAATTATCTATAGGCACTAGATAAGACACTTGTTTTTCAACTGAAACTACACATCAAGTGACCACTATCAGTACTTCAATACTTGTTCTACATTTTCTGATATTTTGTTAACCTATATCTCAAATAACTTAGTACAATGTTGCTTTAATAGGTGCAAGTCCTTGGGATTCATATTTAGGACCACAAAAGGAGGAGAAAAAGTGTCTTTTCTGTTCCATGGGAAATCAGTAGATGACAGACAATAATTTGGGAGAATGAAATTCTTAAAAGTTTAACTCTATTAACCTCACATATAAGTAATGATGTTATTTCAAAGACATATGGGGGTTATAAATAAGAACAATTAAAACCTTCAGAGGGTTAAGAAATCCTTGCTAGAACCTCCACATCTCCACCCAACTACTGTCCGTCTATATGAATATATATATACATATATATAGCAAACACACACCCACACACCCACACACACACATACACACCCCTAAGGGGGACACAGCTGGTAGCTGGTGGCACAAGCTGATCATTAGTACACAGCAATCTTATCACGTGTACTGAGGATTCCTAATTCTGTTTGTCGAAAACTGAAGAGAAAACTTTTACCTTAGTCATGTACTTAGTGTTTTTCAGACATTTGCCTAATAAACTATTTAAAATAAAGATTCTGAGAAATATCATTTTTATGAAATTGCTTCAAAAGTGGTTAAGTTAGGAAAGCAAATGTCTGATTAAGATGCATTAGAAATCTTAAGGAACAATGATGTGCTATGTGGGATGTTCAGAATGATAGCTATTATAATAAAGACATTAGGGAAATGGTTTTAATAATCTCAGAACTTTGGTGGAACATTAAATTGCTTCCCTCCTCACCCCCACCCATTTCAGAAGGAGCTACAATTGTTTCTGAAAAGCAAGTCTAAATATGAGGAAGAGTTCTAGCCCCTGCTGCTGCAAAGCAGAAAGGCCCAGCCTTAAATTTACCCTTTGCATGTTGTGATGAGAAACTCCGCTCTGCCTGGGAAGGCCGGATTCTACCTTGGTTTCTGCTTTTCCTGGCTGTAGCTCCACTGCTCACATTGTATTTCATCCATGATACATTTGTCCAGCCTTCACTCCTCTGGTGGCAGAAGAAAGCAACCTGGGAATTACCATGTTTGGCAGGACCCAGATTCTAATCACTTAGAAGCTTCAGTTTCCAGTGGGGTTGGGGAGAGGGCTACATTAGTGTCAGGATGAATCAAGTTTCCTTTATTACACCACCGGCCTCAGCCTACTGGGTGCTAACCATATGGCTGGTTTGTTAGCCTCTAGCTACATAGTAGGGAAAACCAAACATCTCACTCAGGTTCATAAAGAATATAGACTTTCCTTCCTGAAAGATATAAATACAATGTAAAATATAAAACTTGCTAGAACTATTAATTTGTGTGTGTGTGTGTGTACGCACGTGCACACGCACACATGCTTGTGTGCTGGTACTGGAGTTTGAGCTCAGAACCTTGCACTCTTACCTTCTTTTTTTTGTTTTTGCCAGTTCTGGGGCTTGAACTCAGGGCCTGAGCACTATCTCTGGCTTGTTTTTGCTCAAGGCTAGCATTCCACCCACTGGAGCCACAGCGACACTTCTGGCTTTTTCTGTATACATGTTGCTGAGGAATAGAACCCAGGGCTTCATGCATGCTAGGCAAGCACTCTACTAGTACTAGGCCACATTCCCAACCCCTTACTTGGCTTTTTTATTCAAAGCTGGTGCTCTACTACTTGAGTCATACCTCCTCTCCCAGCTTTTTGGTGGCTAAAGGGAGGTAAGTATCTCATGGACTTTTCTGCCTGGTCTGGTTTGAATCATGATTTTCAGAACTACAGGTGCCTCACCTGAGAACAAAAAAGTGGTGAATTGATAACCATGCTTCACTGCTTTTCTAGTTTTCTGTCTTACCTTTGGACTTCATAAAATTCTGTTAGACTTCACATCACGAAATACCCACTCTCCTTACTGGTTCACACACAGCATTTTCTAAAGTGATCCTCTTGGCTCTCTTTTTGCTCATTACTTAGGCTGTCAATCTACCCTCTCTGCCCGTGGAGCCAAATCATTGCTTTTGTGTTTCAGGGCTGGACTACAATATGATTTGTTCTTTGCTTTCACTTTCAAGCTCTCCCACTTGAGCTGTAATCTGTGTATGGCCTCTGCTGCTTAACTGGAGATAAATGTCTCTTGGATTCTTCTGCACCCACTTAAGAACCACGATCCTCAAATCTCAATACTCTGAGTGCCTAGAATTAGAGGTTTCAGCCACCAACCGCTGACTGGTTCCTGTGTTTTCATGTGGAAACCAAGTCATGGAACTGAGATGCCATGGAAGAAACAAGAGCCAAAGTCACTACGGAGAGATGGCCCAGGGCGGAATGAATTCATAGGCAGATGGTAAGGAGCTTGAAGTGACTTCAGGAGTCTATGATTCCCAGAAATTCACAGCAGTCTTGAGGAGGGGGCTCGATTTTCCACAAATCTTGGAAAAAGGGCTGAGCCCGATATATCTCTGGTGAAAGCACAGAGTGACCCTCACCTGTCCCTGGATTCCATGCTTAGTACACAGTCCCCACGGCTCTGTTAACCCCATGCCCTTGAGCAATCTCATCCATCCTTGGCAAAGCAGTCTTATACCTGGGACCTATTCAATCATTTGTTGGATTGAATTTCCTTGTCGAGATCACATAAAATAATCTCATTACTGGATAAAGAACAGGATCATTTTGCTGACACCCGAGGCATTGACTGAGTCTACTCTGAACACTTTTAAGCCCACTGTGACTAGTAGAGTACCTTGAACTCTGGGAAGTACTTAGTAAATGTTTATTGATGATTAATCCAAAAGGTTCCTGAAGCTTTACAGGAGGTTATAAACAGACTGAAAAAAATCCATAAATCCCTCAAGAAAGGGCCAGATTTACAAGAGTATTCAAACTGTTTTCTCTGAAGCAGTTAAAAGAAAAGAACCATGTAGAAAAAACTCTCAATATCCTGCCTTTAGGATTGGAGTTTTCAGTTGCAATCAGAATGCCAAGAATTCTCCTAAACAATTTAGCTTTTGGGGTTTCACGTTCTTAACTTTGCTTCTCTGGTTTTTTGCAAGGGAGGCATACTGGGGTTCAAGTCATGTTTTGAGACTTATTAGGCAGGGCTTCTATCACTTGAGCCAAGATCTTCCTCTTCTTTTGCTTTAGTTTTTCTTTGGGTAGGGTCTCAGACTCTTGTCCAGTGGCAGAGTTATATCCTTCTATCTATTCTCCCTTCATTGGTGAGCCACCATACCTAGGCTCATCCCCCCTATGTTCCCTTAAACATGAACAAAGTCAAACAACAGAAAGTTAAAATACAGTAAACTAATGTAATTCTCGATTCATTCATTTTCTAAGAATAAGTGTGATTTTCTATGTGACCAAGATAACATGATCAATGTAAAAAAGGAACAAAACTCAATTTCAATTTTAAAATGTTGCCCAGCACTGTGAGGTAGTAGGATCAGGTCTAATCACTGAGAAAAATATCCTCCCATTTTCAAATCATGTTTATATATTCTCAGTTGGTTCTAAGACTGTCTTTGGTAGTTGTGTTTTCAGGCCCAAATTAATGTTTCTATATTGCATGGTTTTGTTCCATTCAGAGCAGTCTTCACTACTTATTCCCTATTATGTCAACTTTTCAGAGATCAAGCCAATTGTACCTGTTACTCTGTCCTTTAGAGTTTCTTTGAATTGCAAGTTAAATCTAGCAGCTTGATTAGATTAAGGGTAAGCATTCTTAACCAAGCTTTGGTGATTCTGCTAGCTACATAGGAGGCTAAGATCTGAAGATCACCATTCGAAGCCAGCCTGGGCAAGAAAGTGAATAAGACTCTTACCTCCAACTAACCAACAAAAAGGCAGAAAATGGAGCTATGGCTCAAGTCACAGTGCATCAGCCTTGAGAACAAAAATGCCACACAAAAGTACAACGACTTGAGTTCAAGCCCAGTACCAAGGGAAGAAAATTCCTGAGAAATTATTGCTTATGAGGTACTCTGCATTTCACATAGAATCAAATTGAAGGTTGTATCATGACCAATTTTCTACCACTTGTGAAGTTTTACCACTCATTTCAGATGTTTCCCAGCAGATTTCTCCCTAAGATAAGCTTTTCCATTTGTTATTACAAAGTCATTTGTGGAGTAATGCTTTGAAACCTTGCAATTACTCTGATTGGTGGGTCAATGCACAGCATATACATGCTCATGGTAGAAAGAGTGGGCAGTTATACACTCTTTCTCTATTTCCTTCCTTCCCATACATTCACATATGTTTTTTTAGCCTCTATTGCTATCCGTTCCTAAATCAGTTATTTCACCGAAGGATCCCCAGCCCTGATAATTCCTCCTTTACTCACAAGTTGAGTGAAATAACAGGGAAAGCACAAAGAGGCAGTCCATGCTTGAACAGAAATATCTTCTTTTTAAACTTAGTGTGAGGTCTGCAGATAAGCTTTCCAATAGATAACACATAGGATATGGTGGCAATACAGTAGAATATGTGAAAATAAGACATTGAAACATAGCAAAGGTCTAGAGATATTAGAAAGAGATTGTCTAAAACACTAGGACAGTCTTCCTTAGTTCTAAGATAGTCCTCTTAAGAGACTGTGGCACAATTTGTACCACAAACTGTAGGGAAGAAAATTTCATATTGATAGAATTATATATACATGTATAATCACCATCTTAAGATTCACCTATCAAAAAGCATGAGACTAAAATAAACAATAAGCACCTACAAAGTTTTCATAAGATCTCAGCAGTAACATGGAAAAGGTTGAGTAATTTGAAACACTCAGGTGTATCTCTAAGAATAGAAGGAATGCTTTAATTTCTTCAGTGCAGAATACATCCACATTTTGCCATACAGAACTTCTGGGTTGGAAGTTCCTAGAGTCATTACATAGAAGAGCTCATCTGAAAGTCTGAGTGCATGTGTGAGAATAATCCAAGTGGTTTTGTCAGCCTGTGTATTTGAAAGCTTATTTTCCAGTTCTATGATTTAAGATAGAAATAGTTTTCATCTTATTATTTTTTCGGGGAATGAAATTTATACATGCTATTAAGAAAAGCATGTAAAATCATAGAGAAAAATAATGATCAAATCTCATCACATCTTCCACAACATAATCTTTTCATATCCTGGTGAATATTATTCAAGATGTTTTCTACACGTACACATTTTAACAGAAATACAATCATAGTATCACACGGTGTTGTACTCTGCTTTTTATGCAGTAGATATTATTAAGATTTTTCTATGTCAACAGTACACTTCTATAATATAATTTTGATTATGGAAATGAATATACTACTCTAGCTTTTAGAACACCTTTTCATCTTCTATTATTTCTTTAAATTCTACCAAATTTTCAGAAAGTTAAATAAAATATCACCCCTACTCCTGTAGATCATTGTTGTATTTAGTAATTAGAAAGATGTATGTGCTTTCATATGGTATGTTACAAAGAAAGCAAGACTTAGATAAATTCTTTCACAAAGATTAATTAGCAAGTAGATAAGACATTGTTATACATCCTCCTGTAAATTAAAGGAAGCCATGTCCAGTATTTTCTGGGGGGAAAAGAAACAAACTAGGAATAAAAATCTCCTTTCTGTCACCTTCTAGGAAGATACAAACAAAGTAGTGTTTAATCTAGATTTAACAAAGTACTACATGAAGTAAGGGGACATCATTATTCTGGGTCTCTACCATCCCACTCTTCTAAGACTAGTGAACCATTAAACTCATTAAGATAGTGTAATGCCTTGTTTAGAAATGAACAACCAAATCAATAGAGCCTTTTGAGTCAACTTTGGGTAGGAGGGCTTGAACTCAAGGCCCAGTGTTGATTTGACATTAGCTTGTTTGGATGGTGCTCTACCATTGAGCTATGCCTCCCATAGTGATTTTTGCAGGTCAGTTGGAGATGAAACCTCTTGGATTTTTCAGCTTGGGCTGGTTTCAAACTGAGGTCCTCTAGATCCTAGCCTCCTGGGTAGCTAAGACTACAGACATCAGGCACCAGCTCAGATCCATGATCCATGACAGCTTTTAAGCCACTTATTACTTCATTGTATAAATTCTTTTCATGTCATATGTACTAATGGCAAAAACTTCAGTTAAGTTAAAATTTTCAGTGCTTACACAACTATGCTGAAGTACAGATTCTTAATGCTATTCCTTCCAATGTAGAAAATAGTTTATAGTGTATTTATACACACACACACACACACACACACACACACACACACACACAGAGGCACACATTCTATTTATGTCAGAATTTTTGAAAAGGAATTTATCTTCTGATAATAAGTCATCATTATTCACATTTTCTAGATGAGACACCAAAGCTCAGAGGGTTTAAGGGCTACAGATTATTCAACTAATGTGAAAAAAGACTTACAACTCCCTAAATTCACAACTCAATTGTGTATTTTTCATAATTTACAGCAAATTAGTATGAAGATTCATTAGTAAATGTTAGGTTATACCTTGAAAGTAGAAAAATCTAGAGAACTAAATATGTGTGTTCATATTTTCATGACATTTGTTTTGGCAATATGATGAATAATATCCTTATTATCATAGGCTTGAACATAATACAACTGTCTGGAAGTACGTGATTTCCTACTTCTTAGAGAAGGACAAACTCAACATTCTGTTTGCATAGTTACTTGCTTCCTGGTGATTGGTCCACTGCATTATATTATATTTTTCTTCTTAGGAAAGGGGTATGATAAATACGAATCCCATAAGGATCCTTCACAGAAATACTATATCCTGCTTAAAATTTTAAAATGAAATATCAGGGGCTGGGAATGTGGCTTAGTGGTACAGTACTGCTTGCCTAGCATGTATGAAGCCCTGGGTTCCATTCCTCAGCATCACATAAACAGAAATTTCCAGAAATGGTGCTGTGGCTCAAGTGGTAGAATGCTAGCCTTGAGCAAAAGAAGCTCAAGGACAGTACCCAAGCCCTGAGTTCAAGCCCAAGTACTGGCAACAACAACAACAACAACAACAACAACAAAGAAATACTGGCAGAAACTGAATGCCAGATACTACAACAACACAATTGCTAGCAAGTAGTTTCAGAGTATATGTTGTTTGCTGTTGTCTGAAAGGTGATCTACATCCTTTAACTTTCAGTATGGAAATCAAATTTCTAAGCCTGCTTTTGGCAAATTCTTTTTTGTTTTTTGTTTGTTTTCCAATACTGCTCTTCCCAGGTCCTATTCATCTGCTCTCCAGAATGACTACAATTCTCCTAATTGTTCTTTCTCTTTCTCTTTGTTCTTAATTGTGCCTCTTGGAACAGGGTGGCTGTGAGAAATCTGAAACCAATCCCCAATTCTAGTCATGCCCTGGAAAGCACTCACAGGTCTGACTCCTCCCCTGGTTGTAGATCCCTGGTTTCTCCTCTTGCAGGTACATGTGCTTACTCTCCCTTAAGCCTTCTCTTTCCCATTGCAAAACTCCAAGGCAGTGCTCACCAAACTGAGGTACTTGCGAAATGAAGGTGCCTATCTCGGGCTGGGAATATGGCCTAGTGGCAAGAGTGCTTGCCTCCTAACACATGAAGCTCTCCGTTCGATTCCCCAGCACCACATATGTGGAAAATGGCCAGAAAGGGCGCTGTGGCTCAGGTGGCAGAGTGCTAGCCTTGAGAGGGAAGAAGCCAGGGACAGTGCTCAGGCCCTTAGTCCAAGGCCCAGGACTGGCCAAAAAAGAAAGAAAGAAAGTCTGTCTCCTAAGCCTGAATTTTCAGAAAAGTAATCTACTGAAGGCTGGCAAGATGGGCCCACATCTCATACACTTTTATAAAACTGCGGAGTAGCAACCTGGCATATGTGCAGAGCCAGTCCCAAAACTCTAGCAAGTGATGGTGCCTCAGTGTGTGTGTGTGTGTGTGTGTGTGTGTGTGTGTGTGTGTGTGTGCATGGTGAAGTTAGAGGGGAAAGCTGTTGATGTACTAAAGCACATTGTTTCATCCACTATATGCCAAATGATCAGTCCCAGGGATCTGAAGTTTTGAAGACATGTGCTCCCTCTTGAGCTGGAGCTAGTTTTTTCCCTTAATGGTGGACTTGAGCTTTCTCTATTACACTCTTTCTTTTACCACTTTGCTTTTTTTGTACTCCTGTACTCAATTCCTTGTTTCAGATGGATGCTATGAATCTGGCATCTTCGCCTTTGGGACAATCCACTGGTAATGTTGCCACAGCTTTTTTAGTCTTTCTCTCTTAGCCACCATCTCCCAACTCATGCTTCCATTTTTGTATTTTCTAGATACTGTATTGCCACCTCTATTATAGTGAAAAATTGCAGTGAAAAAACATCTACTTAGTCCCCATGGCCCCTCTCTTTACATATAGCTTATTTATATATCATATTGACTACTTCCTCGTGCATGTCTTTTTAAAATTGTTATCAATTCAATAGAAAGAAGTGAAAATGGAGCCAGGCATATTGAGGAGATAATGGGGTTCAAAGAGATAGAGGAAAACAATAGAAAGGGTGACATTGATCAAAATATACTGTACACTGGAACTGAAAAGTTGAATTGAAACTGCTTGTAAAACTGTTTAAAAATACTTTTAAAAAGAGAGAACAAAAGTAAATCATAGTCACTATCAAGCACGACTTTATATTTACCTGTAGAAAGATAGGGAATTAATTTTCATTTATGGCTTTAAAGCTAGATTTCTATTATTTCATTGGCTAAGGATATCCTATTCAACAACATAGCTATGATAAAAATCTGCAAAACAGGTTTCCACCTAAGTGTCTACATGCTTCAACTACTGTATTCACCTTGAGTGACCTTGTAAAAATTGTTACTCTTTCCTAAGAATAAACTCCAGATTATGGTCATGAATATCTTTAATCACCCAACTTACTCTTTTTACTAAGTCCAGTAGAATAAATAAATGAATGTGCGTGCGTGCGTGCGTGTGTGTGTGTGTGTGTGTGTGTGTGTGTGTGTGTGTACGCATGGTGAAGTTAGAGGGGAAAGCTGGTGATGTACTGAAGCACATTGTTTCATCCACTTTATGCCAAATTCAGAACCAACAATTAATTGATTGGGGTACAATATTTCTAAGTCTTAAAGGAAAAGTGTAGCATAATTGCCCTGGCAGAGAGAAAATCCCCAAACCAAGTAAGGGCTTAAAATGATGTGGCAAGACATCTTTGGTTGTATGATCCTTACCTGCTGGCATTAGATCAGTCATCTCCAGGTGGTACAATAGTCTAACTGTATGTTTTTAGATATGTCTGGGTAAAGAGTCTTCTATTACCTGCACTGCCTAGGTAATGACCTTAAACTGATAGGCTCTGAAGAATCCTGCTTTTCATAGGACAGGAACGCACTCTGCAACAAAATTTCTCCCTCTCTCCTTTTCCCAATTCCTTTTGTTTCCCATTTCTATTCTGATTTCCTGAGTTGTTGTATTTGGCAGGCACACACATTTTCCAGAGGAGGCTGCGAGGAAAGCAACAATCAGGACGTGCTTTATGATGGTCTTTTCAGGTTGCTTTATGCAGCACCCTATCTACAGAACTCAGCTTCCCTGAATATCCAGGCAGGTGGCTCTTTTATGAAGTCCACTGAAATAGCTTGTCCCAAAATGGACTGGTTACAAGCTACCGACTGAGCTGGCAAAAGCATTGCACTATGAGTTCTCTAAGGTCAGTAAGTTTGACTAAATGTACAAAGACCAGAGTCATATGGCTTTGGGGATGCTTCTTAAATGGGTCAGTAAATAATCACCATTCAATCAGAATTGTAGGGAAGAGACTGGACATATTCAAAGGCAGGAGGACAGAGGTGAATGCCTCTTTCTTTCCCTTTAACTGAACGGTTGCAAGGATCAAGTGAAAATCCAAGTGAACATGTGAGCTTTCATTCCTCTCGGCTTTCTTATCTTTCTCTTATTATTTTACTATTTTTTAAATCACTACTCCAGACAGACAAGAGCTGGAAGTAAAATGTGAATTAGCCCCCTCTAGGAAATAATTAGAAATGAATTCTCTCTTGAAAAATGAGCACAGGACAGGCAAAGTAACTACCAGTCCTCAGGCCATATTTGGTTGCAAGATCTGGCCTGAGTGAATCTGTATCTATAGAACATTTTAGTGGATTGGTTATCAAATGTTAAAATTCAGATTTCCAATTTAAAATTTATTTTTTTTCCTTCTTGGAAAAATCAGTGAGTTGACAGCAATAGTATCTACCTTAATTAATTCACTCATTCAACAAATATTGGCAAACAGACACTTTCTTATGCATTGAAAAAGATGACAGACCAACATCTAGCAAAAATCCGCTGCTAGTATCAGGCTGCTTCTAGACTCAGGACTTATACTCCAGTTTTATCACACCATACTTATTTATTTTAACTGTGGCATCGTTGTAAATAAGTGTGTTTCCAGTGTTAAAATGACTCATCGTGCTTAAATATTCACTCAAGTTCTAGACATGTTAAATGACTGGAGGGTTTCATTCCATAGAAAACCTGAAAGAGCCAGTGAGGAAAGGAAGTTGCTACTGTTATTACACTGGATTCAAGTGTCTGTGGTATACCTACCAACCTGTGTCCTTTCTTTGAGGGGGGAAGTACGAGAATTGCACTTCGGCAAGAATGGAATTTACGTAGTTAAGCAGATGGAGAAGGAAGAATTTAAGTGGTAATCTCAAGAATGTGGACGATGAAATGAGCAGGGAATATTACCAATTCAAATGCAGCCTGATACAGAAGAGACAGGTGCTGTTGTGACTCTCCCCAAAGAATTAGCTATTGTGGCAAATAACTGCTCCAAAGACCAGCAGAAAAGATAACATAGAATCAAGAAGTTTCAAAGATTATGCTCTTCAAAGGTCTCAATAAAAGAAAATTAGCATGCATGTCGTTTGCACCTTTGTTATCATATTTCTAAAGCCTTGAAGATGAGGACACAGACAATTTAGAAATGAGCAATTTCTGTAATATTAGACTGTATCAAGTTTCCACATACTTGGATTTGAAGGAACAATTTACATAAGCTTTTTTTTTCAAATTTTTATTATCAAACTGATGTACAGAGAGGTTACAATTTCATACTTTAGGCATTGGATACATTTTTATCACATATATTTGAAAATATTAAACTTGATGATTCATGATGATAAAAATATATTTATCGAGTCTTGGCTTCGTTCTAGGAATTATTTTTTCTTCATCCTTTGTCAAACTTCAGAGTCATTTTGTTTCCATGACAATGTTTGAAATGATGATGAAATGTACCCTGTCTCGTATGCATATAAATTATCTACAACTACAGGTACTGCGAGTAGAGTTTGGCACAGTGTTTAAGAAGTTAGAATATCAGGCTACTACGTGACATTTTGTAATTTTGGAAAGAAAACTTCTAATGTCTTTGGAGACCAAGAAATCTCCTCTTCATCAACATCGAGTTTATTTATTTTATTTTAGTAAGTTCTGTGTAAATACCATGTGTGCTGTGCTAGATTAGGTACAATGGCAACAGCAGCCTAGAGAAATCACGGAACACCTCTTCAAGGAGCTCATGATTTCCAGGAGTGTCACTCTCTGATGTGACATTTGCATAGGTTTAAGGCAAGGCAGGGTACCTCATTTTCTAATCTCTTTTTATTCCCAAGCTAAGATGAGTTTTGGTTTTTTAATTATTATTGAGAGTTGATTGACTCCCAAATTATATTAGCAATTATGATTGGGACAATTAACAGATAAAGAATTTATTAGCACTTACAGTATCATAACAATCAAATTCAATATATATTTATTTAATCTTCAGTGCATTGGGCTGCAAAGGATACACAGGAATAGTAAAATCCTCATACACTCAGTGTTGGGCTCATTTGTATCTGTCACTCTGCTCAACACTTCACGGACATTATAATTTTTAAACTATGACCCAAGTCTGTCAGGTTGCAAAGTCTATTTTGTTTTCCCTACACTATGCTCTAGCGCCTGCCCTCAGAGAACTCATAAATCTAATGGGAGAGGGAAGGTTATTGTGCACAAAGCAACAAGAAAATAAATAAAATCTACTTTTGTGGCCTTGATTTTAATGATCAAACAAACAATAGCAACAGTAAAAACCAACTTAGAAAAAGCAAAGGTGTGCGGACATTCGCAGCAGAGTATAAAGTATACAGTCATATCCTTCCAGAATATCTGGTTTTCAACTCAACTCCTCTCCATCTTTTAAATGTATGACCTTGAATTCCTCTTAAAATTCTTTTTATTATCATGAAATAGTCATAGAAAGGGGTGTTAATCCAATAAGTGTGTTTGTGAGTATAATATGTCGGGACCATGAATTCTTAAGCTTACTATCTTCAGCAGCAACATGTCAATGATTCCCACTGTCCTTTAAAAAATAAAAAGAGATGTATGGCATATTGCAAGTGTCTGCTACAAATAGACACAGTAGTTAAATCGCAAGGGGATCTTTTTCCTCACATTGGGTAACCTCACACTAATGTTTGACAAGAACACTAGTAACTACTATTTTGAAATAACATCTCTTTGTGGAATTTCTTAGTCTTTTTTGGGGGGTCTTTTTTCCCCTTTATTGTCAAAGTGAAGTACAGAGGGGTTGCAGATTCATATGTAAAGCAGTGAATACATTTCTTGTACAACTTGTTACTTTCTCCCTCATTTTTTCCCACCTCTCACCTACCCCTTTTCCTCCCTCTCCATGATTTGTAGAATTGGTTTACACCAAATGGTTTTACAAGCTTTGCTTTTGGAATCATTTGTCTTTTTATCCTTTGTCTCTCAACTTTGGTGTTCCCTTTCTCTTCCCTAGTTGTAATACCCATATATGAAGTATCCAGGGTACCAAGATCAGATACAGTGATAGAGAGGGTAAAACCACAGGAAGAGAATAATAAGAGAAAAAACAGGGTATGGTTTCACATGGCATGTTGAAAATAATTACAACAATGAAATGACACTTGTTTCCATAACATGTAGTACATTGTATTTAGCATCATCTTATGTGTTCATAAGTGCACAGCTATTGGGCTATTGTGGTCTTCGGCTATGACTAGCCTAAACATGTACTAATTATTCCCTATGAGGGAAACCATAGAGTCCATATTTCTTTATGTCTGGATCACTTCACTTAGTATGATTTTTTCCAAGTCTTTCCATTTCTTTACAAATGGAGCAATGTAATTCTTTCTGATAGAGGCATAGAACTCCATTGTGTATATGTACCACATTTTCCTGATCCACTCATCTACTGAGAAGTATCTGGGTTGGTTCCATATTTTAGCAATGACAAATTGTGCTGTGATGAACATAGTTGTGCTTGTGGCTTTAGTGTTGTCTTGCTTGTAATCTTTTGGGTAGATGCCCAAAAGTGGGGCTGCTGGGTCGTAGGGAGCTCTATGTTTAGCCTTCTGAGGAACCTCCATACCGCTGTCCAGAGTGGTTGAACAAGTTTACATTCCACCAACAATGTAGTAGGGTTCTCTTTTGGCCACATCCCCTCCAGCATTCTTACTGGGTTGAGGTGGAATTTCAATGTTGTTTTGATTTGCATTTCTTTTATGGCCAGTGATGTAGAACACTTCTTCATGTGTCTCTTGGCCATTCTCATTACCTCTTCAGAGAAGTCTCTTTTTAGCTCTTTAGCCCACTTGTTGAGGGGGGTGTTGGTTCTTTGCGGATTTGTTTTGGAGGAATTTAATTTTTTGAGTTCTATGTATATTTTAGATATGAGGCCTTTGTCTGTTGTATGGCCAGTAAAGATCTTCTCCCAATCTGTTAGCTTTCTGTTTATCTCGGAAGCTATGTGTTTTGCCCTGCAGAAGCTGCATAGTGTGATGCAATTACATTTGTCCAACCTTTTGATTCATTGCATTTCTGGGCCTTTATTAAGGAAGTTTCATCCTATGCCCAGGAACCCAAATGTTTCTCCTATTCCTTCTTTTACTGTTTTCAATGTATCTGATTTTAATTCAAATTCTTTGATCCATTTGGAATTGATTTTGGTGCAGGGTGATATATAAGGATCTAATTTTAATTTGTTACAGGTGTTGAACCAGTTTTCCCAGCTCTATTTGTTGAAGAGGCTGTCTTTCTTCCATCCTATTTTTTTTAGCTCCTTTATCAAAAATTAAGTAGGCATAGTTCTGCAGGTTCATTTCTGGGTCTGCAGTTCTGTTCCATTGGTCCTCAGGCATATTCTTGTGCCAATACCAAGCTTTTTTTTATTTTTATTACTATAGCTTTGTAATACAGCTTGAAGTTTGGTATTGAAATTCCTCCAGCACTGTTCTTTGTACTTAGGATTGTTTTTGCTATTCTAGGTCTTTTATTGTTCCATATGAATTTCTGGATGGCTTCCTCTATTTCATTAAAGAATGGTGTTGGGATATTGATGGATATTACATTGAATTTGTAGATTGCCTTTGGAAATATTGCCATTTTGACAATGTTAATCCTCCCAATCCAGGAGCATGGGAGGTTTTTCCATTTCTTAGTTCTGCCTTAATTTCCTTTTTTTAGGTTTTAAAAGTTGTATGCACTGGCAGTTAACATCTGTTATCCAAGGCACTCAGGATGCTGAGTTCTGATTCAAAGACAGCCTGGGAGGAAAGCCTATGCATCTCTTATTCCAATTAATCATCAAAAACAAAAACAAGACAGTCTGAAAGTACATCTGTGACTCAAGTGGCAGAATGCTAGCTTTGAGGGGGAAAAAAACCCCTCAAAAACACAGGGATAGTACTCAGGTTCTGAGTTCAAATCCCAAGACTAGCACACTCTGGATACTTCTTGACTTATTTATTTCATGTAATCTTGAGCCTTATCTACTTCTTTTTCTTTTTCTTTTTGTCAGTTGTGGGGCTCGAACTCAGTTCCTAGGTGCTGTCCCTGAGCCTCTTTGTGCTCAAAGCTAGTGCTCTACTTGAGCTACAGCGACACCTCTGGTTTTTGAGTGCTTAATTGGAGATAAGAGTCTCAGAGGGACTTTTCTGCCTCTGCTGGCTTTGAACCACAATTCTTGTATCTCAGCCTCCTGAGTAGTTAGGGTATGAGCCACTGGCACCCAGTTTTATCTACTTATGACACCAAATATTCTCTTTAGCCAATTCCATGTACAACCACAACACATAAATACATCCTGAAAAGTCCTTAGATGATACTTCACTTTGAAATTTCTTGTGAGTTCCAAACAGGCATATAAAGCCATGTGTTTGATATCTCCATGTCACTGTCTCATCAGCATCCCGAGAGGTACATGTCCATACCTGAACCACTTGCATCACACTCCATCTCCCCTCATCCTTGAATTTCCTCCACTTCTTGCTTTTTTTTTCTCTAAGAAGATCACATTACCATCTTTGCTATTCAGGCTGGGCATCTCTATGTGGCCGTTGATACTCAGGCTGTTCATGCCAATCAGTCATCCAGCTATTTCCACAACTTCTTAATGATTATGTAAATCAAACCTACAAACTTTTACCTTGTCACTCTATACCCTAGGATAATCCAACATTTCCCTTAAGCTGAATTATTAAGTGAATCCCAGTCTTTCTTTCTTCATATATAGCTTCAACTCTGTGCTTGAAGCTCTTTTATAGCTTCCCATTATCCTAAGAATAAAGATGAAAATCTTAACCTGTGCCTACAATGCCACACTACATTCTGTCACTTGAGTATTTCTTTAATTTCATCTCCTGTCATTGTTCACTTATAGTCAATACTTTCTAATGAGCAAGCCTTTGTTAAAATCTTGAAGTTATTCAAGTCCCTTCCTTGGAGAGGTTCTTTGTACCTGTGCTGGCCCTTTTACTTCCACATGGTCTACTCCCAGTCAAACTTCAAAGTATCTTAACATTTCTCAGAGAAATTTATTTCTCTGTCATAGCACAGAGCATAATGATAATTACCACACACACACACACATACATATGTACATACATATATACAAACATGTACATATGTAGTATGTTTCATTTTCTTCTCCCCTCAGAGATAGAGCCAAAGAACAAAGACTATAATGATTTTATTTACCAGTACCAGTGTGATCCTCTTACCTACTGAACTGCCTTATACAAAATAGATGATCAACAATATCTCCGGGTAGATAAATATTCAATGTCAAATGCAGTAATGATCATCAAATGGGAATTCATAATGAGCAACAATGATAATGTATCTTATCTGGTTTGTGACAGTATATAGTATAGATTGAGGGACTTAAAGAATAGGAATTGATTTTTCCACAGTGCTAAGACTAGAAATCTTAAGATCAAGGTACCCACAATATGTGTTTCATAAGGATCTCTCCCCCAAGTGCATGGATGCTCACATTTACTGTATCCTCATGTGTGTGTACATGCACACACACACATGTACCACGCACACAGGTGTGTTTGACTTAGCTGTCTATCCTTAAAAAGTCACTTTACCTTGTTGACCTCTGAAATATCATATCATCAGGTACAATAACTGGTACCAGAGCTTTATTGTGTACATACTTTGAGCAACACAACGCAGCGAGCAGCATATTGTTTTATGAAGGAGAACATAACACTTGACAGGGGCAAAAGTGAAAGAGATGGCCATTGAAGTAATATGAAGCATATTAGTGGAATCTTCTAAAAGCTGAGCAGAAATGGGCAATGTTGGCTCATGCTTGTAATCCTACATCCTCAAGAGGATTGTGGCTAGAAGCCAGCCAGGAAGAAATGTCCATGAGACTCTTATCTCCAATTAAGCAATTAAAAGGCCAATTAAAATCTGGAAGTGAAGGTATAGCTCATGTGGTAGAATGCCAGCTTGAGCATAAAAGCTATGGGGTAGTGCACAGACCCTGAGTTCAAACCTTAATCCCAGCCAACACACACACACACACACACACACACATACACACACACACACACACACACACACACACCACACATGCTGAAAGAGAAACATGAATTAATGCAAGAGGCCATTGGAAGTAACTGTAGATTCTTGAGTTTTGAACAAAACTTAGAGCTGCAGCTCTGAACTGAATGTACCAGGTGAATCTGGTCCTGAGAGTAGCCCATGTGGAAAATGTGGAAGCCAAAGCTTCCAAGAGGCAGTGTCAGTACATGGAAAGGAGCTCTTCCAGAAGTATTGCCTGGACAGGACACACAAGCTTGTGGAGATTGTTTGGAAGAAAACTGTGTTTATGATTCTATGACCTAAGAGATGACAGGAGCAGTGGAAGAATGAGGAGGCCTGAAGGGATTTTGTTTTAAAATCAGGAGAGACTGTAAATAAACCACGTGAAACAAAAACAACCACTTGACTACCAGCTCAGCATTGATCAAGTAAGTCCCAGGAAGAAATCTTTGACTCCCACACTGTCTGTGTGGGTTCCCAGTTGTCTGTCTCTTGTAATTCACCAGTGATGAATCCCAGTGTTCTGCCCACTCAGGTGGCCATTATTTTCTCTGTCTTTTGTTACTAGTTTTCATTTCTAAAACCTGCCTGAAAGTGGCTGTCTATTCTTAGCATTTGGATTTTCAGTTATAAATACCAATGCCTTGGAGTTTGCACCAGAGGGCCTCTCGTTAGACACATTTACCTTAAATTAAGCATCCACTGTTTCATTTGCCTTCTGTCTAAAAGCACAGCTAGCATCATTTGGCTTTCTTTCTTCAGGTGGTTACACATCTTTCTCAAACATCAGTGGGTATTCAAAAGTATATTCATCAGCTGAGAAAGCTTTCTTGGTTTGGGGATACAGCTCAGTGGTAGAGTGCT
Source organism: Perognathus longimembris pacificus (assembly GCF_023159225.1). Classification (NCBI taxonomy): domain Eukaryota; kingdom Metazoa; phylum Chordata; class Mammalia; order Rodentia; family Heteromyidae; genus Perognathus; species Perognathus longimembris. Next base: position 71,587,312 of record NC_063165.1, read on the forward strand.
TAGCTGCTATGTATTGAGGTCTTGTGTGCAATTCTAAGTGCTGGTAAAAAAATTTAAAATTATTTATCCTATTTAAGGGAAGAAAACTTGTATCTCCATATCTATCTATCTACCAACAAATACGTATTATTCTGCTGAGACAAACTGTATTACTACAATTCTCATTCCTATCATACCAGCATAAGTAAATGTACAATTGGTGTGTTTGTCTGTGTGTGTCTATGTGTCTGTGGGTATATAGCATGCTGCTAAAACAAATTGTACACTTCTTACTCCCAAGCATACCAAGATAGATAGGTAGGAAGATGTAAATATATTTTTTAAATGGGAATCTCTCTGTCCCATTCTGTGATTTGAATACTATAGAATAATTAGCCACAGAAATAATTTTCCACATGAGCAAAGAGTGAAAAGACAGTGCAAACCATCTTTGCTTTACATGGTCTAGCTCTAGGTTTTAGCTTTGAAAACAATGTCATTGTAAAACCTGAAGGGCAAATTTGCCACATGACAATCATGGGGATGTCATAAATTGCATTCTTCCTTTCTCCCTGAAGTGGTTATTATAGAACCAGAATTATTTTGAAAACATCATCAGAGAGGTGGAAAAAAAAATCTTCCCCTCTAGGTAGAAGATAATAAAAGACTAAGGGATCCTCATGGATTTTCAGCTAACGTAGGGTATAACCTGTCTTTCAGTTAAAGCAAGAAAGGAGGCAGCAAGGTTACATTTCCTTTGGATGACCCTGCTATTTTTATTTTATGGTTATTAAGCCTTCTCTTCATGTTCAGCCTCTAATAGAACATGTAGAAACCCAGTCCTCTAAATGGGCTAAAACTTGAATTGGAAAAAAATACATTTATTCTCAAGAGGGCTATTCCCTAAAAGGGAGAAAATAATCGAATGCAGATGGCATTAAACAACACACTGTGTTTTGATGGCCGCTGCAAATGGCCAGAATGGACTTGGTAAACGTGCTTACTTTTTTCTCTTTCATCTATGTCCTTGATTCTACAAGACATTTCAAGGCATATGATTGAGAAATAGGCCACAGGTGAAGGAATTTCAAAGCAGAGAAAGAGGAGTCTTATGAAAGATAGGAAACATTTTTCACATATATGAAATAGGCTAAAAAAGAAAGTAGAAAGAGGAGAGTGTGGGTGTAAATTAGAGTCAGAAAAAGATTGCTTGATTTAAGGAAGAAAATGACAAGTGTAAGAATAGTGAGTTCCGTTCCTCATATTTATATGTTCATGTAGGCTCATCTCTAACAAAGAAATTAGAAACATATGTTTTAGTAATACATTCTGGTTTATGACTGTCTCCCTATAAAATCCCATGTACCTAAATTGATTAGTGTTTTAATATTTCAGTGTGCAGTTCTCATTGTGTAAGGCACTAGAGGTATAATAATTTGAAAATGAAAACTAATTGTTTAGAGTTGATTAAAACAGTCAATAGTGGGGCTGGGGATATGGCCTAGTGGCAAGAGTGCTTGTCTCGTATACATGAGGCCCTGGGTTTGATTCCCCAGCACCACATATACAGAAAGTGGCCAGAAGTGGCACTGTGGCTCAAGTGGCAGAGTGCTAGCCTTGAGCAAGAAGAAGCCAGGGACAGTGCTCAGGCCCTGAGTCCAAGCCCCAGGACTGGCCAAAACAAAACAAAACAAAACAGTCAATAGTAAGAATGGATATTGGCCTGATCACTGGTGGAGGATCGTAGTTTGAAGCTAGCCTGGGCAGAGAAAACTCGTTTTATCTCCCATTAACTACACACACACACACGCACGCACACACACACACACACACACACACACACACACATGCGTGAGTGCAATTCAGCAGCCGAGATACAACTCAACTCATAGAGCACCAGCCATGAGTGATGAAAGTTAGAGAAGGCACCTAAGCTCTGAGTTAAAATCCCACTACCAGCATACAGACACACACACACACACACACACACACACACACACACACACACACAGTTGCTTGTGTGCAAGCATGAAATGAATATTTGAATGTCATTCCCTTCTGTTTTTTTTTTCTTTCCCTATACTAGAAGTCTACCATAAAATTAACTTCTAGGGATACATAAATCTCAACCCCCAAATACTGATTCCATTAGCTAATTTCATATACTTGCAAGCTTGTCTAGAATATAAATGTGGCCCCGTGTGGCAGTGTTGCCCTGTGCTCTCCACTCAGCCCTTTAGCACAAAGCACACGTCACACTGTTGGGTGGAAATGTGTCTGGTCAGTGATCTCAAAATAAAATGCTGCTGAAGACAATAACCCTCTCAAGCACATTCATTTCATTTAGGACCTATGGCCAGAGTGGAGGTCAAGTAGAGTGGAAAAGATCAAGTGGCTCTCAGACAGAACGCATTGCTTTTGTTCTTTCAGATGCTGTCAGTAGCCACTTCTCTAAAGCCACAGAAATAATGAGCCTATGGGCCTGGCCTGAACTCTTGATGTTTTACCAACTCTAGGGCATATACAAGGCTACCCAGTTGACTCTAACAATATTATTCAAGTTGAACTTGAATTTCTCTGACTCCAAGGTAATTTTTAGTGCATAACTTACAGGCATTCAAAAGCTACACACTGTTGTGTTACTGGAAGTGAATGGCAAATATAAAAAGGCCTATTGTGCTTCAGATTAAGACACATTTGTTAGAAGAAAAAAGTAAGAGCTGTTGGACCAAAACAGGGTAGAGAGAAGTTAGTGGAAAAAAGATCAGATTCATAATCAGGAAGTTCAGTTGTAATCTTGGTTTTAGTGTTGAAATTATAACATCTTGGCCAAGAAACCATCTATTTGAAACTTAAGCCTTTACCCATTAACATAATAACCTAAATTTTTTTGAACCTAATCTCTATACATTGAGTAAGGAGGTTATTTTTCTTGTGATCTGATCACATCATATCTTGCTTTTGTTATGTGTACTAATACTGGGACTTGAACTCAGATCACTGTGTGTTTATCTAGCTTTTCCACTCATCACTTGAACCTCACTTCCCACTTATGGCTGGTTAAAGGAGATGAAAGTCTCTTGTGTTTGTCTGAAAAAATTGCTTCTCAGTACTACAGAGTAATTTCAAATTCATTAGAAAGAAAAGGTAACACAGGTAAGCATTTTTTAAAAATTAATGTATGAATCAAAGAGATGACCATGTAGGTGAGCTCATTCAATCCTTCGTCTCACAATTATTTTAATGGTATTGCTAACTCTATTATTTTATGATATTTAGGCCTCAGTTGTCAATAGTTGCTAATGGTTATTTTGCAAAGTAACATAAGCATGCATCAAGATCTAGGGTTTTCAAATTATGAATAATGAAATTACGTAAGATAGAGTTACAACTTTAAAAAAGTTTAGACTTGATTGTAGGAAATGCTAGGTAAGACAAAGATAAATTAGTTTCTTCTCTAGAGGAACTTTCTGACTTTTAAATAAGTCCGTGCACCATGAATATTTGTGATGAGGAAGTAAGTAGCACTATACTATTTGACAAAGAAATTCCTTTTGATTGAACAACTCCTGTGAGATATGCATATTTCCTTGAACATAGACCAAGAATTCTGACCTAGATAAATCTAAGCACAGTAAAGCCTTGGTAAATATTCCCTGTGTGCTTTCTGGACAGAAGGACCTGCTGATATGCAGTGTGTACTCTGAGTTATGCAGTAAATCCTAAACCCATTCTTGGAAAATCTGATTTGGAAGTAGTTGTAGATGGTCAAGCCATAGCTCATGGCACAAAATGGAGAACCCTTAATGTATCTCCACACAACAATTAGGTACAGGACAGAGATTGCATAGATTTATGGGATATAAGACCGGGTATCTCCACACAACAATTAGGTACAGGACAGAGATTGCATAGATTTATGGGATATAAGACCGGGAAGACCAGACTCATGATTACTGCACAAATGTTTAAGATAAGAGGGATTTAAAAAGAAAGTATAGTAAATCCAAACTAGGGAGTATGTTTAAGTGGTTCAAAAAGGGTAAAGTTAACCTATATACAATGTAGAAGAAGATGTCTATGGAATATTTTGAGGTAAGAAAAACGCAAGTTGCAAAAAATACATGATAGGAAGATTCTGTTTATAATGTCAAACAAACATATACAGGTAGAATTCATTGCAATACTTATGCAAAAGTATGTAACAGCTTACTTCTGAAAAGATGAATGTGGGTTAGTGAGTTGGGGGCGAGGTAGAACATTGAGCCTTTACTCCATTGACCTTAGTTTTATTTGAGATTTCAGTAATGTCATGAAATGTTTCTGTCCCAGAGACATTCATTGCTGAATGACTTGGGATTTAACCATTGTATGAATGTGGGAGAGAGTGTCTTTCCTGACACAAAGGCTAGAGCTAGAGGCTGCTCCCTCACTTGGCATGGCTTCCTCATGCAGTGAAGACAAGTAGCAAATGGGAGATGAATGAAGTTTCTGGCCGCCTAACACCACATTCTGCTTTATAATGAATTATTTTGTAAGTATAAAGGTGCACTTATATCATCAAAGGATGCACTTTATATCATTAAAGTAATGTCAAAAATTATGGGGTAGTAAATACTTAAACCAGTAGCGCCATTGTTATCATAATCAAGCATTATGTACCGTCCAGAATTGCTTTCATGCAACTGGCAGATCAGCATGTTTATTTAAATCACCACCACCTTGAACATCTGAGTAATGCAAAGCACTAAGAAGACAGTTTAATGGCTACAAAGTCACAAGGCAATAGGAATTTTCCGTTTCATTGTAATCTTTCAAGATCATCATCTATATGAGGCTCATCCTTGATCAAAACATCGGTATGCAGCCCATGACTTATTTAAGTATGTGTGAAAAAATGTACTCCACTGATTTTTTTCTCTATTTCTTCTGCTTTAGCTAGAGATACAGTGTCAATTTTTATTGCTTTTTTTAAAAAAAGATTACAGTACAATCTTTTAAAAAATCCTTTAAAAAGTCTTTTTAAAAATGATTGAGAGTACAAAAGACCATTCACTATATCATGAGGAGAATATTAAGCAATACTCAGATTCTGCTATGTTACCTGAAAATAGGAAAATTCATCTTCTAGTTTTAACATAAAATATGAAGTCATTAATCCCTTACGATGCATCCAACTTGTACGTAACATCCATGTCCCAGATCATGCTGCATGCATACACTGTCTTTTATCTCTTTTAGATCATGAAGGGAGACAAATGTTGGAGTTCTCTTCCTTTTCTTTCCTGCTCTGTAACCCAGCCCTGTGGGTACTCACTTGAATTACTTCAAGATTTTATTCTTTGTGGGCATGCTTCTCACTAGCTCCTTTGCTACAGATGAATAAATTATTCTTTAAAAAAATAATCCTTAACACTTTACTATAATGTAATGAAATTCTTGTATGACCTTACATAGTAAGTACATTATATGCTGCTCAATTCACAATCTGTGATGTTTATACTCACTATATTGTTAAAGGGTTCCCACTCAGAGCTCAAAGTAAATGGACAGGCCTAGTTGTGGGCTTAGGATGTGACATACAGGATATTTAATTAAAATTTCTGAGGGATCTAAAGTAGAAATAGGTATGGGTGCTACAACATGAAAACAAGTAAAATTGATACAAAAGTATAATACTATAAAGAATATAGTTAGGGTTGGAAGAATTCAATGATCATGCTTGCCATACATCCCTTCTCAACAAATCACCCCAAACAGAGGTAAATACTGACAGCCCTAACAATTCACAAACTGAAAATAGAAGAAACTGGGTATCAGTGCTCATTCTTATAAACCTAGCTACTCAGGACACTGAAAGGCAAAACTCAAAGTGCAGAACCAGTCTCCAGGCAGAAAAGCCAATGAAATTTTTATCTCCAATTAACTATCATATAGCCAGAAGTGGAGGCGTGGCTCAAGTGGTACAGCACCAACAAGGAGGGGGAAAAGCCCAATGAAAGCTTGACACCCTGAATTCAAGCCCAGTACTGGCAGCAAAGAAAATGTTAAGTAAGAGAAATGCGAACAGTAAGTAAGTTTAAAAAATGAACAGTTTTCTCAGTAGATTAAAAATCAACACAAATAAGTCTTAATGACATGACCTTAATTAACAGAGCAAAGAAAAAGAAACCCTTTTTGTGAAGCCAATTTATTCCTTGCATATAGGCTTTCTTTGTTGTCTTTGAAGCCAGATGAGTTCAGATCCTGAAATAGAGTATTGAATTTGAATGGCTGTTAAGATTTTATGTTAAATAAAGGACATTAGTAATGGGCAATATGAAAAAAAAGTAATCTATTGAAATGAAAGTGGTGGAGTTTTCTTCTAATCTTTGGTGAAATCAATCATAACTGCGTGTGGGTTTCAGCACTGCCCCATGGGAGGGCAATGGCACAGTGTCTTGTTGCTGAGGCTGCAAGTGTTTTACCTACTGACCTCTGGCCACCGCTCAGCCATTCCTCACCAGCCATAAGCAGCGGGCTCATTTATCGCAGTGGTGTGTGTGTGTGTGTGTGTGTGTGTGTGTGTGTGTGTGTGTGTGTGTGTGCTATTATATAAGACATCTTGAGCAACATTGATCTACTGCTATTTGAAATCTTCATTCTTTTACATAGACCAGCTTTTTGATAGCTGCCAATTACAGATGGCAATATCACTGAAGGGAATGATAGCAATCAAATAGGGTATGAGGGTAAAACTTATCATTAACAATACAAAATGAACTATTTCCTTTTAAAAAGCATTAAACCTTGCTTATTCTTAACTTGCTTGTCCATAAAATGGATAAAGAAATACCTACCAAGACTATTTGCATGCGACTGTTACAAATATAAAATAACAATTATGAAAGCACTTTGATTCCTATATGTTATTAAATTATAAGGCTGCCAACGGTAATGTATACTTCCCCTTCATGGGATAGAAATGATGTTAGGTAAGTTCCAATTAATAATGTAGCCTACACTGTGGTGTACCTGCACTATCTCTGTATCTTATCTGAGTACATTGGAAACCGTGTATACTGGTATTAGAACTAGGAAACTGAAAGGGAATACCAAAATCGAGAGACACAGGGTAAACAAAAGACAAACGACTACAAAAGCAATACTTGCAAAACTGTTTGCTGTAAATGAACTGAACACCTCATGGGGGGGAAAGGGACAGGGGAAGGGGGGAGGGGAGAATGAGGGAGGAGGTAACAAACAGTACAAGAAATGTATCCAATGCCTAGCATATGAAACTGTAACCTCTCTGTACATCAGTTTGACAATAAAAATTAAAAAAAATAATGTAGCATGCAAAAGCTGGTGTGCATAAGCAAAAGATGATAGTGATATTGATGAGGATGAGGCTAGTAGGTAATTTGAGATGATGACAATAAAAATGTCTTGTATTTTACTTAAACTGTGCATTTTTCAAAGCCCTTATATTATCTAGTGTAGCCTTTATAAAATTATAGAGTATACACTCCATAGAGTTTAATCTGGAGTCTTGAAAAGCTAATGGTTAATCAATCTGTCTGTCTATCCATCCATCTACCCATCCATCCATCCATCTGTCTATCCATCCATCTGAATTTTAAGAGTTTTAATATTTACCTGGAATTTTTTAAATGTTAGTACTAATGCTTGAATTCAGAGACTTTTTCCTTGAATTTCTCTCATGGATTTCTGGTGTTCTATCACTGGAGCCATACCTCCCTTCTAGCTTTTGGGCAGTTATTTGGAGAAAAGAGTCTCAAGGACTTATTTTTCCCAGACTGCCTTTGAAAATCAATTCTCAGAACTCAACCTCCAGAATAGCTAGAAATGCAGGAGTGTGTTTCCAGTATCCAGCTTACCTGTTTTTCTTTTCAGTATAGTTCACTGGTGGGTGGAAAACAAGAGGGAAGAAATGGTAGAAAATAAGGGAATGGATAATGCTGTAAGAAAGAAAAATGTACTTATTACCTGACTCATGTAAATGTAACCCTTCTGTATATCACCTCTAAAACAACAATAAAGTAAATTTTAAAAGATAACAATTTCTATTATTTATGGAACTTAAGTAGCTCCATAAATAACTCCCAGCATTGAAGTTCTTTAATCTAATCTTCTCATTGTTGGATTAGTAAACTGGAGGCCCAATCACATTTCAAGTTCATGGAACTAGCAACCTAGCATACAGAATGTGAACTCATGCCTAACTACAACATACTGCTTCACTGACATTACTACCTGCTAATTTGCAAGTATAAAAATTGAAATTTAATTAATTTTAAAGAAGAAGGTACACCATTACAGAACTATTTTAGATGTGAATATAGTCAGTTGTAAGTCTTTGGCTAATCAGGAATCATAGATACTTCTACGAAGGATTATAAATTTTTGTTTTAAACCAACTATTATTATTATTATTTTTTTTGCAGAGGGGAAAGTTAGCAGTATTAGTGTTTGAGTTCAGGGACAGACACCTGCTAGGCCAGTGACCCACTGTCTGAGTCACGCCATTTGCCTTTTGCTTCAGGGTTTGGAAACGATCTCATGCATTTCTCTGGTGTCCAGCCTCAGATGGGTCTGTGAGTCTCACGCAGGGCCTCAAGAGTAGCTGGGATACATTTGTGCACCACCGTGCATGCCCCTAACCACGTCTCTTCACTGAGTGTGTGATCCTATGCAAACCATTCTTAGCCTTAGTTTACTTGCTGCTGATAAGTAAAAATGACTTTCTCTATTTGGTGGATCAGATCTGAGATTAACAAAGAGCCAAAAGATGCTAGTTTTTTTTTTTTTTTTTTTTTTTTTTTGTGTGTGTGTGTGTGTGAAGTGATCTAGTGACATTGTTAGAACCATCAAGTTGGGTCCAAAGTTAATAAAGAAAGAAAGGTAAAATTCTTTTGGTGTACATTTGGGAAGCAAATCATTACTTTTTAAATGCCCTAAAGGTATTGTAAAAATGAATGAACTTGGGAGCATAACATACAGTCTACCTAACAGATCTAGAAGCTAAATAAGAAAAATGGTGGTAATTTCAGAGGAAAGAGATTTTGGAAGAAATACAGCATGGTTTTTGTTTGTTTGCTTGTTTATGTTTATGTTGCTGTTGTTTCTGAAAGATTATTTTTGTGACTGGCCACTGAGGGGGAGGCCACAGGTAAGCTGTGATATAGCATCCACTTTACATTATTTAGTGTACTCCTAACACAACTGAAATTGTTTATATGCCTTTCAATCACATTACTGGGGGACTTAAGTTGATATCCATGGATCCATAGTTTAATAAATTAGGTAAAATCTTCCCCTCACTGGGGCTTGAATTCAGGGCCTACGTGCTATCCCTGAGACTTTTTTGTTTGTTTGTTTTGCTCAAGGCTAGCACTTTACCACTTTAGCCACAGCTCCACTTCCAGCTTTTTGATGGTTAAGTAGAGATAAAGAGTTTAATGGGGGCCGGGAATATGGCCTAGTGCTAGAGTGCTTGCCTCACATACATGAAGCCCTGGGTTTGATTTGTCAGTACCATATATATATATATATACGTATGTATGTATATATATGCCAGAAGAGTTGCTGTGACTCAAGTGGCGGAGTGCTGGCCTTGAGCAGAAAGAAGCCAAGGAGAGTGCTCAGGCCCTGAGTTCAAGCCCCAGGACTGGCAAAATAAATAAATAAATAAAAGTTTAATGGGCTTTCCTGCCGGGGCTGGCTTCAACCCATGATCCTCAGATCTCAGCCTCCTGAGTAGCTAGGATTACAAGCATGAGCCACCAGTGCCTGATCCTCTGAAGGTTTCATCATCATATGTTTATTACTAAAAGCTCTGTTTCCAGAAACTTAAATGTTTAAATCTTCTATTATCTCAGAACCATGAAGATACAGACAGAGAGGAAAGAGAAGAAGGTTGGGTCACATGTCATAAATCCTAAACTCAATGCATGCATGACCAACACTGAAAAATACAACCAATACTTGAGCTTAAGTAAATATGATACTGACTTATATCTCTGCTACAAAAGAGTAGTTAACATATACTGACTATGAGTTGCTAATCTGTTAACCTAAAAATATGAGAATTGTTAAACAAAAAGTAGGAGAAGGATCATTAGAAAAGAGAGCTTCTAGTAAAAGCAAAAGTTATTTTTGTTACATGATCCCTGGACTGCTGCATTGTAGTTATGTTTCATTTATGTTAATGCAGAGGTTTTCTGATTCACAGAAATTTTTAGTGTATATAAAAAGAGCTGAATGGGACCTTCAAATTTCGGTGTTTAGGGTTTTAGTTTTTTCTGGGGTTAATCAGCATATCAGCAACACTATTTTAACTATTTACTGTTATTATTGTTACTATTTTAAAAATTAGGCATTACCCTAAAACATATACATGGATAATTTTTATAGTAATTCTCTATCATAAGTATTATATGTTCCACTTTAGGAATAATTAAACTCAGAGAAATACAGTGGTTATGACAAAGTCACACATTTAATAAATGGCAAGGCCAGGGCCCTGGTCAAAAAAGATCTACACTTCACTGCCATTCTTTAACCAGATAGAAGCGAAGGTCTCTAGTTCTTATTACCTGTTCTAAACGCAGAGTGTCTCCACCAGTTGCAATGGCAAAGCATTGTTGCAATTCCTTAGGACATAAGGGAATTAAAATTCATTTTATCCAAGGGATATATTAATGATGAGAAAATTATATATAGTTCTACAAACTCTTACATCTTTTTCTTTATCATTTATTTGCGGAAAGTTTCCCCTAAGTGCTAGAACAGAATATATCTGGATTGAACAGTGAAGAATATATCTCATAAAACTTTGTCTCACTTTGGAAATAAAACATATCTTGCTTTTTTGCATTGGTTTTATTTTATTATTGTTTCCTCTCAGCAACATTTGGAGCTCAAAATAGTTATACTTTATTGTCTGATTCTTTGAAGATCAATTTTTGAAAGTATATGAAATTAGTATCTTAGTCTACTGGTATATGAAAATGTGTCCTTTGGAGATTATATACTGTTTAGAAGAAAATGCTCTTAGGAGTGATGCTTTTCAGTTAAGAAAAATGTCAAGCACTTCCTCCTGATATTAAACAGAAAAAGAAAACATTAAAAGCCCTTATAAGTGGTAAGATATTAGAATCTGCATACTCTCTTTTTTACCTTCCTTATCCTATGACAGTAAACTTTCTTGAAATTAAGCACATATAAATTATGTAAGATAGTATGTGCTTATAGGCATATATATCTATGTACATAACCTATTAAAAATTAACACACACAAATATGCATCTGTTTGACATACAAGTGATTTTTATCAAGGTGTTTTGAGGATCAACTAAACGCTGAATCCAAACTCTTTCTTTGCTTGCTGGTTACTTACTGAGTGCTTAATATATACTAATCTTGATGCCAAATTTAAGATTAATCAATAACCTCTCCACCAGAAAGAATAAATCATATTTGCATGTATTGTAACATATCTTTTGAAATGTGATGCTACTGGCTTATAAGTAAAAACTTCTAAATCAATATTTCCCTCTTATACTATTTGAATGTATCACTTTAACTGAAGCAAAACTAATAAATGGCATTTGGAAATGAATTTTCAATACAAGTCCAGTCATAAGGTACATTGTGTGTCCAACCTAAGCAGTTTATCTGTGTTATGGATCTATTGAGCAGTGAACCAAATGAAATGCTATTAGCAAATATCACTGAAATGACACTGAGTCACAGAAAGAGAAATAAGAATTGTAGTGATAACTTCAGAATAATCATAATAGTCAGAGTGGCTTCTCCACATTGACTTTATTAACTATACATTTTGCATTTTCACTCTATCTTGTGAATTCATTCTTATAGTGCTAACAATGTTATATGTTCTGAACCATAAATGTTTTATTTTTAATTTATAAAGATGGTAATGGAGAACTGAAAGACATTCTTTCCCTCTATCCATCATGAACTGTGAATCAAATTTTCTATATTTCGACATCTGTTTCAATACTTATTTTTCAACTGGATATTTTAACCTTGTGAAGTTTCATATGCAAAATGCTTATACACCAAGACTTAATTTTTCTAATTCATAATCAGAAACACTTCTTATCCATTTAATATATTCCTAACTCATGAGCTAGTGGAAACAACCTATACATTGTTTAGTAATTATTTGGATGTTATTTCATATTTTTTTAGTCCATCTCTTGAAAACCTTCTAAAGCATAGGGAATTGTTTCTTAAATTTATCTTTTATCTTTTTGTTTATTAATGCAGTATTAATGCTGATTTGAACTCAAGATCTCTTGCTTGTTTGTAATTTAATGCTGGTATTAATGCTGGCTGGAACTCATGGCCTCTTGTTCTCATTTGATTTCCTTACTCCAGGCTGGTGCTCTATCATTTGAGCCATACTTCTACTTCTTGCTTTATACTCTCTAGTCTTAGACTTTTCTGCCCAGGTTGGTTTTGAACCTCTGTCCTCCTGCATAGTTAAGATTACATGAGTGTAGCACCAATGCCCAGGTCATGCTAGTACATTTAAATTTAACAAAAAGGAATAGTCCAATTTTATCCTTGTTTTTTTGCATTTAATATTTGTTCACTTAAATATATTGTTGAAATTCATTTGGATTAGAGATATTTTGTGGGGTTTTTTGGTCCCAGTGGATTAAAGAATATGAGAAATTATTGCCAATGTGGAGGGAAAAAAATTCAATATTCAAGTTTATTTTAGATAGTAATAAGACCTGGAGATGTTTTTCTGCCTTATTCTATGTGATTGGTCTGAGGTAGAGAACATCTGCTTTCTCTGTAGACCATGTTCTCTAGAGTACAACGTCTCCACAGACCCACTATCAGCCTGCTCCATTCCACTGACCTTCCGCTAACATGGACTTATTAGTACTTAACAAAATGTAAAATAGTAGTGAAGAGAATTACAGAGTCTCAACTTTATGGAACACCTTTCTTATTTAATTCTATTTATTTATTTGCTTATTTGCTTTTCTTATCTTTATGTAGTTGTACAAAGGGGTTTCAACTCAAAATGTCAGTTTATGAGCACAGTAAGTCTTAATCAATGTCACACCTCTCAACATTGTTTGCCATCTTTCCCAACCGCACTCATGCCCTCAATTTACCTGGTTCCATTTTCACATATGCACATTGAATATTAGGACTCCACATACTTTTCCCCTCTCCATTTGTCTACCACCCGTGACTTTTTCCTGTCACTACTAACACAGTTGGAGCTTTCTGGAATTCATTTTCTTGAAATCTAAGTTACTTATTGAAAGAGTGACACCATTGAAATCCTCTACTTGGGGGCTGGGGATATGGCCAAGTGGCAAGAGTGCTTGCCTTGTATACATGAGGCCCTGTGTTCAATTCCCCAGCACCACATATACAGAAAATGGCCAGAAGTGGCGCTGTGGCTCAAGTGGCAGAGTGCTAGCCTTGAGCAAAAAGGAAGCCAGGGACAGTGCTCAGGCCTTGAGTCAAAGGCCCAGGACTGGCACAAAAAAAAAAAAAAAAAAAAAAAAAGAAATCCTCTACTTCATATCCTTTACTTAAGTATGTTTGTGTATGTATTCCTATGATTCTATATGTGTTTACAAATGCAGTTATAATTTAGGTCTAAATTCCGTATATGTGAATTGTTCAAGTGGTAGAATGACTGCTAAAAATGACTTTCAATTGCAGTAGTACATCAAGAAAATGGCTGAACCATGAGAAGAAAGTTAAGAAGCAAGGTGGTGCTCAGCTGGTATAGAAAGATTGACAAGTTTTTCTGCACATCTGCTTTGGGGTTTCTGAATGTGACCTTTAAAGAGCAGCATTAACTATTTACCAAAAGACAGAGATGGATTGTTCTCTGGAATAACATATTTCTTGTTTAGTATTTTAAGTTTGTTTAACTCCACCATATTTTACCCTGAGTATTCCTGGATTAAAAGAAAAATGCTCTAGGGCTCTATTATTTATAGATTCATACTATGATGAAAAATTGAGGCATTTATTGAGATAATTTTTTTTTTTGCCAGTCCTGAGCCTTGAACTCAGGGCCTGAGCACTGTCCCTGGCTTCTTTTTTGCTCAAGGCTAGCACTCTGCCACTTGAGCCACAGCGCCACTTCTGGCCGTTTTCTGTATATGTGGTGCTGGGGAATCGAACCCAGGGCCTCATGTATACAAGGCAAGCACTCTTGCCACTAGGCCATATCCCCAGCCCTATTGAGATAATTTTTAAAATGACAATATTAAGAAAATAATTTGTTGCCAGGCACTGGTGATTCAACTAGTATTTCCAGCATGTCAGGAGGCTAAGATCTCAGGATTATACTTCAAAGCCAGCCTGGGTAGTAAAGACTGTGAGATTTTTTATCTTCCATTAATCAGTCAAAAGTGAGAATAATATGTGTGGCTTAAGTGTAGAGTGCCAGCCTGGATTAAAAAGGGCAAGCAAGAGCTCAAGATCCTAAGTACAAGGCTGCTTACTAGCAAAATAACAAATCAAGCAAGGAAGGATGGAAGGAAGGAAGGAAGTAGGAAGGAAGGAGGAGGGAAGGGGAAAGGAAGAGTGAAAGGAAGAAAGAAAAAGGCACATAGTAATCAAAATTAAATATAATAACTGTGTGTATGAAGTAACAATTCTTTATCCTTTATAATTATGTATTTTTCTATGTATTGAAATATTTCACATATGCATTAATGCTAATTTTCTATATCCATATGTTCCAAAATCTCAGATTGGAAATATTCAGAAAAATATTATGCCTGTACTGAGCTTGTGTAGACTTTCATAAACAATGCAATATAACAAGTATCTGTTTAGTATTTACTTTTCATTATGTATTACAGCTACCTGGAGTTGCTTTTATTTAGAATCTATGCCAACTTATATAAGATCTCAGCCACCTGAGGATTTGAGAATCCTGTGGGGTTCCAGGCCCATCTTCTATGGACATTGATGAGGAGCTGCAATGTCAGCCACTGCCCTGGAGGTTACTGTCATCATAGCTAACCATTAACATTCTTTAATTTTTTGCCATGTACATAAGTCCAAAGAATAATGTGACAACTAGTCATACTATTATTTTGCTAGTTCAGCAACAACCAAACCCGTTGCTTCCCACTGACTTTTAGGTTTCTACACTTCCAGCTGAATCCTAGCTGATCCTAGCAACAACAGCAATAATATCTAACCTTACCTTACCACAAATAGGAGAAATAACCATTTAAAACATCTTGATAGAAATTAAACCCAGACACAGTACAAATTCAAGCAACCAAACAGAATGAACAGATTTGTTCATTTGGAAGGTAGAGATGTGGAAAACCAAGTACACATCTACAGGGAAATGTAGCAAGGACCCAGAGGAATAGAGAATTAAGAAAGTACAAATCAGGAAAAGTGTTCACCCAGGAGAAGTCACTCCCTTGCACAGCTTCAATTTCAAACTCTAACATGGCTGGGGAAGTATAAGGATGGCAGAGGGCTTCTTTCTAAAATTGACATCAAATTATACCTGGCTGTAAACCGGAAAGGTAGAACACTTCATAGAATTCAGTAAAAATAGCATTTTAATTTCCTGTAGTTCTTTACAATGTCTCTAATTTAAAAAAAAAATTAAAAGCCCTTTGCTTGGTCTCTCATTCAACTCACCAAACCAGACATGGTTTAGGATTGTGTAGACAGATTCTGATTATACTTCAGACATAAATGTTATGGAAACAGAATGCTGACTCCAAATTTAAATTTCAAAGGATTTATTCCTAGAGCACAACCCTAAAATGTGATACCAGAAGGAGTCTTTAGATGTTTAAAATATCTTCACATCTATGCTTATCATAAATATTCCAATAAGGTAAAATACATTACTGTCTAATATTTTTGTACACTGGATATAAATCCAACTGGACCAAAATAAAGATAAAAGGATATTTTTAATATTTTTAATATGTTAATGTCTCAATTGGGTCATAAGTCAGATATGGAGAGGAATATTATTAAAGGAAAAGAAATAGAGCCTGTTTGATACTTGTCAGTCAAATAAAATGTTTTTAGAAATTAGATGATCACCAAAAGAAGAATGGTCAAATAAGCAGATGGAAAGATCAGAAATTAGGCATAGAAAATAAAAAATTCTGAAGCATCTCCAAAAAAACCCAATAATGGCCTTTTGCTAATATGAAATCATGTTTTTTCAAAGGTAGTTAAGTCCACACTGAAAATAGAAGCCAAGAAAAAGATGCAAGCCAGTAAGGAAATACAAATTAAACATGCTTCTATGAAACTTTAAACAAGGGCACTTATTGATAAAATTCTTCCAGCTGGAAAAATTTTTACTGTAAAGTACATTATATTAAAATATTAGAAACCACATTTTTAGTATATATTAGTAACTCTTTTTCATTTCTTTCATTCCAAATAAGCCATTTAATTCTATAAGCTTAGCAAAAGATCAAAAGCAAATTTATCCAATGTTTGTTGAAAATACTCAGCATGGAACAGTGTAGTTTGGAAAATTTACAGAACATTTTTTTGGTAAAATCTCTATTATATTTACAAAAATGTTTGTTTACTCAATATGGAAGATAATAACGCCATTAGTGTATGCAAGACACAGACTTGAAAAGGCGAGGAAAAGGTAGTTCAGAAAAGCAGCTATGGACCTCAGACTCAAAGAATGGCAACATGGTAAATCACTGCATTCCTTGATTCAGCTTATATTTGGCTGCTGTAAATCCTCTCCATAAAAGAGATTGATTGTCCTTTCCAGACTTGTATTTCCCAGAATTCTTCCTAGAGATCCCCACTCTGTTCTTAGCTACCAATTCCAATTGTCTCTTACTGAAGGGGA
Source organism: Perognathus longimembris pacificus (assembly GCF_023159225.1). Taxonomy (NCBI): domain Eukaryota; kingdom Metazoa; phylum Chordata; class Mammalia; order Rodentia; family Heteromyidae; genus Perognathus; species Perognathus longimembris. Next base: position 71,604,176 of record NC_063165.1, read on the forward strand.
TCTGTATATATCAGATAACAATTTCTTTTTTCAAAATGGTGCAACTACTGGAAGAGCCAGAGAGAGTTACAAATAAGAAATCAAACAATCCCTCAAAATGAAGTTACTTCTCCAGAAAGAAAATGATGTTCTGTCACTAACTTCAATGAGTAAGAAAACACTTCGGGCCAGTTTGTAAAGATAGATAGAAACTTGGCTTTTTATATCCATCCGTTTCTCAAAATATTGTAGGAACTTAGAACCTAAATCATATCAACTATAGCTTTCTACAGTTGAACTCTCGGTCTTATTTTCCTTACCTTTCCTCTACTTGTCAAAACATAAGTATATACTGTCTTCACTTATTTCTATGCAGTCATATTACTCCTGGATTCTGAGATGAAGACTCTTTTACTCCGTTTTTCCTCTACGATGAAGATTGTTTAGATTCCGTTCTTCCCACCACTTATAATCTCAGGACACATTATATCCTGATTGTTCTTTGCTATGCTTGCCACTAGCCATGTACAGAAAGCTCCAGGGGAGCCATGGAATTATCTGATTGGAAGAAATCTGTGGTGACTTTATCATGGTACTTCATAATCTGTGATCTGATCTTGCCTTCCTGGGTCCCTTCACCCTGCCTATTTGCACACCTCCATAATCATGAGCAACTCCGCATTTATCTTCTACTTACTAAGTCCTACTCATCCTCAAGATTTCCCCTTCAATATTCAAGATTGCCCTCCAATATTATCTCCTTCCCAGAGCCCTAATTATATGTGACAACACACATCTCCAACTTCCTCTAGACCAAAAGAGTTCACCAAATAAATGCTTATTATAGTTTCACTTTTATTTCAGTTCTGTTTAATGTTGATATGTGCATAATAATGTATTTCATGTTGAGTTTGCATGAAATAAGTATGAGCTATTTACAGGATGACTGTATGCCTCACATAACACCCTTTGACTCCACTGTGTGCCCAGGGTGTTAAGAACAGGCAGGGCACTCAGATCACATCAGTAAGTAGATACTTTCAGAATGAATACACAGACCTACATAATTGGATAAATATACTTTAGTGGAGTATATATAACAACTGTCCAATGAAAAGTATTTGAGCAAAATAGTTTTGGGTGAAACTGGATTCTAACCATCAATTCAAGTGACAAAATTACTTGAGTTTTTAAAAACATGGATATAATATTTTTGTGACTCAAATAGCCAAGCCATAGACCAAAAATAGAAAGACAAATAACCAAATAAGAGCAGAAGAAGTAAGAAAGTAAAAAGGTTTAAAGAAAGATTTTTTAACCCTGAGGAAACAATTTGAAACTACCATGAAAGATCACTAAATAAAAATTATACTAAATATATAAGACTAAATAAAAGATTAAAATATGACTATTTTATGTGATACAAAAGAAAAATTAGCAAATGCTATCAGTAATGGACAGGTAGAAAATAACAAATACCAGTTATGTGAAACATACAATGAACAATTAAAAAATACATTAAATATAAATATAAGTAAGTAAATAAAATAAAAAATAGAATAGACATTTAGGATTTTTTCAGATATACATGTGGCTGTTCTATAGAGTATATTCAAGAATATTGGTGTGTTTCTAATACATAATAAGATTTTATGCATTGTACCCACATTTCACTATACTTGTATTATACTGTCACATCAGCAAGGGACTCTTACTAAAAGACAATTTTTAAAATATATATTCTATTGATTCATGCTACTTGGCTATACTGTTAGCACAAACTTGATAACTGTCCATTCACTAGTACATTTATTTGCCAAAATCACATTCTTTAGAGCACCAATGACTCTTGCCTGTAATCCTAACTGCTCAGGAGGCTGAGGTCCAGGAGTTTAAAGCCAGCCTGGAAGAAAAGTCCAGGAGTCTCTACCCTTAAATTAGCAAAAAGAAAGACAGGTGGTGTGGCTCAATTGGGAGCATACCAACTGAGGAAGAAGGATGAGCAAGTAACAGGCCCTGAATTCAGACCTTGTTATAAGGGCTTCTCTCAAAACAACAACAACAACAAAAAAAAACCCAAACAAACAAATACTATTATCCGTCATTGTGTTTAAGATCAACATTACTTTTGAAAATTCATAGGGGAAGATTCTGTGTAAGTATGATGGTCTCTCTTACAGGAGAATTCGTAATTTGAGGAAAAGCTGAAACTTGAATAAGCCAGAATGAGCTTTTATCACTAAAATTAAGTACTTTGAAAGAAACTTAAAGAGATTTTTTGAAATGTAAACAGTAATTATTGCTCTTTAGAAAAAACTCTTTCCAGTCCCCCCAAAAAAAACTTTTGAGGAAATTGCTTTTTATCTCTAATCAATTTTATGCTTAATCAAAACTTTTCTTAAAATATTTCAACGAATATGACAAGGAACTTTTTGGAACTTCTATGTAGGAGAAAATAAAAGAATGTTAGTCACTATGACTAACTTCTAATGCAAATAAACCCAAATGTCAAAATGATGCTGAAGTTCTAAGTACAAATGCAAGCTGAGAAAATGATTTACATTTCTTCTCAACCCCCCATTTATTTTATAGCTGCCATAGGACTTTTTAATTTTTTTTTAACTTTGGGATGAAAGCTGCATTGATAAAGAGGTTTAATTTTCTGTCACAGTGCCTTATGGTGAAGTTGTTTCATTTACTTCAAGTCTGAATCTCATTACCAGTTCAATTTTCCAGGCTCTCCTCCATTTTAAGGCAGTGCTTAATGAGTACAGCTTGGAAATGAGAGCCCATGGGGAGTGCTATCTCTGACCCCCTCATCTCCTGACAAATCTAATAGACTATTGATTTCCCATCCTCAATAGATCAGCCAGCACTCAGTCACAATATCAGCTGTCCATCAACTTGAAATACCTAGATTTCAAGAGCTGTCAACAGAACCAAAGCCATCCATTCAACCATTCACCTGGCCAGGCAGTGCCTGCAACTGGAGATCACTTTGAAACCTCCAACTCCCGTTCATTGCCATATATATTGACACACACACACACACACACTCACACACACACATATTTTTCCTTCCTGTAATCTTTCTCTTCCTTTCATGATTTTTCTTAGTTAGCATTTGAATAAAGCCTTCATTTCCTAACAACTCTCCTTGGAAAGAGGTGTTTGCATTTGAAAGGTTGATTGTGTTATATGAAGACAGGCCATAATTTTACTCCAAACTAATTCTACCCCTTTTCTCAATCTGTAATATTTTGAAAATAATCTGACACTATAAACAGTTAGAACTTGTCAAAGCTAATAGATCCTCCTAATTTTAAGGTAGAAAAGGATCTTTATTAATTTCAGCTGTAGTTTTAGAAGATGATCATTATATTAAGAAGCAAATGGGAGGAAATGAACAACTTCCAATGTCAACCACACATGAATACTCATGCAACACACACACACACACACACACACACACACACACACACACACACACACACAGAAGAAAAGCCTATCTGTGACTTTTAAATTAGTTTTCTGTTTAGAAAGATGAACAGTCAGGAAAGCCTTCAACACTGCAAAGTGTAAAGAATAGAAATTACAAAATCCTCTTCAGAGACTTGAACAAGCCTGAACATTTGCATGTAATTTGAGAAGACTAAGACAATGACTCCAGTACACAGTAAAAATACGGTGTCATGCACTCTTGCTATAAAGCCTCTCCTTCTCACATCTTTCTCTCTGTTGAGGCCTTATTCAAGCCATTTCTTTTACTGTGGATATTTCTTCAAGTCCAAAGGAAGAAAAGGCAAGTTCTGTTGTGTTCTCTTTGCCCTGTTTAGGGCATATATAACACATACCATGCCTTATATTCAAAAGACTTTTCTTCCCTAGGGACAGGTAAAATGTCAGCCTTTACTCTCATAGTCAACCATTCTTCTGCTTCTGCATACATTTGAAAAAAGAAATGTGTTACAGATATATAAGATGGCAATACTGTAACAGGACAAAAACTAGATAAAGGACAAATATAAGTCTTTGCCTTTGGGAAGTAAGTAAGCCATCACAACACAATAGTATTGTTTAATTAAAGAAAATGCTTTAATTTATTGAAAGTTAGTGAAAAATTAGTTGAGAGACATTAGTGAGAGAGAGACCATATGTTCTGAACAAAAAATTTTCCCCAATCACTCATGTCCAGGACCCTAGCTGGTGATCCAAATTTTGGGTGGTTCTGGAAACTCCTAAGAGGTGTGCCCTGTTTGGAAGAAGTAAGTGACTGTGGTTGGATCCTGGGAATCTTGTGTCTATCCTCTTCCTATCATTCTGTATCCAGTCTGCCAGTAGGTAAAGTATCCTGCTCTGCTATTCCCAACCTGCCATGATGGGATAATTGGCTGATATCTCTGAAAGTCTGAGCTGAAGTAAATAATTCCTCCCCTGAAGTCATTCTGCCTAGTCATAGGGATGAAAAGTCAGGCCAATAATACAGGATTGTTTTAAAAATTCACAAGCCACAGAAACTACATTCAGTGTGATACTTTTATCAAAGGGGAAATTGAGAATAAAATTTTTAGTAATTATCTTGGTCACAAGACAGTGGATGGGAAAGTAGAAACCGGTTTTGAAGACAGGCCTGGATGATTCCAGAACAGCCACACTCTTGGCCTCTTACTTGTTGCATAGAGGAAGATGGAGCCTGGGGAAGGATGGCTGTGTACCGTATTAGAAAATTAAGGTCAGTGTGCAAGACTGGAAGGAAAAAAGGAGACATAGCCATACAGAATGATGAGAATACTCTGGGAAGCCTATGGAAGATAATTCTTCCCACTCTTCATCCACCAGGAAACATAAACCCCATGTTCACTAATGTAAATTCTAAATAAATAAAATTATTCATTCCTTCTAAATTCTACAGAAAACTCTAAGGACCACCAAAGGTTATAGAAAATGTCAAGGGAGCGCCTTTAAACCTGCATTAGCCACAGTGACAGCTGTCACAAACAATCCCTAGGTTAGCAAAGCCCATCAGAATTGCACCTAGACTCTAAGCCCCAACAGTGACTCCACAGATGTTTTCAGTTTATCTCTTGTTGATATACGTGCCTTCAAAAACTAACAATAAGCCTTCCCTGTAATATGTTCTAGCAAATTTTGTCAGTGTTTATTAACTGCACAAAGGACTTTAATCAAACCTATCCCTTCTGTTTCCCTGTCTTATCACCCTCTTCCCCTTATGTAACAATGTTAGTGAGATTCATTATTCTATGTTCAGGAATGCATATAAAGTATGTCAGTGATATTCACCCTTTGTCCCCCTCTTCTTTCCCTCCTTCTCCCCATGTTATCTGCAAAATAGTCCCTTTTATGAATTTTTTACTTTTGAGATGAAAGTTTTCTCTTTTCTTCCTTTGTTCTTTTCCTTCTTTCTTTCCTCCCTCCCCATTCCTTCTTTTCTCCCTCCCTCCCACCCTCCCTTTTGCCTTCCCTTCCTCCCTTCCTTCCTTCCTTCCTTCCTTCCTTCCTTCCTTCCTTCCTTCCTTCCTTCCTTCCTTCCTGTATTATCTCCTAAATCTATCTTTCTTTATTCCCCCTTTCTTTTCCCTGTTCCTTTTCTTTTTACTCCCCTTCTTCCTCTCCTCCCTCTTTACTTATTCCCCTTCTTTCTTTTGCTTTTGTTTTTGGAATTAGAGTCTTGCTATGTCACCTAAACAATTTTGAACTAATGAGAGTAAAGGATTTTTCTACTATCCTACCTCCACAGCCCAAATACTTAACACTACAGGTATGTGGCCTCACCTTACCTAGCTGCCTCTGAATTTCTTTACTAACTTGTTGATCTGATGTCAGTCTATGCACTACAACTTGAAATAATCACTAGTAACTGTCACTGAATACATTTTAATGACTTACTGTAACTATTTGCCTCAATTGTAGAATCATACTCAACAGTCCACACACAGAATTCAATAAGAACTAATATATACTCACAATGTTTAAATTGAATCCATATAAAAGGCATTTGTAAGCATGTGAAACCAAACTACTTTTAACAATCCATTGTCAAATAAAATTGACTGTCTTCTGTCATACACATCTTAAACCCAAGATGACAAAGAGAACCAAGCCACTTAAATCAGCATTTACCCCACTGTGGCCTTCATTACTGGCCTGGCAGCCACTGGAGGAAATAATGTTTGGCATTGAGAAACTGCCAGAGATTCAAGAAAAAAAAAATATTTCCGAAGGCTTATGTATGAATGATCATATTTTGACTTTGCTTTGGATCTGTTGTTGGTAATCTTCAATTTATAAAAAAGAACCCAGTTTTCATGATTGAACTTGTTCTAAAATCTCTTTACTATCTTCTGTTTATTCCCTTGCTCTTTTTGGTTTATATGTGTGTTTTCAAAAATGGTTTGGGGGTTGGAAGTATGGCTCAGGTGGTAGAGTACCTGCCATTGGGCATGAAGTATCAGATAGTGAATTTAAGTCCCAACCCCAGCCTGTCTCCCCCAAACACCTTGCTTTTGTTTTAATACAAATATACAGTTTTAATAAGATATCGTGTATATGTTAATTATAAAATATTAATTATCAAAATTTCTTTATTGTGTGGCAATTTATTCATCTAATGATGTTTTATTCAGCAGAGATACATTTCTCTCACCACTAGGCCTTTTTTTTTTTTTTGCCAGTCCTGGGCCTTGGACTCAGGGCCTGAGCACTGTCCCTGGCTTCCGTTTTGCTCAAGGCTAGCACTCTGCCACTTGAGCCACAGTGCCACTTCTGGCCGTTTTCTGTATATGTAGTGCTGGGGAATAAAACCCAGGGCCTCATGTATACGAGGCAAGCTCTCTCGCCACTAGGCCATATCCCCAGCCCAAAGATACATTTCTCAATAAAAGTGCAAGCAGGTTCCTATGTAATGAATTTCTAATGGCTGTTGTTGAGTCTCTGTAGTTTTTTCTAGTTGTGCAGTAGTGATTTTGTTGTGACATTTCCATACATATACACAATAAACCCTAATCAAATGCACTCCCGCCATCACTCTCCCTTTCTATTCACTTCTTAAAATAAATCCACCTTTCTGTATGTATATGAAGTACTTTGGCCATATTCTGCCTCATTTGCCTTCTCTATCAGCGTTTCTTCTTCACCCCCACATCATATTTTATTACATTTTTATTATCTTGTAATTGGTCAGAGGGGTTTTAATTCAATATGGCAGTTTATGAGTACAATGCATCTTGATCAATGTCACCTTTTTCATCATTCTTCCCCATCTCTCCCAATCCTCCATCCTCTCAAGTTACCTTGGTTTCATTTTCACATATGTGCCTTGAATATTATGATTGTATTATCCCACCCTTCTTCCCCTCTTCATTTGTCTACCCGCCATTTCTGTTTGAAGGCATTTCTCACTTTTTGTGTGGTGTTTGGTACAGCAGTTGTTTGCTTTACATTCAATTTTATAAATGAGAAGCACTTTTGCCTATTTATTTGGATAGACTAGTCTTACCCACCACAGACTTAGTTGTCAGTTTGGGCAATGTGGAGATTCACACCTTCCTGGAGACACACTAAACCCGAACAAGAATTTGAATGAACTCCTCAGGTAGTTTAGATACACATGAAATAAAAAAGTACAGTTGACCTCTTAGCCTCTTAGCCTCCTGAGTGCTGGAATTACATAAACTGTCACATCTGGCTTTCAGTAGACTCTTAAACCACTTTAGGGCTTGTGATTTGGCACTTGCTTAATCAAAACTCTGTATATAACTATTTTTTTCTTGCCAGTCCTGGGGCTTGAACTCAGGGCTTGAGCACTGTCCCTTGCTTCTTTTTGCTTAAGGATAGCACTCTGCCACTTGAGCCACAGTGCCACTTCTGGCTTTTTCGATATATGCGGAGCTGAGGAATTGAACCCAGGGCTACATGTATGCTAGGCAAGCCCTCTACCACTAGGCCATATTCCCAGCCCTGTATATAACTTTTAATTCTCCTGAAATTTAACTGTGAATAGCTCACTGTTGACCTGATATCTTACTCATACAAACATAATCAGTCCCTTATATTTTGACTTCTATGTACTATATGTAGTTAAATAAAAGAAAAGAAAAAAGTGAGAATGGTAGAAAGCACTACTTAGTAGTAGTAGTATGTGTACGCTGCTACTAGGGCTTGGTCTCAGAGCCTTGTACTTTGGCCTTATCAAGGCTGATGCTCTACCACTTAAGCCATACCTCTGCTTCTGGATTTTTCCAGTTAATTGGAGATAAGAATCTCATGAACCTTTTATTGTTTCTTAATTTTTGCCTGGGCTGATTTTTGGATTGGGTCATTAGATCATCTCTGCCTCCTGACTAGGAAGAATCACGAGTGTGGACCACTGGTAACTGTCTGGAATTTATTTTTTCTTAGCGTACATAATTTACTAAATAGACAAAGAGCTCAAGTTAAGATGACTAGAGTCACACCATATTTTACAGAAAGTCCCAACATTTGGACTCTGCATTGTATTAATAAGAGGTGACAATTTAATTATTACAGTCACACATTATTACAAAAGCTAATGGTATGTCACTGTGACTTAATACTACATCTTTCTTTACATATAGGTTGACTGCAAATGTCAAATGTTCGGTCTGCAACTTTTTATGTAAATTCTGATAAATTATAACTTTTTTTGTACTTGACCTGGGGCTTGAACTCAGGGTCTGGGCATTGTAACTGAGATTCTTTTAGTTCAAGGTTATCACTCTACCACTTTCAGCCATTGTTCCACTTTTGGCTTTTTGGTGGTTCATTGAAGATAAGAGTGTCACGGACATTCCTGCCCAAGCTCGCTTTGAATCACAATCATCAGATTTCAACCTCTTGAAAAGTGAGGATTACAGGCATGAGCTACTAGCACCCAACTTGATAAATTTTATCTTTTTACGATATCTCTATGTATTTTATAGCAGTAATAACGAAAGACTACTAGTATGTATATTTATGTATTTACAACATTGTTTTCACTTAGTATTGCAGGGCTACAAGTTTATCAACAAGTTTTTTTCAAATTGTCACATATCTTAAAAATATATTTTTTTATTTACATATGAATGAACCATACGATCAAAACTGGTTGTTTAATGGTGAAGGGCAGAGACTATGCTTAAAGGATCACTCCTGAATAGGACTGTAGAGAGCTAAGATTATCAGATGGCAGTCTTTGCCTGTTGTCTTTCTGTCTGCCACACTTTTGAAAGCAGATGCACTACAGTCCCTGAAATTTTCTCTTTCTTTCTCTCTTTTCTTTTTTCCTTCCCTTTTGCCCCTCTGCTTCCCTCCCCCCTTTTCCTCCTTCCCTCCCTCCCTCCCTCCCTCCCTCCCTCCCTCCCTCCCTTCCTTCCTTCCTTCCTTCCTTCCTTCCTTCCTTTCTTCCTTCCTTCCTTCTTTCTTCCCTCCCTCCCTCCCTCCCTCCTCCCTTCCTTCTTTTCTTCCTCCATCCTTTCTTCCTCATCTTCATTCTTGTAAATTCTCTACTGCCTCTCTTTGTTGTTGTTTATGTTGTACTGAGGATTCAAACCCAGGGCCTCATGCATGCTAGAAAAGCACTCTACCATTAAGCCATAGTCTGGGTTGCCTCTTCTTTTTATAATCAATAAATAATGATAGGTTGAGCAGGTAAGCAAGTGAATGTAGATCATCTGTTACAGAAAAAAAAATGATAATGTACCTAATTACTATAGGACTTTTTCTTTCATTGTACAAACTAACTTTACAAATTTGCAGAAAGCTATGAATGATGAGATATGGAAAAATAGGCAATCCAGTATAAGAAGTACAAACCTAGGAATAAAGGGGAAATATTTGGAAAGACAAAACTCTCAATGGAAAAACTCAGACTCCAGGATAATCTTATTAAGAGCTTTACTGCATGTTGGAACAAATTAGCAACCTGATGAAGGAGATTTGTATGTAAATTTCTTTTTGCTTTACTTATGCCTGTATTTGCTTTGGTCCAGCACTTGTGGAAGAATGCTTTGATTTTATCAGATGAATGTTAATACCACCTTAGTGATATGCTGCTGAGAAGTCACCCTGAGGACAGGACTGATATAATAGCTAATCTACACACATGCTTAGAGAGCACAGTTAAACTGTGGGCAATTAATGCTGGTTAGTTGGCAGCACTCACCCACTGACAATGAGTCACACCTGATTAGATTGCTCTGGTGGGGCTGATAATGGGGATATCCTTGTCACTAATTACAACTGTAACACATTTCTGACCACTCTTATCAGTACTTGCTCTCCATGAATCTCCAAGAGCTATTTCAGCAACTCTTTCTAACTGCTTTGTCTATGAACCAAAGACAGAGATTTTTCTATTATTTACTATGTTTTTATTCACAGCTGGATATACTGACTCGACAACACTATATAATCATGCCCTATATTTATATCAATTGAAATAATTTTGGATCAAATGATTGACTATTCATAAGGTTGACTAACTCACAGAATGATCTGTTTTTAATGCACACTTGATAGAAATGACTAGTGTACATTATTCTAATACATAAAAGCCAGTTCCTTGTAGATCTACATCCACATAATTTTAAAGGCTTCCTTTGGGGCTATGAATTTTCCATTTCACAATCTCCACTGAGCAGATAAATTGAACAACTGCCAACTTTCCACTGTGCTGTTTGGTGTGTAGACAGTTTAAAGTTATTCATACTCATTCACTAGCATTTATCTTAAAGAATAAATATGAATAGTATCTATGAGTGATTTGAGTTTTAAGCAGAACTGTACTTGAAATTTTGAATAATGACAAAATGAAATGATTAAGTATTTGAAATTCCTTGCCATGAATGGAAAATTTCCATCTGCTTATTAGGAAATCATTCAGAAAATTAGATAATTATAATCATTTATGTGTAGCTAGCATCTTTCTATAGTGTCATTCACAACCATTGTCTCATTAACTCTCAAATCATCATTCCCAGGGTGGGTAAGTAGAAGATCTGAAAATATGCTATGGTGCAAAATCTTTTGATTAAAAAAATAAAAATATGCTGGGCACTGATGGCTCACCCCTGTAATCCTTGTTACTCAGGAGACTGAGATCTGAGGATCAGAGTTCAAAGCCAGCCCAGACAGGAAGTTTCACAAGACTCAAAGTAACTACCAAAAAGCTAGAAGTAGAACTGTATCTGAAGTGGAAGAACACTAGCCTTGAGGGAAAAAGCTCAAAGACAGCTTCCAGACCCTGGGTTCAAGCCCCAAAATGGACACACACACACACACACACACACTACATATCACACACTAGACAAATACACCATTCACACAGACACCATACACACATATCACACTCATCATATTCACAGGACACACACAGCAGATACACACATATACAAACATATACCACATACTCATATGACCCACAAAACATATGCATGCCACAAACACATGTACCACATACACACAGAAACACATGTGCCACACACACAAACAAACACACACACCTCATACATACCACACACATATATACTTATTTATTTAATAGATTTCTCTATAAATTTGTAAAATTAATTTCACTTAATAAAATTTCAGAACATACTCTAGAAGTATGCTGTCTTTACTGTGAGAAATATCTCACAGCATCTCTAAACATCACTATCATCATGTCTACTAATTCAAACACATTTAAAAAAATTCAAGTGTTAATTAAGAAAAGTGACAATGAAAGTGCTTGCCAAATTTGTGTATTTTAATAAAGTTTCTCAGAAATGCTCACACCTAATAAAACTCTGTAACATGAACAAACTAGATAGCTTTCAACAGGCATAATGTCATTTAAAATATTGCTAAACATCTCATTTCGGTCAAAATATTCACTGTAGGTAATCTGCACATATTTCTGGGTGTCAATATGAAGAATTATGAAGAATTTAGTGTGTGTGTGTGTGTGTGTGTGTGTGTGTGTGTGTGTGTGTGTGTACTAAAGCTTGAACATAGAGCCTTAAGCGCTTGCTTAATTTCTTCCACTAAAGCCTGGTACCATGTGAGCCAAACCTTCACTTTTTGCTTTTTTGCTAATTAATTCAAAATAAGAGTCTTTTGGATTGTAATGTGTGAGCTAGCTTTAAATTGTGAACCTCAGATCCTATCCTCCTGAGTAGATAAGATTACAGGCATGAGCCACCAGCACTAGATTTGAATCTATGCCCATTTCCTTCCCTTCCTTTTCCTTCCCTTCCTTTCCCTTCCCTTCCCTTCCCTTCTCTTCCCTTCCCTTCCCTTCCCTTCCCTTTTTCCTTCCTTTCCCTTTCCTTCCCTTTCCTCCTCTCCCCTCCCCTCCCCTCCCCTCCCCTCCCCTCCCCTCCCCTCCCCTATCCTCTCCTTTTTCCTTTCCTTTCCTTTTTCCTTTTTTCTTCTCTTTTTTGGTGATACTGGGATTTGACTTTAGGGCATTTCCCCATACTTGAAATGCATACTATCATTTGAAACACATCTCTAGCAACAGGCTATTTAAAACTAACCTTTTATGCTGTGACATAGAAGTTTAGAAACCACCTACTCTTGGCTCTGTAGCAGCCAGCTATCTACTTAGTACCCTTCCTGATCAAGCCATTCCTTAGTAGATCATTCCAGAACACGTGTTTTCTGCCAAAACACAGGAGACATAGATGCTAAACTATTTTGTTCAAATCAACATGTACTCATCTATGACTGTGTGTTAGTTTATCAAATGAACTGTCTGTGATATAAACTCCAAGTTATGGAAATAAGTGATGTATCAGTGTTGTTGTTATTTTCAGTGTACTATTATGACTTTTGCTTTTATTTTTCTTCCTCATGGTTTAACCCCTGTTGTCACTGTATTTAATTTTGGTACCCTGGGTATTGTATATATTTATCTGAATTACAGAAAGAAGGGGAACATCAAAATGTTGAGACAAAGGGTAAAAGGTGAACCAATGCAACAGCAATACTTAGAAGACAATAAGTTGTAAACTATAGAACTCCAGAGGCGGGGAAATTGGGAAGGAGGGAAAGTGGAAGAAAAATAAGGGAAGAGGTAACAAGTTTGACAAGAAATGTACTCACTGCCTTACAAATGTAACTCTAACCCCTCTGCACATAGCCTCGACAATAAAAATAAAAAATTTTAAAAGAGCCAAAATAACAATATCCAGCAACTGATGAATTATGCAAAATGTGGTGGTCTATCAATAAAATGTAATTTGGCAAAAACAAAGAATTCATCTTCTATAGCACAAAATTGGGAAATGTAAGAGAAAGGGTGAGCCAAAGAAGGATGAGATTGTTGAAGGGAGTGACACGGATCAAGATGCATTGTATCCATATATTAATTTATTAACTGATACTACCTTTGTGCAGCTTCTTAAAGATAATAGTAATAAAATAAAAAAATCAATAAAAACAATGAACTGACTCTCACTTGTGTATCTGGCTTATAAAAGGAAATAGGAATTTAAAAGAAAATGGGAGTGATGTTAAGAGGAACCAAGAAATGGCTTTTTTTTTTCCTTTTTCTCTAGGCCTCAGTAAGCCCTCACGTTTGCATAGCAAGTACTTACCCTATCACTGAGTTGTACATCCTAGCCCAAGAGCAGACTCCTTAACACTCAATGGCTTTAATATTTGGGTGTCTAATTTTATCCATATATATATATATATATATATATGGATATCTATATCTACCTATCTATCTATTTATCTATCTATCTATATGAGACAGTAAGATAGGAAGAAAGGAAGGAAGGGAGAGAGGGAGAAAAGGAGGGAGGAGGAGGGAGGGACAGAGGAAGGAAGGAAGAGAGTAAGAGAGGGAAGGAAATTGGTGACAGGCAGATCTGTAGGGATCCCAGTACTTTCCTCATAGCAGTAGTCACCCCCATCGCTTTTAATCCTTAGTTCCATTTTTACCCATTTTACCTTGGTCTCTGAATGCTGTATGAAAAACTATTCTCTTGTCAAAAATAAATACTCATGTACTCAGTCTTTGCGTATGGTGGTGCTAATATAATATATTGAAAACTGCATCTTGTTGAATACACACACACACACACACACACACACACATTTTTCAACAAGGTAAAAGAAAGTGGCTCCCTCATGAGTGTGAAATCTAATTTAAGGTACTTCATTCCAATTGCTAGTGACTTTCTGGAAAGGTAATCTACAAGATGTGTGAGAGCTGCCCTTAATTTGATTTTTATTGGCTACCTATCTGTTACTAAAATTAGATTTTTATCTTCTTGAACTAAATCCAACTCCAGGCCCATGTAATCTATTTTTCACAAAGCATCTTTATAATTTTTATTTTGGAAGTTCATTAACAAATTCAAAGTCTATCTGCCTATATTTTTGGACCATGTTAAGCAACCCTTACTGTGATAGTATACCTATCATGATGATAGTGAAAAAAATATTTCAAAAAGGATGCTGAAGTCTAAAAAGCATTTACCTATTTTTAAATCTCTCCTCTTTGTATAAATTCCCACCAAAGCAGGTAACAATAGCATTTGTTGTGAAAGCTGTAGACTTCTTGCCCTACCTGGGCAGATAGAGATGGCTAGGTGCTGTAGACAAATCTCTGCTCAGCCGGATCCTGAGGCTTCTTTCTCCTCAGGAAAATCTGATCTGCAAGGGAAGAACTCCTGCTGTTCCAAGCAAAAACAATACTGAAACGAAAGATGCCATAGACTTTGGGAGTGACTCACTATGCTTTCTAATTTCTACCTGGAAATACAGTTTTGAATTTTTTTGTTTCTTTTGTTTTCAATGGGGCCAAGGAATGCCCAGGAGGAAAATAATCTATTTTTCCTAAAATCATAGATGTACATTTATCAAAGTTCAGTAGGCTATATCAAGGAAGTCCTAAAAATTAAATAAAAGATATTATTATAGTATTTCTTATACCTTCAGGACAGGGTGCCTGAGAGACAGCAGTATCATTCTTCCTTTGTTGGTTTTAAAGTGATAATATCTGAATGGTGATCAAATTAGAGCTAGTTTATTATTCTAAGGAGTTTGAAAGCACTTTTTAAAACCAGTGTCACAAATATATCACCATTATTACAAATTGAAACTTGGCTTTACAAAGACAAATAAAAACTAAGGAAATTTGTGATAAGTCACTAAGCCGTTAGTGGTATTAACTGTGTATTTGTCACTATGCTAGGAAGTGGGATTACTCAAGAGGCCTCTGTCCTTAACATGGTTATAATATAGTGAGTGACACCAGCCTGGGAATAGAAATGAGCAAAATCACTATGGAGACTGTGAGGAGCATGTTGTCTTTTCTGGTAAGATGTAAGTACATTTAAAGTAAGGATGAATGAAATAGACTTTCAGAGAAGAAAAGTCTTTACATGTTTAGAGAGAGAACATGTATGGCCTAATATGACTCTCAAGGCAATTCCTAAACTAGGAGGGATTTGATGTCTAACTAGAGTAGTAGTAAATAGGGGCATTGGTCTTCCAATGGGCAGTGCAGCAGGACCAGCAGGGGTCAAGAGGAAGGCAAGGAAGGAGAGACAAAGCAATGAGTTGGGCAAGCATGTTGACTTGGGAATGATTCAAGAGTTCCCTAAGATGTTTGGCTTGCAACTAAAACCATACATCATAATTTCTAAATTGTCTGTCACTTATTTCATTTGAATGGAGCATAGGAATGCTGAGCAGAGAAAAAAGTAGAAGACTCAGAAACATGGTATTTTCTTTTTCCTTAATTTAGTTAGTATAAAAGTAATTCTTGATTGCTTTCTGTTGCTAGATTTTTTATGTACAAATCGATGAGGAGACTTGGTAACCCTCTCCCATCATTCACTGTCTATGAAAGCAGGCAACAAGTGAGTAGATTAAACAGATGTGCAACTACTAAAGAGATAAATGTTGTGAAGAGAAACAAAAGGGTAAAATAGATGGATTTTTTTTTTTAACTCTGAAGCCATTTCATTTTCCTTTGACTATTATGACTGGGATACTTTAAAAATTTTTATTATTGTCTACACATAGGTGGGTTGTAGTTTTAAGTTGCCTGGTCAGGGATATACACTGATTGAAATGACATATAATCTGAGACCCAAAAGATGGGAGGATATTGAGGCCAGATGTTGATGGATTACACCTGTAAACCAAGCTACTCCAGAGGATGAGATTTGAACATGGTGGTACAAAGGCAGATGAATAGAAGTCTATGAAAAGCTATAAGTGGAGATATGGTTCAAACGGTAACATTCCATCCTTGAGTGACAAAGCCAAGAAAGGTCAAGTCCCACTACTGGTACATATCAAAAAAATTAGATATTCAAAGATTATTTTATGAAAAGAAAGTAACACTCGTGAAGATAATGGAGGCTATGACAACATGGGCAGAACATTTTGAGGTGAGATGAAATTGGCAGACATGTTAAACTTGCTGTGGTGAGCCCCAGTGAAATGAAAATGTCAGATACATATTCAGTAAGAAATCACCTTTGTCCTGTTAGGGAAAGAAAAAGAAAAGTTTACTAAGAACAAAGAATTCTGTTGAAATGGTTTCTCATTTTGAATTTCCATTTAATGAGACTCATTCTTTCACGTGTGTGTGCACGCATGCACGTGTGCGTGTGTGCATGCATATGTGTGTCTGTGTGTACAAATCCTATGGCTTGAAATCAGGGCCTGGGTACTGTCTCTGAGCTTATTTGCTCAAGGTTAGCACTTTAACACTAGAGCCACAGCTCCATTTCCTACTTTTTTGGTGATTAAAGATAAGAGTCTCACAGACTTTTTCTGCCTTGGCTAGCTTTGAACCATAATCCTCAAATCTCAGCTTTCTCAGTAACTAGGAACTCAGGCATGAGTCACTAGTGCCTGCTCTCCTTCTCTTTTAAAGACTGTTGCAAGAGATTCAGTGAAGAAAATGCAACAGTAATCCTCATTACACAGGGATCTATACAATGGCAGAGAAAGTAAAGCCAACATGAACATTTCTTCTGGCTAAGAATCAGGGCATGTGTTTTAAAAAATTACCTAATGGAGAATGAGCATGTATATTTGATTTATGATTTCATATGGGAGTAGAAAAGTTCAAATTTGCCCTATGAAACACAAAGTAAAACTGAGAGTAGTAATTTTCACAATGATATCAGTGACAGGAAGCACATTTTACCAAGAGGTATTTTTCCATATCCATTTATTTCTTACAACAACCTCAACAGGCAGATGTTGTAAATGTTGTTTTTGTTTCATCAAAGAGGATAGTTAGGACTTGTGATAAGAACATTGCCCTAAAGCATGACAGTAGCAGATGAAGGAAGTCCAGATAATTCTAGAATCCCTCATTTATTTCAGGGAACAAATATAGATCATGATGAACTGCTCAAAGGGAATTTCACAGGGAGTTGTTATGGATTAATAAACTTTGACCTTCAAACATTAAGTCTAACCAGAATGAAATCTAGGGGGAAAAGGCCCATTCAAATTCCATGAGGCCAGAAGGTGCTGAGGTCCCCGTCTTTAAAGCACAAATGTTCAAATAAGTCAGATGAAAAAGTAAAGGTTGACCTATCTACATTTATGCTTTTGCATGCTTCCATATTAAGGGTACAATTCATCTCTTGATCTTTGATCAAATGGCATATCAATTATGTGGAAATAATTAAAAAGTGTAAGAGAAATACTTAAAACCAATTTGTTACATCTAGTTTTGGATTAGACCACCGTATCTTTGAATCCAGTTTATGCTACACAAAGCACCAAGTTTTAATTTTAACTTTCTCGGAAAATGTTCATACTTGTAGATTCATGAAATAACAAGTTTCCTCCATTTATTTTCAATGGAAAACATTGCTTTAATTCCCAAAGCACAATACTAGGTTTCCAGTTTCCTTCATTAGGTATATAAAAATAAAGAAAAAATTACATTGAGGTGAAAAAAAGAAAATTATTAGAACACCTTATCACAAGCATATGTTGAGGGTGAGAAAATGTAAAGACATTAAATCTTTGTAATAGTGGATATTAACTAAATATACTGACACCGGCTAAAAGGATCATTTTAATTAAAATGTACATCAACTAGATGAAAAAATAGGCATTAGAAGTGTGAACAATTTAATTATAAGGT
This sequence comes from Perognathus longimembris pacificus, assembly GCF_023159225.1. Classification (NCBI taxonomy): domain Eukaryota; kingdom Metazoa; phylum Chordata; class Mammalia; order Rodentia; family Heteromyidae; genus Perognathus; species Perognathus longimembris. The sequence goes on from NC_063165.1 coordinate 71,622,294, forward strand.
CAAATGTAGGATTGAGGCAATCACAGTATCCAATGCACATCTTAGATAAATGTTTTCCCTTTCTTTTATTTCTTCCAAATGGACTCATGTATAGCATTAACCTATTGCTAGGCATTAGCATTATTGATGAGTTTGTGTGTAACTATTAATGAGTTTGCTTCAGAGAGAAAACCACTGTGTTAATTTGTTGTCTTAAATACATTGAGACCTGCCTTTGCTTTGCTCCTGCAGCTTTGAAATGCATGGCAGCTGCTTAGCTGAAGGCTGGGTGCCTCTAAAATATCTAACAAGTTTTGTGGGATCATATTAGAGAA